>NC_090444.1:383315401-383933048 GCF_031143425.1 Pleurodeles waltl | reverse complement strand
TTTGTATATCATACTGTTATAAATTATCCAGGTAACGTATCTTGTTTAAACATTGCACTTAACTTGGACTACGGATACTACATACAGGGTCCTTTCAACTTACAATATGTCAAACATACATGGAGTAAGACGTATGTATACCGTAAGTTGTTTTCACCTACATGCATCAAAACAAATTCAGTGCACGATAATTTGCATGGTATGCACCTACCCTGGGTGTCCATGTTTTATAAATACATAAAGGAAAACATATATACCATCACACTCTTGCTTTCTAGCAGTCATGAACGTACAGACCGCTCCATCTATTTATAAAATGTATGAATAAATACAATCACATGCCTATCAATTGTTTGTTCAACGCGTTTGGGTGTGTGTGTGTGATAGCAATGAAAGTAAATATTGTCCTATACATCTTATTTGAAATACTAAGGAACCTGCAGCTACACATTTTTCTATGCAGACAAAAAGTCAAATTGAATGTTATTACGATAGTACATGCTAACTAAAGCTATCCTTAAAGAACAACTGGTCCCATACTCAAAATGCCTTTTTGACTAGACTCATTCTCACTGCATGGATTTAGCTTCTTGTGCTTGGTTAAATGCCTATCGTTAAAACTTTTACACATCAAAAGACAGTATGGCATAACCCAGTGGTTCCCAACCTTTTGATTTCTGTGGACCCCCACTTTAACATTAATGGAACCCAGGGACCCCCACTGAATCATCATGGGAAACCGGGGACCCCCGCCTGAGTCATTACTGGAAGCTGGGGACCTAATTTGTCAATATTTGGTAATATTTTTTAATTTTCTAGGCTCTCGCGGACCCCCTTAGAAGGCTTTGCCGACCCCCGGGGGTCCCCGGACCACAGGTTGGGAACCACTGGCATAACCCATATATCCAAATCAGCTGGAAGCAATATGCTACTTACTACCATTTTTGAGGGAAGGGCAACACAGCCCACACAAGTCTCTGCATCTTGGAAGTAATGGTAGGTGTTTACATCAGGCGCAGTCTCTCTTACTTAGTCATCCTAGACGATACATTGTTATAGTATAGGCCTGAAAATAAGGTCTAGAAGGAAATAAAATCACAAAGCAACATATTTCACAGAGCTCTGTGGGGATTTAATCAAACTCTGTTGTGTGTCTGTGTGTTGTAAACATTTTGTGAGACATACATAATTGAGTAAAGGAGGCTAAATTTGGAAAAGAAAGAAATACAAGAGTCATATCATCATCATATGCGTAATGTATCACTTGATAGTAAAAAATAGTCCTTCAGCTTTGTGCAACTCAACCCAACACTGAAGCCGTTGGGTTTATGAAACCTAGATTGAGATTTCTGTGATAAACCATGCAGTGTTTTCTTATCTTTTATGAAAGATAGGTTTTTATGCTATAAATTGATTTTTTCTTTGTTGATTGTGTGGGCTTACTTGAGGGATATAGTATGCACAAATCCGTCAAACTTTTTGTTTTAATTAAAAAAAAATGTGCTGCATGTTCACATAGAAATATTGCCCCGACAGAGAGCTATTCTGGTATGTTTTCACTGCATCAAAGTCTAACTGGGTAAAGATTTTCAACTCAAATCTGGTAGGTGGTCGCTTGTCATAAAATGGTTCCTTGGAGAATTGTAGTGGTCATACTGAAATTTGCAGTCAAACACCACCAATGGTACCATGACTGAAAACACATACTCATTTTAACTTTCTGTGGGAGAGGAAACTGAAAAGGTTAAGTTAAATTATTAGATTAAATTATAATATGCTAGTATTTTCTAGAGAACCAGCTTTGGTGCGCGCTCGGTGTTGATCCAGTTACAAAATGGGTGATTGCACCGATTTTTACCAACAATAAATTCGTAATATTGCCCATAAAGTCTTACGGCTGTCCACATGGTGTACATCTCATACACATTAAATACCTTACACTAGACTAAACAGTCCTCCATTCCACTTTGCCCTACAGCAAGTTACACCCGAAGCCCGGCTTTTGTAATGTAGTGTGCACACTACGTTGGTTCGTTGTCCTAGCCTCACAAACACCTTTCCAGCCTAGGAATTGACAATGCTCACCCTGTTACTTACCTCTCTCCTAGGCCTTCTGTTCACATTTTGAACACGCTCGAATGACTCTCCATCGGACATAGCTTGCCCCGCCATTGTAGTCAGGCGCAGCAGGGGCTTCCCCGTACACGCTGTGGCTGACAGAGAATGACCCTTGGCTTCAGACCTTCGCCCACTGAATTCCTACAAAAACCGTGTACACAATTGCTGCACACATCCTCTTAGAGCTCTGTCACCAACCTAGCGATATTCACCATATCGAGCTCAGTTATATCCCCATGGTCCTGGAAATGATGCTGGGATTGGTTTTGGAACTGAAACGTTGCCTTTAAATGAGGACTAAATCTACATTGATTATAATAAACGGGCCATGCTGTTCTTGTTTGTAGATACGCACTTTGACCGCCTTTGTCAAATTTGTGTATCTCTTCTGAGAGAGCACCAAGCACGTTTTTCACCGACATCCACTGCACCGCCATTTTTGTTTACTGTATAAAAAAAGTTTATATCTTTGTATAAATACATTTATTATTTGATTACCTCATATAGGTTTAGGGGCCATTGTAATGTGATATACAGTTCTGTAATGAGGCACAGTTGTGTGGACCTGTAACACAGAACGATTAGGTAAATTCACCCAAAAATAATCTGTGTTTTGGATGAGTACATGGTGTGTGTGTGGGTGCATGGTTGTGTGTTTGAAATGACTACAAATATCTTCAAATGTAATACATATTGTGTAGTGGGGCCATAAATCGAGGACTATCTTTAGGGATTTCATCACACAAACAGGTGTATCTGTTTCAATGACATTTTAGTTACACTGTGTTCTCTACATTTGGTCAGATATGCATACAGTATAGGTGGTGGATTTTACAATGTACTTCACATGTAGCATCACACGCATAGAGGCAAGGATCTCCGATTGCACCGTGCATACTAGCAATGTCCTGCCAATGAAAATCTATCACGCTATTGATGTGCAGTGCCATCCTTGTAAATTCCAACACCGAGGAGGTGTTGCAATATGCTGTAACATTAGCATTTCAAAACGATAACATTTTTAGGTTAAGCAATATTATTTTCGCTCCAAGTTCTTGATGAATATCACTTCTTTTTTTTAAGTGGGAACCGATTTAAAATTAGAAGTGATATAATGCATGGGCAGGTTATGGCCCGTCATACTGTAGAATTCTACAGCATGTAATGGTAGCACAAAAGGTCACAGCGGCCATTGCTGTGCGGTGAGACAACGAGAATCCAATTGGTTTTAAAATATCTAGGCCTTGGAGTGGTGACAGATCCAGTATGTAAATTTACATGATGCCCGTAGTCGATCATGAAATAAACCACTGCCCCTCAGTACCCCCTTTTCTTTTACAGATATCGTGTGACCACATCACGTGGCACACATTTTGTTAAAAAATCAAGATGTTTCAGAAAGTTGTATTAAAAATGTAGGTAGGAAAGCACGATGGAGTACATTGATAAAGACACACTAGACCGCGATTTTATAGTATTACTCATAAATCGGCGTCTTAAACGTAGAATGTGCGGATAACAGTTAATAAAACAAGTAGTTAAACAATGATAGGGTTGTGAAAATGCAATTAAATGATTGAAATTCAATAAAAGTATAATGATAAGCATCACACCTTTCCTGTATGTTCGATCTTTGTCTAAAAAAAGAATAAACTAATTGAAAAAAAAACATAGAATTAACAGGATGCCTAGGCTTTATGCAAGCAGTATATACGGAGCATTACACTAGAAACACAAAACGCGATGAGAGAAATCTTTGCAAATTGTCCAAACCACTGGCAATTGCTTTGGGTAGTGTTCAAAACCATGTTTTTTGCTGATTGTGCCACGCAAGATAGAGATCAGCCTAACGCAAACCCTGCTCCTCATGGGGTTTAGTCCATCCCCTACTGCCTGGCGAGACCCTTTTGAGAGTCTATCTGAGCTGCCAGACACGGCTCTTTCCAGAAGAGAACAGAAGCAAGCCCAGGCCAGTTGTGCCCTTGTTAGACATTGTCAAGTGGGGCATTGCTTGGATCCTGTGCCAGAACGAACGAGCGAACAACGTCTGAGCATATTCTTGGACATAAGGCTTAAAATGGTCAGGGTCGACTTGTGTTCTCTTAGGGAGGGGCCTCATTTGGCACTTCAGAATGGATTGTTCCCACGAGAAGCAGGGTCAGTACTAATTTGCAGGCCTCTGTGTAGAGTGGCACAGTGGATGAAAAACAATTGGGTTGGAGTGCTATCTAGAGAGATTGTCAGTGGTTAAGACTACTTACAAAATGCTTTTTTTACTTATGTTTACAGCCCACCAGTTATTGTTGATTACTGTGGACTTCCTGTTAATGGTTGAAAGGTTTGTCGCAACAGAAATGCATTTTTTGTTTTTTTGTGTGTTTGATGCATTCAATGTACTGGTATAGATCTTAAACCCCTGTAGAAATGGGAACCTGGTATAAGGACTTTGACCTGAAGTAAACATGAAGCCCACTGGGTTTTAATTATTCTATTTGTCAAACAGTATCTTAATATTGCAGACACCTTACAGATATTTTTAGATTACTTTGCATTTGGGTCATTTAGTGACAGCATTTATTTGTTAGACTTTTTTTAATTGTAGTTTTTTTATTTTATTTCTGCCATTATGTTTTTTCACATGACATAGGTAATACTGGAGATAAAGTGTTTCCTCAGTTTTTTTTTGTTGGAGTGGGTCATCTCTATGGCGAAATACGTGAAGCAAGAAAACCCATTTGAGTACACCAGTTAGGCAGAAGCTCGACCTGTAGAGGAGTGTGGGTATTTATTCAGGGGATGGCACTGCCACTGTTTGAAAAGACATGTTGTCATTGTGAATTTTCACGCACATAAACTCAATTATATATACTGTATTATATATACCCTCTGTGCTCAATTTAGCTTTCATGGCATCTTAGTGTTGATTAGAAATGCAAATTATTTATACATTCACAGGGTTATAAATACAGGACCGTAACATATAAAGTGCGCATCTCAAGTGCTAATTTTAGGTACGATGTTGGACACGTTTTTGACCTGGCTGGTGTCTGCAATAGTTGAAGAGCAATAGCTGGATTAGCGCTTTCTTACTACTGGAGGCAGTGGAGAATGCTTGTTTTTCACTGGAACTTTAAATGCATGTACTGCTGTTGGCTGAAAATGTAGCAGCATTTGTTCATATATCTAAAGTATACAATAGAATATAGCAGTACATAGTACGTAAAGCAATCTAACAACATTAGAAACATATTTAGCAAAACACATCAAAACAGAACATAATCACATTAATTACAGAACAAAACAAAGAAGCACAAAATACAACAGAACATATTATCATCGTAACAAAATGCCATCACACCAGATGTGTAAAAATATTCCTGGCACATACTACTACTTTCAGAAAGTTGAGTTCACATTATGGTGGTTAAAGGTGTTTTCACCAAACCATGACCTCTACTCTCTGAAGTTTTGCAGGACCTCTGCATAACCCACAAGTTATCTCACTAGTGTCACTTAAACTGCTTGTAGCGCGTTGCCCTTTAGGCAGCTAGTGCCTCATTTACAAGGCCTTTGCGACACTGTTGCATCATTTTTTCTATGCAACGGTGGTGTTAGCAGTGGTTTACACTGCTCCACATTTACAAACTGAAGCATTGGGCCCAATGTGTCAGTTTCTAAAGCCTTGCGTCACATTATACCTGCACCAGGTATAATGTATGCAAGGTATTCGTTCCCTCAGGAAAAGCTACACAGAACTGACACAGTGAAATTTACAAATTTCACGGTGTCGTTCTACAGTTTCACTGCGTCAGAATTTTAACGCCTGCTCAGAACAGGCATCAAACTGACACAGGGCTTTTCCCCATGGAAGCCTTCCTCACATTGCTGGGGTAGCGTCATTTTTTTAATGCTACTCCACCAATGCATCAGTTTAGCTCCATAGACGCTCAGAAATTCTGAAGCATCTGTGAAAACGTGCGCCATGTAGCTCTGTATTGGAAATACAGTGCATCCATGGCATCGTTGGGGGGCGGGTCGCAGGGTAGCGCAACAAATCTGAAGCATCTGAGACGATGCGTCAGATTCTTGTAAATGACAGCCGTAGTCTTTTCTGCAAGGTCACCTTGGATTATTCACCTTTGATGGTATGATGCTGGTATTATGATTGCAATTTAGTGCCACAATTTGTGTACCCTGTCCCTATTACAAGTTTATTTTACATTGAATACACCCAACTCATTTATTTACTTCTCCAGTAAGGCAATTATGAGATGGAACATATATTGCACCAATGAAATGGCATGAAGTTAAATGCCGTACATGGGTTGCAGTATGTACTTACATTACTCCAAGGAGCACCACTGTGCCATGGCTGGACTGCACTTTCAAAGCACCACAGTGTCACTTGTGCGAGCGCGTCTGAGTTTATTGGTTTCTTTATGTTAATTGATAAGGGGACGCATTCATGGGTCGATGGACCTTTTGACTCATTTAAGATGTTCACACCCTATGGCTGTACATATCATAAATATCATCAAACAAACAATCTAAAATCTTTGGAGTCAGTAACTTTCACTCACCATGACCCATTAGGCCACGAATAACCACGCCTTTAGAATTAGTTAGAATATTTATTTCCCTAGATTAACAATACTAGTATCACATAAATTAGTCTCAAAACCCCATGATATAAGTATAAAAACAACACTGGTTGACCGAATCTATTAAAGAATCTCAACGTAACTAATGCGTTAATAACTAATCCTTCCAAAGCCAAAGTACAAATGAACAATAAGAGTAATTGAGCAATGGAAATAACATACATTCGAATTCAGCAATTGAGTAACATCAAATAGCAATTTAGTTGAGTGGAGATCTCTCTAACATCAGATTAGCATCAGCATGATGGGGCTACATGCAAAAGATTTTAGTCTACATAAATTTTGAAAACATCTAACTATGGCTCTACCAAAAAGCAGCAGTTGGTACCTAGAAACAAAAGACAAATCAACAATAAAGACAGACATTTAGCAATTGTATATACCTTTCCTTTACGGATCAGCAAGCTGGGATAATCTTCGTCAGGTGGACATCAGTTTAAGCAGCATCAACAATGGCAAAAGAAAGGGGTAATAGTTCAGAATCGGGGACTCTAAGCTCTCCGAACCATTAGAAAAAAATATCTAGAATAGGCAGCAAAGGCGCTACAGTAAGCACCAGCATTTACGCATGGAGTATGAGAGAAGTGAAGTAAGAAGTGGAGTGGATCTCTGCTGAGTGTCGAGAACTCTTAGTGCAGTGCGGTTAAGTTAAAATTGTTCCACATTGTCATTGGTCAAATAATCATGCGATAGTCATTAGTCCAATAAAATTGTTATTTCATATCTAAGATATAACTAAACATTCTTTAACACATTGATGATTGGCTCCTCTTCGTTTGTGCACATCGTTTGACTCAGCAAGAAGCAATTTTAACATCCTTCCTTGCTTCTGTCAGTACATCCATTGTTAGTTCCCAGGAACATCGCTTGCTCAAACGCTTCGAGTTAACATTTGTAAGAGTTTAGAACATTCAAGTTTGTACACACATTTCTTCACGAGAAAAACATTTGCTACTACTATGATTTGGTCAACCTTCAGTTAGCACAATACATCTTTATTATTCAGCAAGCATATTTTATTCTGGCATTGCATTTTTTATATTAGGCAGTGCATTACTAACTTGAGGCCTACAGTTAATTTAAGCAAATACATAGCATTTAATCGTAAGTATAACATACTACTGCAAATTGCATATTCATATAAGTTCTGAATAAACACTAATATGCTTTTAATAAAACATTACATAGTAGGTAGCGGCCATTCAAGTGGGCACATTTGCAAGTTGCACATTATTTGTTAATTCATTTTCTTTGCAGATTCAAAATACAAATTACATGAAATATTTATTAGTAATAATTTCAGCACTCACACTAGACAAGGGAAAGTGACTTTGCAATGTTGAAAAAATTACTTTTACGTGCCCCCAAAAGTCTACCTTGGAAGCCCATACTGTTAGGTACTTAACATATAAAAGCAGAGCCTACTAGACATTGAGAAAACTATGCCTCCACAGTGAAAACTTACAGAAGCTGTTTGTCAGTGTGTAGGCAAAGTTCCATTTTCCATGGTCCAACAGAGAAATTAATAAAAGCCACTTTTTGCATCATGGCCATGGAAAATATTAGAACAGTCAATCAAAGTTATTTTCAATTTAATTTTAAAAATCTAACTCAATGAGGCACATAGATGTTTGGAAAACGTTATTGGAATAAACTAGTAAGTGTGCCTAACAGCACTGCTCCAGAGGCTAAATACACATCCTTGGTTAGCTGTTAATGACTCTCCTTGTGGACGACAAAGGCTTTCCCTCTGACAGCAGGAAGGTCGGGTCGTGTTAACAGTGATCACTCTGCAGGGATTAGCCGTTTGAGGGGGAGAATGGAACAGTTTGCATCACAAAGGGCAACATTCCTAGGTCTCCCTTTGAAGTGGAAATCCCAAGTCAGGTTGACAGGAATTCAAACCATTCTTAAACAAGGTGCCTCTAGACTTTCTGCCAGTGCCCACAGCAGGAGGGAAACCTGTTTTAGCACTGGCTGAAAACCTCATCTCCAGAGATGAGTGGCTAGAAGGAGGGCAATACTCCTGTATCTGCATGAAACCTAGTGCCATTTTGAATGAGGCACTCTGGAGTCATTGGTAGTAAACTGAGAAATGTTTTGGGGAGGCTTCTGCTAGAAATGTACCAGGATAGGGTGTAGGGGATTCTCCAATTACTTACTTGTTGGCCATATTTGTCTGAGTCCTCACCCCACCTCCTAAGAACATTCCTGTACCCGGGAAGAGAACTTTTGAAGAAAGAAGACACTGCCTGAAAGCTGTACAAAAGAAGATCTAAGGATTCCTGACTCACGAATGGCACCCAAATACCGGAAATGCACTTCAAGATGCCTTCCTGCCTGCTGGAGCTCTCTAAATATGGTTATAATCTGCCAAGAAGCGGAGTACATCCTTACATTGTTAAATCCCTACACTAACTTGGCAGAAGGGAATACTGCCTGCCATACTCTAAATAAGGGCCTACGTTCAAAGGAAGATCCATGGACAGATCGAGGTGACAAATCTACCCAAGCAGCAAAGTGAACTTGACAGCTGTAAAATCATACTTTGTAAGGCCTGTAGATTATGATGCCCAACCTGATGGCATCAATAAGCTTAGAGGGTCCTCTGCAAGCTTCATCTTCTTGCCCTCTCCCACTGGAGATCTTGAAGCTTCTGAAAATCTAGTAAACCAGAAGATAAACACTAACCCGATCTCTGATCCATTTTGATTGGCTTAAAGTCATGCATAAGTATCAACCAACTGCAAATTGTGACTTTCAATTGACACTTTGCTGCTTCTTTTTTGCTTTTTGCTTTACAACTTTAAAATCTATATCTTTATTTGATTTTAAATGCTTTGGTGTAATTTTGTATAATATTTTATTTGATTATTTTATATCTGTTTGAGAAATCTATTGTAATATGTTTTTAAATTTAAAATTGTTTGTCACTATTTGAAGTAACACACTTTTCTGTGGGGTCTCAGTTTCTGATTGTGCCAGGGGTTGAGGATAGATTCTCTTAAAATATGTTGTGACCTAAACAGTTTGTGTTTATTAGTACCTGCCTCATAAAGTAATAATAATAGGCCCAAAAAGGATAATATGTATTGACACACCATGCTTCCAAGTGCCCCATATACCAATCAGAAATACCTAGGTGTATTGTCAATCATTACCATTATTCAGTTGCAGGCATAGGTCGCAGCACCGCAAGGCCCACTCTATAACTTCAGCAGACTTACATGGTACTGCATAATTCAAGCCATGTGAGTCAACATGAGACACATTCACAGATGTGAGAGGCATAAATGTATATCCAACATGTCCCACCACATAGCCACATGTCAAAATAGTACCAAGTATGCACAAGTGGTTTGCACTGGTGGGGGCGTGGCCACGGAGCTGAGCATGGCGCACACTTAACCGCTCGGCTCCGGAGGGGCCGACTTCAAACGTATGCCTAGACGCGCTGGGGCGGGCAGTGTCGCGCTCAAAGTGGAGCGGAACGACTGCTGAAGACGTGGGGAGACGGTGGCGGCGCGGCTTGGCCCCCGGGGTGAGCGCCTGGGTTCCCGGGGCCGATCGGGGCTGCGGAGCGGCTGCGGCCTAGCTGACGGGCGGGGCCGCCCCGCGCTGAATTGAGGTGCCGCTGGCTCGGAGCGAAGGAGGAGGTGAGCGGCGATTGCGGGTGGGGCCACTGGCGAGGGGCCGTTGCCCCGGGGGTGGCCCCCTGCGGATTCGTGTGGCCCGGCGGGGATCGTGCCCGGGGGCCTGCTGGCGGGCTGCGGCCGCGGTCCTGGGACGTGCGGCGTGCCGCGCCGGGCGCGGAGGCTGTGCGCGGGCCCGCCCCGAGGTGTGAGGGGCAGATCGGAGTGCCGAGTGGGGACGCCGGACGGAGTGAAATTGGCCTCCCACCCGGGAGACGGGGCCTGGTGCTTCCCGGCTGCGGGGGCACGGACGGTGAGGAGACAAGGGGACAAGAGGCGCCCCGAGGAGGACTGATAGGGAGCCCGCTTCTCCTGTGCCCCCTGGGGGCCGTACGACTGCCGTTGCCCGGGTGCCCCCTGTATGGTGGCGGGGGGGCCCCCTGTGCCTAGGACGGTTCAAGTTGGACCCTGATCGCCCGTCGCGGGGTGTGGCGGCGAGGGTCCGCCCCGTGCTGATTGCTGTTATCATCCGAAATTTGAGACTGCGCACCATTGTTGCCCGGGGTTGGGGTCCCTCCTGGCTGCTGGAGACGGCGCGGCCTTGGGGGCCTGCCGCGGCTGCCCCTCCCGTGCAGGGCGGCGCGGTCTTGGGGGAGGCGCCACCCCCGACCCGATCCAAACCACCTTGTTACCGACTGCGCCGCTGGTGGGGACGCTCGGCGGAGGCGAGCTACACGGCGACATCGAGGATCCTGGGCGCACCTGCTTACTGTGGCCCAACGAGCTGGAGATGACTGGCTTGGTGGCTGAGACTCCTCCTAGAGCGACCAGAACCTGAGATCTTGACGGCAACAGATTGGGTGAACGAGCAGGCCAACAGCAGGCAGCATAATTACCTGCGCAGCTCGCCGGCCTCGCTGAGACGCCCTCCTCTGCATATCCAATGCCCTCCAAGGGCAGACACAAGAACAAAGCCATGGAACCCATGACACTGATACCAATGGCGGACAACGAGCTGACCACACAGAGCCAGTCACAAACCAAGGTTCAGGACACCCTGGACAAGATACTGGGTGCCATTGAGGACACCAAATCCACTCTACAGCGTGACATTAATCAGGTGGCGATAGAGGTTGGGCTATTGAGAGCCGACCACCACAAATTGGCCGACAGAGTAAAGGAGGCAGAAGCAACACTAGAGGAAGTTGTTCCAAAACAAGCAGAAGTATCAGCGGAGGTGACCTCTCTGGCAGACAGAGTGGCGAAGCTCGAACGGCGAGCTGAGGACGCAGAGGGCAGAAACAGGAGAAACAATATTCGCGTGGTGGGTCTCCCTGAGGGGGTCGAGGGGACTAACATGGTGGAGTTTCTGGAGAAATGGCTAAGTACGGTTGTGGCACCAGGATGCCTGACCCCCTTTTATTCATTGGAACGTGCACACCGGGTGCCGGCTAGACCGCTTGCCCCTGGCAGACCGCCCCGGGCTGTAATTGCTAAACTCCTGCACTATAGTGACAGAGACATCCTCCTGCAGAAAGCCAGGGAATTGGGTCTGTTTAAAGTGGCCAATGGCGAAGCAACACTGTTCCCTGACTTCACCTTGGAGGTCCAAAACAAGCGTGCCTCCTTCCTGGCCGTTAAAAGAACTTTACGAGAAGAAGGGATACAGTACTCATTGCTCTATCCAGCAAGACTACGAGTGATTGTGGAGGGGAAAACCACTTTACTCCAGACTCCGGAGGAGGCATGGGAGTGGCTTGAGAGCTCGGGGTCGGGCCCGGCGCGGCCTGCGCCGGGGGGCCGCGGTGGGGGGGGGTCCCGGCGGGCCCTGAGAGGGAGAAGGCCGGGGGGCGGCCGACGGCTAGCACCCACGCAGGCACAAAGGGAGACTGGAAAGAGAGAAGCCCTAAAAGCGGCAGCCAAGATGGGAGTGGAATCGTCTCCGCCGGCGGTCTCTGAAGAGGAATCAGAAGACATAGTGGTGTCCTCGCCCGAGGGCTCTGGGGGATCGACTAGTGCGCCGGAGGTAACCCCACAAACGGCTGATGAACTGATCTAAACAGAACCCGCACCGGCGCTGAAAGGCGAGTCAAGATAAGAAGTACGGTGGCCCCTCCGGACCTGGCCGCCCCCCCGGACCTGTTTCTCGCCTGTCAACCCTGACCGGCGAGTATTGACTTGATGTGTTTGTGTGATCTGCAGTGTTGTAGGACTTACTGGGCAGCCTACAGTTTTGGAGGCGCCCTGGGGAAGGGGAGTTGGGTTTTTTTGTTATTAGTTATACCGGCTATATGTGCGATGTGGGCTGATCATAATGAAGGTGCAAGCTTCTGGGGGGCTTGGCCGGGGCCGGGGGCGCGTAGACTCCATGTACAACGGGTTCTAAGAATACGATGGGGGGCTACAACACTATGACCTGGAACGTTAGGGGGATGGGCACTCCGAGTAAGCGACATAGAATTCTTTCCTTTTTAAAAAGAAGAGGGGTGCATATAGCTATGCTACAGGAGACTCACCTCGCGCCCGGAGAGGGGGAGAAATTACGGAGGAGATGGAGGGGTCAGGTATTTGCCACAGAATATTCAGCTTACGCAAGAGGAACCCTAATTTGGATTAGAGCGGGAGTTCCATTTGTGCTAGATTCCTCCAACATAGACAGGGAGGGAAGATTTGTCATTCTAGAAGGGAAACTACAGGGGCTCCAGTTGATCCTGAGTTGTATATACGCCCCCAACCAGGAACAAGCATTATTCATGACGGGCCTGTCTGGGCATCTCACTCGTCAATGCACGGGGGAAGTACTAATAGGAGGAGACTTTAACGCAGTGCTTGATATCGACCTAGATAGGTCTAACCCCCCACTGCAGGGAGCAACATCAATTAAAGCAGCAAAAAAACTAGCAGAGTGGCTGGACGCCTGGGGACTGGTGGATGCTTGGCGGCTACAACACCCTGTTGCCAGGGATTATTCGTTTTACTCGGGCCTCCACCAGGTACATACTAGAATCGACAGAATAGTTTGCACAGCAGGGCTGGCCCGAAATATGACCCACGCGGAGTACCTTGCCCGCACAATATCTGATCATAATCCTCTATTGATGACATTGAATGTATCTCGGGACAGACCTCCTATACCGGCATGGAGAATGCTTCCGTCGGCCTTGGAGGACCAAGCGTACAGGGAGGGGGTACAAAGCTACTTAGAGGAACACATAGAGGATAACCGGGGATCCACTTCCTCCAGAGGCATAGAGTGGGAGACACTCAGGGTGGGGACGCGGGGTCATTGTCTGGGACAGTCAGTGGGGATAAAACGTACACTTGAGAGAGAATTAAACGCACTGGAGAAGGTCATCCACGAGGGGGAGTTGAGACAGGGCCCCACAAGACAAGCGGATGAAGAGTACGAGAGTGCGCGTAGGGAGCACTCCCGAATAGAAGAGCGTCTTCGATGCCACAGTGTGCAAAGATACTTGGTATCCATGCAATCAGAGGAGGGGAGATCCGGTAGACTTTTGGCATGGCTAGTGCGCCCGAATGGTGATAGTGGTCCTATTGCAAGTGTATTGGACAGGGGTGGGACACGCAGAATTAGTCCAGAATCCATTAACGACGCATTCAAAGATTATTATACGTACTTGTATAGGAAGCCCACAGACTTGGAGGTGGGGATCCTTGATGGTTTCCTAACTCGGATGTCTCTGCCGGCTTTGAGCCCGGAGGACGGGGCCGGCCTGGGGGGTCCAGTGACTGCAGAAGAGATAAACGAAGCAATCACGCAGCTGGCTCCTGGGAAGACCCCGGGCACAGATGGTCTTCCGATGGATTTTTATAAAAAGTATAAATCCTTATTAACTCCCAGACTGAAGGAAATGTATATGGAGGCGGTAAAGAATGGGGTGCTCCCTTCCACGCTCCGTGAAGCATTGGTTGTGCCGCTCCCAAAAACAAACATTAGTGATCCATCGGTAACAGAATTTAGACCACTATCAATGCTAAATAGCGACTTTAAGATCTTGAGTAAGATACTAGCTAATCGGTTACTGCCCCTTATGCCGACCCTGGTGCACCCTGACCAGAATGGTTTTATTCCTGGTCGCAGCACCTCCTTGAATCTTAGGCGGATTTTCTCTATAATGCATATGCCTGATGAGGCGAAGCCACCAGCCGGGACTTTGCTAGCTGTGGACTTTGAAAAGGCCTTCGACTCGATCAGATGGGATTACTTGAGGGCGACAATGTTAAAAATGGGCCTGGGTGGTGGCTGGGTTGCCTGGGTGGACCTGTTATATTCGTCCCCATTGGCAAGGGTCAAGACGGGTAGGACGGTCTCAGCTGCTTACCCAGTGCATCGGGGAACTAGACAGGGATGCCCCCTGTCCCCATTGTTGTTCGCGTTGGCGATGGAACCCTTAGCGGCGTGGGTGCGAGGTGAAGGAGCGGGCAGAGGGATTCGGTGGGGACCAGGGGATCACATTATCTCGCTATATGCAGACGACATTTTGATATACCTTAGAGACGGGGCGAGTGGACTCCCCTGGGCCCTGAACGTACTTGAGGAATTTGGTTTAGTATCAGGATTAAGACTTAACCGTAATAAAACATATGTGTTCCCCCTGACGTCTGGATATGGTCGCCCCATAGCGTGCCCGGTGGACCTGAAATGGGCTCCGCGTACATTTAGATACTTGGGGATCCAGATCTACCATGGTATGGCTGACCTAAGAGAGGGTAACCTAGGTGGAGTGCTTCGTTCGCTGAGATCATCAGTAACATTCTGGCGCTCTTTAAAATTGTCAGTGATGGCTAGAGTGGCGCTATCCAAAATGATCATGCTCCCCCGACTGCTCTATTACTTTGCCAATTTACCGCTGCTAATACCCCGGGCATGGTTCCGTGATCTGAACACATTGCTTAGAGAACTAATTTGGGATAGTGGGCGAAGACGTACCACTCTCGTGACCATCTGCAGGCCTCCCCAAGCGGGAGGCCTGGGGGCACCTGACTTTGAGGCATATTACCTTGCATCCCAATTGCAGTGGATAGCCGGGTGGCTTACGGGTCGGGGCCAATTGGATTTATATACGGCCCAGGGAGTGATTGATACGGCGTGGATTGCGGCAAACATGGCAAACAGGAAGATAACTCTCCCTGGGAACAACATAATGATAAAAGTGGCAATAGGATGTTGGAAAAGATGCACGAAAAGAGTAGGAGTTGGTCACCCGTATTCTCCAGCTCTGCCGCTGGCAGTACTTGCTATAGAACCCAGGGGGAGGGGGCCGGGAAGTATGGGACTCAGTCATTGGCTAGCAGCGGGAATAGAAGTAGTGGGAGGACTTTTCAAAGAGGGAGTCCTGAGGGGATTTGTTGACTTGATGGAAGAGGGTGTTCCCGGTGGACAGTTTCTACTGTACGGGAGACTGGTACATACCCTTAGGGCTCACTGGGACACGGCAAATGCGGAACCTGACACACACGGGGTCTTGCACTCACTGATGACATTAGGTGAGGAAACACGTCTCATCACCAAGATATATCGGTCCCAGGTTGAGGCAGCTTTAGACCCCCTACGTTCACTGAGAGGAGGCTGGGAGGGCACGGTTGGTCGAGAACTCACAGACTCAGAGTGGAAAAAGATACTGGCTTACACCCGGATGGTGTCCCGTAATACACGCTTAAGGTACCTTCAATATAATTACCTGCATAGAACATACCTCACACCCCACAGGCTGTTCCGTATATACGGTGGATCTCCAGCGACCTGCCCGAGGTGCGGGGGGGGTGGGGCGAATTTCGACCACATGGTTTGGACTTGCCCGGTGATCCAGACTGGCTGGAAGGAAATTGTTAGAAATGGGGTCTTTGGTTGACAGTCAGGTTACCCCCAGTTCAAGCAAGGACCCTCACTCTAGTTAGGATAAAAGAGAATCACCCTCAGCTAACCCCTGCTTACCCCCTTGGTAGCTTGGCAGAGCAGTAGGCTTAACCTCAGAGTGCTGGGCGTAAAGTATTTGTACCAACACACACAGTAACTTAATGAAAACACTACAAAATGACACAACACCAGTTTAGAAAAATAGGAAATATTTATCTAGACAAAACAAGACCAAAACGACAAAAATCCAACATACACAAGTCAAGTTATGATTTTTTAAAGGTTTAAAATAAAAAGAGTCTTTAGGTAGTTGTAACACCACACTAGCGCTGCTAGCGTGAAAATGTACCTGGTTTGCGGCAAAAATAACCCCGCACGGGCGGTGTGCGTCGAAAATAACCCTGCACGGGTATATGCGTCGAAAACAGCTCGGCTCGGCGAGGCGCGTCGAAAAAGCCAGCCACGCGACGGTCCGAAGTCCCGCGGCGCTGGTTGCGATCTCTCAGCCTTCGTCAGCGATGCTGCGCGTCGTTTCTCCTGCTCCGGGCGTCGATTCTCCGGTCGCGTTTCCAGCGGCGTCGTTTCTCAGCTGCGGAGCCGGCGTCGCGTCGTTTTCTCAGCCGCGATCGGATTCGCGTCGATCTTTTCTCCGCACGGTGCTCGGTGCGTGTATTTTTGTCCTTAGGCTGCCAGCCTCTCCTTTCAGGGTCCCAGGAACTGGAAGGGCACCACAGAGCAGAGTAGGGGTCTCTCCAGAGACTCCAGGTGCTGGCAGGAAGAAGTCTTTGCTATCCCTGAGACTTCAACAACAGGAGGCAAGCTCTACATCAAGCCCTTGGAGATTTCTTCTTCAAGATGGAAGGCACACAAAGTCCAGTCTTTGCCCTCTTACTCTGGCAGAAGCAGCACTGCAGGAAAGCTCCACAAAGCACAGTCACAGGCAGGGCAGCACTTGTTCCTCAGCGATCAGCTCTTCTCCAGGCAGAGGTTCCCCTTGATTCCAGAAGTGTTTCTCAAGTTTGTAAGTTTGGGTGCCCTTCTTATACCCATTTTAGTCTTTGAAGTCACCTTTCTTCAAAGGGGACTCACACCTTCTTGTGAAATCCTGCCTTGCCCAGGCAAGGCCTCAGACACACACCAGGGGGCTGGAGACAGCATTGTCAGAGGCAGGCACAGTCCTTTCAGATGAGAGTGACCACTCCACCCCTCCCTCCTAGCAGAGATGGCTAATCAGGAAATGCAGATCACACCCCAGCTCCCTTTGTGTCACTGTCTGGTGTGAGGTGAAAAACAACCCAACTGTCAAACGGACCCAGACAGGGAATCCACAAACAAGGCAGAGTCACAGAATGGTTTAAGCAAGAAAATGCTCACTTTCTAAAAGTGGCATTTTCAAACGCACAATCTCAAAATCAACTTTACTAAAAGATGTATTTTCAAATTGTGAGTTCAGGGATCCCAAACTCCACCTGTCCATTTACTCTCTAGGGGAATCTACACTTTAATCATATTTAAAGGTAGCCCCCATATTATCCTATGAGAGAGAGACAGACCTTGCAACAGTGAAAACGAAATTGGCAGTATTTCACTGTCAGGACATATAAACCACATTACTATATGTCCTACCTTATCCATACACTGCACCCCGCCCTTGGGGCTACCTAGGGCATACCTTAGGGGTGCCTTACATGTAAGGAAAGGGAAGGTTTAGGCCTGGCAAGTGGGTACACTTGCCAAGTCGAATTTACAGTGTAAAAATACACATACAGACACTGCAGGGGCAGGTCTGAGACATGATTACAGAGCTACTTATGTGGGTGGCACCACCAGTGCTGCAGGCCCACTAGTAGCATTTGATTTACAGGCCCTGGCACCTCTAGTGCACATTACTAGGGACTTACTAGTAATTCAAATATGCCAATCATGGATGAACCACTTACATACAATTTAAACAGGAGAGCATATGCACTTTAGCACTGATTAGCAGTGGTAAAGTGCTCAGAGTTGAAAAGCCAACAGCAACATAGGAGAAAAATATAGGAGGCAGGAGGTAAAAAAGTCTGGGGATGACCCTGCATAAGCAAAAGTCCAACACGACCCCCTACCAGCCTAAAGCCAGGGGAGAACAATCAATACCTTGATGTACTTCCCTGATTGGGGCGATAGAACAGGGACCCAGGCCCACAACAGCAGGGGCATGTTCCAGTTCTACGCCTTCCTGACTCCAGTTGGATCCCTCTGTCCATACTCTCAGGGCCCACTAAGCTAACCCATGGGGAACCCTTCTCCACATCTACAGACACCAGCTGTGCAACACCTAACTTTACTTTGCTCACAGATGTATTGCAATGGGCAGATAGTATCACCAGGGCCAACACAGTGGTGTTGCCCACTCCACCCCCGGGGTGTGACTCTCGTCCTCCCCCCCCCAGGGGCAACTCTGTCCACCAGGACAGCAAGCCACAGTGGCCCCAGACAACTGTCAGGGATGAGAGCCCGACCTCAGGCCTCTCTAACCACTGTGACTGTGGAGAGTGGGGGGTGGTAGCCCCAGGTGCCTGGCACCCTTTGACCACTCTCTCTTCCACCAGGTCAGGGATGACAACCTGACCCTGGTCCTCCCCTCTGGGGCTCTGTACCCTTCCTGCAGAAGCGGCACCCCCAGAGTCAAAAACTGTCAGGGTGCTTGTAGAAGCAGTCCTGCACAATTCTTCCATCAGTGCAGGGATGTTAACCTGCAACTGATCCTCCAACCTGGGGTCTGTACCTTCAGGTTGGACCAGGGCCAGGGGCGAGGCTTCCCTCCCCCTGCCCTCTCTTCTGGGGTCCTGAACCACCCAACTAGGAGTGGCCCCCCCAGAAGACAACATGGTAGGGGCACTGTTAGCAGTAGCCCCTTCCTCCAGGTCAGGGGGGACACCCTTAACCTGGCCTCCCAATCCAGGGCCTGTACCCACAGACTGGATCACTGCCTGGCAAACCAGGACTTCTTGGGGGGCATACCTACCCCCTACCAGGTCAGAGTTTACCCTCTGAACCTGGTCATCCAACCCAGGGTCACCACCCTGCGGTTGAACCACTGCCTGGCACACCAGGACTTCCTTGGGAGCACACTTACCCCCCATCAGGTCAGAGTTTACCCCCTGAACCTGATCATTCAACCCAGAGTCACCACCCTGCGGTTGAACCATTGCCTGGCACACCAGGACTTCCAGGGGGGCACACTTACCCCCCTCAAGGGACACACTGTCCCGAAGGGCCACACAAGAGTCTGGCTGGCGCAGGTCTCCTGACCTCTGCCCATCTGACAGAGTCTGGATTCCCCCCAACCCAGAAATGGTCTCACCAAGGTCATTCATGGGGGGCTCTGCTCTCAGAGCTGACCCCTGACCCTCCAGGTTCTCCACTGGGGTCCGCAACCCCCTCTCAACCCTCTGTCTGGACTTCTGCACCCCCTCACTAGGAGTGGTACTGCCAGACACCAGAACTGGTGGGACGCTGGCTACAGCGGCCCCCCCAAGTTCTCCTGACACTGTGGGGTCTCCCTCAACAGATGGCCCTATGGTACAGGCTAGGCTCCCCTCCTGGTGTTCCCGCAGGGAACCCTCCAGGACCTGGGACCGGATCTCGGGCACCTTGGGCCTCAACCCATCCCCATTCCCTCTCCTCTGAGACTGGACATGGGGTCCCTCACCCATCCCACTACACTGGGACCTACCTGGGACACTACAATCCTTCCCTACCTCACCTGGTTGGGAACTACCTAGACCACTCCTCTCAGGAGCACCCCCAAATGCCTCTTCAGACTCTCTGGTACTCACCCAGAAGTCTGCCTCCATTGTAAGCTCCCTGGGGTCAGAGAACTCACACTCCACCTGGGGTTGGCATAGCTCTGGAAAATAAGGACTAGACATATGCTCTCCAGCAATTACATCACTCAGCCCCTCACATGAATTAACCAAAGTACCCTTCACCCAACCATCCAGTGACTCTGCTTTGAAAAAGCACCCCACATCACCCTCCTGAGACTGGTGAGACAGTACCTGACTGTCCCTGACACTCAACCCACACTCTTCTGGGATGTCTTCACACTCCATAACCAGGACTTCTACTTGGGGGGAACCCCTCTCCCTGTCACTCTCACCTAGAGTCAGTAGAGTGTCCCTCCCACCAGTAGGAATATGACTCCCCATGCCAGTTCCCCAATCCACCTCAGAGACCCTGTGCATCACTGGAGCTACCTCATACCCCTGAACCTCCTGGCGTGTGTTAATTCCCTCCTTCAAGTAGGGCACCACCTCTCTGGGCATGTGCACTTCTTCAGCAGTACTGGATACAAGATTCTTGCTGCCACCATCTGAACTGGATTCAGCCCTCATGGCCTCCAGCTTCAGCTCTTCACAGCTCAGCTCTTGAGCTGCAATCCTTTCTTTTTCCAGGACTAAGGCTCTCTGCTCCTCAGCCCTCTCAAGCTCTGCATCTAGCTCTTCCAGACTCCGGATTCGAGCTAGGAGCCAATCATCTCTTTCTGTTCCCTCCTCAGGGCCACTGCCCTCCTCTTCGGAGTAGTCCTCCTCCTCAGAGTCATTTGGTGGTGTTGCCTGACAACGTTTCAATTCATACTGAAACAGGGCTGACTCAAGATCCTCCCTTCTGGATTTCTTGTTCACAGCCAGTCCCCTTTCCATGCAGAATGCTTTAAGCTGCCACTTTTTATACATAAATAGGTGCCAGAAATTGACTTCCATTCTGCAAAGGCTTCACAACCAAAAAACAAAGTCCAAAAATATTAGCAATACTTCCAGGAGGACATCAGAGAACAAAAAGCAGAATCACAAGACAAGTAGTATGTGGTCACGTAGTGGTCTGAACTCAAAACAGTAGTGTACACTTAATTACTGTATGTCAAGTACAAATACAAGTCCAATCCCGACCGCTGGTCACCAATGTTAGAAATGGGGTCTTTGGTTGACAGTCAGGTTACCCCCTGTTCAAGCAAGGACCCTCACTCTAGTTAGGATAAAAGAGAATCACCCTCAGCTAACCCCTGCTTACCCCCTTGGTAGCTTGGCAGAGCAGTAGGCTTAACCTCAGAGTGCTGGGCGTAAAGTATTTGTACCAACACACACAGTAACTTAATGAAAACACTACAAAATGACACAACACCAGTTTAGAAAAATAGGAAATATTTATCTAGACAAAACAAGACCAAAACGACAAAAATCCAACATACACAAGTCAAGTTATGATTTTTTAAAGGTTTAAAATAAAAAGAGTCTTTAGGTAGTTGTAACACCACACTAGCGCTGCTAGCGTGAAAATGTACCTGGTTTGCGGCAAAAATAACCCCGCACGGGCGATGTGCGTCGAAAATAACCCTGCACGGGTATATGCGTCGAAAACAGCTCGGCTCGGCGAGGCGCGTCGAAAAAGCCAGCCACGCGACGGTCCGAAGTCCCGCGGCGCTGGTTGCGATCTCTCAGCCTTCGTCAGCGATGCTGCGCGTCGTTTCTCCTGCTCCGGGCGTCGATTCTCCGGTCGCGTTTCCAGCGGCGTCGTTTCTCAGCTGCGGAGCCGGCGTCGCGTCGTTTTCTCAGCCGCGATCGGATTCGCGTCGATCTTTTCTCCGCACGGTGCTCGGTGCGTGTATTTTTGTCCTTAGGCTGCCAGCCTCTCCTTTCAGGGTCCCAGGAACTGGAAGGGCACCACAGAGCAGAGTAGGGGTCTCTCCAGAGACTCCAGGTGCTGGCAGGAAGAAGTCTTTGCTATCCCTGAGACTTCAACAACAGGAGGCAAGCTCTACATCAAGCCCTTGGAGATTTCTTCTTCAAGATGGAAGGCACACAAAGTCCAGTCTTTGCCCTCTTACTCTGGCAGAAGCAGCACTGCAGGAAAGCTCCACAAAGCACAGTCACAGGCAGGGCAGCACTTGTTCCTCAGCGATCAGCTCTTCTCCAGGCAGAGGTTCCCCTTGATTCCAGAAGTGTTTCTCAAGTTTGTAAGTTTGGGTGCCCTTCTTATACCCATTTTAGTCTTTGAAGTCACCTTTCTTCAAAGGGGACTCACACCTTCTTGTGAAATCCTGCCTTGCCCAGGCAAGGCCTCAGACACACACCAGGGGGCTGGAGACAGCATTGTCAGAGGCAGGCACAGTCCTTTCAGATGAGAGTGACCACTCCACCCCTCCCTCCTAGCAGAGATGGCTAATCAGGAAATGCAGATCACACCCCAGCTCCCTTTGTGTCACTGTCTGGTGTGAGGTGAAAAACAACCCAACTGTCAAACGGACCCAGACAGGGAATCCACAAACAAGGCAGAGTCACAGAATGGTTTAAGCAAGAAAATGCTCACTTTCTAAAAGTGGCATTTTCAAACGCACAATCTCAAAATCAACTTTACTAAAAGATGTATTTTCAAATTGTGAGTTCAGGGATCCCAAACTCCACCTGTCCATTTACTCTCTAGGGGAATCTACACTTTAATCATATTTAAAGGTAGCCCCCATATTATCCTATGAGAGAGAGACAGACCTTGCAACAGTGAAAACGAAATTGGCAGTATTTCACTGTCAGGACATATAAACCACATTACTATATGTCCTACCTTATCCATACACTGCACCCCGCCCTTGGGGCTACCTAGGGCATACCTTAGGGGTGCCTTACATGTAAGGAAAGGGAAGGTTTAGGCCTGGCAAGTGGGTACACTTGCCAAGTCGAATTTACAGTGTAAAAATACACATACAGACACTGCAGGGGCAGGTCTGAGACATGATTACAGAGCTACTTATGTGGGTGGCACCACCAGTGCTGCAGGCCCACTAGTAGCATTTGATTTACAGGCCCTGGCACCTCTAGTGCACATTACTAGGGACTTACTAGTAATTCAAATATGCCAATCATGGATGAACCACTTACATACAATTTAAACAGGAGAGCATATGCACTTTAGCACTGATTAGCAGTGGTAAAGTGCTCAGAGTTGAAAAGCCAACAGCAACATAGGAGAAAAATATAGGAGGCAGGAGGCAAAAAAGTCTGGGGATGACCCTGCATAAGCAAAAGTCCAACAGAAATGTTGACTACCTTAACTGAATTGCTTGAGGTTGAGTTAAGACCCAGCCCCGAGATGTGCTTGCTGGGCCTTGGACCAACGGCACTCCGTGGAAAAGTGAAGGGGCGCTTTTTGGACCTCACCCTGGCACTATATAAGAGACTAATCTCGAGGGGCTGGAAAGCTGCGGGTTGTCCTTTACTGACTGTCTGGGAGAATGATACATTAACGTGGGCTAGAGCTGAATTACAGGTCCTAAAAGCAGAAGAAGCCAGGAGTATCCGCCGGGTTCCCATAGCTCCGGGGTGGGAGAACTTAGTGACGAATTGGGAGAGTATAACTAGGAGATTGGTGAACCCAGCAAGAGAAACCAGCGACTCCCAACCCACGCCGAGGTCGGAGCCAGGCGATTGTAGCACATAGATAGGCGCCCAGAACAAACCCGACCTCCACGTGGCTTTCATTAAGTGTAGAGGCCTGAAGACAGCTGGGCCGTGGATCCCCACCTCGCCATCGAACATGATAGGCAGTGTGCGTGCCCCTCCGCCTACACGGCGCGTCCCTGCGCCCTGGGTCGATATCACCCCCTGCTTAAAATTAAAATAAAAAGTGGATCTGACATAGCACCTTCAGTTCAACAACTATAAAAATCATTTGCACATAGCCGCATGGTTGGCCCTGTGTGGCCTGTTCTTTTTTATTCCCGCCTCTTCCTCCTTCCTCCCACACCCAATTGGGTGGCACCTAATCCTCTATATCATTATTCCAAGTTACAAGGAAGAAGGGGTTTAAACCTGTTGCTTGACTATTGCTTATGCAGAACAAAGAGCTGTAACAAAGAAAAGTGATTGAATAAGTAAAAGAGTAACTGGTTGAATAAAGAGAAATAAAAAGACTGTTAATAAAGATTGAGCAATAAGCGAAAAAGTACAAAATAAGAAGCAGATATAAAAGTGCATGTGAAATGAATAAATATGTAACGTTGTAATAGCAAAATGTTAATAAAAATATATTCTAAAAAAAGTGGTTTGCACTGGTTAGCAGTGCACAGACATTTTACGGTGGCCAACCAATCACATGCTGATTGTATTCTACCTTTGAGGGTGGGAATCTAAAAACGAAGCCTTGTAAAGCCAGGCAAGGAATAAACCAACCACCAGCTAACTCCAAGTTGTGAAAACAGGCTAGATTGTGGATTAGCTGTGTTGAATCCAGATGAACCTGTCAACTACATCACTGCAGAGAGAAAATACTATTAAAAAGTTACAGGCTTAAAAACGCAGATTTGAGACTGGTGGCAAAGGGACACATAGAAACGTAATTAAATGGTTAGTTAAGAATGTTGTCATACACTGTGACTCCCTTATTATCAGTTATCACATTCTCCCCAGGCCCACAAGCTTCAGGTCACATGACCACTGCTGCTGTCTTCACAGTACTCTAGGAACCCCCATCCTCAAACACATAGGCCCTCATTACAACCCTGGCGGTAAATCCCACTTTACGCCGTGCTAAAGACCGCCAACATACCGTTGAGGCGGCGGACTTCCGCCACAGGTATTACGACGCACATTTCGGAATCTGCCACAATACAGACACCCACACAAGTCCGCCACACCAAAGGTCAGTGATAAACTGGCGATACCAAATCCTACACTGTCATGCCAACAAGAATACACCCACACTATCACGACCCACGAATCAACGCAGTGGTCTTTCAACCGCGGTAATCCGTTGGCGGCACATACCGCAGCGCTCAAAATACACACACATTTCCAAAACACAACCACATTGGACAATTCAAAATACACACACCTGATACACATACACACACCACACCCACACACCCACAACACTATAAAACACACACATACATTACCCACAAACCTTTACAATGAACAAATTCGGAAGAAGCACAGAGAGAGAGATTAACAAACACAACACCAGCATCCACAGACACACAACACCATCACCCACACAACATCCACGCACCTCAAACAACATACACCAACACATCCCCCCACACATCACAACAGACAGCACCTCACACATCACCCACACCACATCATGGCACCTCAAAAACACACCAGGTTTTCAGATGAGGAGCTCAGGGTCATGGTGGAGGAAATCATCCAGGTAGAGCCACAGCTTTTCAGATCACAGGTGCAGCACACCTCCATTGCGAGGAAGATGGAGCTATAGTGGAGAATCGTCGACAGGGTCAACGCAGTGAGACAGCATCCAAGAACACGGGATGACATCAGGAAGAGGTGGAATGACCTATGGGGGAAGGTGCGTTCTGTGGTATCAAAACACCAGATTGCTGTACAGAGGACTGGCGGTGGACCCCCACCTCCTCCCACATACCTAACAACATGGGAGGAGCAAGTCTTGGCAATACTGCGTCCTGAGGGCATCGCAGGAGTAGCAGGAGGACTGGACTCTGGTAACACATATCTTTTTTACCATATCCCCCACCCGCATGCCATCACATACCCCAAACCTCACCCTCACTCCCATCACTCCATCATCTCACATATGTCCCACCATCACAACCCACACATCTCAATACCAAGGCCCTGCATGCAACACCTATGCATGTACCACCGTCACCAATGCATGTCCAGTACAGATACCCACACAGACCCCAAACCAACTATCACAAAAGGGCAAACACAATGATGCAAGCACAGGAGTAGAGGGTACCTCACCCAATGCACAAGATGGCAAACACAGATACTAAAACTATGCATTTACACCCCAACAGGACCCATACCCAACGACAGGATGTGCCAGACATTTCCAGTCCCCCCCACAGAAGAGGCCCACAGTGATGACAGCAGCTCTGCACGCCTGGATCAAGATGACCAGCCCAGCCCATCAGGGACCTCTGGACAGTCGGTTCCCCTGCCACTGTCACAAGCCACCACAGACCCTCCCCCTCAGGAAACACCAGCACAGTACCCACCCAGCGGGCCCATCCCTCCGTCCCCAGGACACGTCAATCAGTAGTGTGTCCACCACTACAGGGAACCCAGGCTAACCCACCAACCCAAGAAAATCAGGGACCTGGGGTCAGTGGCAGTGGGCACACGGTTGAGGGGACAGAGGCACAGTATAACAGGGAAGCTGGAAGGACTGCTGTGAGACATGGGGAGGACAGGCCCAGGGAACCGACACTCCACAAGGCACTCTCCAACATCATGGGAGCATACCACCATTCCCAGGAGACCATGGGCACAGTATTGGCCAAGTTTCAGGAGACCCAGCGGCTGCAGGAGGAACACTACCTGTGGATCAAGGAGGACTTGAAATCCGTTAACACCATCCTGGCTACCATTGCATGGGTGCTGGCAGACCTTGTCAACACCATGAGGGACACAGTGGGACACAACAGACCCCTGACACTAGCCCGGACGATGAACAGCCCTCCACCTGTGCCGGCGCTAGTCCACCTTAAACTGCCATTGCTCCACTTCCTATGCCCCATTGGACAATGCACCAGTGAGACAAAGAGACTGGACTCTGCCATGGGCATTCCTCCACCATCACCCCAGCCCATTGCACACCCCCTCCACTTATTAGCACAGAAATAAACACCCTTGAATCAGAAAACAACCTGGAGTCAGTCTGTGCTTTCACAAATGTATAATTGCAACATCTCTGAAATATAGCATATTCTTCTTCTGCCTCCTCTTCTTCAATGTCCACAGGCTCCACAGCTGCCACAAGACCAGCATCAGGCCCATCCTCCTGCAGAAAAGGCATCGGCGTCGCAAAGCCTGGTTGTGCAACATACAGCAGGCCACGATGATCTGGCACACCTTCTTCAGTGGGTAGTATAGGGATCCACCTGTCAGATGGAGGCAGCGGAATCTGGCCTTCAGGAGGCCGAAGGTGCGCTCTATTATCCTCCTAGTTCGCCCATGTGCCTCATTGTAGCGTTCCTCTGCATGACAGGTTGGGGTAACCAGAGTCACCTGCAAATATCGAGGGACAACTGTTAGACATCCTCCAAACATTAGGGAATCTCCCATACCCAGAGAAGCAAATGAAACTGTGTGGGGACTTTAGGTTCACCTATTAGCCACACACGGTGCCTCTGGAGTTGTCCCATCACATAAGGGATGCTACTATTCCTCAAAATGTAGGCGTCATGCACTGAGCCAGGATACTTGGCAGTCACATGGGAGATGTACTGGTCTGCCAAACACACCATCTGCTCATTCATAGAATGGTAGCTTTTGCGGTTTCTGTACACCTGTTCATTCCTGCAAGGGGGGGAACAAATGCCACATGTGTACCATCAATGGCACCAATGATGTTGGGGATATGTCCCAGGACATAAAAGTCACCTTTCACTGTGGGCAGATCCTTCACCTGAGGGAAAACGATGTAGCTGTGCATGTGTTTCAGCAGGGCAGATAACACTCTGGACAACACGTTAGAGAACATTGGCTGGGACATCCCTGATGCCATGGCTACTGTTGTTTGAAAAGACCCACTGGCCAGGAAATGGAATACTGACAGGACCTGCACTAGAGGGGGTATTCCTGTGGGGTGGTGGATAGCTGACATCAGGTCTGATTCCAACAGGGCACACAGTTCCTGGATTGTTGCACGATCAAGTCTGTAAGTGATAATTATGTGTCTGCCTTCCATTGACGACAGGTCCACCAGGGGTCTGTACACCGGAGGATGCCGCCATCTCATCACCTGCCCTAGCGGACGTGCCCCATGGAGGAGAACGGTGAGCAGAGGGTCATACAACACATAGGTTTCACAAGGCTGTTTAGCACAATAGTGAACTATTCTTTGTGGGCCTTTGTCTGTCCGTATTCATGGCCTAAATAGGTGTGACACAGTTAGTTGGCCTACCATGTGGCCCCCTGAAATGGCGGCTGCCTGACCTGTAAGGTGGGACAAGAGGAAATGAGGTAACTGCGCTGGCGTTGTACACCGTCATGCTAGGCGGTCGAAGACCGCGGCGCAATTTGGCATTGGTTATCATTGGGCCCTATGGGTTCCATGAGCCAATGATGATTTACGCCGGCGGTGACGGTACGCATCGCCGTGGACGTGACCGCCATTTTCTATCAGTTCCCTCACTTGATACCTGACCTTCAACAGGAGATGAACTATACAGCAAGTGCTGCTGTGACCTGTGTCTGGAAGCGACAATGGCTACAGTGTCTGGGGAAAGGGCCCCTGCCTTCACTGCAGAGGAGTTGGAGAAACTGGTGGATGGGGTCCTCCCCAGTACACGCAACTGTACAGTCCTCCAGACAAACAGGTGAGTAAACTGTGTGCATGGTGGATGGGACATGATTGTATGGAGTGTCGTGGATGGAAGAGACGGGGGGACAGGCCAGCATGTGAGGATGGTGTGTGTATGTATGTCTGGGCCAGACTGGGAGGTTTGTGGCCAATTTGTGAGAAGAACTGTACGGGAGAGTAACATCCATTATAACTTCACTTTTCCTCTAGATCAGCGGCCACCAGAAGAAGGGAATTTGGTGTGCCATCGCCAAGGCAGTGCGGACCCTGGGGGTCTACCCTAGACGGAGCACCCACTGCCGTAAAAGATGGGAGGACCTGCGCTGCTGGACCAAGAAGACAGCAGAGGCCCAGCTGGGGATGGCCTCCCACGCAGAAGGGGTGCCCATCGCACCATGACCCCCCTGATGTACCGGATCCTGGACGTGGTATATCCGGAGTTGGATGGGCACTTGGGGGCATCACAGCAGCCACAAGGGGGTGAGTACACTCTCATTCAGCTGACTCTGTGCGCATTACCAGGTGTCTGGGTGGGGGAGGTGGGCTGTGGGTTCCCCTAGGCCAGGGCAGACGCGCAAAGGTAGATCCATTGATTTGCAGCCTCATTCCCTGTCCAACCCCAAAAGTGGTATTTGCCCTCTACACCTAGTCAGGCTCCTATGGCTTCCAGCTGTGCATTATATGGTTCTCAACAGAGTCCCCTATGAGCATGTGCTTTTCCCCTGCCCTGCCAGTGATTGGCTTAGTGCATAGGGCTGCTCCCTGTGTGTTGTGTCTGCCAATGATAGTGGTGTTGCATGCATTGACCATGTGTCTCTTCTGTCTTTCCCTCCCCTTTTTGTTTTGTCACCCTGTCCTTGCATGCATTAGCATCATCTGGCGGAGGAGCAGTGGCACCGGAGCAGGAGGGAGCTGCTTCCCACATGGCGCTGGAGGGTGAAGTAATGGAGTCCGAAGGCACCAGTGGGACAGAAGAGCGAGGGTAGCTCCACGACGGGGACAGGAGCATACACCAGCGACGGCGACTCCTCCTCAGATGGGAGCTCCTTTGCGGTGGCGGGCACCTCTGTGCCCACCGCATCAACAGGTACAGCCGCCACCCCCGTACCAGCACCACCCTCCCAGCAGCCCCTCATCGAGTTTCCCGTGCCCGCTCACCCAGGAGGGTGGGCATCTCCTTCACCCCAGGCATCTCAGCCCCTGCCCCAGTCAGCCCTTCTGCCCTCAGTGAGGAGGCTATTGACTTCCTGAGATCCCTCACCATTGGGCAATCTACCATTTTGAATGCCATCCAGGGTGTCGAGAGGCATTTGCAGCAAACAAATACATACCTGGAGGGCATTCATTCTGGCCAGGTGGCCCAACAGAGAGCATTTCAGGCTCTGGCCTCAGCACTGATGGCAGCCATTGTCCCTGTGTCCAGCCTCCCCCCTCCATCTTCCTCCACCCAGATTCAATCCCCTGTACCTCAGCCTATCCCAAGCACACCATCAGACCAGCATGCACACTCATCAATACACAAGAGTGGACATGGCAAATATAAGCACCACACATCCCACCGGCACTCACACAAGCACCATCCCCATGCAGAAACCCCAACATCCACTGCCTCCACTGTGTCCCCCTCCTCCTCCACGTACTCCTCCTCTCTCCCTTTCTCGTCTACACTCACACCTGCATGCACTACATCTTTGTCCACTACCTCCATCACCAGCACGCCCATCACCACACACCGCTCAAGTGCAATCACCACCCCCACTACCATTCACACATCCCCTGTGTCCTCTCCCAGTGTGTCTGTGAGCCCTCCTCCCAAACTACACAAACGCAGGCACACACCCACCCAACAGCCATCCACCTCACAACAGCTAAAGCACCTTCACCAAAATTCAGCAAACGTACACCTCCTACAACCACTACCTCTTCCTTCACTCCCAAACCCCCTCCATCTTCCAGTCCCAGTGTGTCTAAGAAACTGTTCCTGGCTAACATTGACCTTTTCCCTACACCTCCCCCCCGTCCTTCCCCTAAGGCCAGGCTGTCCAGGTCCCAGCCCAGCACCTCAGCCACCAAATCCTCCAGCACAGTGGTCTCAGCAAGTCCGGTCACACCGCGGGCGCTACCCATCAGGGCTGCCAGTGTGCCACCTAGCGAGGCCAAGGAGCAGGCCATTCCGCCACCTGCCAAGGTGAAGAAGGTGCCCACATGCCGGAGGGAGAAGCCACACCTCCCAGCAAGCAAGAGCTCTTCCAAGCCAAAAGGGGACAGTGGCAAGGCACCAGCAGCAACATCAAAGGTGGGGAAGGGACACAAGCCAAAGAGCAGGTCAGGACAGGACACGGAGGCTCCGGCTGAGGGACCAGAGTCACCTCTTCTGTCAACCACAACATCAACCACTATGGCAGTGGACACTACCACCTGCACCGCCACCAGCACCGCCACCTGCACCACCACCTGCACCACCTGCACCACCACCTGCACCGCCACCAGCACTGCCACCTGCACGTCTGCTGCCTCACCAACAGTCTCCAGCATCATCCCCAGTGGGCAGCCATCCGAGGCTGCAGGAGGCGTCCTGCTGTGTCCCTCAACAGGTGCAGGCACATGCACCACCGCCAGCACCTCCGCCACAGACACCGCCGGAACCACCGCCACCAGCCCTGCGACGTGCTCAGACAGTGCCACCACAGCTGACATGGCAATCATCCCAAGTGGCCAGCCATCCGAGGCTGCAGGAGACGTCCTGGACCCTGCCCAGCGTACATGAGGCATGACTCCCAGCACTGTTTGTACCAGCAGGTGCCTGCTGAAGTCGTAGCAGGGTGGAGTTTGTCTCTGCCGCCATGGAGTATCATGCTACCTGTTCCCAGGCAATCTCGTGGCACACACACTCAGGTGAGGGAATGGGACCTGCCACACTGCATGTGAAGCACTCTGGGAACCAAGCCCCCTCCAGAACCAGTTGAGATTCACATCCACTACCTCAGTCCTTGGCAGGATGAAGCTCTCTGGGTACAAAGCCCCCTCCAGAACCCGTGGAGGAAAGCATCCACTACCTCAGTCCTTGGCAGGATGAAGCACTCTGGGCAGAAAGCCCCCTCCAGAACCAGTGGAGACTGTTATCCACTACCTCAGTCCTTGGCAGGATGAAGCACTCTGGGCACAAAGCCCCCTCCAGAACCAGTGGAGATTCACATCCACTACCTCAGTCCTTGACAGGATGAAGCATTCTGGGCACAAAGCCCCCTTCAAAACCAGTGGAGATTCACATCCACTCCCTCAGTCCTTGGCAGGATGAAGCACTCTGGGCACCAAGCCCCCTCCAGAACCAGTGGAGATTCACATCCACTACCTCAGTCCTTGGCAGGATGAAGCACTCTGGGCACCAAGCCCCCTCCAGAACCAGTGGAGAAAAGCATCCACTACCTCAGTCCTTGGCAGGATGAAGCACTCTGGGCATAAAGCCCCCTCCAGAACCAGTGGAGACTGTTATCCACTACCTCAGTCCTTGGCAGGATGAAGCACTCTGGGCAGAAAGCCCCCTCCAGAACCAGTGGAGATTCACATCCACTCCCTCAGTCCTTGGCAGGATGAAGCACTCTGGACACAAAGCCCCCTCCAGAACCAGTGGAGACTGTTATCCACTTGATAGAATGTGGCTTTGCACTCCCCAGGATAAAGTAGTGGGCAAACCACCCACTGGAAGACTTGAGAGACTGTGGCTTTGGACTCCCCAGGATAAAGCAGTGGGCAAACCACCCACTGGAAAGACTTGAGAGACTGTGGCTTTGCAATCCCCAGGACCAAACAGTGGGTATGGAGCCCCCTCGTGGAGCATGGCGTCGTCCTTTCATCCGGCTGAGGTGCCCCCTATCCTCCTCCCCCTGAGGTGCCTGTTTATTTTCCATCTGATGCCCCTGCATTGTTAACTCCATTTCGAGTTAGGTATCTTGTGTGGGCGTCGCCCATGCATTTTGGGACACTGATCCACGAACAATGATTTCATTAATATCCGGACTTGTGTAGTTGGTGTACATATTTGTATATACTGATTTTTTAATTTGGCCTATCTGATTTTTATTGATTACACTTGTTACAATAATTTCCTTTTGTCCTTGCATTCTTCCAGGGAGTGACAGGGTGTATATGTAATGTTGCTGCATGTATATGTGTGTATGGTGTTGTGGGTGAGGTTGGGGGTGTCACATGTTGCGTGTGTGTGTCACTCTTTTTTCCCTCCCCCCCCTCCCCTGTGTGCTAGCTGCAGTACTCACCGTGGTCGTCGCCAGCATCTTTGCTGCTCCTGATACAGGAGGAGGTAGACCAGCATGAGCAGGACCTGTAGTTTGGGCTCCATGGCCTCCTGGTTATTCATAAAGTGTTGAAAGGTGAATGGTTTCAGTTCCAAGTCCTGTTTCCGCCGTGCTTTTGATGCCGTTGGTACCCCCCGGAAAAGGTGGTGGATAGGCGTGTTGTAATACAGTGGGCGGAACCTTGCCTGTCTGTTGGCGATTACCGCTGTGGTGTTTCTTTCTACCGCCGTGGCGGTCGGAGTGTTAAAGTGGCTATCTATGTTGGCGGTTTCCACCATGGTCATGATTCCATTTTTTTCTCCATAGTCGTGCATCATATAGTGGATAGAGTAGTGAGTGTACAGACTGGCCTATATTATCCCCCAGAATCAGCAGTCTTTTGTGCACAATGCATGTGGCACAAAATGTTAGTGTTGTCATGATTTTGCTTACCCGTGTTTGCTTAGAATATTGACAATAAATACATTCTAGATCATGTTCTGTACTTGACAGAACATGGTCCCATCAAGAGTTACCTTTAGACAACACATTTTAAAATGCTGCCACTAGTGACTTTCCAGGCTTGGTGATGCAAGTAATCATTATGCCACAATGCCATAATCATCCCTCAGCTTTTATGGGTTAGAACCAGGTGGATATTGTGCCACCCATGATGGAGCATGCTAATTTAGCAATACATGGATGAGCCAAGCTATTTTTCTTCTGGTCTTACATAATTGTAGCTGTATTGCAATATCAGAGGCTGCTGTTTTGTGTGTGGGCTCTAGATTCAGCTTGTGGCTTAATGAGCATGCTAGACGACTCACCAAGATCATAAAGCCAAGGTCCTCTATTTTTATAAGGAAAGTAATCACTGCTTTTGCAGGTCTCTAGGTCCTCAGCTTGAAAGTTGTCCTTTGTCAGGTACTCCATCTTATTCTTTTCTAATTTGTTTTATAATGAACATTTGATCCAACACAATAGCTGAGCTGAACCATATATAGACTCTCTTTGCTGAAAAAGAAAAATGCTTTTTGCAAAACATGTCTTGAATAACACTTTTTGTTGTGAGGGCTTGAAAAAAGTTTGATCATGATGTAAAGGAGCACATGAAACGTTTTTCTAGCTTGTACCTGTAAATAAAATTGATTCATATAAAAGCCCATGATTTTGTAGAAGGATGCAAAAGCTTGTTTGCAAAGTGTGTCAAATTAAAAACAATATTTAGCTAACTTCCATCCAGAAGATGATACAAGGTTAAAATTTGCAGCATATGGTTATCACTATAAGAAGATTGTTGGAAAATAGGTTATTTGTAAGGGCAGGTAAGTACCTACACTTAGCAATAGGCCACTAACCTCCACTTAGTCCAGTTAAGTCTCTTTAAATTAAACCTAGCTCAACCATTGGTGGCTTGGCAACAAGCGACAAGGCTTAACTTAGGAGACAAAGCATTCAAATATCACCAAACAAAATTAAATAAAATCCCAAACCAATTTCTAAAAATAGGAAATATCTTAGCTTTAAAATGACACCAAAATAAATAAAATCAGATAAAGGGAACCGGAGATAGGAATTTTAAAAGAATTACTGCTTTTTAGCCCTTAGAAATGAATAGTGCCAATCTGGTCAACTGGTCGCACCTTGACTGGGGCAAAGTCAAAGTTTAAGGCCGACTGTGATGGAGCCCTGCTTGGCTACAGCCTGTGGGAGGCCTCGGTCAAAATTTTACCTTCGGACTTAGTCGTTTTCTTGAAGATTTTCTTCAGAGGGACCAAATCGCCAGTCCAATCTGACCTCCTGGAACTCTTCCTCGGATATGCGCCGCGGGAGCCCTCGTGAAGATTTTTACCTTCGGACTTAGTCCCTCCTTGAGCAGACAGGGAGTCCCTCCTTGAACCAGTTGAAGCCAGGCAAAGTCCTTCTTGTGGTGAAGCCCAAGTGTGCCACTGGTGCAGTCCTCCAGAGTCCAGTGTCCAGGTGCAGGCCAGGGATCCAGCAGGGCAGTCTTTCTTCTTCTGTGGTACCTCCTTGTAGGGATCTGAGGTGTGGGTGCAGGTCTGTCAGTTTTATCTTTGCTCCTCTGGAAAAAAACAGGGGGTTCCTTATTCTCCAATCAGGTGCAGGGCCCTCCCCGTGATGACCTATTCCTGGGAAGTGTGGCAAAAATCAATCCCAGAGAGCAACATTCCTCAAAAAAACCATCATGGCTGAAGAATTTGTTGGATGTTACATCTGGCTGAGCCCACCCACTGATGTGGCTAAAAATACTAAACACACCCCTCTCCTGCCCTCTCCCAATCTAATCAAGAGGACACCTAATTGTCTGGGTTTGCAGGATCTGAGTGGTGCTGGGTTGCTACAAATGTCCTTCCCTGCCTTTTAAGACCAGTTTGGCAGCCCTCACACCTTCCTGCCTTTCCATCTGCTGAAGGAAGTCCCCCCGGCACATCTCTTTGTGTTTAGCCCAGGCTACTTCACCCCTCATCAAGGCAGCCTGGCCAGGCTGCCAGAGGCTGGCCAATCAGAGCAAAGCACAACAGGGCTGAAGTTGGCAACTTTGTAGGTAAAGTGTAAAACACTTTACCTGAACAAGTTATATTAAATCCAACAATTGTAAGTTGTGGGATTTATAATAACAATTCATTTGCTACCAAACCTGAGGTATCTGTCACTTAAGGGGACTTTATAAATTAAAATACCTCCCCCTCCTTCTAACGTATGGAGGCCCTTCACTACAATGAGGGAAAAACAAATTTGGCTGTTTTACCTCAGCAGGGCTTATACAATTATTTTATAAGGTCCCTGCTTATAGTTACATGGCACCCAACCCTAGGGGGAGCATAGGGCACACTTTACGGGTGACTTAAAAGTAACAATAAGGTAGTTTAAGACTTTGGAAGTACTTTTAATTCCAAAGTCGAATTTGCATGTAACTTTAATTTAAAAGCAGCCAGCAAGGCAGGCCTGCCTTTAAAAACGAAACTGGGCACCTCAGCAGGGCACGTATAGGGGGTCCCTAAACCTACATGCTGTACCATATACTAGGGACTTATAGGTAGGTTAATATTGCCAGTTATAATTAGCCTAACTTGCATATCCACTTTACACAGAGCACTGGCCCTGGGACTGGTAAGCAGTACACAGGGCACAGCCAAGAGTCAGTAACCACCATTATTTGTCCAAAACGTTTGGGGTGACCAGGGCAAAAAGGAGGACTTCCTACACTGCCCCCGCAGATAAAAGGTGATGGGTATTAACCTACACCCTGGTGGTCCTCATCAGCAAAGTGGAAAAACCTGGAAAGTCCATCTGCATTGGCATGGGCAGTCCCAGGTCTGTGCTCCACTGTGAAGTCCATTCCCTGTAGGGAAATGGACCACCTTAACAGTTTTGGGATCTCTCCCCTCATTTTCCTCAACCATCTGAGAGGTCTGTAGTCATTTTGAACATGGACGTGAGTGCTAAACAGGTATGGCCTCAACTTCTTCAGGGACCAGACCACAACAAAGGCCTCCCTCTCAATGGCACTGATCCTTTCTCTCTGGGGACTAGTCGCCTGCTGATGAAGGTAACTGGCTGATCTTGGCCCTCTTCATTAACTTGTGCTAACACTGCCCCATTCCTTCTTCTGATGCATCTGTTTGCACTATAAACTCTTTGCTATAGTCAGGGGTCAGTAACACTGGTTCTGAACACATAGACTGCTTCAGAGTGTCAAAGGCTTTTTGACACTCTGGGGTCCAAATGACCTTCTTGGGCTGTTTCTTTGAGGTAAGATCATTCAGCGGGACCACAAAGGCCACTATCTGGCCCTATCTGGTGCTTGCTTGCCTTGATGGTCAATCCTGCTTGAAGCTGTGATTTAAACTGTAGTGTGCTGCTGGAGTTGGTCTGCAAAAGAGCAGGCTCTGGGTCTGAACTGCATGTGAGGTCCTGCGATTGGTTGTAGCGGGATTATCCTGAACAGATTTTGTTGCCTTTGAAGTTAACCGCTGGTCTCTCGAATGCAAATTTTTATTAACCAATCAGGTTTGCTGATCATTCTCATGAACAGTCCTGTGGTTGATTATGTTCAAGAGCTATAGTGACCCCTGGTTTTAGTAGCCACCTTCGCTATGGAGCACATGGACACCAGAGATAAAAACTTTACCATCATTGGCGCAGTTTAAAGTGTACTCAAAGCGTTTCCCTTTGCTTAATTTGTTCCCCTGACCTGGTGATTCTGTGATCGATTGACTGCCCGGGATGTGCTAATCACCGCCGCTGCTACTGGGCCACTCACAGGGCAGGAGCCCTCTTTAAATTTAAAAACATTGTAGCGCTCCCACCTCACGGGACGCGCTAATCACCACCGCTGCTGCTGGGCCACTCACGGGGCAGGAGCCTTCTTTAAAAACATTGTAGCGCTCCCGCCTCGTGGGACGCGCTAATCACCGCCGCTGCTGCTGGGCCACTCACGGGGCAGGAGCCCTCTTTGAAAACGTTGTGGCGCTCCCACCTCGCGGGACGCGCTAATCACCGCTGCTGCTGCTGGGCCACTCACAGGGCAGGAGCCCTCTTTAAAAACATTGTAGCACTCCCGCCTCGCGGGACGTGCTAATGACCGCCACTGCTGCTGGGCCACTCACAGGGCAGGAGCCCTCTTTAAAAACATTGTAGCGCTCCCGCCTCGCGGGATGCGCGCGGGCGCCGCCGGGGTGAAGGCCGGGCCAAGAGCGGGCCCGTCTGCGCCCGTCAGACCCCGGAGAAGGCTGGGCTGGGCATAACAGGTTTAGAGATTTGCATATACTTTGCTGTGACTAGCAAAGAGTATCTAATATAGTAACCCATATTTACAATGGGAAAAAGAAAGCAAAATCAAATGGGGAACGGTATCAACACAAAAACCCTGAGAAGCACCAATACGATTACCAATTATCTTACAGATGCAATGGGGAAAATTCATGAAGAAATTATTAATGTTGAAGCATGTTTAGTGGCAACAAAAAATGTCTTACATGAGGCCATCACTGAAGTGAGCACTGAGGCTGTAGGTTTAATTACTGAATTAAAATCTCCAAAGGAAAAATTTACTGGGGTGGATCCTAGATTTTCCTTAGGCCCTTCATTACCCACAGACACAATAGAAGAAATCGATCCATCGAACAGTACAGATGACCAAATTCCTCCACCACCCAAGAAAAAAAGAAGTAGTCAGATCACCAAACTTAAGTTTATGTTACTACCTCCACAGTCCCCTAAGGGCAGCAAAATAATTACTGAAATGCATGGGGGTCATTCAATAGTATTACCATCAGGTAACAATGGTCCCTTACAAAAACGTATGAAAACTCTTCTCAAGAAATTGCATGGCAAGCTAGACCATATAGAGTCAAAAGTATTGTTAGAATTCAAGGAGATAAAAGAACGCATAACTAAGATAGAAGTAAGTGTTAATTCAGTGACTAAAGTGAAAATTGTGTCCCTTGGTAGTGATACTATATCAAATGAGAGTCAAGTGGCTGTAGATATAAGTAACAGTGCAATGACAGGGAAAGCAGATCCTAATAAAAGAAGTAAGGAATGCCGGTACCCCATACAGGAAGAAATTCCCCAGTCTAAGGTACCTATGACTAATCAAATGGAGCAATCGGATAGAAATCATAGATGCCAGTCCTCGATTAGAAATAGATCTGTGAAAGAGGTATTACAACTACCGCCAGATGCTACTCCATTCACAATCATTCTCAAAAATGTTCCCAAATTGGGACCAAACATCGTTGAGACCTGGCCAGATTTACGTAACAAAGTAGTACACTGGATGTCAGAGAATATATGTACACCAGATATACTATTTTGTGAAATTTTATATGCAAGGAGAGTCTATTGGGTGGGATATTTGGAGGAAGAAGAGGGAGATTGCATTGTGGTCAATTTCAGTAATCCTCGTTTTGTGGGTCAACTGCTAGTGGACTTGGATATAAGACATCGAATTTGTAAAAATTTGAGAAGGGAGATTATGGCTGTTCCCCTAGGATATTTTTATAGAATGATGAATATCTCAGGTACAAGAGACATAGGGGCTACAAGGAATATACCCAGTAATTTGGATAGGCATAATAAACTAGAGTGTTCCAATCGATTCGCTCCCCTGAGTAATATGTAGGATTTGGACTGAGAGCAGGAGGACATGAGTAGAAAAGGGATCTTGCTACCTGACAAAATACAATCTATTGCTGTAGTGCCCAAACTAAAATCTTTAAGCTGTAATGGTGATGTTGAGTCAGATGGGAGGTCCCTAGCAGGAGACTCAATTATACTCATGTCGTGGAATATAGCTGGAGTAAAAACGAAAATGGCTGAGAAGGAATGGCAAACCATAATAAGTTCATCACATATAATCTGCCTACAAAAGACGTGGCATACGGGATCCTTTTTTATTGAAGGATATGCCATATTCTCCACACCAGCTTCTGCCTCAGCTAGTGGTAGAGCAAAGGTACCGTATATATTGGTGAAATCCTCCCTTGATTCCCCTTACTATCAGTTTCTATATTTCCAGATAAAAGGAATTTTAGGAATTGTATTAAGAAACTATTATAATAATAAATGTGATGGCACCAATAGAGTAGTGGCATTGACCCTCCAGGATGATCTACAGATCTTTATAAATGATATAACTTCTAGTTGTACAATAATATGGGCTGGAGATTTTAATATCGGGACATGCCAGAATACTATAGGAAAGACATGTGGATTTACCGATGATGGTGGAAGCGCCCAATCGCATTTTTGGCATAATAATTATGGAACTGTTTTGAATGAAATAATATCTACTTATGATTTAGAATTGACGGAACAATATGGGCTTAAAGGAATGAAGCTTCCAACGTTTATAGAAAGAGTAATTTTTCATTAATCAACCATTAATTCATTTCTAAGAGTAATATATATATGGTTGAATCCCTGAAGATTGAGCCAACTATCTATATTGATCATCACCCCTTGTTACTTACTATGAGATTAGCTAAACCCTTCAACATAGGTGAACGATTGGCAATGAATATAGGAATAAGAAGGGAAAATGGAATTGTACTTAAATGGACTGGGGTAAATGAAATAGATGTGATGACAAAAGTTGTGACACGACACAGTAAAGAAATTTTCACATGTACAGAATATACTCAAAGTCCATACGAGATTTTAGGATCTTTTAACCAGCTTAGAAACGCCATCGCAGGAAGCCTAGTGAGAGCATTCTGGAAGAAAAAGAGAGAAAAAGTGGGGTGGTTTGATCATAATTGTTCACTAGCAAGCCAGGAATTAAAACAAGCCCTGCAGGCTCGACCAAGAAATATTGAAGAAGTAATTATTAAACGCTCTAGCTACAAACATGCACTAAAGACCAGGAAGGCACAACTGAGAGCCAGGGCATGGGTTAATCTTGAGCAAGCAACGACACTAAGAGATAGTACTCTATTCTGGAAAACAATTAACCAACCATTCCTAAAAAATAGTGATGCACTCGAAATAACTGTACACATCCCATCATTGGAATGGCTTTCTCATTTTGGCTCAATTTTCAACCCAGATAATCTGAGGATTCATTTATCGAATAATGGGATAATTGAGATCAAGCTACCCTTCTTGAAACCAGTTAGTTTAGGGGAAGTGAAATCTGCTATGGGAAGATGCTTGAAAGGGAAGGCACCGGGCCCCGACGGGGTGCCAGTAGATGCCTGTTTGACACACATCGATCTATGGTGCCTTATTTTGACCCAAGTTTTTTTGAGTGTGACAAAGGAATATATTTTAACATCATGGACTGAAAGTATAACTGTTCCTATTTTTAAAAAGGGAGATAGAGGTGACCCCAAATGCTATCAACCTATTTCCCTTTTAGATACCTCTGTTAAATTGCTTGGAAGAGTACTCCTAGAAAGACTAGAGTTATGGGTAACCAACAATCATATACTCACAGAGGCTCAATTGGGATTTAGACCTGGGGTTGGTACTCTGGAATAATGTATAAACCTTATCTTAATAATAAGTAAATATACAATAGCAAGGAAGGGTCATGTGTTCCTTTGTTTTGCAGATCTTAGCAGCGCTTTTGATTTGGTGAACCATGCAAAGCTGTGGAAAGTCTTAACAGATATGGGTGTGCCCTTAGATATAATTAGCTTCTTGGCGCAATTATATAACCATCTAACAGCGCGGGTGAGATATGGAAGAAACGGCGAGTGTACCCCAGGTTTTAGGATAGGGAGAGGAATACGTCAAGGTTGTGTTTTGGCGCCCCTTCTATTTTCCCTTTATATAAATGGAGTAGATGCCCACTTAAAAAATATAGAAATTGATACCCCTAAAATAGGATAATGTCCTATCCCAGTCCTTTTATATGCAGATGATGCAGTACTGCTGTCACGAACTGCAAATGGGTTGCAGTGGCTAATCGAGGGCTTTGAGGAATTTATGGAGGAAAGAGATATGTTGTTGAATATGAGCAAAACTGTTGTAATGACTTGTGGACAGGAAAAGGCCAGGAAGAAAACTTATTTTATTAAGGGCCATAAATGTGAAGAGGTGAATAGATTTACATATTTGGGTATACAGTTTTCTAATATGGGTCATTGGAAACAACATCTAGAAATTACCAAAATGAAGTATATTAGGACAAATGAGGCTGTTTTTAGATTTAAAAAAAAAAATGGTAATAAACCCCTTAGGGAAATGTTGCAAGTTTACAAAAGTAAATCAATTAGCAGCATTATGTATGGTTCTGCCCTTTGGGGGTTAATGCCCGAGATCCATTCATTAAAAGTGCTAGAGAACAATTTTTTTTGTAGACTACTTGCAGTGCCAAATACCACCTCCGCATTTATGGTACATAAGGAACTGGGCTGCCCTTATCTGGAAGATCTAATATATACCAATGCGCTGTTGGCTTGGCATGGCATCTGGTCTAAAGAAGGGACGCAATTTACCCAAAAGATTATTAAAGATTGCCTTACATTAGAATATTGGGATAGAATTCCATGGTTCGTGCATTTAAAAGATTTTTTGAAAGGCATAAATCTAGCTCCAAATTTGGACAATCCAGGTATTATCCTCCAATTTAGCAAGAAAGAGGTGAAAAACCAACTAATGACATAGAGGGATAGTGATAGAGATAATAAAGAATGTAGGAAATCAACAGTAGCACTTTATACGATTGAAACCAACGAGGTAATGCCAAATTACTTACTGACAGTTGCAAATACTCAGGATAGATTTTATTTGACTCAAATGCGCTTTAGAATGTTGCACTTTTTAGTACCTTTCCCAAAGGTGAGGATTTGGAGCAAAAGCCTACCGAAGTGCCCCTGTGTGGGACGATTTGCACAATCTACAATGCACTTTATCATATCTTGTAAATGTTATCATGACATTAGGAAACATTTTTTTAAATCTTTATTTGTTATTAACAAATTATTTTATTGTAGAGAAGCTTTTAATTATTTATGTAAATTGGATACTAATGAGAAATGTGATGCAGTGATAAAACTTACCCTACATGCCATAGAACAAAGAAAAAAGCTGTCGTATTTAGAAAACCTCCGTTATGAGAATGAATAATCGCCCAATTTGTTGTAGCAAATGTTTTATTCATTTATTTATTAGTAATGTTTTCTTTTCTTATTTTATTATCATTTTTAAAGAGATTGTTTATCTTTTATGGAGTAAAATCCGAATAAAGATTGATTTGAATTTGAATTGACTGTCCCATCATCTGAACTCGTTCTTGTTCTTTGCACCGAGGTGAACCAGTTCACAGCGTAAACCTTACACCACTCTGGTGACTCAGCGAAATAATGCAACTACGGCAAGAACCTGTATTTGTTCTCATAGTCTTACATTAAAAACCTACAGATTAACTCTGCCTTTCATCCTTCAAAGGTCGACTATTGTGTCGGGTAACAATAAACATCTCTTATTTAGCACTAAAAATGCCCTTCTGGGTGAATGAGTGCTTTACAAATGCAGATATGTTTTTGCATACACGAAAAAGGAAATAAAATGTGTAAATTCATGCATCTGCACTGCTAGAATTTGCAAACTGCCCGAATCAATATACAAAATATGGTGCAATAGTGAAAATGATATCCGTTACTTTATTTTGTGGAATAAAGGTGAAAACTCAATCGGAACCAGCATTCCAAGGCGTGCTCATGTAACAATTCTTCCTGTCTTACTGAGCTACATGTGCGATCCTGAAATCCACCTGTATGATAGAAGCACATGTTGGGATCAAGTGATATAAGTAATTTGAAGTTTCCCAACTCTGTCAATTTTAACTACTTTATTGAAGTAAGATGACGGGAGAATGTATCCATGGAGAGATTATCTAAACTATAAATCTTAGAATTGGCAACAGGCGCAACTTGCGGGAGGGGAAGGGGCGGTGCGAGGCGGGGGGAGAACCCCAAAAAATGTAATAGTAAAAAAAAATCAAAACTAACCTTTTTTCCACACCACCCTGCCTCCACACCACTCCATCCCTTCCGTCCTGCGTTGCAGGCACAGGCTCCCAGCCTGCCCTGGGGCCAATCATGATGCTGCTCTGTGCAGTGTTTGGATTGGCTGGGAGCACCCAGCCAAGGCGCCCCCAGGCAGACTGGGAGTCTGTGCCTGCTCTCTCCAGCCTGGCAACACAGTGCCGGACTGGAAAGAGCACAGTGAGACGGCCGGCCAAACATTCATGCACACTGAGGGGGAGTGTTGTGTACTCCCCCTCTGTCCCTGCCACGCCTGTGGCCCCATCCCGTTTATATTAAAAACATTTACTTACCTTATCTGCCAAATAGTCATATTCCAGTGAATTGTACTCCATTTTTATTACACAGATAGTAAATGAAATTACTCACTATTTGTGTAATCAAACATTTGACAGAAAGCCAGGAAAGCGGAGCCCCAAACAACATCCGTTAGAACGAACTACCCTGTGTTCCAGGGATTGATGTTTGCCATCTCTGAGATCAGGGGTCGCAAAGGCAGTAGCAAGGGTCGCAAGCGGCAAACCAGGAGTCGCAGCTGTGACTCCTGGCGACCCCTAAATGACGCTTGTTTTACTGCTGGACACTCTTGCTGAAACTATCCTATTAAGATTGGCATTATTATATCTGTGGGACAGGATAAAATAACTTTGTGAACAGCAGATAACAATAGACGAGGAGATTGTCTGTGTTTTGTCTCCCATGTCGTGTATTTTTATTGTGTATATATTTTTATTGTGTCTAACTAGATATTTCTAAAGAGATTTTTATTGTGATCTGTAATTATTATAGAAATGTATTTTATGGGATTTTTTCATTAAACTTCCTTTTTTTGAATTTCCTTTATCAAAGACAAGTGTATTATTGAATGGGTGTGTGTTTTGAGTGTTAACCAATTTATAGGGGTTGCCCCTAGGGGTTCTTCTTTTGTCTGCTGGAAACGGTACCCTGTTCCCTTGGGGTGTAGAAATAGTGGGGTCCTCTATCAAATTATTTGAGACCCCTAAATGACGTCAGTGGTCTGTGGCCATTCAATAATTGTGTCAGACAGGGTCTAAGAACTAAACTCAGGACAGAAATGCTTAGTCCAAACTCATGCAAGACCTACATCTGTGTGAAGATACTACATATTTTAAAATCAGATAATGCTCTTATGTGGCACATGAGTGTCATGACATAATGGTGCATAGACAATTAGAATAATAATGTAGAGTGGCCAGCTCATGGTAAAAGATGGAGAACCATTTAAACTTTCTTCGACGTAATGTTGAAAGGACTGGGACACCTTATTAGAATGGATTCCATTTTCAGAGAAAAAAATAGGCTTGTTGAGGAATCTTTTCTCAGCATCTTGTGTCCTTTCCTGAACAAAAACAATCTTCCTTACAATGTAGGCAACCTTGTACGATTGTGCAAGGTTACTTGTATTGGTGCTAGGCAGCAATCACAGCACCTGAGCAGGGACAAAGGCAGGAATGCACCATAATTGTTTAAATATGGCATATTCCTACCCTTTCCCTATCACGCAGCACAGTGCAGCAAGGTGACGGTGTGCTGCGCTGTGTGATTTTGTTATAAATATGTCCTTAGTGTTCAAATCAGTGAATGCTTTGGGTCTGCCTAAACTATTTGTTACATCTATCTAGCAGAGACAACATGGATATGTTTATGTTCACGTTGCGTTCACGTTAAATGTGATGACTATGGTAGTGACTTCTCATTCTAAATAATGAATGACTTGACAAAGCCTGTAGGCTTAACTCTTTTGCTTGTAAAAAGCCTCATGTTTTCAAATATGCCCATATAGAATCATTGCTCCTTTTACGATTAGACCCTGCTGGTGCACAAATGTCACATGGTACTTCACAGATAAAAAACATATTCTGCATGTACATGGTTAGTTGCCCCTGTAATAGCTTTTTAGGGAACATGATTTGCACCCTTTTTAGTCCTTGAGGCTCCTAGAGGAAAGGTTACAGTTTGTAATTCCAACTGAAATCTTGTAAATATGTTGTTCTGAATATGGTATTCTGTTGTGTGTGGAATAAATTACATAGATTTATTGTGTTATTTTGTGTGTTGCTCAGTTCAGTGTTTATTACCTGAAACACTTCCCTGAGTCAGCCTTGTAATCCTCTGATTCGATATCTTGAGAGTCATGTTTCACATTGTAAATTTCCAAAAAGTATTATAGCCCACTCAAAAAATCAATGTAATCCAAATTCCATCAGTTGAGAGTCAAACATGAAGTCATTCCAACGTTATTTGCAAATGGATTCCTTTTATTAATATCAAGAAACGTGAATATCAAGGCATTCCACTTAAAAAGTCTTAAAGTTTAAGGATGAAGACTCAAAACATAGTAGTCAATGTATAGTGAAGAACAGCCGACACGTGTTTCAACCCTTTTATTTGGTCGGTTAGCCCGGGGCTTTTTCAAGGCTGCAATAAGAATAAGTAATCATAAATTCAGTTCATATGAGCTATGAGAAAGTTACTACAAAGAAAGAGTGAAATAAAAGTCAATTCCTTATCCCCATAATGGGGAGAAAAAAGAAAAAGAAAAGAAAGGTGTGAGTAAGTGGATGGCCAAATCCCATGTAAGTCCACCTCAGTGACATATTAATCATAATGAGGGAGTCAATGAAAAAAAGAAAAAAGAAAATGAACAAGAAAACATGCTTTGAGTGATTAGCTACTATAACCATAACAAATATTGACTAAACAGGAATTGAAAAGAGAGTGAAAAGAAAAAGAGGATCCTGAACCCTAGGATAAACATATTTACTAAGAGAGAAAGGTTAAAGTGAATTTAAGGTGCAGGTAGAAAAAAACTTTGAAGCACTGTCATACCAAACGATATATTCCCGGTGCTACTTCCTTTTTTCCATAGGCATTGTCAGTCTAGATAACAATATCGGAGTTTCGTTACAATTCCGTCACATTTTTATCTCTTGAACAAAAATATTCTATCAATTTATACAATTATAATTCAAATGAAACAGAACAATTTATGTTGTTGCCAAGAAACTATAAGATTCTGCTATTCTCCTGTCTCTTAATATAATCAGAAAAAATAAGAAGGAAAACCTCCTAATTGGTCTGCGCGAAAGGATAAATAAAGAATAAACTACGAGGTAGAACATCTTAGATAAAAACAAAGAGATATCCCTTAGGGGAACTTTAGAGCAACAGCATTGTCAAGCAAACACATACTTAACTTTATGGTGAAAACTTAACATGTATTGTGAAACAAAAGTAAAGGTTTCACACTGTGATCTCTTTGACAAATGCAAATCAAAGGGTTTACATTCTGAATGCTCGGATCAATGCAAGAGGAAAGGGTTTTATATTGAGAAGTCTGTGATAATTAAACAGTAGTAGTATTATAGTAGTAGCAGTAAGATGAGAATTACACATTCAAAGAATGCATGACCCAATCATTTACACAAATAATTAAATATTTGTAATGAATGATCAGCCAAGACTGTCAAAAAAGATCATACAGCAACGGATGGAAGTACATTGGTACTGTAATATGGAACAGTTCCTCAATGTCCAAAATCAATTGTAGAAATTTCGTTTTTTGTTGCTTTTATTTGTTACTAGTTCCAAAAGGTCTGCACTAAAAAGTCTTAATCATAGCAAAACATCATTGGAGAACATTAGTAATTTCAATGGGGACTTTGGGGGAGCAAAGGGCTTGCCCTGTCTCCCCCTGGGTTTATCGGGCTCGAGTGGAATGTTCCACGATCACGGGCTTGGATTGGGCAGGGTTTCAGGAAGGGGCGGTTGTTTCAGGCAGGGGATAAAAGACAAGGGCTGGGTGTGGGCGGCCTCTTTGGCCGTTTGTCACACCCAGTGGGCGTTTTTGTCTTCGTGAGTTGTGCTTCTGTCAGGAGTTGTAGTGAGTTTTGGGGCGGTATTTGCTATTAGTAGGCGGAGTTTAGCTTCATATTTAGTGTGGTTATATTTGTTTGGTTGCCATGGAACCTAGCAAAGTGGTGAAAGCGTTAAAGGTTTTGCAGGACGGGGGCCGTGAAGACTTGTTGAGGGAAGGTGTGCTCGAGGAGGCTTGGGTGGGATTAAGAAGGCCTAAAAGGCTTTCTGCTGAAGGGGTGTCTGCTGCTGTGGCAGCCTGTACATCACCAGTCAGGGCAGGGAAGAAATTTAGTGGGAAGAGCGCCACTGGTAGGAAGGTAGCGCGCTCACCTGTTCATGTAGATACTGCGGATGTGGGGTTGCCAGGACAGTCTTTAGGTGGTCTGAAGAGGCGGGGTATTTGCAGTCTGTCTAGGCGGCAGGGATCGTCGTTGCTGATGCGCGTTACGACGGGAGGCAGAGGGTCGGTAAATGCGGCTGCGGTGGCGAGACGAGGCCGCATGGGGGCTCAGATTCGAGTCGCGCATGCACGAATCGGATCAAAAAATCAAGCTTGCGCGCCTTTAGAAACAAGCGCCGAGCGCGAGAGGCAGGAATTAGAGGGAGGGACGTTAGCGGGCACGTCCAAGATGGCGGCGCCCAGCGGATTTAGTCAGCAGTCGGCAGTTTCGGATGAAAGGAGGTCGGGGTTGCACGCGAGAGGTGACGCTCGTGTTTCAGGGGTTGAAGAGGATGTGGTAGTTATTTCTGACGATGAGGAGGATGTTCAGGTGAGTCAGGTTTGGACATTAGCTAAGGAAAAAAAACGTAATTTAGTTTCAAGTGGAAAGAAAGGTGGCAGTTTCATGCAATTAATTCCGAGAGTGGTTAGTCCTATGCTGCATAGAGTGCAATCTTAGGGGATAAGTAATCAGGCCGTTCTGCAACTAGGGGAGCAGATTGAGTTAGTGGATCATGATGGGACTGTTTTAAAAGGTACGGTGTGTGGAGAGAGGAGCAGTTCTGGTGCTATAGATAGAGCGTATGTTAGTTTAGATTTGCGTCACCCCGAGGTAGGGGAGGGTCTCTCTGGGTGTGACACGTCCCATGTTTCGGGCGAACATGGGTTGCAGGCGATTCACCGGCGGTCTGGGCGGATTGTTGGTGAGCAGAGCTAGCCGGTGAAGGTCAGGGCGCCTTCAGTACACCGGTTTGAAGGGAGGGTTAAACCTGGAGCGGTTTACCCGACTTCGAGGGAGACGTTTGGTGACGACGAATCACAGCCATCCACTAGCCTGGGCGCTGGTGCTGGTTTGGCTTCTATGGAAGAAGAATTACTCGACTACGATGAAGACTTTGAGGAACCGGTTTCGTCACGTCAGCGGGTGGTTTTATCGGGTGATGTGCCTGGTGAGGTCCAGGGCAGCCCCTCTAAGGCTCACTTTCAGGACATAACGGCTGGCGGTTTTCCGAGAGGTGAGGTTGGTTTGGTGGGGTCGGTAAGGGTTCGTGAATTCCGGGAAAGCGTGGGAGGGGTTAGCGGGGCAAGTGTTTTGGGGGTATTGGGTGGTTCAAAAGAGCGCAGGAATAAGATGGATGCATGCATTCAGGTGAGTTCGGTCACGGAAGGGAATGGTAAGTTGGAGGTAAGTGGCGACAATGTTGATGGGTCTGTTAAAAAAGTTGAGTCAGGTGACGGTAATACTAAGACTACGGGTTCCGTAGCGGGTGGTGAGTCAGCGGGGGGGGTGTTAAATCTAAGAAGTTGCCTTATATGGGAGTGTCGATGCCTTTGGGGGTGCATCTCACTCTGAATTTGAAAGAAAAAATTTGGAAAGGGGAGTTTATTGATCTTTTTAAACTGCTTCATAGGGAGGTTCAGGCAAAAGAGGGGTCAAAAGAAGAAGAATGGGAGTTGGCTAGAAGGCCTAGAGTCCCAACCACAATTGAAAATTGGACATCTGCCTTTTTGATTTATGCTAGCGTTTATTGCGAAAAACATCAGGACTCTTGCGTGGCTTTGTTTAAATACATGGACGTTGTGAGGCGAGCTCAGATGGATTTTGGTGGATTCGGATGGTTTCGATATGATGAGGAATTTAGGGCAAGGAAGGCAATGGATTCCTCTAAAATGTGGGGTGAAATTGATGATGAGTTATGGATGCAGTGGTTGCGTACTGCAAGGAATGAGCCTACAACTCATACGGCGAGTGGGTTACCTGTTCAATATAAGCCCTTTCAGGGGCGTCCCACCCAAGTCGGGGTGGGTTTTGGTTTCAGAGGTCTGTTGCTGGTCTGGTCCTTCAACAGCGGGCTCTGCAACAGACAGCAATGTAGATTCAGACATGAGTGCTCCAATTGTGGTGGGAGACACCCAGTATATCAATGCTTTGGGGGCCTTCAGTGGGCCGGGCATGGGCCATCATCAAGAGGTGGTGACAGAGGTAGGGGACATATTCAGCCGGTGGCAGGTAAAGGGCCCTACGCCTATTAGACTTGATGTGGTTGCTTATTGGTTGCAGTTTTATCCAAGTTTTGAGGAGGTTAAGGTTCTTTTTAGTGGTTTTTCTGATGGTTTCAGGTTATGTTATCAGGGCCCGAGGTTGAGAAGATGGGCTAATAACTTGAGGTCAGCAAGGGAACATCCTGAGGTAGTGAGGTCTAAGTTGGAAAAAGAATTGTGTCTGGGCAGGATTGTTGGCCCATTTTTGCAGTGGCCTTTGCCTAATTTGACTATTTCCCCCCTGGGCGTGGTCCCTAAAAAGCAGGCCGGTGAATTCAGGCTCATCCACCATTTGTCATGGCCAGCGGGAGCTTCAGTAAATGACTTTATTGCAGCGGAAAACTCGTTGGTTCATTACGCGTCGGTTGACGAGGCTATTGCGTTGGTACGGAAGTGTGGGAAAGGTGCAGAAATGGCAAAATCAGATGTGGAGTCAGCTTTCAGACTGTTGCCTGTTCACCCAGATGATTTTTCTTTATTGGGAATGCAGTTTGAAGGTTCTATATATGTGGACAGGATGTTGCCAATGGGGTGTTCAGTTTCTTGTTCACTGTTTGAGATGTTTAGTTCATTTTTGGAATGGTGCTTTAAATTTCAGGGCGGTTGCAGATTAGTGACTCATTATTTGGCTGATTTTTTCTTTGTTGGAAGAGCTAACTCAGGTGATTGCGGCAGGGCTTTGAAGGAATTTCAGTGTTTGATGTCCTCTTTTGGGGTCCCGCTGGCGAGAGAGAAAACGGAAGGGCCAGCAACGTGCCTAAATTTTTTGGGCATCGAATTGGACTCTTTGCGGATGGAAGTGAAGCTGCCTAGGAACAAGGTGCAACAGTTGATTGCTATGTTGGAGGAAGCAGTGAGGAAACCTAAGCTGGAATTGCGTCAGGCACAATCCTTATTGGGTCATTTGAATTTTGCATGTAAGGTGGTAAGGGTTGATAGGGCGTTTTGCCACAGACTTGGCTTTGCTATGCGTGGTGCCTTTTTGCCGCATCATCACATTCGTCTTCGAGCATGTGTTAAGGAAGATTTACGGATGTGGATTGTGTTTTTGAAGGACTTTAATGGTGTGACGATGCTGGTGGAGGATGAGGATTGGTTTTGGCACATTCAGATATTTTCAGATGGTCTGGAGCTCATGGTTTTGGTTTGTTCTGGGATGGTCATTGGGCAGCGGAGGCGTGGCCAGTGAGTTGGAAACGTGCTAAATGCAGCATTGCATTTTTGGAATTTTTTCCTTTAGTAGTTGCGTTGACAGTTTGGGGCTGATTCTTGGCTTATAAGAATGTCATGTTTAATGTGGACAATCAGACGGTGGTGCATTTGGTGAATTCTCAAAAAGCAAAAGATGAGAAGGTCCTTAAGCTGTTGAGGGTTTTCTTGCTGTATTGTTTAAAATTTAATATATTGTTCAAGGCTCGTCATGTGCCTGGCATCAATAACGACATCGCTGATGCCCTGTCTCGTTTTCAGTGGCAGAGATTCCGTGGCTTGGCGCCGGGAGCGGATGTCCAGAAGACGGCCATACCTGGGTAGTTGTGGGATCTAGGAGATTAAAAATGTTGGAGCTTGTTCAGCAGTCTTTAGCTCCGTCAACGAGGAGGACTTATTTTCAGGTTGGAATTTTTTAATTCCGGTGCGGTACGTCGATCTGGTGGCAGTGATGTGATTTCTAGGAGACAAGATGATGCGGTTCACTTTGTTATGCAGCAGATTGAGGGCGGTTTGGCGGCAGTTACGATATCGGGTAAGTTGTCGGGGTTTCTTTTTATGGTAAGTATTTTTTGGGTTATGATCCAATGGAAGGCGAGTTATGTAGGAGGATTTTGGCAGGATGGGCCAGGTCGGGCGGGGTTAGGTGTGACCGAAGGCGCCCTATTACGTCTCTTATGTTGAGGTCCTTGTTGGGTAATTTGGGTGGCATTTGTTTTTCCGTTTGGGAGGTACGCTTATTTTCTCTTTGTATGTCTTGGCTTTTTCATGGATCATTTCGCATTTCCGAGTTGTTGGGGGTAAGAGGGAGTGAGGGTCATCTTTACGAGAATGTGAGAGTCGGTGATGGGGTAATTGGTATATGGTTGCCTTTTTCTAAAGGGGATCAGTTGGGGAGGGGCCAGGAAGTGATTTTAGAAGCTAAACATTCTATTGATTGCCCAGTTCTTTGTTGGTTTGCTTTTTCAGCAGATTTGTCCCAATCATCAAGGTTTGTATTTGTTCAGGAGGATGGGTCGCATTTGTCAGCATCTCAGTTTTTAGCGGTGTTGAGAATGTCGGTTCGAAGGTTGGGTTTGGATCCTAGTAGCTATGGCACTCATTCTTTTCGGATTGGAGCTGCAACAGAGGCGAGGAGACAAGGTAAATCAGACCAATCAATTAAACAATTGGGTAGGTGGAGATTGAGATGTTTTCAGAGGTATGTGCGTTCTTTTAAACAGTAGATTTCTTGGTAGGTGTTTTTCGTTGTATCTGTTATTTTCTTTTCCTGCTCCCCTTTTTTCCTCCTTGCTCATTCCCCCCCCCCACTCTCTTTTCCCCTTTTTCTATTTTGTTCTTTTCCTTTTAACTCTGAGGGGTTGTTTCTTATATATCAATGTAGCGGTTTACTTAACATATTTTTTCTTGTAGGTTGCGTTGGGGGTCCTGACAAGGTGTGCTCCGTTTGGATTGTAGGACACTCTTTTGTTCGCTGGGCTGAGAAACAAGCTTCATCGCAGCATTTTGGGAGACAACTTGGGCTGGATGGGGCTAGGATAAAGATTAGCTGGGTAAGAAAGAGTGGGATGAGATGGGGAGAGTTACTCTATGTGTTGGCGAAACGGATGGAGCAAGGGGTTTGTCCTGATTTGTTGGTTTTACATCTGGGGGAGAATGACGTGGTGGCATTGTCAGGTATTGGTTTATTGAAGGTCATGCAGTCAGATTTAGGTAGGATTAAAGAACGCTGGTCAGGGACGCATATTGTTTGGACGAGTTTGGTGCCGAGAAGAGTGTGGAGGGGTGCTCATTCATTTAGAGGGATTGAGAAGCAGCGTAGGAAGATTAACAGGGAAATGAGGAATTTTTGTAAGGCTTAGGGCATTTCAGTTCTTACGCATGAGAACATTGTGGTTTCTGATGTAGAGTTATTTCGGCATGATGGTGTACATTTATAGTTTTTGGGGAATGAGCATTATTTGTTGGAGCTCAGGCTGTGTATTGCTGAATTACTGGGTGAACGTCTATGGGATAGGTTTTGGTGGGGCAGGAAAACGCCTGCTCGGGTTTTCCTGGGTGGCCTTTCGGGGGGAAGGGGTAGATCAGAAAAGAGGACAGGGCAGGGGGTTTTCACAGACAAGGGTAACTGGAGAACGTGAATGCAGGACAGATTGGTTAATGGGTTGGTCGGGTCAAGGTGGGGATGGGACAAGGGGTAGTAAGGTGGGGTCACTTTAGAGGGAGGGGTAGGGGTGTAGGTGATGAATTTGTATTAGTGAGGTTTGGGTAGTTTTGTGAGGCTTTGTGCCAAGGTTGTATTTTACCAGACCTGCTCTATTAAAGCGGCCTTTTACCCCTTTCAAGGAGTGTCGTGGTTATTTCACTTGTAAGGCCCGATGCCATATCGAGTAATATCCAACACGCGGTTTGTCTTAATAAGAGACTATCTCAAGGGTGTGGATTATTATGATTATGATGATGATTATTATTAATATTGCTCTTGTTGTTGATGTTGTTGTTGTTCTTATTATTACAAAATATATTACATATCAATATGTTGCACACGCAGCAAAATAGCTTAAACAAGGCAAGAAGTTGAAATGTATAGATGAAAAACCAGGGCATCAAGACTGAAAAATTAAGTAGGGGGCTAGTTAGAGTATCCCCTGTTAATACTATTGAATGTGTATCTTGTCATAATGGCCACAGTATCACTTCTGTAAAAATATCCAGATTGCAGATTTCATGCAGTAGGTCAAAATAGTGGACGACCTACTCCTTTTATTCTTCAGTGCCTGTTTCCTGTTATATCTAAACTACATGGACCTCAGACATCTCATATTTGTCCTATAACATTTCCGATAACTCTATATTTTGTGGTCACAATTTAATGATAGTTCTAGTTCCTATAACTAATGATGTGATATCTGCCTTGCGTTATAATCCATTTTTATGTTGCCTAAATGCTCAATACGATTGCCAATTAGAGCTAAAATGGATTATATTTTTATTTAAATGTCTCAAAGGTGGTAATTTGCCATGTTTGCTGTATTTTCTTGTAGGCTTTTAGGTTGAGTGTCTGGTACAGTTTTTCCATATAACAATATCTCCTTAATGCCCATCTTCAAAATAATGCAGCTTATCAGGCATTTCACTATTAAATTAATATACACTTCATATATTGATCTTCATACGCAGAGCTTTCCCTCATTTTAACATGTAGTTCTGGTTTACATCATAGCAATAAATCACTAAAATTGTTTCTGATGTTTCATTATAGTTTACATACAGTTTGATATTGAGTATGATATGTAGAGAAGAGAAAACCTGATAAGAGACACCCTCCCCTCAAAAAAGGCTATGCCTTTCAACTGAGATATGATCTTGCTGGAAGGTCATACAAACAGATTTGGTTCTGGGAAAGTATAACGTTCTTCTTTAGATAAGGTGTTCACGCCAAAGGATATGTAAGTAATATTTATTTACAGAGACCACAAAAGTAGATCTCACTAAACAAGAGGACTAGGCCAACTGTCACTGTATGGAATACGGAAATTGTTCCACCATCCAACGTTACAGATTCCATACAACAGGATTGGTAAATACAGAACACATTCCCCTTCATCCAAATTCAACAAAGACAATAAATAAATGATTACAACTATTTAAATAAATAAATATATAGGTTGAACTGTACACTATTACACAATTAATGTGCATTGCATAAATGTCAAACATACTTATTACAATCAATAACCAATTCATTAAACAATTTATTTCAAAATATTCTTGACTTACATTTACCCTTGAGTACTATAATATTGTCTGTATGTCTTGACTCCTATTAATTTGACATATGATCGTCTTTACTCCATACAGGGTTTTGTCTACTATGCTTGCAGGTTCTCCCTTGCCTTATCCATCATTATTATCACTTTTATTTTCTGTTTTCACATTTCAATTGTTCCATTATCATCATCTGGCCACACATCTTGGTACTTTAACAATCTTGCTCATGTTCCAAACATTACCATTAGATAGTTTTACTACCTGATTGCCTACTCTGATTACTTTCAATGGGAGAGAAATGCTTGATTTACCTGACTCCACCATCCTCTCTTTCTTCACTCTAACCCAATCCCCTTTCACCAAGGTTAATCTCTGATTACTCTCATCACATTTTTTTCTCTGCACATTTTTTTTCTGACCCAACTTTCTCCTCCACTTTTTACTTGTTTTTACTATGTCCACATCCATGTCTGATTTAGACTGCAGACTGCGTTTCTGTCTCTCATTTTCTCAAAAGGGGATATATATCCATCAGCGCTAATGGTTTACCTATAACACCATAAGAATCCCTTAATGCATTGTTGACAGTTTTTCCCATTAACTATTGCCAATTGTATTCTTTCCATTAGCACCCAAATCTACCTTTCTACAATTCCATTATTTTGTGGAAAATACACTGAAGTATGAATATGTTCAATCCCATGAGCCTTCAAGAATGAACTTCATTGGAAACTAATTGTAATTCATTATTAGTCACTAAACACTTTGGAAACCATTTCCTTTCAAAAACTTAATTCAGAAATTGAATTACTGTTTAGTAGTCACTTGATGTACAAATTTGACTTCCAGCCATAGAGCTAATCGATCAGTCATCACAATGGCTAACATTTGATTGTTCCCAATACACGTGGGTCCTGATATATCCAAAGATATTCTTTTCCACACATTACTGCGTCTTGACACTGGCATTTTCTTATAGCTTATTATCTTTTGTGATTTGTCACTAATGGCATACTCAATACAAGATCTAACTTTATCTTCAATGCACCTATCAATAGCTGGCCACCAAAATTCATTACTAACTCTCCTCTTCGTACTACTCATACCTTGATGCCCTTCAGGAGCCATGTCCAGAACTGTTTGTCTCAGTTTTTCTGGAACTACCAATTGTTCCCCATGCATCAGTACTTTCTCTTGTTCAGATAACTCATGAGACATTTAAAAATAAAGCAATTATTTTTCATCCAAATCTTTCTTTTTATGCCAATTTGACTTTGTGTATTCTAATACCTTTTGGATTATTTCATCATTTTCACAAGCTTATTTCTATTGACTTCCCTTAATACATCCTTTTGACACTTCACAAACTGATTTAACCATATCCATGTCGATATCTTTTATACCATGTTCTTCTTCAACTGCTGAAAGCCTGGACAAAGAGTGTTCTTTTCTCATGGTATAAATTCATCTTTGAAATTAAATTCCTGCAATTTATACTGCCACCCAGCATTCCTGGGTGGTACCTATCTACACAATTTTGTGGTCCACTAATTGTCTATTGTCAGTTCTCACCCTAAATTTGGTACAAGATACATAGTTTCAAAAGTATTCACATCCCCACCAGCATGCTAAAGATTCTTTCTCCAGTGTTGAGAACTTAAACTCAGCACCCCTTGAATGGCCTAGACACAGAAGCAATGGCAAATAATCTACCTTTGTGATCTTGCATAGGCACTGCTCCTATTCCAACATTACTGCCATCTGTCATATCTGGTGTCAAATGTTGCTATCATAAGAGTTGAAGCAATCTCAATTGTCAGTCTATTGAATTCGGTAACACACTTCTCATCGCACAAAAATTGTTGATTTTTTTCATCAAGTTTCTCATATCCACTGTCTGACTTCAGTACATTGGAATGAACTTGGCATAATATTCTGCCAGCCCTAAAGATGACTTCAGCTGTTCTTTATTTTGAGGTTCTGGTACTATCGATCTAACTAAGCAACTTGTGCTGCAAAACATTTAACACTTTATATAAAATATCTACATGTTCTTGTTTTGTGTTTCCTAAAACTAGAATGTTATCCTGAAAATTAGGACTTTTTTCATCTTTAAATTACTTGTACATAATTCTTTGAAATACCGAGCATGCTGAAATCAAACCAAAGGGCATCCTTTTGTATCTATATGGTCCTTCAGATGTAATGAATGAAGTGTATTGCTTGCTGTCATCATGGAATGCTATTTGATGGTACGCATTAAATAAGTCCAGCCTTGAAAATACTGATGCTTCTTTTAATTTTGCAAATAAGTCTCCAATGTTGGGTACTAGATGATGATTTACCCATTCACATTCATTGAGGTCTCTTAGATCTATACACAGTCTAACTTTCTCATTGGGTTTGTGCATAGCCACTACAAGAGACAACCAGTCTGATGATTGCTCTATCATCTCCTGTTGACTAAGCTTTTCCAGTTTTGTTTTTAGTGTTCCTCTCATTGCTAAAGGTATATTTCTAACCTTGCATACTTTTGCTCTGGCATGTTGTTTGGATGCACTTTTATGGACAAAATTCTTTAAGTATCCCAAATGTGCAGAAAAAAACTTTAAGAAATAATCTTTTCCACTCTGTTGTTTTATCTTCATTAATTTGTAAAATTGGATCATCATACCCCAACACCTGATCTGGATGATTTGGGTCATGGGTGATCATTAAGCCCTCTGCTGGGGCCAACCTAATAAACAGGATCCTTCCCTAGCCACATACATTTTTATCTCAAATGATTTACCTTTGAAACTTAATTTAGATGGAAAATAACCCATTACATCACATGTTTATTGCCACATCCTACTAATTTAATATCAGGTGATGAGAATTGTACTTTTAGAAATTCCTTTAACCACTCGTCACCAATTAAAGTGTGTCTGGTGCCTGAGTCTGCCATTACTTTTATTTTCTTTCCTCCAATATTAAACCTACAAAAGGAGCATCAGTTTTCTTTTCATTCATTTCATATATACTTAATACAAATTCTTCTGATTCATCTTCAGGTTCATGACTCACCTCTTTTATATAATTCATTGTTTATATATTTCTCCTCAACCTCCTCTAGTCTTATTTATATTTCTACACACCCTAGTAAAATGTCCCTTGGTCCTACATAATCTCATACTTGTCCTATAGCTGGACATGCTTTATCATTAGCTAGATGACCTGCTAAGCCTCCTTTGAAACATAACTCTTCCTTTTTTCCACCCTTTCGGGCTGAAGTTTGAGTTTTAAATTTCCCTTTCCCACAATTTTCTCCTCAGTATCCATTTTTTAAAATCATTTCTACCTCATGCTAATAGCCTTGTTTGAGGTTAAATCCTCAACAGATAACAATTTGTGTTGTATCTTTGTATCAGCTATCTTATGTACCAACTGATCTCATATCATTTGATCCTCAAATGAAGTTTAGTTACACTTAACTACTAAAATCTTTAAACGATTTACAAAATCATCAATAGATTCATTATGGAGCTTACCCCAGCTTAAACATTTATGATGTGCAACTACTTCAATAACTTTTTTGATGTATAAGTTATCCAATTGTGTTATCGCTATTTCATACACATACAGATGCTGGCGGTAAATGACAGAGAACCTGCATACCTTCTACACCTAAACAATGCGTAAAAATGGCTAATTCTCTTTTATCTGTATATATGTAACTGCCTATGACGTCTATATATGCTTAAACCCATCCTTCCACTGTCTCCATTCTAATCTTGGATCACCTGGCATTGGTAAGAAAGGTAAGGAGGCATTTATAGAATCCATTTCATATACACTAAAACTTACTGTATATAAGATATGTAAATGGTCATTTTCTCAATAGTGTGCGAATCTCTGACAATATTTTGTTGTCAGTGTCCACAACGGTGTGCGGATCACCAAAATTATTGTATATTCAGTGATTGCAATGGTGTGTGAATAACCACCTTGTACCAGTGTCTCAGCCGTTTTATTTATGTGTTCTCTGGTTGCTGTTGTCTACATCAGTGTAGAAGTTACTGATCCATTAATATATTATGTTGAAAACATCCACACTGGTGTGGGAATTACTGTTGTATTGATTTATACTTTTTAAATAAAGATTCTGTTTCTCATAAAATGGCTGAAAAGCAGATGCACACTCTGGTTTCAATTGGTGTGTGTCTCGACCTGCTTGCAGTTCAGACTACACAGCACTTCTGATCACAGATGTTACTCCTTGCACTCTAATCCAGAAGTTAGCGTTTATGCTCTGTTGTGTGTTTAAGAGGTGCATATGCAGTTCCCACCATGCCGCTCCTGTTGCTTCTCGTGCTCCATTCAAGATGTTACAAGGTGCACATCTATATGCTGTCAGTTTATGCACTACTTGACTAATTGGCTCACACTCTACTCATGCTCACACTCCATTAAAATGCCTCAAAATATGTTAAAAATGAAAATTGACTTCACCTTTTTATGCTTGGTGTGACCGATTTTAAATCCACCACAAACCACCCATGTCCAATGCCCTGCCCACAGATTGATCTTCCTGATCACCACTATTTGTAATCTGTAATTCCGACAGTCACAGGGCTCCAGGCTTCTTGTCACCTTTTTTAATTCATCGCCAGTATAACGTTCTTTAAATAAGGTTATGTAAGTAATATTTATTTGCAGAGACCATAAAAGTAGATCTCACTTAACAACAGGCCTGGTCCACCTGCAGCTGTATGGAATCTGGGGATTATTCCACCATCCAACACTCCAGATTACATACAAGAGTATTGGTCAGTACATAACAGAAAGCTTATGGTCCAAAGGAACCCAGAAACTATGTTTGAACAGAAATCCTCGGAAGCCACTTAGGAGTGGGGCTGGTAGAGGTATTCAAACATACTGCTACCAGCCAAACATTTTCCAAACGTAGAAGATCATATATGCAAACATAATATGACTAACAGGGTAAAGGAATAGCGAGACATTTTCAAGAAAGGATACCCATAATTTATGCCACAACAAAGAGGGTTTGGGAACAAACTACCAGGAAGTCACCTGTCCTCTCTTATATCCAGTAGCGCTGAGGGCTAGGAGGGCTGAAGGCACAATCAGAACAGCCATCTTGTAATAGAGCACTAAGATGAAAAGGTGACAAGACCAGATTTAGGGAAGAAATAAGTTAAAAGACAGAAAAATAATTACGAAAACTAAAGCAAACAACCTATTGCAAAATAATCAGGCACTGGACCTGTTAAATTAGTGGATAGTTGAGAGTTGAGAGATTTTCAGAAGAGAAGTATATTGGATGCACATATTGCCAAAGAAAGAAGAAAATATATAAAGATAACGAAGGATGCAAAAAAGGTGAACGATGAAAATCGGCAGAAGGATATCAAACACACAAAACCCTCTGAGATCTCTTTTAGCATATTGGAAATTCATGACCTCGTGGTTTTACATAATAGATTATACAGACAGTGCCCAAATATTGCCAAAGATCTTCTAAAACACCATAATAAAAAATTACCTGTGACCCTTTTTGCAGACATGAATAATGGCAAAGAATAAGTATAAAAACGCCTCTGCTCTTTATAGCAAATCAATGAGGATGAGAGGAAGCTGAAAAGAGATGTCTTGTGTTGAGCAAAACTTGTGAGTTTGCAAAATAGATGTAAGATGAAAAGCCCCTGATCATAAGAAACTCCTAATTAACTGCAACAGCAGCTTAAGTATGGTGTAGGCACGTAATGGAAACTTAAATCTCATTAAAGAACTCCACAAAAGAAGTAAATGTGAGCCACTTTTTTAGCTATCTGGTTTTCTAATTCGGTCCCAAGCCAATTTCTTGTCCCAGCCCAACCCTGAGCAGTGACAATAGTTGGTTCAAGGGTGTGAGAGGCCATCAGCTGAATAAACTGGCTCTGATAATGGACTGGGAGGGGCCTCAGCATGCACCCACAGCTAATGTTGGAGTGCAAGCCTCTGAAACTATGGGGGTCATTCTGACTCCCGCCGGCCGCGGTAACCGCGGTGCCGGCGGGAGCCACCAGAATACCGCTGCGCGGTCAGAAGACCGCCGCAGTTATTCTGTGTTTCCCGCTGGGCTGGCGGGCGACCGCCAGAAGGCCGCCCGCCAGCCCAGCGGGAAACCCCTTCCCACGAGGAAGCCGGCTCCGAATGGAGCCGGCGGAGTGGGAAGGGTGCGACGGGTGCAGTAGCACCCATCGCGATTTTCAGTGTCTGCATGGCAGACACTGAAAATCTTTTAGGGGCCCTCTTACGGGGGCCCCTGCAGTGCCCATGCCATTGGCATGGGCACTGCAGGGGGCCTCACGACACCCCTCACCGCCATCCTATTCCTGGCGGTCAAAACCGCCAGGAACAGGATGGCAGTGAGGGGGTCTGAAACCCCATGGCGGCGCAGCAAGCTGCGCCGCCATGGAGGATTCCTCAGGGCAGCGGAAAACCGGCGGGAGACCGCCGGTTTTCCGTTTCTGACCGCGGCCATACCGCCGCGGTCAGAATGCCCTTGGGAGCACCGCCAGCCTGTTGGCGGTGCACCCGCGGTCCCCGGCCCTGGCGGTCCATGACCGCCAGAGTCAGAATGACCGCCTATATGTTTTGTGAGCTGGGTGAAAGGCTTCAGACTGTGCACACTTTGTGTGGTGTAGAAATGTTGTAGGGCTATCACAGGCAATAGACTGTACATTGAGTTGTGATTCAAGACTCTAATTGGCCTTACTAACTAAGGAAACACAATCACACAGTAACCTTCTGCATTTCATTCAGGTAAATATTTCCAATCCAAAGTATCTCAGGATTGGGTGTCCTTAGGGTCACTGACTTCTCTTTATTAGATCTTTATCATTATCATTGGAACTGTGGACGTGGCCAAGCTAGTGACCAAGATAGTCACCTAGTTGTGAAGCTCCAGTGCTGGCTGCCCTTTATTGCCTGATTTCACCATCCTTCTGTATCCTGGAGAAGCGCAGGATGTCAAGATCATGGGCCTTAAACTCCTCTGTCTGTGATGCGCCCCTGGGCTAGGGAGTCACAACACTGTGATTTGGTGATGGGGTGGCCGGTTATCACAGCCTGGCACTGGCCTCTGAAGCCTCACAGTGACACAGGCCAAGGGCAAGCCTGAGGCCAAGGATACCCAGTCTCGCTGGTCAGCACAACCAGCCTGTCCTATGAATGCTGCAGAGCTAGGACTGCAACGAAGGAGCAGATTGCGTGGGGGCTGTGTGGGCCATGATGATGGCTGGGCCATGCATGACCCTGCTTCCTTATTCCCCATGCATCAGGGGGTTGGTTTGGAGTGCCCCGCTCCAATGAACCACCTGCCGGGATCTCCTGGAATGGTGTCAGTGAATACCCTCCATTGCAGCCTGAGACCTGCTCTGTGATACTAGATGATGGGTAACCGTGTAGAAATGGGGACCATTTTCTGCTCCAGATGAGATTTTGGACTGGCTGCTGGTGTGGAGTTCGTGGCCTCTGGCTCTGGGTGGCTTGTTGGCGCATTAATAGAATGGAGTCCCCACTGGTGCTGTATGGCGCACTTGTACTGTGTGGTGCTCGGACACTATTGTCCACTGTGATGACTTGGTGCCAATAGCTGCTTTTGATCTTACTACTGGAGTGTGGGACCCCTGGTATTTCCCTGAGCTTAGGATTGGGGTGCCATAAACTGCCTCAACCTTCTGAGCACCACTTTTTATCGCTGAAGCATCCACCCCGTCTTTCTTACGGAATCTAGAGTGGGAAGAGGGAATCCCAAGCAGAGGAAGCTATTTTTTAGCATAACAGAACAACAAGTCTGCAGTACTTCCTGCCTGACACTGAGGACGGCCTGATTGACAAGTATGTGAACGGAGCAGCGGAAGGCACCGCTGCAATAATGGCAGAGGTCTGCGCAGGCTTCAGGTACATTGATGCCCGCTTTGACACTCTCACAGACAGGCTGGATCCCATGGATGCGCAGATAGACTGAGGAACACTAGGCTGTATGGTGCAGAGAAACATATCTTGGAGCTGGTTGATTACACCTCATCAGTTGCACAAAAGGTGGAAAGAGTTGAGATGCTTTAAGTAGCTGTAGCTAAGAATGAAGATCTTGAGGCCAGGTCCCGCCACAATAATATACAGATACTAGGAGTGGCAGATTCCACGGATATGGGCAGACCTGACCTGTTTGTTAAACATCTCCTTACAGACCTCTTTGACAAGAAAAGCTTCACAAACACATGTGTGGTGGAGAGAGCCCGCAGGTAGCTTGGCCTGCACCTGCCACTCCCCTATGCCTGACTATAGCCCACCTACTCAACTTCGAGAACAGGGACACAGCTCTACCCCTCGCCCAAGAGCAGAGCCCCTTATCATTCCAGGGCTCAACTATCACCGTTTCCCTTGATTTTACCATAGCAGTACAAGAGCCAAGATGTAAGTTTGCAGATGTAAAGAGCACCTTCCACAAACAGGGACTTAAGTACAACATGTTGTACCCACCTCTGTTAAAGGTAGAAATTGATGGGGGTCCTCAGATTTTTGCTACACCAGTAGATGCTGGAGACTTCTGCAAGCAGCACTACAGAGAGAGGAGTTCTTCCTGATATACCCCCCCTGATTGATCCGCATCTGCTGGGGATTTCATCACTGTTCAGATGCACTGACTAAAATTGAGTTACTTCTTGTGTTACCTTGGGATTCGCTGGATGTTTTGCAATTCAGTGTGGGTGAGGGGACGTTCTGTTGATGTTTAGCTTCATTTGATTGCTGGCTATCAGGCTGCCAATCAACATACCAGGCACTACACTTACAAGACAGTCCCCTATGTGACATCAGTTTATGTGGACCCCTACTAGAAGAGCACAGACTATGAAGCTATTGTATATGACATGGATCATTAGAGGACTTAACAACCCTCAAAATGGCAAGCAGATGCTCTCTTACTTAACGGAACATAGCGTGAAAGTGGCATTTCTTCAGGAGACCCATCTTTCACCCAGTGACACTTGTCCATTTGCCTTGACATGGGGAGACAATCAATACTTTTCTTACTAAAGCTCCTACCCACATGGCGTGTGCACTTTCATTAACAAAAGTGTACCATTTACTCTCAGGGCCAGTTTTATCGATGATGCTGGGAGGTATGTGATACTGTCTGGTATTCTAACAGATAAGCGCATACTTATTGTCAATGTGTATATGCCTAATATAGACTCCTCTGAATTTTACCATGAGGTTTCTGTGCTAATGGGCAGAGTGGAGGCAGTCCTAGTGCTTTGGAAGGGGGATTTGGATATGGTTCTTAATACTTTAGTAGATACCACGGGATCCAGTGTGGGAAGCAAACCGCATGCATTGTGCATCTTCCTGGATATTATTGACACATTCAAGCTTTCTGATGCGTGGTGTCTGCGAAACTAAGTGACCTCATCATATACGTTCTACTCTGCTCCTCAAGGGCTATAGACCTGCATAGATTACTATTTTCTTTCCACTAGTACCACCCTTTGTCATATTGTCAAATCATGCCACAGTAAAAATGGTACTACAGGTACCTTCTATACTGCTCTTAAGGATTCGGTCTTCACACAGAGCTGCACAACTCTACTGTAGAGTATTTTACAGTCAATTCTGGCCCTTTGACACACAGGCCACTTTCTGGGAGCCTTTAAGTCCTACATTTGCGGGTTTAGTATTGCAAAGCATGTGGGTGTCCTATGTGTCATTCACACCTAGCTAAATTGCCTTTAGACTGAGCTACTCCACATTGCACAGGTGGATCCACAGCTGAGGCACGGAGATTTTCTACACCACCGCTCTGTTTTGATGGATGAGTTTCGGGACTTGGCAGATAGAGAGATGGCCTACCTGGGAAAATATGCACAAGCACAATGATAGAGGGGGGGGAATGGCCTGGCCGCACATAGGCCCACTTACTGCACCCCAATTACCAGAGCAGGTACTTAATGGAACTGCTGGATTCTGGAGAGAGCCAATAGTGGATAATGAGAACATAACATGGGAATTGGTGTAATATTGTGTGCAACTGTATATGAACCAGACCGAGAAAAATACCTCTGTAATTGCAGAGTGGCTTGCTGAAGTGTCATTGGTATGGATGACAGGCGGACAGAAGCAATTTCTAAGTGAGCCCATCTCCTGTTAAGAAATTGTTTAGGCAATATACACCCTAGATGGCCTCACTGGCAATTTTTACAAGGCTTACAAGCATTTGCTCACTTTCATCTCCTAGAAGTATATGCTGAGGCATTGGACTGTTGGTGGCTGTGCCCCTCTGCTTTTAAAACCCAATAAAGTCCCTAATTCATGCACGTCATATCAACCTCTCTCTTTCCTTAACCATGATAATAAAATCTTAGCTAAGGTCATCACAACTCACCTCACTGTCTTAATGGAGCAAATAATATCACCAGTGCAAACCAGTTTCATCCTGCACATATTCATTGCCCTTAACCTGTGCACTATTTTTGCAGTACTAAATCAGATATCTCTTAATGTCTAAGCAGCAGTTGCCCTTCTCAATGTCTAGAAGGTGTTTGACTCACTTGAATGGCCTTTTTTGAAAACATTAGTGGGAAATCTGGTATGTCCACAAGGGTGCATCAACTGTATTATGCTGTTATACTCTAGAACAGTGCCACGTCTGAGCATCAGTCGTGTCCTCACTGGCTCATTCCCAGTGACTAATTGAACCAGTCAAGAGTGTCCGCTTTTGCCACTATCATGCACAAAACTAGTCATTTGGTGGCCTTTCTTGCCTCTCCATTAATTGTTACGAAATCTGAGGTTTTTGGAACACCCCTGTGCTAAGTGTGAAGAGTCAACTAAATACCTTAGCATTATACTTCATAACCAAAAGGAAGCTGTAATTTGTTTAAATTATGGCCCAGCATTGATAAGCTGACCATATATATTGAACGCTGGATCAAGCTGCCGATTTCCATGGCTGGCTGGATTGCCATTATCAAAATGGTTGTGTTTCCTCGCTTTTTATATCTGTCACAAACATCATGATTCCTTTGATGAACAAATTCTTCGCTACTTTGAAGGGCCTCCTGATATGGCTAATTTGGGTGGGCCATAGACCAAGGATTAAATGTCACACTCCCTTATGACAAGGGTGGCTTTGGTGTGCCAGATAATTTCTGGTGGTGCAGTGCCAGTTGCACACCACTGGTATCACCCGGATGCATGATTGCCTTATGTGAAACTGGAGGAGTACCAGGCAGGGATAATCCTGCTCTCCTCTATTCTCCCACTGGGCATACCAAGGGACCCTCTGGTATTCAGACACAATGCACTAGCAGTTAAGCATGGGGTAGGCTCTGCCGCTTCCTGTGTGTGGGCTTACTTTGCTCCCCTGCCATCCCGTTATCACACAATCCATGGCTTCCTCTCACAACAGAAAAACTGGTACAGCGTACACTAGTTATCTTCCATTTACACTCTGTAGGGGACCTATTCTCAGAAGGCCATGTCATCATGCAGGCAGATATTGGCCAATTTAGGGATGCCACTTATATGGACCACTTCATAATTAGACGGCTTCATAATACTCTGCAAGACTCCACGAAGGGAACTAGACCGGTCTCCCAGCTATACCAGGGTTCTATGGTATTGAAACTAAATGGTACTGGGAGCATCAGAGGTGTGTGGGCTAGAGATTTGGGATGCTCATTCCCTGACAAGACCTGGCGCTCTTGTTATAACCTAACAGAGCTTATTTCCTCAATAATCTACATAATCTTTTTAACATTATAAGTTTCTCCACTGCGTGTACACCATCCCACATGGCTTGGCTAGAATTCACCCTGTTTGTGTTAATGCCGGGCAGACAATGCTGATTTCATACATCTCGCCTGGACTTGCCCAACTATCCAAACCTACCAGAAGAAAATTCTTATCTCCACCATGACTGGTAATGCAATTGCACCTGATCCCTTACAAGGCTTGCTTGGCTATGTCAAGGATACCACACCTAGTACACATAGATTGACTGCTATAGTGCTGCTACTTACTAAGAGAAGACTGGCTATGTGCTAGGGTAGTAGACATGGTCCCACTGATTCTGACCGGTTGAAAGATATGATTTATTGTGACACTACAAGTGGAGTGTACATCTCCCTACAACCCCCCACATCACAATTCAAAGATATATGGAAACCACTATGCAGTTATCTATTGACACTGGACTGTGATATTTCCGACTGAGATAACATAAGGCCTAGACCTCTGTATGTGCTGCTTATCCCATTTTTATCCCAGTGCATTGCGGTGTTCAAATTACAGCCAATTTTGAGCACTGACTCTGATGGGTCTGATGCAACTTCTGACTCCTTATGTACAGGCATTGTATCAAGGCTAACCTGTTTTTCTACTACGGTTTTAATCACATATGCCTGACAAGCTAACTACGGCCGTTCCTAATTGTATGTATGTTTGCTGTGTCTCTGTTTCTAACACATGAAAATTAAAAATTAAGTGTTTTTACAAAATGATTATTAGAATTAATTGGTTTTGTTATTATTAATAATAATAACGTTGACTTCCGTTTACAACCATCTAATTATAAGGTCTGGGAGGACGCAAATACATTAGCCGAGCCAAGAAAATGTGAATTTTGAATGTAACATATTCTGTAATTAACTATTTTTGTTTATTGTTGATGCTGCCCATCTCTTGCTGCCTAGGGCAGTCTGAGGGATAGCTCAGTATAATATAAGATTCCGTACAAGTCAAGAAAACACTTTTCCCATGAACATTCTGAGAGATAGTCCAAGAAACATTCTGTAGGTTGTCCAAGGAACTTGCACAACAGGCAGTGAGTGAAATCAAAGAGATCTTTGAGAGTTTGTTTTCTATGAAAAATGCAGGTGATTTAAACATTTTATCTGATAGCCGAATAGTCTTTGCCTAAAAGGTAGCCGCACACTGGTAGCTCCTTTCACATCACAGAGATCCCAGAAAGGTAACTGGGGATCTCTAAATAGGGCTGAAGGTCATCCATCAGGGTGACAGAGACTATGGCCTCTGCCCCCCTCCCAAGCGGACCATATGAATATCCACCAGGGTCTATATAACCCCCAATATACAGAGGAAAGGCCCTCCATTCTATGAAAATGTTATTGGTCAGTGATTTCTGATTACATATTCAGACCTGCAAACTTCACAATAAACCTCACAGTGTGAGGAGGAGGTGGGGCCTTAGAGGGGGCATGGCATGGCTTCATGCTGAGAAGGACCTATGAAGCACTTTTCCCCAAACCCCACCCGACCCCAAACCCCTTCCTCAAACAAAAAGTTGAGGCTGCTGCCGGTGTGCTGGGGTGTTCACCCATTAATAGACATTGGCAGTTAAAAGCCTCCAAAAACGGGTTGAAAACCACTGTTTACACCATCTTTTTCACCGTGTGATATTGGCTCCTCACCGGGAGACCGTGTGAGGGGAGGCAATATAGTGTGTCGCACAGTGGCAGGTCTGCATACTCAATATTTGGGAACAGCTGCCTTAGCCGTCAGTGCAGAAATGCCCCTCTATACACACCTTTGTCTCTCTGTATTTCATGTATATGTGCTATGTATTATATTGATGTGGAGAATAAGCTGTCTGCCTAAACTGTGCCATTGTGTTCTACTTTATATGCTAAAGCGCTATTTTCATATCTAGTCCCAGGGATTAAGTAGTCAAATTCAACATCATCAGTGGATCTTTAAATTAGAAGCCAGAGGTGGTGCTTTGCAGACATCTAGGTAAAACTCTGGCATGTCCTAATGGTTCATTGTATATAGTGTCATGAATTATATTTAGCATAGGGGTGGACCCCTGTGGCGCTCATGAGCATGTCATAATCAGGTGAACATGCATTGTCTGTGTGCCAGCCGCTGGCTTCGGACTCAAAAGTGCTTGGACCTTGACATATGGCCTTGTAACTCTTTATGGTTATGGAGCTCCTAGGTGGCTGGTAATATACTTATAATGTGGGGCAAGGGATACTTTATCCCTTATATAATAAGGCAAATGGAATATATGCCATGTTTATGACAGAGTAACCCATCCGCAAACTCCAATTCAGGCCCTTAAGCCTAGACTACAAGTGGTTCTGATCTCTGTGCAAACCATTGTTTGGACAATTATTGGAATTACACAGGGATCAGAATTACAAGAGATGCAGAGTTTCACACATCTGGCAAATAAGGGGATAAACTCTGTATCAGTATAATATTCCCAATGTATATTTTGTCAAAATGTTAGGTACATACAAGTACATGTCATTTTGTTTTGCAGAAAGTACTAAAATCTTCATGGAAGGCCCCTTGCACAAAACTCCTTTGCAATTGTAAAGTCGGAAAATTGCAAAATAAAGACTTCGGACTGAAAAAGAATATTTTGTTATGTCAAAACCCCATTTACAAGTTGTAAAAGCCTTCCTGATCTGTAAAATTGAATAAATGTGCAATCCATTACCAATCACAAATATGTGGTACAGTTTCCCCTTTTGTAAGAATGTTAGGTTGCCTCAAGGGGAGCAAGCAGTGGGCATGAGGACCTCTGCATGTTCCCCTGTGATGTTTCCAAATAGTTTTTTTTAAAGCAAGACCTGGCCCTTAATCAACACAAGACACTTTAAAAAAATCTTTCCAGTGTGGGAAGCATTTGCAAGGATGTTGTCTATGTCTGTTGTAGGCCTCTATCTCTGTATCCACAGCTATTCCATAGAATCACAAATTTTGAGATTTGAATCAATGTTCATAATTAAGGTTGCTTAGCGATTCCCAGTGAATGTACAATTTGGTATACAACTTATTAGTCCATAAGCAAATTGGATTCCCTTTCACAGATATCTCAGTCTGCAAATTGCACATCCTGGATTGAGAATGGATCTTTCTGCATCAGGCCATAATTTCCAATTTTTAGTGGAAAGTTCATAATAGGAGTAATTTATCACTCACAGTAAATTCTGAACCCCAAGGTAATGGATTTTGCCAGGTGTGATAAAGAACATAACATACCCATCCACCCACGACCCCGCCCAGGGCTTTTGAATTTGTGTCCCTGGCTGGTTTTGCCTACATTCACAGTCATGTCTGCTGTGAGCACATACTTTGTTAGGCCTCCATGCTGGCTTGGATGTACTCCTTTGGAATGTATTACTCAGGCGCAAATTTGGGTGGGGCAATTTGAAAGTGGCATCATATATCTATTTCCCAAGCATAATGCAAAATTTATAGGAGGGAGATTTACAAACATTTTGCACTGGGTTAGTGTCACAAAGTTGACGCTAACTAACACAAAATGGTTTTCCCTTAATTACTTTCCAGTACAAAATTTGTTTTGTGCTGAAGAGTACCCTACAAATAATGCAAAGCAGCATGAAGCACTGCTTTGGGTAATTTAGCGCCAAGTGGGCATTACATGGGTGGTACGTGAGGCATTCCCATGCAACCACCCATGCCCTTTAATGCAAAACCTTATCTACAAACAATAGTAGACAGGGTTTTGTGCCAAAAGTTATTGCCATTTGAAAGCAGGCGTTAAAAGGAGAAATGTTTTAAGTTCTCCTTTCTTTTTTGAATTTGCATGTATGTTGCACTGCATGCATGCAAAGTGGGAAAACATTTAAAGTGTGTCGAAGCATAGTATTTTGTATTGGAAAGGTATACTTCCAGTACTAAACCTTACTAAACGTATGTTAGACTCACACACTGCATTGCACTATGCCGCAAAGGTATGTAAGCAGTGCACAGCAGCTGAAATTAGTGCCAGTGCTAGGAAGAGGGGGAGGAGAGTGCCATACCTCAGTACATATGGCTCTCTCAATCTCACTTCCTGTCACGTATTGCAGTGCATAATATTTGGCTGCTGTGCTGCATTCTGTGCCTTTTCTTGTAAATCTGGGCCAAAGTTTTCACATTTTTCCATCAGTAAAATTTTTATGATTATCTGCAACACCACACTTCAAGCATTGCCTCTATGACAGATGAGGACACTCAGGGGCATATTTACTAAATAATGACACAGTCCGGCATAGCAAACCATCTTGCAGGTTCGAGCTGCACCATTAAGAAAGTGCAGGAATGCGTCCTATATACAGCAATATGATGCATCCCTGTACTTTGCTCTGCAATGGCACCATGGTACAAAAGTGCCTGCGTTGCAGGGTTGATTGTTTATGTGCAGGAAGGGACACCTTCCTGCATGTAAACTATCATTAATGGCGTTTTCCTCCTTCGATGTGTGCTACAAAATGCAGCACACATAGGAAAGGAAAAACCGAGGAGAAATAAAGATATTTCTACGCGTTGTGCCACTTTTACGCCTCCACTCGTGTGGCGTAGGAATCTGACGCATTCCCAGCATTGTTAATCTGACAATGCATCAGATTCCATGGGTGTTGCATTAGACCATCCACCTCAACACCCATGGAATGCCCCCTTCAAGCAGAGTAATGCGTGAAAGGGGGCCATTACTTACAAGGCCATGCAAAGCCATGAAATGTGGTTTTGCATGGCCTTGTAAATGCAGGCTGGCACACTGCGCCACTAGAGCGTCAAAAAAGTGATGCTCCGACAGTGCTTGTAAATATGCCCTTCAGTATTTAAAACTGTAAAGGAGAAGGCCACAAGGTGCAAGTCATTAGGGTGAATACAGTTTTGTAATAAATCTTAATTAGACAAATCAACACAAAGCCCATGCTTGATGCAAAAATATAAAGTTCTTTATTATGCAAGTGCCAATGTTCATGTACAAAATAATAAAGAAAAAATGCAAGTGAGGGCAACCACTCATGCCAACATGTCTCTGACCTCTGTGGATTTTTTCAAGGTCAAATTAAAACCCAAGTATAGTCAGTATACTCAGTATTTATAGGAAATTTAAACATTATATACAGAACATAAATATGCCAATGTGATATATTACGTCAACACTTCTTATTGTGTCTTGTTAGAAATGGGGTCTTTGGTTGGCAATCAGGTTACCCCCTGTCCAAGCAAGGACCCTCACTCTAGTCAGGGTAAGTCACATACAATCCAAATTATCCTGTGCCCACCCTCTGGTAGCTTGGCACTGAGCAGTCAGGCTTAACTTAATAGGCAATGTGTAAAGTATTTGTGCAATAAATCATACAATACTACAATATAACACCACAAAAATACACCACACAGTGTTTTAGAAAAATGTATAATACTTACCTGGATAAATGCAGGTCAAAACGATTAAAGATGAAATAAGCAAATGTAGGGCTATCACTGAAAGTGATATCAAATGTCTTAGGGTTGAAATACTACTGTACAAGCAATAAAAAAGTGTCTTAAGTTCTCCTAGAAACAACAAGTGTCTCTTGCAGGGCAAAGTACCTGGTTTGCGTTGAAAAATCCTCGCAAGGGACCGTAGAGGAGGAGGTGCGTGGAAAACGGTGAGTGTGCGTTGGTTTCGCCCCTTCGCACACGGACTTGCATCGTTATTTTCCACACAGGGAAGACGTTGCATCGATTTCCGGTACGCAGACTTGGATCCTCTTTGGGTTGCGGGGTTTTCAGACGCCCCAGGGACAATGAGTGGAATCCTGGGCTTGCGGAGCGAAGTCACAGGGGCTGCGTCGATTCCGGTAGGCGATGCGTGGAATGTACCTCCGCCCGGCAGGCGCTGCATCGATTCCTCACAGGAAGTCGGGCAGCGATGTTCTGAGTCGGCTTGCGTCGATCCAGTAGGGCCGTGCATCGAAGTTCTGGTCACGTCGCTGGTGCTGCATCGATCTTCTGTCGTGAAGTCAGGGCTGTGTCATTCCGGTCTCGGTGTGCGGTGAATGAGGTGAATTTTGCACAGTGAGCAGGCCGTGCGTCCTTCTTGGCAGGCGGTGCGTCAAATTTTAACCACTCTGGGATTTCATCTGCAGGAGAGAAGTCTTTTTGGTCCTGAGACTTCAGGGAACAGGAGGCAAGCTCTATCCAAGCCCTTGGCGAGCACTTCTGCAGCACAGTAAGAGAGCAGCAAGACATCAGGGCAACAGCAAGGCAGCAGTCCTCTTCAGAAAGCAGTCAGGTGAGTCCTTTGGACAGCCAGGTAGTTCTTCTTGTCAGGGTGCAGGTTCTGGTTCAGGTTTCTTCTCCAGGAAATGTCTGAGGTGGTAAGGCAGAGGCCCTGTTTTTATACCCAAATGTGCCTTTGAAGTGGGGTAGACTCCAAAGAGTGGCTTAGAAGTGCACCATGTCCCCTTTCAGTTCAATCCTGTCTTCCGGGGTCCCAGTAGGGGGTGTGGCAGTCCTTTGTGTGAGAGCAGGCCCTCCACCCTGCCGGCCCAGGAAGACCCATTCAAAATGCAGATGTATGCATGTGAGGCTGAGTAGCCTGTGTTTGGGGTGTGTCTGAGTGAATGCGCAAGGAGCTGTCAACCAAACCCAGCCAGACGTGGATTGTAAGGCACAGAAAGATTTAAGTGCAGAGAAATGCTCACTTTCTAAAAGTGGCATTTCTAAAATAGTAAAATTAAATCCAACTTCACCAGTCAGCAGGATTTTGAATTATCATTCTGGCCACACTAAATATGACCTTCCTACTCCTTTCAGATCAGCAGCTACCTCTCAAACAATGTATGAGGCTAGCCCCAATGTTAGCCTATGAAGGGAGCAGGCGTCACAGTAGCGTAAAAACACATTTAGGAGTTTTATACTACCAGGACATGTAAACTGCACAGGTACATGTCCTGCCTTTTACCTACACAGCACCCTTCCCTAGGGGTTACCTAGGGCACACCTTAGGGGTAACTTATATGTAGAAAAAGGGGAGTTTTAGGCTTGGCAAGTACTTTTAAATGCCAAGTCGACTTGTCAGTGAAACTGCACACACAGGCCTTGCAATGGCAGGCCCAGAGACAAGATTAAGGGGCTAATGAAGTGGGTGGCACAATCAGTGCTGCAGGCCTACTAGTAGCTTTTAATCTACAGGCCCTGGACACATATAGTGCACTCTACTAGGGACTTATAAGTAAATTAAATAGCCCAATTGGGTGTGATCCAAAGTTACCATGTTTAAAGGGAGAGAGCATATACACTTTAGCACTGGTTAGTAGTGGTAAAGTGCGCAAAGTCTAAAAACCAGCAAAAACAGTATCTCAAAAGTGGAGGGAGGCAGGCAAAATGTTAGGGTTGACCACCCTAAGGCTGCCAGGTCTAACAAGTCTCTTATATAGATTTATTTGATTGATAGCAGAACTACACACTACATTGATTTTCCAACACAGTATTTGCATAAATTGCTATCTACGGACGATATACATCATAATTCATGACAAAATATGTAAATTATCATTGATTATCCACACCCCACCTGTGAGAAAGTGAATAATTAATTGGGGTGGATGGTGGTCTACCACAAATAACAAGGACCCTATCAAGTTAGGTCCTGTACCTGAGTTCAACCTCTGATAGCTATGGCACAGAACAGACAGGCATAACTTAAAAGAATGTGTAAAGCATTTAGAAGTACCAAAACTGTTAAAAACTCAAAAGGATGACACAATAAAAATCCCATTCCAATTTATGAAAACAGATAATAATCTATTAACAAAAAATCCAATTAGGAAAATCAGAAATAATAATTTTTTATATATGGTGGCAAAAAGCACAAAGTCGCAATAGCAGCTAATGGTCACTGTAGACCTGGGCTGAGGCGCAATTTCAGGATGACTACAATGGAGCCCGGGTTGGATGCACCATCCAGGTGTGACCCAGTCACAGATTTTACCTTGAGACTTAGGCCCAGATTTTGCATTGGAGTTGTGTTACTCTTTTGATGCAGCCCCAACGTAAAATCCTTTTTGATATTTACGAAAGCCACGCAAATGTCAATGGCTTTGAAAGAAGAAGGAAAGTAAGGCAGCCCATGGCACCTTGTGAGGTGTGTCCCAGTCCTCCAGAAGTGATGAAGTTCAAAAGGTTTTCAGAGATGTTAGGAGAAATCCAGTTAGACACAGCCAAGGGTTTCAGGACCTCAGGAACAGAACTCAGGGGTCAACACTCACTCCAGTAAAGGCCACCAGCAAGGTCCAGGTTAAGTCCAGTTGGTACCAGTTAGCTGGGAACTTCAGAAATAAGCCTCTTGTTTTCTTGTTGCTATTGTAGTTTACACAAGTGGTCAACCAACTAACCCTTGGAGTCCACTTCTTTGTCCTGGGTACAATTGGAAGTAGTTCCAACCCTTCAGGTCTCATAGGTCAAACAGCAATTGAAGTAGTTCTTCTGTTCTTCCGCAGGTCCAGTAATGTTTTAAAGCGGGTGCCAGGGGATGTCACATTTATGCCCAGCACAAGCTTGTAGATGGAGGTGACTCCTGGCTCCTCCCTTGCCAATTGGGCAAAGGTTCCCGTGGTTGACCACACCCACATTTGCAGCAGTTCCTCTAAGACCTTTTATAAACAATATCACAGTGCCCCTCACACGCTAAATACAAGATAGGGAAACCCATCTTTGCCTTATGCAGAGCCTGTGGGACACCCAGAGGTGTAGCCAGCACAATGAGGAGTCCCCTCATCCTTGGTCAATCCAAACCAGTACCTATCTTGCTGGCTCCTAGCCTGATATGACACAGTTTGATATTGCTTCCTGCTGTTTTTCTATGAGCCAGACTGCCCTCCTACAGGGAAAATAGTTTGAAGCACAATTCAGTATAAATACATATATTTTAAATTTCTACATGTATTACTTTTACCGCGCACACTGCCATGTGGGCTAAAAGGCCTAAATATGGTGACCTATTAATATTGAAAAGGAAGGTTTTCTCCTGACAGAAAAATGGTTTATTTTGACAGATTGAGCTGCACGGTGAAGCTACAGCTGAAAGACTGCAATGGCAGGTCTGGAGTCATGTTTGCCTGGTCACAATAGTGGATGGTACAGTAGTGTTGTAATTCATAGGTGACATTTAACTTTCCATGACATGGGTGTAATTAAGCACCATAGAATATGGCCTCATAGGAAAGTTTGATATGCCAATTAGGGGTTTGACCAACATTGCCGTGTTTTAAGGTACATAGCACATGCTCTGTAGTCTAGTAAGCACTGCTCCAGTGCATAGAGTCAAAAAGCTCACCAGCATCAGTCCACAATAAATGACGGTGACCACACAAAATGAGTCACTTCTTCACACCAACCATAACCGTTTACCATGTGTGTTCAATATGCCTTTCGTTTAATTATATTTTATCAACTGTATGCAAATAAGATGGTAGTCTCTGGCTGAGCTATGAAATTAGAACAAAGGCCAAGTTGTAAACAATATTACTTAATTATGTCATTCATCAGTTTTTGTACATGCTCATCAAGTTGATTTATATTTATTTATGTATTTGTTTATTTTTTATATTGTTTCCCAAGGCCCTAACACAAGGAATGATGTATAAATCATGGAATTACAATAAGTAAAAAGTCAACTTTCTATTTAGCCAGACTTTACAGTAGAACAGCAGGGGAACAGCACGTACTTTGGAGAGTCTGGGTTAAAGCGCACATTGCAGGTCCTTTAAAAAATTGATGCTCGAAGTCTCACTTGGAAGCAGAGGTTGACATGTCCTTTCGTGCATGTACATAGAGGGCATTCAGTATCTGTAGTGCATTTCCCAAGATAGATTGCTTGAGGGTGGAGGTCTCTCTAAATCTGTGAGAGGAAAACTTAAGAGAAGCTTGGCTTTATGGTATTCTGCCAGAGAACTACAGCTTTTTTACAGGTATTTAGATCCCCCTGGCCTACACAAGAATTTTACTTGCTGTTCCTGTGACCTTATCAAATAAACTAGATTTCTTCAGTATTTCAGGGTATATGTGTGTGTGGTGGGGGTGTTTGTATGTTATGGTCAGTAGCTGCTCAGGCAGCATGGGGTTGCAGTTTGCATGCAATGCATCCTCTGCAACTGTAATCTTAGGCCTTCCTCTTGTGCAGTCCTGTGCTTAGTCACCTAAGGTGAGCACCCCTTTTCCCGCCAGCATTCTCAGAGTTTAGGACTTGTAAATGATCGCAAAAGCCATCCATTTAGTTATGCAAGTGCACACTGCTTGATCATGGCCTTGGCAATAGTGCAGAATTAAATCTCTTGAATTGAATGTTAGAGGGGCATACATTGGGCCACAAATAAAACTGGTGGGGCCACTGACAAAACACACACACATATGCACACACACATATATACATTTAGCTATATATCAAGATAATACTCTTCCAGGTTTAGTATGGCATATACATTATGCAAGAAATGAAGCAAGGAAATTGCGGGTAGTTGCTAGGTTTATGCAGAGAGCAGCTCCTTTATATGGAGAACCCTACATCATCACCAACACTCTGAATCTGTTCACCTAAACTGTCTGTTTTTCTAGCAGAGGTTTTAAGCATAGGATTAAGGATTAGCCAATTGCCATCCAAGCCGAGCTGGAAAGTGTCAAAGCCTTTTGCAATTTTTGCAGCATCTTCTCTAAGCATAGGATTAGCAAAGTGCCATCCTTCCCGACCTGAAAAATGGCAAAAGCCTCTTACTACTCCAGACACAGTATTACAGCTGTGAATTGGTAAATTTGATCCAAGACAAACTGGAATGAATAAAAGTAATCCTGGACACATGTGTTTACTCTAATTAGAGCTCATCAGAGGTTTATAGATTTGTTGAGACATAAGGGAGCACCCAGTATAAGGCAAGACAATACCCTTTCTGGTTTAGAGTGCTACATAAATAATGCAAAAAAGGAAGCAGGGAACTCTAAATACTTCCCAAGTTTAGCCAGAGAGCAACTTCTTTATATGGAGCACCCTAAAACACTACCCACAATCTGAATCCGCACACCTCAAATGTCTGTTTTTCTAGTAGAGTTTTTACGTAAATGATTAGTACAGTGCCATCCACACTGAGCTAGAAAGTGACAAAGTGATTTGCAACTTTTTACAGCAAAGTTGCTAAGCTAAGAACTAGCACAGTACCATTCACACTGAGCTAGAAAGTGAAAGTGACAAAGCCTTTTCCCATTTTTATAACAAAGTTAAGCATAAGATTAGCACAGTGCTATTCATGCAAATCATAGTAGCCTTTTACTACTCCAGGCACAGATTCAGAGTGTGTTTATTAATATATATATATATATATATATATATATATATATATATATATATATATATATATATATATTTTAAAAAATGAAAACTCCAGGGAGGTGGTGGTCCCCGGAGCTGTGGGGGGGGACTGCAAGGCCTCAGCCATACTAACTTTTTAATGCCCCTGGGACCCGACCCACCCTGGGTCCTGTAAAAAAAACAAGTGGGAAGTCCGCACTTGTTTTTTTTTTTTTTTTTGCCACAATTAATGAATATCGCAAACTCATGGCAAACAAAGAATGAAAAAAAAATGTTTTTTTTAATCTGGGGGCGTCCCTCTGGGACCCCCCCACCAGTGCTAAGGGGTCAGCGTGTCTCTACCCTGGCCCTTTTTATTTTATTTTAATATTTTTTTTCTGGGACTCGGCTGAAGCTGAGTACTAAGAGGCTGCCAACACTTCCTGGTTTGAAGTGTTGGCAGCTAGTCAGAGCTGTGCATTTCCCTGCAAGAGCTTGTGTTTGTTCGTGAATACTTCACAACCAGAGATAACCAAATTTGAAATTCCCTACATTTCTCAAAAACTATTGAACGGATCCACACCAAATAAGCGAAAAAATAATCTGCGTGCCGACAGCTAGCTGTCTGCCATATTTGGTGTAATTCCATCCAGTGGTTTGGCCTGTAGTTGTGTCTGAAGAATCCTATGGAAATTAACGTGGGAAACGCAACCTTTTTTTAACCCCCTTTTTCTCGGCCCCCACTTCACTGATCTTTCCATTGCAATGGCGATACTTTTTTTGGAAAATTATGTGAGGATACGTCAAAAGGTGCCAAAGATATAGGCATGTCAAAAAATGTTTTTCCTATGGAAACATGGTCCTAACTATAACTACGACGCCAGTAAGTAATATATATATATATATATATATATATATATATATATATATATATATATATATATGTATACATACATATATTAGCTACTGATGGTCACCATTAGGACCTAGTTTCCATAGGAAAAGTGTTAAAGTGATTTGTGTTTTGCAAATACCTTCAGCACGTTTGATGAATCTTTACTAACATTTCAAAACTAGTACACCACTCACTTCAGCTGCTCCTTTGAAAGTTTTGGGGTGAATTATTAAGGGGGGGCCAAGAAAGAGGGGGTCCCAAAACACATTTTCCCCATGCAAATTACCATAGGGATTTTAGACATAACTACACGACTACAGCCTGAACCGCTGGGTGGAATTACACCAAATTTGGCAGAAGGCTAGTTCTTGGTTCAGAAAGAGACCTTTTTGTAATTTGGTGTAAATTAGTTCAGTAGTTCTGGAGTTATTAAACGAAAAATAAATTTGTATATCTGGGGATGATTTGCTGCCAGCACTTCAACCGGGAATTGCTGGCAGCCATCTTGGAACTCAGACTCAGCAGAGTCCTAAGACAAAACTCCAAAAAAGAACAGAAAGGGCAGAAAACGAATACCCAGACCATCTAGGCCTGGTGATGGGATCCCACACGGACCCCGCCTGGGGCCAAACTCGTTTGTTCAACTTTTGTTGCTAAATCACAGTGGATCCACGAAATTTGAGTGCCGTCTCCTTACTTTTCCTTCATTCTCACTTCTTTTTCTTTAGTTTTTCACCAATTTTTTGAGTGCCCTCTCCTTGCCTTTCCCTGTTTTCCTGCTTTTTCCTTGATGCTTATCCCATTCTTGTGTGCTTTCTCCTTGCTTTTCCCTCATTTTCACTGCTTCCCCTTTGTTTTTTACCTTTTTCAGTGTTCCTTCTCTCTGCTTTCCCCTTGTTTTCGCTGCTTCCTCTAGCTTTTTCCCCTGTTTTTTAGTGTACCTGTACCTTGCTTTTCCCTTATTTTCACTGCTTTCTCCTTACTTTTTTCCTGCATTTTGTGTGCCCTCTCCTTGCTTTTCCTTCATTTTCACTGCTTTAGCCTTGCTTTTTCACCTGTTTTTGGAGTGTCTTCTCCTTGCTTTTCCCTCATTTTCACTGCCTTCTTCTTTCTTTTCTTCAATGGTTTTTGAGTGCCATCTCCTTCCTTATCCCTCACGGCATGGAGTGTATATATGCAAGGGTTTAGCTGCAGCCATGTAGGGTGTGGAATTGGATACATGGCCATGCCCTGCGTGAACCCCCAGCAGCATAAAAAAAATTACCATTTAAAAACGCTTAGAAATTCACCCAAAAAAACGAAGGTTACAGGGATGTTACAGTTAAGATCAGAATTTACATGCACAAAACCATAGAAATTCAGCTGTTATAGCTAAAGTTATTTCAAGTAACTATAACTTGTGCACTAAGGTAACTATAACTCGCTTCCTTGCCATGCACTGCTAATTATCCATTATAACATCAGTAATGTCTCTGTAACGTTTGTTTATTTTAATGAATATATATATATATATATACACACACACACACACACATATATACATATATATAACTTTTGTCCCAGTTGACACATTTGCACAAAAGTTGGCAATCGAAGATCGTGTAAAAATATTGCGAAGAATAATGGTGCAGATATATCTCACAGCCATGTTAGGAGACTATGGGCCTAATTTAGAACTCAGCAGATGGGTTACTCCATCACAATGGTGGCGAATATCTGGTCCTCCAAAATCTAAATCCCATAGGACATAATGGGATTTAGATTTTGTCGGACAGAATATCCATCACCGTTGTGACGGGGTAACCCATCTGCCGAGTTCTAAATCAAGCCCCATGTCAGAGAAGCAGATGGGTCTAAGATTACAACATTAATTTATGTTTTAAATTCGTTATTTATTTTCTGATTATTCTTTATATGTTTGGGCCATTGACAGGGCTGAAGGGGTGGTCAATATATATATGAATATACTCTGTTCTGTAGTTTTACTCCATGTTCTAATTTCATTTCATGGGTAATAACAGTTACAACAACATGGATCACTCTGCAGACTAAATAGAATTCTAGATTGCCTGTTAAGAGTAACAGAACGGAATATAATTAACTATATTATCAAGCATTGCAACCTTTCAGATTACCGCCCTTCTGCATGCTGGTGTTGATTATAGAGTCACTGATGTGTAGCACTTCTATAAAACGTTCCCCTGGGGTACTAATTACAGTGATCAGTAAAATAATCTGAATCAGTGTTATATTGCGAATAATGTGCTATTTTGAGAGTATTTGTGCATTTTCCAGCTAATCACAGAACAAACCACCATCCAAATCTCTAGAGGAGTCGAAATTAAAGGGAAATGTGGAAATAACGATGCAGATCTTCAGATCTCCTGGATTGGTGCGTCTTACACCTTAAAGCTGTTTTTCGTCAAGGTAATATAATGGGCATGCTAAGCTATTTTGCAGTCTTTGGAAGAAATGCAGTTCATGTCGATTTTCAAACCGAAAAGCACTATTTGTGCATACTATTTACAGGAAAACACATCCCATTTCTGTGTATGTCCTCTTGTGACCCCTTCACTGCTTCCAACTTGGAAACTGCAGTATGACTACCCTCGTAAATGGTAGTTTAGAAGACCTTCTCCCGAATATGAACAAAGTAATTAACTCCATTTACCGCTCCACTTCTTCACTTTGAATTCTTACAGGGGAAGGGGTAAATGTCCATTTACTCTCCCTGGTTTACAACAGCAAACGCTACATAGGGATACCAACCTTATTTCACCGCCCTCACTGCCGATGGCAGTCTATGGGTTTTAACTCAAGTGTGGCTTACTAATGCCTGTCAACTAACTATTCCCCTCTCAGAGCAAACCTGAGGTGACAGAGGTAAATGAGAGGTAGTTTCAAAAACACTTTAAAAATAACCCAAAGCAAATACCCTTCCCCGGTAAACTTTGTTGAAGCCTTAAAATTCTATGCAGTCCAAAGTGAAGCATTCACGCATTGTCTGTTATTATTTTCTATTGCTCCCTGCTGTATTGCTGTCCTCCTTTAAGCCTGTGACCTCTGTTCCAAACGCTGAAATAATGTATGTTATAAGCAATGCTTACTCCAAACACTAACATTTAGAACCTGCTTGTATTGTCTATCTTACAATGCGCTCAGATGCGATGGTAAAACCTGCGAAGGAGAAGGATGCTCTCAATGACGGTGTGGTACACAGCCAAGGGTATGAAGCCATTTCACAGAAATACCTATAGCACGAAATAGAACCCACAGATGATGTCACCCAGAATTCCAGTATCATCGGTTTCTCGTTCCAAACATGACATAAAGAGCCCAGGCGTCAAGGGGTGCAGAGAAGTTAGTACCCCACATTCAATCCTAAGAATTCTCAGGTCCCCGAATCCTGACTCCTGAACTAAATCATCATTACCTTTTTGGTGTTGGAGGGCTGTGATACCCATTACAGTGAAAGTCAGCATTTGTAAACACATTGTTTGAACCTGAATTCCGCTTAGCTGATAAAGTTACTGAAATGACTTCTCGCATAAAAGAGGAAGGCCGATCCAATCCAACCAGGATAACCTCATTCAAAGAACTTTCATTATGGCCAGGACTATTATCCTTGAGTTTGGGAATGGAGGTTACTTCATCATTCTTATGAATTAATTAGCTTAATTAAATATGGATAACTATTTCAGCTAGACTGCTTTATGTAGGTGTCCACTGTATCAAGAACACCAAAAAACCCAAAACCTCTTATCCCACTTTACGAAGATGTCAGATTGGGTGGATCTTGATCACATTTTTAATCATGTACACCTTTCTGATCCACGTTTACATTAGCCCCATCAATACCCCAAAAACACTATGGGCCAGATTTAAAAGGCCCTAGCACCTCCTTACACCACTTTAACATCATTTGTTTTAAGCTAATGTGGCTCAACATGGCAAAAATCGCTGTGCCATTTTTACAAAGTGGCGCAATGCATGCATTGCCACACTTTAAGACCCCTTGCGCTACATTATGCCTGTGCTAGACATAATGTATGCAAGGGGGCATTCCGGTGTTAGGAGGGCTGCAAAAATGACACAATTAAATCTACAAGATTTCATTGTGCCATTTTTGGCATCATTTTAAATGCTTGCTTGAAGTCAATGTGCCTCCTTGCACTTTGCAGCACTAGCGTCAACATTTTTGATGCTAGTGTAGCAAAGCGCCACAATAACATAAATTTTTTTGATGCTATTGGCATAACGTGCACAATGGTGTGCCATATTGTAAATACGGCGCACCCATTGCGTCGTTAGGTGGCGCCATCAAATTTCAGTCTTCTTGAATGTACTAAGGTGAGCTAAAGAAAGGCCTCCTAAAATTCATTGGTTCCAAAAATTAGCCAATAAATTTGGAATCCAAAAGCTCAATTTAAAGATAGTTGATCTTTGCCGCTGCTCCTATTTCATTATGTCTCATTATTGACAGCTATGAGCATTTCTGTGCATTTTTACACTTAAATTTCCCGCACAAATGAATGTTAGTCAAAAGAGACTACGCAAAACATCAGCGGTTGGGAATACGCGTACAAATACATCCTAAGAAATTTCTACAAGGTGTTACTAAAATTTGAATTATTGAAAGGCAAACAGTGTTGAAGTTCAGATAAATTAAAGACTTCTCATTGCTCGGGAAATAAACCTCAGTTTTTGCCAAAAAGGCTCAATGTGTGGTACACCTTCATGTGCCATTTGTAGTGGACAAAACCTGCTTACTTCCAACAAAAGTTTCCATAGATTTTCTGTTCCATGGCTTTTTCTGAAGAATTCATTGTTTCTTATATTAAGAACCGGACAGAACCTCATGTCATTGAGAGCAATTCTAAAACCCTATTCTCATAACACTTTCCTGGGAAGTCTCATGTGTTTTGGTCTTGAGGGGCACCACCAAGGGACAACGTGGATCACAGTGCATGATAGTTTAGTTCACTAATTAAATCTTATCAATTTAGTAAAACATGAGCCAAGGATGCATGTCCTTTGTTTTGTAGGTAGTTTTGTATTATTTTCTTTTCAGAACAGGCAATAGAGTGTGCAAAATAAAAATGTCCCCACTGGCCTCATTAATTTACAGGCACGCACCGGAAGTGCTCCATATGAAACAGTACACTACCTGTATACTTAGACCCAGATTTTAGAGGGCCTAGTGCCTGCTTGCACCATATTAGCTTCCTTTTGTTTTACGCTAATGTGGCCCAACGAGGCAAAAATTGCTGCACCATATTTAAAAAGTGGAGCAATGCATGCATTGCGCCACTTTGTAATCCCTTGCACACGATATACCTGCCCCAGGCATAATGTATGGAAGGGGGGACGTTTCCCCGTTAGGGGGACTGCAAAAATGGTGCAGCGGAATGTAAGAGATTTCACTGCGTCATTTTTTGCAGATACTTTTGACACTGCACAGAGGAGGCATTAAAAGGGGGCACACCATTGCTTTCGATGGGCCCCTATGTACTGTGCAGAATTAGCACCAACATTTTGGCACCAATCCTCCACAGTACATCAAAAGCACCAAAAATGTAGACGCTATTACTCCTACCCTTCACCATGGTGTGCCGTATATTAAATATGGTGCACACATGGTGGCGGTAGGGGGGTGCTAAGGGGTGCATGAAAAGTGGCGCTGCATTGAATACGGCACCACTTTTCTTAAATCAGGCCCTTAGTTTAAACTCACAAAGCTATTGTTGCATAGTAGGTCATCAAAGTAGTTTCAAAGTGTTGCCACTCATTCTATTTGTCTTTTCTGAACACCCTCTCTTACAGTTTTATGTTTACAAAGTATACATATTTGTATCCCTCTCCTACAGTTTTATGTTTACAAAGTATACATATTTGTATCTGCAGGAAGGTCAAAACTCAACAAAGGGGCGCGAAGCATTTTGGAAAATGAATAAAGTACAATTTATATATGATTCATCCGAATCTACTCACTTCAAGGATGCAATAAATCGTAAGTGTTTTTGTTTAATGCTCCGTAGTTCACATAAACTACAAATAACTTGTAAATATAACAACAAGCTTCCATCTGATCCAAAAGAAATGGGGAACAGACACAACCAATGGCCAAAACAACTATTTAAAATTTAACAGTAGGAGATGACAAAATGTAGAACCATGACAGACATTATTAATTCCTAATTTCGATTTGCGGAAAACTAAGGTAATATGAGCCACAGTCAATGGAATACTATTGTATGTGTACACAAAATGACACGCAAGGAAAACCCTTTAATTAGATGCATTCTCAGAGTGGAAATCACCTAATTAGATAAGTAGCATCAGGCGAGAGAGCGGCATCCAAAATGGTCACATTCTTGCTGCAATTGCGAAGTCATTTTCTTCGGTTCACTGATGACATGCAATTACCAGATGTTCGTCTAGAGCTGCTTAGAAAACAACTCTGCGCCCATCTGCAGAGAGGCTTTTTCTTCCTTTTCAATGTTCTAGGGGATGCAGTTGGCCAAGCATGCTGGGGGAAGGGAAGGACGTGTCTGCAGGTCTAAAGGCCTGCTTTGGATATTGGCAGAGGGGTTACTCCGTCACAAGGGTGACAGATATCCTGTCCGCCGAAATCTAAATCCCATTATATCCTATGGGAGTTATATTTCGGCGGATGGGATATTGGTCACCATGTGATGGAGTAACCCCTCTGCCAATATCTAAATGAGGCCAGTGGGGCCTGTTTTAGAATTTGGCCGATGGGGTTACAATGTCACAGATATCCTGTCCGCCGTATTATGATCCCAGTATATCCTATGGAAATAGTAATATGGCGGATGGGATAACCTTGATGTTTATGACAGAGTAACCCCTTTGCCAAACTCTAAATGAGGCCCTAACTTCCTTAATGATGTGGAAGAACCCCGATAATGAAGCAGAGCTGATTTGGTACTATTTGCCCCCTAAGGTGTGGTACCAGAATACCCCTGTCAGAATATCATTTGACATAAATATCACCCCCAATGAGAGATACTAATAGAAAATATCCACCCACATGGACAATATTTTTGTAAAACAAATATTTAGGAGCAATATTTGTGATAAATGAAATTTCTGTACACAATGGTCTGACATTCTACAATCAACAACAGCATGGACGTTTTAACATGTCCTTCTGTACATTTTCATGCATCTTACAAAGTGTACATTTTGAATGCACATTATGCCTCGACTTGATGTGAGAGAAATACTTTCAGAATTTTAAGCTTCTCCAGGAAGATAAGCTTTTAGTTTATATTCAATGTGATATCTGCTTTCGATTAATTAAACAAAATGTTAATTGTATTATTCTTTGAATGTTTTTACTAATTAGAGATCATGGTCAACCATATTTTTGCCACATCCACGAAGGATTGTAAAAGTTTGTGCTTTTTATACATAAACATATAGGCCCAGATATAATAGGGCCAAGCACCATCTAACAAAACTTTACTGTCATTTTTTTTACGCTAATGTGGCATTAGATGGCCAAAAACGCTGCACCAGATTTACAAAGTGGCGCAATGCGTGCTTTGCACCACTTTGTAACCCCCTTACGCTGCATTAAGCCTGTGTGAGGCATAATGTATGCAAGGGGGGTATTCCCCCATTAGGGGACAGAAAAAATGGCACAAAGAAATCTAAAAGATTTCTTGCGTTATTTTAAAAACATTTTTAACGCCTGCTCAGAGCAAAGGGGGAACATCGTTATTTATAATGGGCCTCTATGTACTGTTCAGGGTTAGCGCCAAAAAACAGTACATCAATAGCGTCAGAAATTCTAACACTATTGCTCCCTAATCTGCGCTATGGTGCACTGTATTTGAAATAGGGTGCACACCTTGTGGTGGTAGTGGGGCGCTAAGGGGCTCTAGGAAAGTGCCACTGCAGTGCAGTGCCACTTTTCCTAAATCTTCCCCCTATATTGTTATGATCTCCTGGGCATGTATCTGCGCTGAATGCCTGTGATAAACAATAGTTATTATATGTGTTTTCACCAGTTCCTTGATCAATGTAAAATGCTAATTTTACCCCAATCAAGAACTGCTTAATTATACCAAAGATTCGCAAAGTTTGGTTGAAATTTGCTTACATTTAGTTTATACATTTATTTTTATTAAATTTTTTGTTCCATTATTAATATTCGAATTACTAATGATATTGTGATGGGAATAAACGTTTGGTAGTCTAATCCATGTTTCCTGGCTTCTTGAAGTGAGAGTGACGCTTTCAAACTTGCATTTAACTCCGAAAGCTCTTCTAATAATGAATCCTGGACTTTCTCATCTTTCGTTTCTTTCCATTAACATACTTTGGCCCATATTTCGAAAAAGTGGTGCTTAACAGATGATGCACCACTTTTCTTGTGCCCCCCGCCACTGGTACCATGGTTGTGCCATATTCTAATACAGTGCACCATGGCAGGCATTAGCATAATAGCTGTAACATTTTTGATGCTATTGTGATGCTTTGCTACACTAACCTCAAAAATGTTGATGCTAGTGCAGCAAAGTGCAAAAAAGCAGATTGATTTCAATAGGTGTGTCATTTTAATGCCTGCTCTGAGCAAGCATTAAAATTGACGCCAAACATGGCGCAGTGAAATCTTTCAAACTTCACTGTGCCATTTTTGCTGGCCTTATAGCGCCGGAACATCCCCTTCCATACATTATGCCTGGTGCAGCCATAATGTGGTCCAAGGGGTTACAAAGTGGTGCAATGCATGCATTGTGCCGCTTTGTAAATATGGCGCGGCAGAAAAGCCACTTTAGCGCCACCCTAGCATAAAAAAAAATTACGCTACAGCTGTGCTAAGGTGGCACTAGGGGCTATTGAATATGCCCCTTATTGTTTTTGTTGTATTATTAGAAATATCAGTAAAACCAAGGCATAAAGGTTCTTCCAGAGTTTAACCATTATGGGTGGATTTTTTTGTATGAATGCAAAATTCGAGTGAAACTTCAATGAAGATCCATGAGAAACTGTTCAGATTTCTATACTGAGTTTATTACAGTAACGTTATACACAAGAAAGACAAAATCACCAAATTTGAACATTTTCTGCTTCCTTTGGATATTTATTGTTTTGTGCATTTTCTCTTTTCTGACAAAGATGGGGTTGGAGATAAAACCTCTTCTACCAGACACTTGAAAGATGTGCAAACAAAAGTCAAAAGAAAAGCCAGTGAATTGAGTTATAACAAGTGTTTAATTTGAGCCTGTGGCTGTATGTGGGGTCCACTCGCCCTCATTTTTTAGGACTAGCTCTTAGTTTTAAACCTCATACTTTGACTCAGATCAAAAACAAGAGAAAGGGAGAAAAAGAGAAAAATATGACAAGAATGATGAAAAAAGATGACAGTAAGAAAGCAGAGATGAAAAATTGCTTGTAAAAATGGAATAAATGGGCACAAAGTTCAAGGTGGTGTATGAAAGATGCAAGAGGTAGAATCAGAGCTAGAAAGCCTTGGTTTTCAGAAACCCTAACATTCTGCTAAGCTGGCTGCGGGCTTCTGAGAAAAACCTAGGGCACCAGCATTTATTAATTTACACATAAACCACTGGTTAGAACAAGCAGTGATCCTGATTTAAAAGAGTATGTAAAGGCTTGAAAGAAAATTGAATGTTCGTAGTTGTAAGATAAGCATAGATTTTAAAATAATATAAGCTGAGGAACAGTCAATGGCCAAAGGAAGCTGGCAAAGAGTGCATGACTAGTCGAAAATCATGTTGAGTTCACAGAAATGCTCAACTTTGGCAGATAATTTTTTAAGGCTAAGCCCTCCTTCAAAGAAATACATTTGTAAACTAATAGGATTAGAGAATATATTCAAAACCATCCAAAACCCTAAGCAAAACCTTCACTCCACGTTGTTCATGCCCACCACCCAGAAACGCATTTTAAACCACTTCTGTCGTGGAATGTTTTAAAATCTTTGAAATTCACACATGCCTTGGTGGCTTCTGTCAGATGTTTCCATGTCTGCCTTAGAACATGCTAATGTGAATTATAAAATACCTTACCTGCATGCTCTTTACAAGAGGTAAAGTCTTCTTATCACTTAAACAGGCATTCGCCACACTTTAATCAATCACTAAATAAATGGGTACAAAGAACTGGAAATGTGCCACCATCTTTCCATCCTCCCCTTTCTCTACCAAGTAAATGAGAAGCACTACACCCATAAATTCATGGAGAGCAGCACAGCACCTTCTGTGTCCATTGAGCTGGGCTTAGGTCATCGAGTGGGACTGAGTCAAAGAAAATGAGAAATAAAAAAATGTTAGCAAACAACAAAATCTGCATCTCTGATCCTGATGGTCCATGGTTTTTTTGGCATATGCTAGTAGTATATCTGATCCTTCCTTGTGGTATGGCAAGAATAATCTAAAAGGAGTAGTTAAATGAAAGAAAGTACTTCATATTTTTACAAATCCTTGAAACTAGTGCATATTGGCTGATTGAATGTCAAGTATTCATAGGGCACATTCTGCCTCTGTAAGGCACTTCAGTATTTGCCTGTAGTGGTTTTGTGTGTTTTCATTCTGGATGTTCTTTGGAAACTGAGTAGGACCATGGATCCGTATCCCCAATCAAGTTTAACTAACAACCAGTCAAGGAGTTTAAAGTTCCTTCTATTCTTCATTGAAAGCTTAAAGGATCCTATTACGAGTTGCATGATATTCAGGAGGGGATACACATTAGGGCATAATTAAAGATTCCAACTGGCATCTCCATCCCTGAATTCAGGCATTACAACCATTTGTAAAAGCCCCAGGAATGGTAAATAATATGTAGATATAGGAACATTAGGACCGTTATTGCATATGAATTCCTGATTCTTGAGACTTCACCTCAGACATTTTTAATCTGCTCTGAGCAGATGGAAAATGTCAAGCAAATGCACTGGTGTTTTACTGGATGTGGAAATGCACCCAGAGAACTCTGACTGTGATTAGTACACCGAAAGATTTCAGGTAGGGGTACACTGGTACTCTCAGAATGGCAGTATACTCCTGGGGATATTGCTCCTGTCAGCTGATAAATATGACCATGGAGAACACATATGACTATATGCCTGTTTTAACATTTTCAAATCTTTTAAAGTTTAACCTTATATTTATGTTTGGAATTATGAATCCTATGCCAAATATTGGTAGAGATATAAGAACAATGGTCAACGGGTGATGAAGGCTGAATGATCACAAAACATTTAAAAATTCTGATAGCATGCTCAGATTATCCAGCCATCACTTAGTAAACCCTTCGAGTGGAACACAGAGTCTCTAGTGAGTAAGAACTGAATAATGTCCTATAGAAGACACAGTAACTCTGAGATGGCCTGACCCCTGCTATGTCTAATTGGACTTCTTTTGCTCATAGTGTTCTGCCGCAGACATTGACTAGTGGATGGCCATGGAGGCTAAAGTTTCCCATCACGAATCACCCAAGAAGTGTGAAAGTATTCAATAGTGCTAGCGCGCTTGCTCCCTAGTAAGTTAACTTACAAGGGGAAGCATATAGATCGATGAACCTTTTGAATCGGATGGAGTATCCTAGTCATGCAGTGACTACTGAACCAATGAAACATTCTATGGAAGAACAGCTAAAACCAGAATAACCACAACTCAAAAATGAGTTAAGCAATTTTATTTCCCTGTTGATTCCAATTCTAAATCATCCATTAGTTCAAGCTTTACTCAATCAACTTAATTTATTAATTCATTAATAGAAGACATCATCACTTGAAGGAAACATATGGGACAATGCAATTTCATAAACTAAGAACACCAGCATTAATAGCGAAGTTCAGCAAAATAAGTTTGTCAGTCATTTGTCACTGTCAATGTCACCCTTAACAGCCTACCTAACCAAGATTAGCATCAGCATGTGGGTCTTCATGCGAAATACCTTTAGAGAAAACATTAATTTGGAAAAAATCTATTTAAATGAGAATTTTCTATAATCAGCGCAGTTGCTACCTAGAAGAAAAGGCAAAAAAATAATCAGTCATATTTTCATAGCTACCTATCCAGGATGGATCAGCAACAAGTCAGTCTTTGTCTTCAGGTCATCAATTAGTCAGCCACGAATCAGTCTCACAGAGAATGAGCCCAATGTCAGCACCTCGGACAGCGTCTCTTGACGTCATCAATTCTCTTCCCGCATTTCTCCCTATCATCTCAAGTTTTTAGCCCCTTGTTATGACTTTTTACTAGGGTCTCCCAGTCCATCCCCCTAATTTCTAATTGGTCAGTCAATCAGCAGATATAACTTTAACCTATAGTATTTGTTTACCGAATCTACAAATTTTAATATCAGTTCGTTCACAAGATGCAGATTGGTCCACTTTGCGATGTCCTCATCATCCGGCTCTTCAGGTATGGAAATTGTTGCATGTTCCTCTTCAGTCAGTGCCTTCATTGTTCAAGTCCTGGGAAAGTACATTTAGCCTACTCTACACATAATTGTCTCAAATTGTCTTCATCATCTCCTGTCCGCTGGTACATTGCAGAAAATTCTAGCTAAGCAACTTTAACATCGAACGGGTCAGGGTCAGTGCATGGTTTCATTCCTTTGCAAAGCATTCAATATTTCAGCTCTTCGTGTGTGAGGCCTAAGAAGACTAGGCCTTTAGTTCAGCTGATTTAACACTACAAATGAATGCAAAACATAGGTTATACATCTCATTATGACATATTATTACATTTTTCTCATATATTTTCATTATTTCATACAGTTTCAGATCCATTAGTACACATGGTGATCACACCCTATGGGCACATTTTCAAACGTGCACATTATTTTCTCTATGATTAATTTCTCTAAGCACTTCTCATTAGTAAACACATATGTATCATTAATAATTGTCTTAATTAGCATATCTGCTTTAACAGTCCCTCCTCTGATGTCTAAATATGTCATCACAACTTTCTTTACCAACATTTTACAATTCAGTCTCTGATGTATTCTGCCTCCTTCTCAACTTTTCTCTATGGATTCTTCCCCTGGGCTGTTCTTCCCTCCTCTGATTATTTTTAGACCTTTTTAATTTTATTCTTTGCCATAAGTTGCATGTACCCCATAATCCTAATATACAAGCAATCACAATTAATATTCCCTATACAATTTTCAATAATACCCCATTCCAAATTTGACTAAACCAATTGCCTACTGAAGAAAATCCTTTCCCAACCTTTTCCCAAACCCCTGGTTCCTTCAATTCTTTCAAATCCTTACTTGAATTAGTTAAGTTAGCAAGTAAGTCTTTTATCTCCTTATCATTATTAGGTATGCAAGAACAACAATGCCTAGCACTAATCACCCTACAGACTCTGCCATCTTTCGCTAAATGTATGTCTAAAGCAAGCCTATTTTGAAGCCTCATAGCTCTATCCGCAACTAATTCAGTATCTAACAGGAGTATTGCCCCTGTAAAATTTGTCAGCATGTTATCCACAATAGTAGACAACTTTTGTATCTTAATTGCATTCAAAATAACTCCTACAGAAGGAATTACTGCAACAAAAATATCTCCCACAATTGCAGAAGAGTTTTCCCTCCTCTGTCGCTTATGATGTAATTCAGTCACTTTCGGAAACTTCTTTAAATCATCTATCTGATACATTTTAGGGAAAACTATCCCCAAATAGCATGTCCCATACCATCCTCTAGGAATCGGGTAATAAGCATTAAGTCCACAAATATAGTAGATCCCTGGAATCGCAGGGCGCTGACCATTCAGCATAAAAGTCCATTTGCTCTGAAATAAAAACACATGCCTACATTCACTCGTTCCCACAAATAAAATGTAAGTGCATGATTTTGGCCTATATATACACAAAGCTTTCCTACATGTAATGCATCAAAAGCTAATTTTCCTTGTGTTTTAATAGCAGTGTAAGCATAGGCATTCTTATAAGTGCTTTTCTCTAATCCTTTCACTAACTTCTCCTTTAATGCCTTCCTCCTGTCATCAGTATGCCCTATAAAGCTATTTTCTAACGGGATGAGTAAGCATGTCAGATTATTCTTATGAGCGTACGCGGTGCCAAACGTTAATGTCCGTTCAAAGAAGCCTCTAACTAATACTATATCATACTCTTTAGCTATTTTACATCTTTTCAATGTCACATTTAGAGCACCCAATATGCTTATCTCAGACCTTGTCAATATTGCAACCTTCAAATATTGCGTTTTCGTCCTTGTCAGTAAAATTTCAACACAGTGTGGTACCATTACCCTCAAAGGGTATCCCATGACTACCCCCTCACACTGGGAAAGACTTTGACCAACTGCGGCTACTGCAAGTAGACAACCTGGTAAAGCTGCTGCAACCGGGTCCAAGGTAGCTGAAAAATAAGCTACTGGGCGATAAACACCCCTATGGACCTGTGTCAAAACAGACAAAGAACAACATCACGTTCATGACGAAACAATGTGAATGGCTTTGTGTAATCAGGCATTCCCAACGCTGGAGCTCTGGACAAACTCTCTCTCAATTTAGTGAATGCTTTCATCTGATCTTCATCTAGAGCATGGGTACTCGCAAACACTTTCCCAGGAGCCAAAAAGTTTGGTCTGTGACGCGCCTGGGGTCCGCATTGATGCCAGGGCTGTGGCGGTCAAGTGGGGTGGCTCGGGGGATTGGTGCAAGGTAGGTGTAGGAGAAGCAAATGATATACATCTAGTGGCTGAAATAAACAATGGAAAACCAGAAAACCTGGAATGAATCCCAGCTTACCCACTTTTCCAAATTGTGTGATCCTAGGCATTGTTTAGTCTCACTTCAGTCGTTTTTCTGCATCATCATATTTAAGATGACCTCGAAATACATGATTCATGGTGTGCGCTGCACAAAATCTGCCTCTATGTTTGATTCAATAAACTATAATGTTGTTAATGTATGATATGAACCCAGGCCACCGATAAAGTGCACATACCATGTGACTGGCCTCTTCAATTTACCATTGGTTGTGTTCTCAGGATAAGGGAAACAATTAATGTTTCAAAATTTATGTTTCCAAATATATGTTTGAAAACTATCACTTTTAAAGGAATACATCTCAGTGCACTGATAAAATAAATTGTACTAAGGCAAAAAGGTTCTGCATGTTAACTAAATACACGTTTTTAATTTTAAAGACACTGTCTTAGTTTTACATTTGTGCTGCAAGATGTCTTTAAAAATGAAGGCATGTCTAAAGTTAAGTGCAGGAGTCCCTAGTTACTTCCTTTCTTTAACACCAATTAAGTTTCAAATAAATGATTGTGTGTGTATTTAATATTTTTATTATTAGTGCAGAGTCGAGCAAACAGCTGCCAGTGCTCCTGTTGCCCAAGAGGCCGCATGTAAAGGTCAGAGGGGCCGCATGATCTATCCATGATCTAGAGTAATGGGATCTGTAGCTTCCTTGTGTGTCAACTGCTGTAGGGGTTTCACAATCTCAGCAAAGTTTGGGATCCACTGTCTACAGTACCCCACCATTCCCAAAAACATTCTGACATCTCTCTGCAAAGTCGGAGGACTTCTCTGCAGTATCATGGTAATTCTTTCTCTGGAGATTCTCCTTAATCCCTTTTCAATCTGATGTCCCAAGTATTTCACTGATTTCTGACAATACAGCAGTTTTACAGGTGAGACCTTCTGTCCAAAATTTCCCAAATGATTCAACAGGGCAATCGAGTCGTACTTACACTTGTCCCTTGTTCTGGATGCAATCAGCAAATCATCAATGTATTGCATCAAAGTCGATTGGTATGGCAATTCCAATGACTCCAGATTTTTTTTCAAGATCTGATTAAACAGTGATGGTGAAGCCATATACCCTTGTGGAAGCCTGCACCAGCTGTAGACTCTGTCTAGGACTTTTAAACTAAAAAGAAACTGACTATCCTCATGAAGAGGCACGGAAAAGAAAGCTTGTGACAAGTCAACCACTGTGAACCACTCTGCATCGCAAGGAATTTGAAACAATATCAATGCTGGATTTGGCACCACGGGACAACACTTGACCACTAAATCGTTCACTTTTCGCAAGTCCTGCACAACGCGCACTTTCCCACAGGGCTTCTTTAAGCCTATTATTGGTGAATTACATGGACTGCTTAACACTTCCTTCAATACTCCTTGTTTTAGAAGATCTCCAATTATTTCATCAGCACATCTTGTGGCATGTTATGCTGTGGGAGTTGCGGAAATACTGCAATGTGCTTCAAAGTGATCTTAATCGGCTCCACTCCCTTAATCAGACCTACTTCTTTACCTGTCAGGTCCCAGACTTCTTCTTTCACCGTGCCCTGTAAGTCTGCATGTAATTCTTTCACTGTGAACATTGGGAAAAATTCAATCGATGGGTATTCCTCACTAGCATTATTAACCACCATTTCAGTTACCTGTTCTTCTTCATCATCGCTATTAGTTTGAACTTCTATTCCGGTGTCTGAACAATTATTGGAGCATTTTATCTTACACAGTAAATCTCTTCCCAGTAGGGATACTGGACTTGAGTCACATACTACAAATCTATGTAGTCCTTGGTAATTGCCGATCTCAACCTGCACTGGTTCCATGATTGGGTTTGTCAACTGTCTATTCTCCACACCTACAACTTGAACTGTTCTGCCTGAAAGAGGTAAATTCGGAACTTCCACGCTTCTCACTGTAGAGCGTGTAGCTCCTGTGTCCACCGAAAATGAGACCTTGTAACCCATCAGCTTTCCCTTCACAAAAGGTCCTCTCTGATCTACTTTTAAGGATGCTGCAAGCATACACTGTCCTTCATACAAACTGTCACTCATCCATTCTTCGTTTATTTCATCCTCTCTGTAAAATGGAAATTGATGTACTGTGTAATTACTTTTGTCTTGTCTCTGACCTATGTCCTGCTGAGTAAGCATCACCTGTTGCTGCTCCATCGGGGCTTGAGGTATCTGCATTTGCTGTCTAGGTACCATGGGAACCTTCTACTGTATTGGTTGCAACTGTGTTAATTGTGCACACAGCACTTGCATTTGCTGCACAGGTTGGAGATTTTTCACTCAATTCTGAACATTAGGAATAAATCCTTTCATTTTTGGAACTTTCACAGTTTGAAAACCGGACCACGCATCATGTCAACTCCATGACCCCTACCTCCCATTTGAGGCTGGAACATAACAGTTCTCTGCTGTGGCGGCATAGGCTGTTCTAAAGCTCCCTGCACTCCTGTCTGAGCTGCCTTTATTTGCATTACCATTGCTTTCTCCTTCAGCTTTTTCTGCTTCAATTCAATCCCATCACTACAGTATTTTGTATACTGCAACACCTCATCAATCGGCTTTGCCTGCCAGCAAATCAAAAGGCTCTTAATCATCTGCCCTACTTCTGGTCTCAAACCCTCAATGAACCTGAACACAAAATGCAACATGTCTTTCGGTTCAATTGCTTCCTTACCTCTGTACTCTTTGAACACTTTTAACAACCTTTCATAATAGGTATGTATTGACTCGGTAGACTCTTGAACCGTTCTGTCGATTCTCTGCCAATCAATATTTTAGGGAGAAATTCTTGTCTTCAGAAACTCAATCACCTTATAATAATGTTTCATCACCTCAGGTGACGGTGCACCAGTTACCTTATCCCTTTCTGGTTCACTTGTTGGCCAATCCACTGCTCTCTTACACTCAAACCACAAATCAGCTGGAACCACTATCTCCAACAGTATGTTTAAGTCTTCCCACAAACATTTAGAAAGTTTCACAAATCTGTCTGTCTGCTGATACCACTCGACCGGTTTCTCTCTCAGTTTTGGATAATCATTTGTGAATGACAATATTTCACTCCTGTGCCATGGGACATGAACAAACTGCCCCCCTTGAATCTCTCTCATCGGAAGCATCTTTACTGATTCCCTTTCTTTCTGAACATCTTCAAACCCCTCTTGCGAATCTCGCTTCTGCTTATCCTTCTTCTTTGCCCATCTACCTTCCCACTTCTCTAATGCTCCCCAGATCTGAGCACTCTGCAGCAATTCTTTCAAGTGGGCCTTCATTCCTGCTGTTCTCATGTGTTCAAAATCCTTCGCCTCAAAATCTAACCTGTAACTACGTTTCAAATGCTTTATTTTCTCAATCTCAATGTCATGTTTCTCTGCTAGCTCTTCCATTTTCTGATGTATTTTACTCACATCTTTGGTAATCTTTAGGCACAAATACCTCAGCTCTCCTTGTGTGTAGGATTCTAACCTGTTCACACCCATTGTTCCCTCAACTAACTAAGTTGCTTCTATATTTAACCTCACACGATTTATCTGCTCTTCACTTTTGGATGTATTTTGAGGTGTATTTAGACTATCTAACCAGTCACTCAATTGATGTGCTGACAATCCCTGTAATGAGATGTTACTTGCATTTGGCACTGGCACTTGTTGCATCACTGCACCTGGGGTTTGCGGTGTCAAAAGTTTCAAACTTTGACTCGCATTCAGGCCATTTGCTGCATCTGGAAGTGCTACAAGTGGACTAAGATCCATTAATGGTCTAGATCCATTGAAAGTCTGACCCACAGACGACATCATCTGCCCAGGATCATTCACTCCCTTTCTCACAAGACTCTGTGATATTTCACGCTGATCTCCTGCACTTGCTTTCTTTTGTGCGAATAAGGATGCAGCTGGACCAACAGTAATTGGTAGCGATATTGCATCTGGAGCTGCCCTGACACTCGCACCTTGTGGAAAAGTTACTCCCATCGCCTGATTCATGACTGGTGTAATATCTGACTGTGTTCCTATTACCAGTGTAAACTTTGGCAAACCCTGTGACTGTGCTGCAGGCAATAAGATTGGAGTTGTCTCTGTCTGAACTATCACTGGCCTCAGGAGCACTTGCTCCGATGGCACCACTAAGTTCTAAATCGTCTCAAGGACTGGCACATCTGGATAAATTCTCGTATTGATGGTGGATGCATCTGTGCTTGGACCACAGTAGTAGTCCCTGCATTAGGTGTACTCTGTACTACCTCTGGTATCTGTCCACTATCTATCTGTACTGCCCCCTCTGTTCCCGATGCTCGTGTTGGAGCAGTTGTAATGGTACTAGTACTTGGACCCCCTGAATAAGTCCCAAAGGGTGGAGGTCGAACCCTCAACAACTGTGTAATAAGGTCCTCAACATCAGAGTCCTCATCGTCTACATAAGGCTTGTTCTTTTTCTTTGTCCCTGCACTCTCACTCTCTTTAGCATTATCTTCTTTCGCTGTCTCGTCTTCCTCTGTAATTGCAGGAAACAATTTAACACCCTGTAGCGTCTCTGTTCTACACCTTTTCTGTTCCCAATCCCACCTAGCTTCAGCTAAGGATTTTTCCACTCTTTTCATTCTACTCTTGAATTGTGTCTCTTGTTGCTGTCTGGCCACCAGCTCCCAAACCGCTAAAGCATCAAACTGTGCCGGTCTCGGTAACGGCTTCATCTCATATAATGCCATTCGCAATTCGTCCAAAATTCTCAAATTAAATGTTCCATGCTCTGGAAACGCTAAGGATTCTCGCTTCTTTGTTAGCTTACACCACTGCTTTAACTAAAGACACGGTGCCACACCTCGCTCCTCCATCACAATATAAGCCGGAGAATTTTCCGGTGGGGTCGGCTCCCACACTGACGCCTTAATGTAAGAATCACCCTTCATCACACTTCTAAATGCCTTGAAAAAGTTCATTTTGTCTGTTGTATTTATTTCGATTCAATAATGAAATGACTTTTACTCCCAAGATTCCCTTCACCCGCTTGCTCAACCAATGTCCTCTAACAGACAGCTGCCAATCCGCTCACGACTCTTCTCACTAACCAACCTATCCCAGCGCGGCACACTCTAACGTCACACCCACACACAGCGGCTGGCAAAGTCTTGCGGCTTGTCCCTGTAAACTTCTATTCACATAACTAATGCAGATTATTGCGAGCACTTACCAAAAACCAATAACTAAAACAAACCTGCTGGCTTATTACAGGAAGTGACACAATCACTTCAGAGACCTGACGGATTTTCACTAATGACCCTTTCGCTCATATAGCTATTCCTCTTTCTCAGTCTCCCATATTCGCAAGCAAAATTCGACCCGCAAACTTTACTCTCAACCGATCAATGGGTCTGTCGTTGTGCACATAGGACTCACCAAATCTCAGTCGAAAAACTTATTTTACTCATCTATCTCACATACCGACTTGTGGACCACGCCCGATCAACCTACTAAACCAGACAGATTACAACATATAACCAAGTGTCTCCTACACTTGTCAATATACTCCGGAGTCTTACACCACACAGGGTCCGTACATCACCAACAACCATGTGGATAATGTTTTAGCACAAAGCGCCACACACATGTGAAGTTCGATGACTTCCCTACTCTCATACTGCGGAGTACACACACTCCTACTAAACCTTAACTGGAGTACGCAGACAACCTACTTTATCTCACATACATCACTTCCGGTTTGCTTAAGCCTGTGCAAGCGAAACCTACCACTTTCACACTATCACAATAAACGCCGAGAACATACCTAACTTTTCTACCTGAATCCAGGATCTGGGAAAGTCATTTCTGGGCTTAAGGGGACATCATCTTTGCTACAATTGCCATTTCAGAAAAACAAAATTCAGACCTTGTAAAAATACGAACAACTAACCCTAACTTAAACTACCACCATAACCAATAATCACCACATAACTAGTTCTCCAAGGAAACTAACCATCAAGCTGCTACCAAAAACTGCTAGGTCCTTAGTAAGTAAACTTACAAGGGGACACGTAAAGGTCGATGAATCTTTTGAATTGCATGTAGTATCCTAGTCATGCAGTGATTACTGAATCAATGGCTAGCATCAATAATCAAGAAACATTCTATGGAAAAACAGCTAAAACCATCTACTCATGAATAACCACAACTCAGGAATGAGTTAAACAATTTTATTTCCTTATTGATTACAATTCTAAATCATCCGTTAGTTCAAGCTTTATTCAATCCACTTAATTTATTAATTCATTAATAGAAGACATCATCACTTGAAGGAAACATATGCGACAATGCAATTTCATAAACTGAGAATACCAGCATTAATAGCGAAGTTCAGCAAAATAAGTTTGTCAATGTCAGCACCTCGGACAGCATCTCCTGATGTCATCAATCCTCTTCCCGCATTTCTCCCTATGATCTCAAGTTTTTAGCCCCTTGTCATGACTTTTTATTAGGGTCTCCCAGTCCATCCCCCTAATTTCTAATTGGTCAGTCAGTCAGCAGATATAACTTTAACCTATAGTATTTGTTTACCGAATCTACTAATTCTAATATCAGTTCGTTCACAAGATACGGATTGGTCCACTTTACGATGTTCTCTTCATCCGGCTCTTCAGGTATGGAAATTGTTGCATGTTCCTCTTCAGTCAGTGCCTTCATTGTTCAAGTCCTGGGAAAGTACATGTATCCTACTCTACACATAATAGTATCAAATTGTCTTCATCATCTCCATCATCTCCAGCCCACTGGTACATTGCAGAAAATTCTAGCTAAGCAACTTTGACATAGAACGGGTCAGTGCATGGTTTCAGTCCTTTGCAAAGTGTTCAATATTTCAGCTCTTCGTGTGTGAGGCCTAAGAAGACTTGGCCTTTAGTTCAGCTAATTTAGCACAACAAATTAATGCAAAACATAGGTTATACATCTCATTATGACATATTATTAAATTTTCTTATATATTTTCATTATTTCATACAGTTTCAGTTCCATTAGTACACATGGTGATCACACCCCTTGGGCACAATATAAAACGTGCACATCATTTCTCTATGATTAATTTCTCTACGCATTTCATATTAGTAAACACCTATGTATCATTAATAATTTTCTTAATTAGCATATCTGCTTCAACAATAGTTATTGACACATGACCCTTTTCTCCAATTCAAATTGTATTTCCTCAACAGAGAGACTGACAATTAAGACCCTCATTACAAGATCGGGGCTAAAATTCCAGCACCTGCAAATTGAAATTATGAACTGTGTGATAATTATCACATGGTAAAAGTTTTTCTCCCATAGATTTCGAAGTCAAACCTACCAAAGTCTATTGGAGGGAAAGGCCTAAGAAATGGCATTACACTTGGAAATTGTGGTATTAAATACCTATGGTGCAATTTATGCATCATTTAAAAGCTGAAAACTTGGAATAGGAGGTACTTTCCACACTCGGTAAACACCTCACCCTGCAGTCATTGTATTTATCAGGTGTGGTAAACCCCTGACCCTTCTCCGCTCAAATTGAAATGGGGGTCTACGTAATGAGAGCCTAACTGTACATTAAGCCTTCATTCATCTATCATTTTAGCCCTCTGTTTGTCCATCCATCCATTGATATAAGCGTGCTTTGGAGGTGTGTGGCTGTACATGTGGAAGTCTGTATGTCTGTTCTAGGTCTGTGAACCCTTGTTTGTTGGTCTGTATGCATGGGTTTCCCTACATCTATAAGTATGTGTGCATAGGGGTGTATCCCACAAGTGAGATATCCAATCAACAGATGAGCCCTGGTTCTTTAGTTTCAAAGACCCTGCAGAGTGGCCCCAAATTGTTCTTCTCTGTCCTTGCAGGAACTGTCCCCTTTCATCATTCAGACGTCTATCATAGGTGCCAGTAAACAAAGAAAGACTGGACTTAATTTGTCTTTTCAGTATCCACAACCCATAGTGGAAGAGGAAAATGTGGGACTGTTGCCTACCCCTTTCTACTGAAGGTGGCAATTATGAACTAAGGCCCAGATTTAAGAAGCTCTAGCCTCCACATAGGCTTCAAAAATTGCTACACCAGATTTACAAAGTGGCGCAATGCATGCATTGAGCCACTTTGTAACCCCCCGCACCACATTATGCCTGTACCAGGCATAATGTATGCAAGGGGAGCATTCCCCCATTGGGGGGGCTGAAAAAATAGCACAAAGGAATCTGAAAGATTTCTTTGCGCCATTTTTTGGCGGCATTTTAATGCCTGCACAGAGCAGGCGTTCAAAGGAGACACACCATCCTTTATAATTGGCCTCATTGTGCTTTGCAGGATTAACGTAAAAAGAATTGACGCTAATCCTGCAAAGCGCCAAACTAGCTTCAAAAATGTTGACAGACGTTCCATAAGTATCGCCATAGAGCACAGTATCTTAAATACAGGGCACACATGGAGGCATTATGGGGGCACTAAGGGGTGCAAGAAAAGTGCTTCTGCTTTGGATGCAGCGCCACTTTTCTTAAATCTGCGCCTTAGTGTTTCCTTGAAATAAGGGACAGGATTCAAAGGAGAAGGAGAAAACACTATTAGAAGGTTTTCCCATTTCAGACATCTAACCTAGAACAAACAACAAATATGCTGGAAATTTGGATGTGACAAAAGGTTCAGCTTGCAACATGCAAGTCACCAATGGTGAAAGATATTTCCTTTAAAATTCCTGCCTTTGACAAATCTCACAAAAAAAAGGAAAGTGGAGGGGGAATGGTAAAGAGGAGTAGAAGCAAAAATGGTCATACCCTACGAGAGACATCTATCCTGACCATACCTACATATACTGAAATAAAAAGCCCCTAATTACAAAACACAAAATTGGGACTTGCTAGAAGTAAAATGCCAGTGAAGGACGGGTAATTTAATATCAGAGCAGTCACAACACAGGCTAGAATACACATACCCCAAGATAACCGTGCAAAGTTACCTAAAACCTTTTCTAGAGGGTTGATGTGTCCTCACTTCATTTGGCAATCTGCAGACTAATACATATAAATTGAGCAGTGTTATAGGGTAGATATAAATTCTACCTTGAAATTTCACTTTTCATATGCATAGTTGCCAGGCTTAATAGTTTAGATCAGAATCACTTGCTACCTTTCCCAGATTGTCACAATGAAACCATTCCTCAAAGTAAGTGCTTAACTGTGTTGGTTGCCTCTTAGGATACCGTAATAATTCTATCCATTCGGCGTCATATATGTTTAATAATCGATCTCTGCCTAACAGTCAATCTTTCATTTGCCAGCTTGCCCACGATTTCTTTTAGTTGAAATTCTAATTCACGAACAAAACCTGAAAGTGATATGAGACTTCATTAACACAAATATTGTATTGCACCTGGGCGAATATAAACAAGAGGGGTTTTCTCCAGTGGGAAATTCCATGCGATATCATGAACAACAAAAACAGAGCTCAACTTGCATATGTTGTCACTCCAGTTTCCGACATGGAAAAATATCTTATCATTAATATTTATCCATGTGTAGTTGTTTGTGGTATATGACACTCTGCATCCTTTCCAAACACCCCTTAACTGTAATCATTGACACGGTAAGAGGTGCAGAAATATGTTTTGGGCAGATATCAATATTGTGGCCAGCTTTCTGCCCCAGCCCTACAAAAGTATGCTAGGTATCCTGCCAACAATCATTTCCTCAAATACATGTAACTAGAAGATAACAGGTCTACTGACACTCTCACCTACCTCCTTATAATTCAAGATTTTGGGGGGATTTTCAGAATGTCTGTCCTACATTCAAGCCTATGCAACCCCATCTAAGAATTTAAATGCTAATCCAAATGGAAGCAAGTTATCATTAATCACTAACCTTATAATATGACTTCTCATATTTCAATAAAATTAGATTCTACATTTAATAATGGAACTCGGGCTGTTTGATCCCCTTTTCTCTAAACAAAGGTAAAATGATGTGGCTGTGGTAATTGGAGCACGGGGTTTCATGTTTTTTTTAGTTTCCTAAAGTTAAGTTGAACTGAATTATTTTTAGGCTTAGATACCAACCAAAACTGGAGATTTTCAAACTTACAATAGTGACTCCTCTATATCTGTAGATCTCTACAAGGAGGTAGCTCTATGTTCAGGATATTGTTAAACACCGGGGAGAATTGAGACGAAAAATAGGGTAGCAGAAACTTGAAATTAAAGCTTGGAAAGCATAACATTTACTTAAATATTCAACTCTATAACTTTATGTAAACCTTCCTAAAACACGCTGTCTATTGTGTTCTGTAAAATCTGTTGTGTACTATATCACAATTTCAATTCCAATAAAACCTTGGGACTGATTTAGACTTTTTCGAAGAGGCTTACTCCTTCACAAATGTGACAAATATCCCATCCACTGTATTACAATTCCATTATAGCCTATGGAACTTGTAATGCAGCGGACAGGATATCCGTCACGTATGTGACGGAGTAACCCCATCGCCAAACTCTAAATCAGGCCCCTTGTCTCTTGTCATTGCCACCAGATCTAACAGTGCTAGCTGTATTTTTAACCTGTGTTAAAAAAAACCTCCAGAGCTATTCTGCTATTGCTGTAATTGCAATGGTTCCCTTTTGTCAATTATAATCTAGTAGTTTCTTAGTCACTGTGCTGTTTTTAATACTTAGAGGCATATTTACAAGAAAGTGGCGCATCGGTCCCAATGCGCTACTTTTCTTGTGTCGGCCATGCCCCTCCTAACAACACCATGGTTGCATCGACTTTACAAAACGGTGCACCATGGTGGTTGTTAGGACAATGGCATCAACATTTTTGACGCTATTGAGGTGCTTTGCTGCACTAGCATCAAATGTGTTGATGCTAGTGCAGCAAAGCACACGGAGGCCCATTGACTAAAATGGTTTTGTCATTTTAACGCCTGCTTTGAGCAGGCATTTAATATGATGGAAAAAATGGCACAGTGAAATCTTGTAAATTTTACTGCACCATTTTTTCGGGCCTCCCTTCGTCGTAACACCCCCCTTGCATACGTTATGCCTGGCACAGGCACAATATGGTGCAAGAGTTTTACAAAGTGGTGCAAAACAAATGACGCTAGAGTGGCACACGGTGGCACTAGGGGGTTGTAAATATGCCCCTATGTGCATTTGAATGCAGTCTAAATGTAACATTTTCATTCGGTTTGCAAAAGGATTTTGATGATATTTTTTTACTGCTAACATTACATGGAAAACATGGGGGATAGTCACAAAGTTAATTTGGTGTATGTAATGTAGTACTCCTCTAGGAATCTATCTTTTAGGTAGTCTTACATGCCACTGAGAAATGGTCTCAAAACATCTAAAATGGGAAAATGTAAACGGTCACACAATATTTGTATACAGTTAGTACAAGTAGCAAAGACTGTGCCATTCTTGCAAGGTTACTAATAGGGAGTTAGATTGGGTTGATTCACAAAGGGTTGTGAGAGTATGTAAAAGAGTACTACTCTAGTACAACATCCCATCTAAAAGTGCATTTCGAAATGTAGTTAGCTACATTCAAAGCACGATAATGGGAAAATAACGTCATTCTAGTTTCTGTTTAGTGCAGTATGGCATATTTACAAATTAAATCAAGCATTTAAACAGCTACTAGAGATTTTATCAGTGCAGGACGAGTGTTCCTTCTTTACTTCTACAAGTCTCTTACTCATTTCACCTCAGTGATTTACCTCACCAGTCACAAATGAGAGAGACATTTCAGGCTTCTCCCAGATTGACTGTGCCATCAGTTCAGTCATCACCTTTCTCCTTTTCTCTATCTGTAATGGGATAAATCTTACAGCAAGTGAACAAAACATCAGCTCTGGCTCCAGTATCATGGTAAATCATTGCTCACCCCCTCTCCATGGAGCACTGATGACCAGGTCTATTTCTGGCTTCATCAAACACTTCACTTCCTCTGTGTCTTTCCTCAGACTGACCCCTTTGATTTCATACTGTCCTTGACATTACTTTTATTATTTGTTTGAAGTAATAAACATTGGTTGAATTGCCTCACACTGCACATATCTCAGCATATGTCAGAAAAGCAAGCTGAGTGTAAAATAAATATTAGAATAGCTCAATAAATAACTTATAAAATAAACTTTTGTGTTGTCAGACCTGAGCACATGTTTGCATAGAGAAGTATGAAATAATATGTGAATATTTAATTTACAACTTCTAGATGGTGTCGATTCAAGGTTCCTACAGTACAATTCAAAATATTGGCTCAATTTTTCTTTTTCCGCAGTTATGTGATCTTATTTACCACCAACCTTTAATTGAGAGTAACATTTTATGCTTGTTTGCGTTTTTTAGTTTCTCATAATCTGGGCAATAGTAGAAATATCTAGTAGTATCTTTTGGATGTGTGAGTTGCATGATTGATACTGTGAGTACAACAAAATGTTTTGCACCTCTCCAAGAGTGGCCTATCTGCTAGACCAAGCTACCATAAAAATTAGAGCATTAGGTGATCTAGTTTTTACCTCTGTAAACCAATGTGTGGTTGCCTGGACCCCCTGCACAGTGTGACTAGCTTTGCACATTACTTAGAGGGCCAGCCTCCTACAATGACCGCAACAGAAAATGAATTATCCCAAAAGAACCATGAACATTTTAAAATAGAGAGGTTTGGGTAGTGTCTTTATCAAAGATATTATCATGAGCTATGAACTGGATTTCATATTGAAAAGAAGTATGATGAATGAAAAAGTATGATTTTCAAAAACGGAAGACAGACCACTTTGAAGCACTCACAGATACAGGGGCTCATTTACAAACCCCTAGCACCACCGGAGCGTCATTTTGAGCAGCGCTCTGGTGGTGCTGTGCCCTTTTCCATATTTACGTTGTGTGGCTTAAATGTACATAGTTGCCCCCCTGAGGTGGTTTTCTGCGGCAGTGGGGCGTACAATGGGTGTTGCTGTGGCCATTTCCACTCAACACTCATTGCTTTTGACACTGCCCCAAACTTATGAAAATCGTAAACCTGAGGCAGTGCCAAAAATGTACACCACCCCAGGGGAGGCGTTAGAGTGGTGCAATGAGGAAAAATGCTTTTATTTCTTCTAATTTATGCTTTTTCTATGTGTACTGCATTCTGCACTATGGTGCCAGGTTGCCTCCATTGGTGCTAGGCAGCTAATTTTAGGGCTAGTGCTAGGGAACACACAGAGGTGTGCTGTTTTGTTGTAAAGATTATGCATCCCTGCATTTTTGAAATGTCAAAGCACGGTGCTGCCAAGTATGGCGCAGCTCAGTGCTCTGGTATTTCCTTGTAAATGAGACCCATAGTGTGTGAGGTTGCGTAAATTTAAAACGGGCAAACTGAGCAATACTTGAGTCAAAAACACAATCTCTTGAAAATCTCTGAATGTTTCAGTTAAGGTATTGAGAGTTGCTGTCATGTTTCTTGAAGACATTTCAACTAACAAAATCAACATACATAAAAACATATTTTTCCAAAGAAAGCAATGCTGATGATCGCAAACGTTTCACAGCTGTAACATGCAGGGCATAGACGATGTGTGAAAGACCCCAAAGACAGGAAGTCTGTTATGTTTATTGGTAGAAATGGGGTTTCTGGTTGGCTAGGGTATGCACCTAAGCCAGGCAGAACCCACCCACTAGTCATGGCAAGGGAGTTACACGTCAAAGATAACCCCTGCTCACCCCCTTGGTAGTTTGGCACGAGCAGTCAGGCCTTAACCGAAGGCAATGTGTAATGCGTTTGCACAACACATGTGACACACGTCAGTAATACCCTGCTACCTTAGCAGTTGTCAGAATGTTACACAAGTTACTAATACTCTGCAAGAATAAGCAGTTGTCACATTAAAACACATAAGTACTCAGGATTCTGCAACAGAAGCAGTAGTCAAGAATCACATAAAGAAATATATGTACTTGTCATAAACACCTCATAAATGTCCCTACTAGGAACAGTGGAGTACACATGGCAAGTCATAAGGGAGTAAACATACATCAGCCTAGCATGGCCATAACAGGAACATATAGCCAATACATATCATTAGAAAAATAACCTTGGAGCCTACCACCCTCCCAGTGTTCCCAAAAGTACCTTATTTTGTGGAACAAGGCACTCCTAGTGCCTGGAAAGTCGTGGTAGGGGCCCCGGTGCTCCTATGTGCTCATGGGGGCCACACATGGCTCTTAAGGGAGAGGGGCGGTCAACACCCTCTCTGATTTCATAACTGGACCCTCCTGGGGCCCACGATCTCTGGGGGGCCTCCCCCCTAGCCTTCGCTGGCCCTCCAATGGGGGGGCAAGGCAGCCCAAGAAAGCAATGGGGGCGAAAGTTAGGGGCCTCTGGTGAGGCCTCCCTTCACCGTTCCTCAAAAGAATGCCGGGCAAAAATCTGGAGCGTCCTGCTCCTATGGCAGTGACCAAGGGTAGGGGGGACGTTCCCTTCACCTCCCCCAAGTCCTGCTCTTCAAGGTGGCCCTGGGATCCAAAGGAGACCTCCGATGAGGCCTCACTCCCTTCTGGGGCTGCTGCCATCCAAATACAGCACACTTACGAGCGTAGGGGCATTCTTAAGGAGCCCAGGCCACGGCGGTGAATCTCCTGCAGGATAAGGTGCTTAGAAGCGCAAAGGGGGCATACACGAGCGCTCTCCAAGCGCTAAGCTATTGAAGCAGCACTCCTCATGCTGGGGTAGGTTACAGGGGTCAGGGGCCACAACACCCTGCCTCTGGAGACAAAAATGAAGAAGGAGCACATGGCTGGTGAACCCAGCTACAGGCCAGCACAAAAAGTGGATGCAAGCAGTGGCAGTTCCTCCTGTGGGTCACAGGTCAGCACAACAGCAGCAGTCCATGGCTGTTCCTGGTGAGTCTTCTCAGCAGCCTTCTGTCCAGTTCCAAGAATGTTCAAGGAATGTCCAAATTGTGGGGAAAATTCCCCTGTACTTATACTCAGTTTACAGTGTCTTTCTCAATGAGGAGGAGAGGGGGTTTCAACCAGTTACAGCTGGTTCTGGGAGTGCCCCTTCTCTCCTCCAGCACAGGCTCCAAACATCAGTGGGGGGTAAAGAACCCTATTGTGCGAGGCCAGGGCACGGCCTTTAAAAATGCAGGTGTGCCCCGCCTCTTCCTTCTCTCAGCCCAGGAAGACTAAACAATACGTAGATGCACCTCTGTGACACCTCCACCCTCCCTGTGTACAGGCTATCTGAAAAGTATGCACAAAGCCCCAACTGTCAGTCTGCCCAGACGTGGATTGGAGTCAAGCTGCAAAAACACCAGTCATAAGCACAGAGAAATGCACACTTTCTAGAAGTGGCATTTCTGTAATAGTAATAAAAAATACACCTACACCAGTAAGCAGCATTTCTTATCACCATTACAACCATACGAAACATGCCTTCGCTACCCCCATAAATCAGACAATACCCCTTACACATAAGGCAGGGCATTTCTAATGCAATCCTGTCAGAAGGCAGCACTCACAGCAGTGAGATACATTTAGTAAAAGGGGAGTTCTGAGCCTGGCAAGTAAATTTTGATGCCAGGTCCCTGTGGCAGAACACTGCGCACACAGGCCCAGCGCTAGCAGGCCTGAGATAGGTTTGAAAGGCTACATCAGTGGGTGGCGCAAGCAGCGCTGCAGATCCACTGGTAGCATTGTAATTTACAGGCCCTGGGTATGGGGATACTACTTTACAAGGGACTTATAGGTAAATTAAATATGCCAATTAGGTATAAGCCAATCATACCAATTTTGCAAGGTAGAGCACATGCACTTTAGCACTGGTTAGCAGTGAAAATGTATTCAGAGTCATAACGTCAGCCAACAAAGGTCAGAAAAATGAGGAGGTAGAAGGCAAAAAAGCCTGGGGAATGACCCTGTAAAAGGGCCAGGTCAAACATGACCCCCTACCAGCCTCAAGCCAGGAGAGACCATTCAATACCTTGATGGACTTCCCTTCTTGGGGCGATAGAACCAGGACCCTGGCCCGCAACTGCAGGGGCGTGATCCAGTTCTATGCCAATCTGAACCCAGTTGAATCCCTCGGTCTATGCTCCCCAAACAATCTAAGACAGTAGGGATGCTGGGTACACTGGTTAGCAGTGAAAAAGTCCCCTGGGCATGGCCATTGATGCCAGCACCATGCAGGGGGCCCCAAGACATGGCCCAAGCATGAAAAAAATAAAAACAAATATATACTCATCAGGACTTATTTGAGATGGGTGCCCCACCCTGTGGTGTCCCTCTGGTGTGGGTGCGTGGGGGTGTTCCTAGGGCCAGGGAAGGGCACTTGTGGGCTCTTTCCATGGTCTCTGACCACAGAAATACGCCTACAGGTTCCCTAACACCTGCCCATACCCAGGCATTAAATAATGGCACTAAGTAAGCTTAGTGCCATTATTTAAGGCCCCCATCCCCCCATGCTGGATTTTAGCACGGGGATAAATATGGCGCTAAGGCCATATCGTCCTTTTCTGGACGGGAACGCCTACCTTGCATCTCATTGACGCAAGATAGGTTTTGATGTCCAGGAAACGACGTTAACTCCATTACTTTGGCGCTAGACGGGTCTAGTGCCAAAGTATAAATATGGAGTTAGGTTTGTGCTGAATTAGCGTAAAAGAAAATTACACTAATGCAGTGCAAACCAAGTATAAATATGGGCCTTAAAACATATTGACATGGGCTATTCTTCTAATAGGCATATTTAACTCACCTGTTCACGGTATAAAGTGTACCCAAATCCTGTAAGTTAAATGTCACTAGTGGACTTCAGCACACATTGTTCCACCACTAGAGTGACAGTGCAAAACATCATTGCATGCCTACTACTACAGCATGTCTGTGCAGTTTTAAAACTGCAATGTCAACCTGCTAAAATAATTCCTTTTGACAGGCCTAAGCCCTCCGTTTAAATATTAGTAGGTCATGCCTCCAAGTAGTCCTTAAAGTCAAGTAAAGCAGCAGGACCTATAAAGTTTTAATGTAAATCATGTCCTGACAGTGTCAAAAAGCTATTTTCACTGTAGTAGGGTTACCTGTTCCATTAGAAAGCAGTGGCATATAATGTTAAAATTAAATAATGTTATCTCCATGCAGGAAATATCTACTGTTAGACCTGTCATCCTTGGCGGGCCTATGCTTTCATTTTTGCCTCTGCTTTCCATGTTTTGACTATGTGCTGGACCTCTGTTTTTGCTGTTTTTGGTACTCTGTGCACTTTACAACTGCTGATCAATGCTGAAGTGCAAGTGCTCCTGTGTAAAGTGTATGTGTGATTGGCTTTTTCATGATTGTCATATTTGATTTACTAGTAAATCCCTAGTTAAGTGCACGAGAGGTGCCCAGGCCCTGTAAATCAACTGCTACTAGTTGGCCTGCAGCACTGGTTGTGCCACCCAGATTAGTTGCCCTGTAAACATGGGCAGACCTGCCACTACAGTGTCTGTGGTTGCAGTTTTAAACTGCCAATTCGACTTGTCAAGTGTAACCACTTGCCAGGCCTAAACCTTCCCTTTTTATACATGTAAGGCACCCCTAAGGTAGGCCCTCAGTAGCCCTATGGGCAGGGTGCAGTGTATATTAAATGTGGGACATGTACTGATGTGTATTACATGTCCTAACAGTGAAATACTGCCAAATTCAGTTTTCACTGCTGAAAGTCCTATCTCTCTCATAGGAATACATGGGGGGCTGCCTTTAAATATCCTTAAAGTGAAGTTTCTCTTTGAGAGCAGGTAGAAATGTGGAGTTTGGGGTCTCTGAACTCACAATTTAAAAGTACATCTGTTAGTGAAGTTGGTTTTTAGATTGTTAGTTTGAAAATGCCACTTTTAGAAAGTAGGCATTTTCTTGCTTTAACCATTCTGTGACTCTGTCTGTTTGTGGATTCCCTGTCTGGGTCAGTTGGGCTGTTTTGTGAATCTCCTCTAGAAAGTGACACAAAGGGAGCTGGAGTGTAGCTTGCATATCCTGATGAGTCGTCTGAGCTGGAGTGGAGGGAGGACTGGTCGCTTACACCTAAATAAGCTGTGCCTGCCCTCACACAATGCAGTCTCCAACCCCCTGGTGTGTGTCTGGGGCCTGGCCTGGGCAAGACAGGATCCTGTAAACAACAGAGACTCCCCTTTGAAGGTTGCCTACTTCAAAGGCAGAAAGGGGTATAAGTATTGGACCCTAAACCCCAGACTTTAGATCACATCTGGAATCAAGAGGAACCTCTTCCAAGGAGAAGAGCTGAAGACCTGAGGAGAAGTGCTGCCCCTGCCTGTGACTGTGCTTTATTGGGCTATCCTGCAGTTACTGCTTCTGCCTGTGAAAGGGGACAAAGACTGGACTTTGTTGTGCATTCCTGCTTTGAAGAAGAATCTCCAAGGGCTTTAACTGAGCTTGCCTTCTGCTTTGAAGTCTCAGGGCCATCAAAGACTTCCTCTGCCAGCACCTGGACTCTCTGCTGAGACTCCTGCCCTGCCAGGTGGTGCCCTATCCAGTCCCTGGGCCCTTGAAAGGTAAAGTTGGTAGAAACAAGGACTGAAATCCACTCACAGAATGCTGTGTGGGGAAATTTTTTACGCACATTCTGCACCGGTGAAATCGATACTCCACCTGCATCGTGGCTGGGAGATCGATGCATCGAGGCTGGAGAAATGATGCAGCTGCTGATAATGACGCAAACCCCACGTAGCAGGGTTTTACAACTGGATTTCTCACGCATCATCCCTGTGCAGATCTGAGGTGCCCAGTCTGGAAATCGATGCATTGCTCTCTTGCAAGGGAGAAAAACAACACACCGCCTACGTTAACGGAGAAGAAAGAACGCACGTCCTTACTTGCAAGTAAGGAATTGACTTTTCCGATGCACGCTTGCCCGTGCGGTTTTATTTTTTATGCAAACCAGGTACTTTGTGTAAAATCAACGTTTCCATTGCTTTCCATGGAGTAAGACTCTTATTCTTTTAAAAATTTATATCTTGACTTGTGTATGTTTGTTTTTTGTCATTTTGTAGTGTTTTTACTGTATTACTGTGTGTGTTGTACAAATACTTTACACATTGCTTCTTAGATAAACCTGACTGCTTGTGCCAAACTACCAAGGAGGTAGCAGGGGTTATCTAAGTGTGTTCTCCATTTTCCTGACTAGAGTGAGGGTCCCTGCTTGGACAGAGTGCAAACTGACTGCCAACCAGATACCCCATTTCTAACAGCTACAAAGTTAATTCTTGGGCTTTTTAAAATATTTCTTACAAGCCAAATTCACTGGTAAAGTCAGATTTGTACTGAACATTTTACAAAAGGTACTTTTAGAAAGTTGCCTTTTACCTGCTGAAAGCCTCTAGAAGCTCATTTGTGTGAACTTCCAGCTGTCACCTAGGATTTCAATAGCCTTGAGTGTGGGGAGATGTTCTGTTTCTCTGACAGGATGACCATCTGGGCAGTGCCCAGGAACTAAACAAACTCCAAAGGGCTACCCTTCACAGGAAGATGTCGCTAACACCTGGGTTTGCCTCTTCCTTTGTCTCTCTAAGCAGCCCTAGGCAACAGTCCCATTGGGAGACAAGCAGCTCCCAAGATCGGTTTGAGTTGCCACATAGGAGGGGGTGCTCATTTCCCTGGCCACATCTCTTGGGCAAGCACAGGAACTCTGAAGAGCGAAGTAAAGGTTCTGCCATGTTGGATTTAGGTTGGGAAGGGAAATGTGGAATTGTTTTCAGTAGAGCACACAGGAAATGCTGAAACAAAGTGTAAGTTTCCATTGGGAACTTTTTTCCTATTGGTTAGGGAGGGGTCAGGAGTCACCCTTACAGGCTAGTGCCAGGCATACATGTGGCACCCCATCGGAACTCTCTTTAGAACCCTAATGGACCTATGGAAGTCAGAAGGACTGCACCTTCTCTTGAGATCTGTGAGGTGATCTGAAAAGCTGGATGTACTCCCACTTGTACCCAGCACAAAGAAGTGGAGTACAATGGTCATTTGGCTGACGTCCTGTTAAGCTATAGGGAAGAGCCTAGCTAACCAGTTTCAACTGAACCTGCCCAGGACCCTGTTGGAGGCATTTGTTGGAGTGAGTCCTGGCCCCCAAGTACTGGTCCTGAGGTCCTGGAGCCCTTGGCTGGTGTCAGAGTGTACTCCTCCTGCCTAATCCTAATACTCTGTACTTAGAAACGATCTGTAAACTTTTCACCTAAAAAATCATTGGGAGGCAGGGAGAAACCTACCCATTTTATCCAAGCAGGGTGCAATGCTGCTGGGCTGACTTAACCATAGCTTCCACTATGCTCTCTCAACATCGGAATCTAACACTGTCAAGTCCTCCTAGGTCCCCAATCGCAGCTTCATCAGCACCACCATAGAATGAAACCTGATCAATGTTGAGGCATGAAAACGTAAACTTCTACCATCAAAGCTTTTCCTGCCTAAACCAAGGGTTTTGCTGTGGTTCCATCTCAAAGCCAGAATCTGCTGAGGTTAAGCCCCTTCTTTCAACGCCAGCCCACTTCCTCCTTTCATTGAAGGCTGTCAACATCAGGAGGTAACTTTTCTATCACAAAAAACCTGGTCCTTGTATCTGATTCGCACTTCATCGTGGATGGCTTGAAAACTTACTATTGGCTTGGTCAAGTGCAACTAGATGACCATGGTTGGGGCTCAATGCTTGTCGGTGCTATTTTTTTTAGAATTATTGACATGTATTTCTCTAGTTCGCCTTATTGAATGTTATTGTGTTATTTGTTCATTAAATTATTTTTTATTTGTATAAACTGTGGTGGGATTTTCATTGTGTTTTGTTTTTGATGTTTTCACTGGTCTGTTTCTTCTAAATGCTCTGCCCATTTCTTAAATTAAGCCTGTCTGCTCTGTGCCCTAGCTACCAAGGTTTGCGCTCAAGTTCGAATTACTGAAACGTTTACTGAAACTAACAAGAATAGTTACATTAACACTAGGGGTAGAAGTACTTCCACCCTAACTAATAATCCACTTTCTTACAGAGCTTTACTTTACTTTCAGTCGGGGCTAAGAAACACTGCGCTTAGCATCACCTTGACTCAGACTTTCTGTATTTAGTTGCAGTATCTTGGCTCAAATTCAATAAGGACTTCCTCATTGTGTAATATCTCTCTCAAAGCCAAGTAGAATGAGCATTCCCTCCAAAACTGCAGGCAGTTGTTTTTTGCTGTGAAAGTGGCAGGCTAGGCCTTCTGCACATTACTAAAACAAATACATTAGGGAACCTTTACCCAGTGAAATTAATAGAAACACCACTAATCACATCTTTCAGGCAGAGGAGAATCAATTCCTTACCAAACCGTCCACATCTTTCACTGTGTCTAGCTAAGTCCTTGGACGAGAACCCCCAAAGGACAATTAGTATCAGCCAATTGGATACATTTCTTTGCCCAGGAGAACCAATTAATCTGTTGACTGAGAGTATTAAAAGCTACATCGCTAAGCTATTTTAATGAAAGGAATAATTCAAAGGCTGATTTGTACATTTAGTGTAAAACTACCCTTGATCTTTAAAAATCATATCATTCACCACCACTGCAACAGAAATAATAGTGAACAGCAATTTAGTATTACCTTTTGGTTAAATGGGGCTGCACTATTACTGTTCAGTTACTGCTGACCATAGTTTCACAGTTTTTAACCTAATTCCTGACTTGGGTAGTTTTGCTATTTATTGTACTTTGATGTCAGAATTCCCTTGTTTAAAGAAAAGAAAGGGTGGGCCATTAAAGGGGAGCCAAGGTATCTCATATTATGTGCAGCACTAGTACATAACAGGTGATAGTAAATACTTTCATGGCACACGTTCGTGTTAGCTATTTCAATAGTACGCAGTTGATATGTTTTTATGGACCAGAGGCCAGCTACTAACATATACAGCAGAATATAACTACACATGTACATTGCTGGCTACCTACCGACTCCCACCGCATGTTTCCTATTATATTGAACTATCTAACTAACACAGAGAAAGATAAAGATCCAAAGTAAAGATGTTTCAAATAGTAACGAACATTGACAAAGCCAACAAGTCTGGTGTTGGTTGTAAACATTTGGCTTTGCCAATGTTTCTTAATGTTTTTTGCAAAACTAAAAAAAAGGACCTTTCTTTGTTTGTACGTTCACATTGTGCAACAGCATAATGCCATCACTTACAGAAATGTAAACCAAAGTCTGAAGTGGGCTGACGGTGCTCTAATAAGAAAGACATTGGTACCATCTTGACAATAAGGTGGGCACCATCTTGACATATGTCACACATCTCTGAACTAAGCGTGCAGTCGGGCACCACACCTCATTAGATCTATTTTATTCTCTCTTTTCTAATTAAAACATATGGATAGCATATGGATAACATGGACCTGCATACACACCTTCTATATAAATATTTACAAACAGCACTCAGCGGTTGAAACAGCCTTCTTAAAGGATGAATGCTTAGGTCACTGCCAGTGAATAGTAAATGGAAATTGCAGTTCTAAATCTATAACAAGGTCGTAGGTACCAATCATGCAGCAGGTGCAGGGACACTAGGGCACAGAAACATGAAGAGCCCACTGAACTCTCATTATTGACGTATTTTGCTACCTAAATAGAAGTCAGGATCCATCTTCTTTTCTTGCACTAATGCCCATAACATCTTTGCAATATCATTGAACATAACACTCTTTGCTGGTTTTAAATGGGCCATCCAGTGCATAATACGGAAATAGATTTCAAAATCCCAGTTAACATCATCAAACAAACAAACATTCTAGAATGTCTATTATGCTTTATTGTTAGAGATCCAGGACAATACAAGAGAACCGTTTTTTCTCTACACTGGATGGCCACTCGGATACGTTGTCTTTGCAAAATGTAGCTATTATTTTTATTTAATGAAGCAGAAATCAAGCAACAGTAATTATACATCTATAGATACTGCACTCTTTTTTCATACATATGTGTGTGTGCGTATATATATATATTCACTGAAAAAATAAAAGGTTACAGGTACGTTATAGTTGGAAATAGAATTTAAAAAATGTAGAAATTCACTGAAAAACCCAAAGGTTACAGAGAGGTTATAGTTAGGTTCTGAACTTACTTGTACAAAACCAGAGACATTTAGCAATTATAGTTATAGTTATTTTAAGTAAGTATAAACTGCGACCTACGGTAACTATAACTCATACTACTGCCATGCCCAATTTTTTTAATTTTTTATTTGACTGGTAATGTTTCATTTATATTTTTAATAACGTTATAGAAGTTGTCATGAGTGCTGTAATGTCTGAGGTAATTAGCAGTGCATGGTGAGGCCGCAAGTTATAGTTATCTTAGGGCGCGAGTTATAGCTGCTTGAAATGACTCTACCTGTTGAATTTCTCTGGTTTTGTAAGAATAAATTCAGAACCTAACTATACCGTCTCTGTAACTTTTGTTTTCAGTGAAGTTTTTAATTACTATACGGTAATTTGTATTACTATACGGTAATCCAACCACCACCACACGTGGCCTTCAGCCATGTGCAGTGGCGGTTGGCCGCAGAGCCTGGCCTGTAGCCAGGCCCTGCAGCCAAACCCTATAACAACCCAACCCCTCTCTGCAGACGACCTTCGGCCATGTGCAGCACAGGTTGGCCGCAGGGCTCGGCCTACCGCCAGGCCCTGCTGCCAAACGCTATAACAACCCAACCCCACGCTGTCCATGGTATCAATGGGCCTGGCCTGAGGTCAGGCACTGCAGGCATCCCCTATAACCAGCCAACCCTGCGCTGTGCACAGCCTTTGGGTGTGCACATTGGGGGTTGGCTGCAGGGTCTGGCATGTGGCCAGTCCTTGTGGCCAACCACTATAACAACCCAGCCCCACAAGACCCCTCCCCAGGCTGTTCTCAGCCTCGGGGACCCCATCCCTTGGAGCCTGGTCTAAACATTTAATTTTTTTGGGGGGATGGGGGCCGCAAGGCCCCCCTGCCCAGGCCCAACTTGGTCCCAGGGACCCAATCTCCCAAGGCCTGGCCTAAATATCATCCCCTCTCGCCCGGCCATGTGACCCAGTGATAATGTTGGGGACCATGGGGGAAGCCTGAAGGCCCCCAGGGCCCTGGCTGGCTCCCGACTCCTGCGGGAGCCAGCATTGCTGTCACATAAAAAGAGCTGCTAAAGCAGCTGTCTATGTGAAAGCAATTGTTTCCTCTGTCCACCTGCCTGCATCTCCACGGACAGGAAGAGTGAGGAAAAGCTGTTTGACAGCTCTCCTTGCTGCAAGCAGTGTTTGTTGTGGTTAGATGGGAACTGTAAAGCTGCATCCAAGCCAAAGCAAGTAGCTATGTCCCAGTGATGGGCACTCCGGGACATAGCAGGAGCAGCCCATGGGGGGTGGCGGTACCCAGGGCCATCATTGGCACATTGAGGGGGCCACGCAGCCTCCCTTCAATGAATAGCCCCGGGGAGGTGATGGTCCCCAGGGCTCTGATGATGGCCATGCAGCGACCCCATGTCATTTTATTAACTGCCCCAGGGAGGTGGTGGTGCTTGGGGCTGTAGGGGGGACATGCAGCCCCCTCCACACATCATTGTTTTTACTGCCCCAGGGTGGTGGTGGTCCCCGGGGGTGCGGCGGACCCCATGGCCCAGCCAAATACAATTACTAGTTTGCCTCAGGGAGGTAGTGGTCCCCGGGGCTGCAGGGGGGAGGGCTGCATGGCCCCCCTACACCATTACATAAATGCCTCAGGGAGGTGGTGGTCCCTGGGGCTGCGTGAGGTCATGTTTCCCCTCACACATCATTTTATTTACTGTCCTAGGGAAGTGGTGGTCCCCAGGGCTGTGGAGGGTGCACAGCCTCCTGCTACCATAACAGAAATGTTCCATGGAGGTGGCAGTCCCTGGGGCTGTAAAAAGCCCAGGAGGAGGCCCCGTACGCCCCCTCCTTATTTACCACATGCCCCAAGACCTGGCCCATCCACGTGCTTTAAAAAAACACAAGTGCTGGTGCCTGTTTTTTTTTTTGCTGCAAATTTTGCCAATTTGTGGCAAAAGATTTAAAAGAAAAATGCTTTTTAGCCCTGGGTGGTCCCTCTGGTACCCCACCACCAGAGCTAGGGGGTCAGACTGTCCCTGCCCTGGCCCCTTTTCCTTTTTTCACATTCTTTAGTGGGACTCGGTTGAAGCCAAGTCCCTAGACGGCTGCCAACTCTTCCTGGGTTGAAGTGTTGGCAGCCAATCAGAGCTGTGCATTTGCCATGCAGGAGCTCTTAATCTTTGCAAAGTTGTCGCGGCCAGAGATATACACATTTGTTTTCCCTTTAATATCTCAAAAACTACCAAATGGATTTACAGCAAATAAGCAGAAGCACAATCTGTGTACTGACAGCTAGGTTTCTGCCAAATTTGGTGTCATTCCATCCAGTGGTTCAGGCTGTAGTCATGTCTATAGATCCTATGGAAATTTACATAGCAAAGGCAAGTTTTTAACCCTCCCCTTTTTCTCGGCCCTGCTTGACGGACCACCCAGAAACTTTCTGTGTGCATCAAGAATCACTGGCGCACTTCTTTTGTGAAGATTCGTCAACCAGTGTGAAAGATATAGTCAAGCCAAAAAACGCTTTGTCTATGGAAACATTGTCCTAACTATAACTACCTAGTGGCAACCACCACTAGGTAATATATATGTGTTTGTGTATATATAAATATATATATATATATATATATATATATACATATATATATAATTTAAAAAACGAAAGGTCACAGGTACGTTATAGTTAGGTTCTGAATTTACTAGCACAAAAACCAGAGAAATTCAGCAGTTATAGTTAAAGTTTATTCAAGTAACTAGAACTCACGGTCTAAGGTAACTATAACTCGCACCCACACCATGCACAGTTTTTTCTTCAGTAATTTGACTTCTAATGTTCCATTGATATTTTTATTGATGTTATAAAAGTTGTCATGAAGGCTGTATTATCTGGGGTAATAACCAGTGCATGGCGAGGGCGTGAGTTATAGTTACTTTAGGCTGCGAGTTATAGTTACTTGAAATAACTCTAACTATGACTGCTGAATTTCTCTGGTTTTCTGTGAGTAACTTTGGAACCCTACCTATAACGTCCCTGTAACTTTTGTTTTCTAATGAATTTCTATGTTTTAAAAAAAATCTATTTCCTAATGAGAACGTCCCTGTAACCTTAATTTTTTTTCATGAATTTCTATTTGTTTTAAACATAAAGTAATTTTCATTACTATATGTTAATCTAACTACAGCAGCGCAAGGCCAGTCCCTGTGGCCAACAGCCTAAACCCACACTGTTTAATCCCTTTGGCCATGTACAGTGGCAGTTGGCCGCGGGGCTTGTCTCTCTAGAATAGGTGTGAGACTGTGTGCGAGAGTGTCTGGGTGTAAGAGTGGGTGTGAGATGCTCTATATGGATGTGAGAGTGTCTGTCTGGGTGTGAGAGTAGGTGTAAGAGGGTGTCTCTAGGTGTGACAGTGGGTATGAGAGTGTCTCTGTGAGTGGGTTTGTAAGTGTCTGTGTGGGTCTCTGAGTGTATGTGTGAGAGTCTGAGTGGTTCTGTCAATGGGTGTATAAATGTCTGAGTGGGTCTGTGAGTGGGTGCATGATTGCCTAAGTGGATCTGTAAGTGAATGTTTGAGCCTGAGTGGGTCTGTGAGTGGGTTCATGAGTGTCTGAGTGGGTCTGTGAATGGGTGTGTGAGTCTTTGAGTGGGTCTTTGAGTGTGTCTTTGAGGGGGTGCGTGAGTCTCAGAGTGGGTCTATGAGTGGGTGCTTGAGTGTGTAAATGGGTCTTTTAGTGGGTGCATGAGTGTCTGAGTGCGTGTCTGAGTGCATCTCTGAGGGGGTTTATGAGTGTCTGTATGGGTGTGTCAGTAGCTGTTAGAATGACTCTGCTACAAAGGAACCTAATCTACCCTTTTATCCAACAATAGTCCACAGCTTTGCTCAAAATATCTACCCAAGTGGGGTTCTTTCTGCCTCCTTGGGTAAATGTCCTGTATGTGTTCTACATTACAGCTGTATAATGGCGCACAAGGTAATGTCACCAACATGATTGTTCCTATTGCCTGTTTCTCTAGAATTCTGTCATAACATGAATCCTCCTATGGAGGTCTAAGAGAATACAAAGACATAAATCTTCACCAAACAAGAAATCTTCCTCTCATCTATATGCTTCTTTGTTTTGTGGAGATGTCCTCATATTCCTTGCCATCAAGAACACGCCATCAAAATCAGAGGGAGACACACTGTGGGGCCCTCAGTGACGTCTTTGTAGTCTCATTGGCCTCTATATAGGAGGATTCATGTTATCACAGAATTCTGGAGAAAGCTGCACGAGGAAAATCACATTGTCAAACGCACACAAGGTTGCTGGAGACATTTCCTCATGGTCCATTAGGCTGCTGTAGTGTAGAATACATGCTGAACATTTACCCAACAAGGTAGCATTTACTAACTAACTTGAAAGCACTCCAGTTAGGTAGACGTTTTGTGCAAAACTGTGGACTTTTGTTGGATAAACAAGCAGGTGAGCTTCTTCTTTGACCATAATGCTCATTTCAAAGAAATTCAAACCTCAACAGGAAGCACTTACAAATATAAACGTGGCAGGTGCCCCAGTTAAAGCTCCACTTCTGGAAAGGACAAATGATCCTAACACCTGGGCTTGGCAATGGCAAAGCAAGTGTGTTTACTCGGCGATCCCATATTGCAAGGTATTTGAAATCATTTGTGGAGGTGAAGACATCGTTGGTCTATTGGAGCACAATCTGTATATGACTGTGCTGAGTGGGTTATTTCTTGTCATTTCCTGGGGGCCACCCCTCCTCTGGCTGATCTCAGCCCCAGGGATTCCACGTGATCAGCTCTATTCAATGGGGAAGAGTGGCCACGTGGCCCCCGGCATATTTTGTCCCCAGGAACTCCATCAACCAGGGCCCAGCCTCATAATATATTTTATTTTTTTGGGGAGGGGGGCCTTGTGGCACCCCTCCCTGGGCAGATCTCGACCCCAGGGACCCCATCACTGGAGCCCATTCTTAAGGGGTGACCCTACCCTGGCCCCTTTTCTCTTTTTTTTTTTTAAAACTTTTTTGGTGGGACTCAACTGAAGCTGAGTCCCAAGATGGTTGCCAACACTTCATTGTTGAAGTGTTGTCAGCCAATCAGATATCAGAGCGGGGACAGTTGGATCCGTGGAGGATCCGCGTCTCTAGAAATCTATATTATTTTATCTCTAATTACTTCAAAACTACTGAATGGATTTACACCAAATCACAAAAAGCACACTTTCTGGACCATGAGCTAGCTTTCTGCCAAATGTGGTGTAATTCCATCCACCAGTATATTTATATATATATACATATATATATGCCTAAACTATTATTATGCATGCTTCTCTAGTAATACTACTCTACAATGATTGTATAATATTTAGCGTCTTGCTTTTATTAATAATGGGTTTGTCTTTAGCGGGCAAGTATACAGCTACTACCCACCATCTCTCTGCCTTGGTAACTCCTGCTGGATGGGCCTATGAATGTAAAGCTCAACAAACTCTCTCACTGATCTCCACTGACCACCAGAAGGCCGTGACACTGCTGTTATCAGAGGTTCGCATTCAGCCCTTTGACATTAAGAATGATTTTGTCTTCAGTGAAGGTAAGAACATTGAGCTATTTTTATTTATCAGATTGGCCATGCTTATTTGTGTATGTGAATAGATATATTTACTCACAAATCAAGGATAATATACACATAATGACTAGCTTTGATTATAACATTGCCTATGTTTAAAAACCTGAAAAGTTCACTTAAAAACACGCAGTTAAAATACAGTTATAGTTTCAAATTGAAGTTGTTTGGTCAAATATGGCTATTCTATGGTCCATAACTCACACCACAATCCGGTAAAACATAATTTTCACATCAAATGCAATGCTGCACACCTCACTCTTGATGTGACAGATGCAATTACAAATATTGTAAATATTTTTTTAGATAAGTTTACATGCACATTACCCTTAACACAATGAAAAGGTGACTATGAATGTAGTGCTAATTAGAGGCAAATTTAAGAGCCCCTAGCGCCTCCTTGCACCACATTAGCGTCATTTTGTTTTTTACGCTAAGGTGGCCCAAGGAAGCCAAGATCACTGTGCCACATTTACAAAGTGGCACAATGCATGCATTATGCCACTTTGTAAACATTTGCTCTACATTGTGCTTGCACCAGGAATAATGTATGCAAAGGGGACGTTACCCCATTAAGGGGGGGCAAAAAAATGTCACAAAGAAATCCAAGAGATTTCTTTGCATCATTTTTTGGGCACTTTTAATGCCTGCTCAAAGCAGGTATTAAAAGGAGGCACACCATTGTTTACAATGGGCCTCAATGGGCTTTGCATGATTAGCGTCAACATTTTTTACGTTAATCCTTCACAGCTCTGCTAGTATCAAAATTTCTGATGGTAGTTCCCTAACTACCAACATTGTGCACCATATCATAGAAACGCCACACACATGGTGACGTTAGGAGGGCGGTAAGGGGAGCACCCAGTGCAGCGCCACCTTTCTTAAATCTGGTTTTTTAAGCATGTATGGTTATGTAATTACATTGTGCATTTAGGTGTTGTTACTTACTGGTAAAACTATGGTTAGGTCATAACCATTGCATTTGGTGTGCAAGTTATAATTACGTCCAAACGTACACAGCTCATGCCAGTGAAGTGGATGCAGCATTTTCTGCTATTTCTTGTTTGCAGTATGAGGGCAGATGGGCAGGGGGTGCTGCTGCCCACACAGCACTGCACAGAACTCTGGGTCTGGTGTGTCTAAGCCCAGCATTACTGACATTTTTCAGATCTCTTAGTAGAGGCATGCATTGCCTTAATGCAAAGCCAGGTGTAAGATCTGCAGATCCACATGTCAGTTGCTAAGGCATTTCTCCTCAATGGTGAATCTTAAAAGTCTAGATTTTTGAGTGACAGCTGGTTGCAGCCATGGTCAAGGAGGCCATAATGCTTCCAAATTGACTAGGGTGGAGCCCTCAGTAAAGAACTTGAAACATAAGTCTTTTGAATCACATTGGTTTTCATGCCATAGTGTTGTACAGATGCATTTAAAAGCAATTCTGTAATTTGCTAGGTCTTATGGAACTCTGCAGTCAGTTCATTAATTTCTTAGTGCCATCCTGGTGTTAACTTAAATCTCCTACTTTGGTGTGGACAAATGGATGTTGATAGCAGCAGTGAGTTACAGGAATGTTCCTGCTAATCTAAAAAAGATATCCTCAGAGTTGAAGTGGAGACTTATTAATTTCCTCTATGTAGAGGTTTAACATATCGCAGCAAACATGCACTATTGTCAAGGCCTTCAGGGCCTGAGGTTCCCAAAGCAGATAACCCTACGGCCCTATCAATAAGAAGAAGTATCCACCATTTCTGGGAATGGTGTGTGAGGCAACCCATCAATGGAAGTGCTATTCAGTCCTGCATGTACACTTGGCAAGTGGGTAGGCTGGGCAAAAATCACATAATTTGTTCTCGCAAAGTTTCACTAAAGTCTATGAAAATGTCAAAAATTAGTGAAATCTGTTGAACCAATATCTCTTGTCACTTTCTTTTAATGCATGTATACCTAAAAAGTCTTGCAAGTTACCGGCAGGAGACTGAATTGAGTAGAAAATATGTCTTGATGAGACATTCTCTGTGTGAGCCAATCACTCACAAAATGTCACAATGGGACATTTTAATGGGAAATGTGTGCTAAAATATTTGCTAAGTGATGCAGAGCATAATTTTGAGAAATGTACGAATTTCATGTTATGTGAAATTCAGGAACTATGTGAGTTTTGCTGCCATAATGAAAATGTCACCAGGGTCTAGTAAGTACCTCTTCTGCTGGCAAGATGGCTAGATGTGCTACAAAGTTTTCAAGGTAAATGAGACACAGTTTACTATAGAGAAATGTGAGCTGTTATTGGTAGAATAAGAATGCCTATTAACTAATCTATTGCAAATGTCCCTGTTTGAGGCACATAGCCATCTATAACAGCAGAGTGAGCAGTGGGAATTATTACGATTCAGTTTTCTACTTGTTAAGTCGCATGCAATACATCACCTTAAGCCAAATTAAGTGCAGAAAAAAGTTATGATAAAAGTGCTCCATGCGACCACAGCCCTTCGTGTTGCCTCTTGCAACGAAGTTATCACCTGAGTACCTGAGAATCATCTCAGAACTATTTTCTGTCTAATTCCTCAGGGTGAAAACGTACAACACAAAGTGTTGCATGTTTCATGTTGCTGTAGACAATTACACCCATATGAGGTAACAAGTCTATAGTCTAGGAATTTCTACAGAAAGAAAGTTAGACATCTGCACAGCTTTTTACTTGTATTACTCATCCAAACTCCTGGAAATAGTTTATTTGAATCCCAATACAGAAATGAGTTTACCAATGTTGAGTCAACATTTACTTTCACCGTTACAGGTTTAGGTATAGACAGAGAGTATTTTAAAATAGAATGAAAGCATCCATGTTAAGTCTAACCAGTCAGCACTCTGCATGGGGCACATGTTATAAAATTGTGAAATTTTCAAGTAACTGTAGTGCATCTTGCAAAGTGACATTTCAGTTTGTCAGACGTTGTGGTTATAACGTCTCTACTTTTGTTGGTATGCTAACAGCTTTTGCTTCCTGGGTCCTCTTGTTATCAATACTTCAAAGAAATACAATACCATTACGTGTAGAGGGAGTGGGATTTGGGTCAGCCCAGTCATCTCTTTTTTCATTCTTTGTCATTGTTTAGCTGGCCGTTCCATCGAGCCTGTAGTATTTCAAAGATTACATTGATCCATTCGGTTTTGGTGAGGACACATCAATTCGTGCTTTTGATGGACTACAGGTGTGACTTGAAAACCAATGTGTTATTTTATGCATTTGCTTTGCTGACATGATTACATTTTAATTATTGATTTATGGCTTTTTCCTTTGTCATGAGGACAACGAGAGATTCAGCATTTCCACTTGCACTTTAATTTCCCTTACTTTGCTGTCATAATCATACGTTTTTTAATGTATGGCTTCTTTTCTTCACAAAGTAAAAACAAGCTCTTAGGTTTTCCTAAAGATACAATGAACGTACTGGCCCGTTATCGGACATATCTCCTATGCAACATTTTTTGTTTATTCCTTTAAGTTTACCATCTAGAAATATTTCAGCTTCTGCCTCGTTTCATAATGGCCTTCTTTGAGGGCACCTCTCAGTTTTTCTCATGAAGGCTTTTCAGCAAAGAAGGGCAAAATACAGTGGGCGTCAGAAGAGTAAACATCTTTCACCACAAGCTATTGGCTGTTTGGTCTATCACCCCACCTTTTACGTTGTGCGTCCTTTGCAATGGATGTGGTCAATTGTTTACGTTATGTGGAAGGGTCTATTTGATGAATGCAGAATTCATCTTGAAAACACGGTTTCCTACTCTAAATGCAAAACGTTCCGCATTATAAGAAACTGCTTACTTTAAGTATGATATGAAAAGTAAGTATGTAAAAGCTCGATATTATGTGTTTTCGCTATTTTTAAAGAAAATAAGTTTTTATTATCGGAAAGAAACGCTGCATAAAAATGTTTTTCTTTAAAACAATAGCACTTGACAAATATAATCCAGCATTTATAAACGTTTTCCTGATTAGCTGTTTCATTACTTTACTCAGGCTCCCACTTCATTCCTGAGGACAGATTGGACGGTTTCTTTTCATTGTGAGTGTGCCCCACACAAAGATTGATATGCAATTGTGGTCCTTCTTTGGTGTTGCTGGTTGACTGTTCCACTGTAGATGTTCTGCTGTGTTGCTGGATGTACCTGCAGTTGCAGTCCTTATTCAATGTTGCTCACTGTGTGTGCCACTGTAGTCCTTCATCTGTGTTGCTATTTTTATGCTATTGTGGCCAGTTTTGTATGTCACTGGTTAGAGGTGCCACTGTGGTCTTTTGTCAGTGTTTCTGATTGTATGTGTCACTGTAGTCACTGTAGTCTATGTTTAATGTCACTGGTATGTGTGCCATTGTGGTTGTTCTTAAATATGGCAACTTTGGATTCACTCTTGCTATTATAAATACAATTTAATTTCCTAAGTATTTTCCAAATTATATAACTGTAAAGTTTGCAGCCCATTATAATAAACTGCAGCTGCTCTATTTAAATCTCTGTAATAGCCTGTGGAACTGCAGGCTGGTGCTGTTCACTCTCACAAAACATAGAAACCACCTGTGCTACTGATGGTTCGTGCTGATCACTCTTTTCACATCTCGTAACAAGTGGTACTGCTAGGGTGTGCTGCTTATTCTTGAGACGCCTGTGGTATTGCAGGCTTGGATTGCTCTCTGTTAGGATGCACAGTAATATCATGTGGTTTGGCAGGCTTGTATTGCTCAGTTTCCTAGGTCTGGGTTACCACCATAGCTTTCTGCAAGAGCTTTTGTCACCAATCTTCCAATCTTCCAAGAAATGTACACACAGTATATTATGCAGCACTTACCTCGTGACAATGTCTGTTTAGTATATCATCCCACCTCATAGAATAAGAAGTGCCTCTATTGAAATGCATCATTTTTTTATGCATGTGCCAGAAACTATTTGGTAATTAAAGAAGCCATCTTCAAAAGGTGGCTTCCCAGCTAAAAACACATTCTGCAGTACAGTGGTGAAAGAGCCATCAGTTCAAGGGTCCGCCATTGAGGATCTGCCAGTGGAATCCCTTGGTTTATTAACATGCTCAAATGGAATAGGAACAGCATATGAATGGTGGATGGGCCACTACTGTTTTTTCAAAGATGTCTCTTGTCCACCACTCTCTAAATACAAAGTCTTTATTCATTTTACAAGCTGGCCAGAACTGAAGACGTTAAATGCAGTTTAGCAAACTGAGTTTTTCAATTGAACAATACACTATTTTGCTTCTCATGTAACGTTTTATGTTACCTGGTAGAGTTCCATCCACTGTTTACCAAAAACAATTGAAGAACAGAACATTTTCATGAAGCTGAAAACATACATAAAATATATTCTAACACTAAAACTAAAAATATTAATGTAATACCTATGTCATGTAGATTAGTGGAATATAACAATACCTCCCCCATGCTGAATACATATCAATGTTTCGGTTTCACAACGTTTTATTTTTCTGGACCTCTTTACTATCTATTCAATGTCCAACAATGATGAATGGTACGACTTCCTGTCTAAATCGTGTCTTATTAATCAAGAGGATACATTCATTTCCTAATGTTCTAGTTTTCCAATGGATCAGCACCACTGTTAGGAAAATCTTTTCTTGGACATTTAACCAAGGAATCAATCTTCATGTGCTGGGTTCTTCATTGAATAATTTAGTGAACACTGATTACATATTTAAAAAACCCTACATGTAATGGGGGTAATTACAGTTTTTACTAACAATCCTAACTATCCGATTCAAGATCTTTATGTAACACTTATGTATGTGAAAGAGTGCAAGAAGTGGTATTTGAGTATTAAAAGCGTTCTCAAGTCATATACAAACTCCATTAAAACAATCAAGATAAGTAATTATCAGAAACAACATTTACGTTGATTGACAAAAAATAATTAATTCAAAACACATTATTATATATCTACAATTTCATTCATAACATAAAGTATGCAATCATGAAACATTAATTAAAATATACACAAATATTATAAATTAGACAAAGAATCCCACCATTCGAATACCATATTTAAAAGAATCTGCTAACTATATGTATGTTACGTTCACCCTTGATCAAATATGTAATTTAATCGTATTCTCACAGATTTTCTTAAAAATAAAATACGCAGAAGGATTGCTTAACAACCAGAAAGATGATAGAGGTGTATTTGCTATTAGCCTCAGTTTATTGTCAAGGAGGCAAATAAAACAAAGAATCTGTTGATAACTCACAAAGAAAGAAATAACCATTAATGGAGGACTTTTCCATTGGGTACTCTTATTTGTAGATGGAACATAATAATCACAATTACAACATATACATTTTGTATCACATAGAAAATAACACTAAGGTCCTTCTAAGCATTTTGCAGGTGTGTTCACCATTCTGTGTGACTTTGATAGCTCAACTATTGACCTAGCTTTGACTCTTGATATCTATGATGTCATCTTTCCAGCATTACAGTAACTACGTTTGTATTCTTGTAAACACTGGGATGGCCTAGGTTAACATAGGACTGATGGAGGACATTAAGGGAAGGATGGTGATAGCATCAAGGTATGCTTTCATTAGAATAGCTTTATATGAGGCCACATAGGCTTTGGTCCAAATAGGGGCCCAGGAAAATAACAGATTCAGATTCATACTAATAGTCATGTATGGCAGGGATATCTCAAAGTAGAGAATGAAAGTGGCAGTTGCTTGGGGGTGTTGCAACAACCTTCTAATGAACCTATCTTCTTCCAGTTATAAAGGATGTAAATTCACATAGCCCCAAATGCTGCTTTCATATGTGGTATTATCCACTGATCTTGCCATATACCTTTTAGGATTTAATAAAAAAGTTTCCTAGAAAGAAACTGACTATTTCTTAAAATGGGACCTGATATTTAAATCATGGTAATCCATATATTAAACACATCAGGAAATGAACTACTCTAGTCCATTGGCTGGACATGAGATTACAACTGAATCCTATATATTACCAAAGAGATGTGTCTCTGACAAAGATTGGAGAATCCGACTAAGCAGGTTGCCACTTATCTAAAAATAAATGTATGCACATATGGAGGAGGAGTGGCACAAGACAGGTCCACATCTAAAGCCTCATGTTGAACAAAACTATTTCACCTTAAGGAACATATCCTTGCAATAAGATGTTTTGATACCAACAAGCACATAGTAAATCATTGACAATAGATAACTATGGTTTAACTCCATGCTGAATATGTCATAACTCTCCTTTATTCTGCCCAATGTTGCATAATTGAGAATATCAGACTGCCTTTAATTGTTGCTGTGGCATTCATCAATGAGCTTAGTCAGTTGCAGGTTGGGTTTGTCTTATGTACACTTTTTTTTAAATTGTCATTATAACTGATTGATGCCAGAAGTCAACATGATGCCAGTTGCCATCATATTATAACAGCTCAGATAACTGATAAAAAATGAAGAACACCACCGGGGCAATTTATTTAAAACATGTTTAAAAGCTTGTTACCTCGAAATGTATTTTTGCTTCACATGATTGTTTGCATGTGTCCTGAGTGCATTTGAATATATATTTACTAATAATATAACAGTCTGAAGTGTGCTACCTCGCGTTCTGAAGAAATCTAAGGATTAGGGTGCTATCTGCTGGAAACATATTAGCTGATAAGTCCAGTTTATCAAACAATTATGTATTATACTTCTTCACAGATTTTAGTACATTTTTAAAGCAGCCATTGTATCTCAAGAATCACATGGTATACGTTTTCAATTACTGTCCAACACTACCAGCATAGGTTTCAAGAAACCGTGTGAACCTTAGTTCAGTGTAACCATCAGCAGTGTTGCATCATTCTCTGTCATAGCATAGTTGTTATCCCAAAACTGTATATGGAAGGAACACTTCAAAGAAGTAACTGTGTATTCGGTGATAAAAAGCTTAATTTGGTGACTGGACTACCCAGCCATCAGTATGATGAAGGAATATTATGTGAAGCAGTGGAAGATCTACCCCATTTAGAGTTTTAAGCGACATCAGCAGGTCCTTTGTCCCACTGTGGTGTCTGTCAGCATGGTGGGAACCATCTTAGAAAAAATGCAATGATGACAGTTCCACCATGGAAGTGTGAAAGTTCCTCCACAGTGAGTACCGCAAATGTATCCCCTGACATGCAGGGAGCTTAGATTGGCAGTTTGGGAATGTAAAAATCGTTGGCCTAACAAGGCAGGTGTATGCTACAAACATGGTGATGATACTTCAATAATGTCTATACTGTGGAAGGTAGACAGGACTTCTGCTTTGTGGCAGATGTCCCTTTGCCACCCTCCTCTAAATTGAGCTTTTAAATTAGTACCCTCTGGTAATATACATATAATTCGCCATATTCTCACTATGTCCTATCATTTAGGTAACTAAGACCATGAGCTGGCATAAAATCCATCAACCAACAGTCGGATTTTTCCATTTAAAAAACCCCACACATCTGTTGTCCCATGCTTAGTTCTTATTTCTCTTTTTTACTGTGACCATTCTGTTTTAGAGGTGTTTGGTAATTGAAATGTTTTCAATTTCTGATGAAAGCACTAAGGGGCATATTTATACTTTTTGTTGCAAAACTGCACGAACGCAGTTTTGCATCAAAACGTTTTGCACTGGCTCGCACCATTCATTCCTAAGCGCCAGCCGGGCACCATATTTATGGAATGGCGCAAGCTGGCACAAAGGGTGGGCTAGCGTAAACAAAAATGATGTTACGCGGGTGGCGGTATCGGAGAAGGGGGTTTTGCACCAAAAAATGACGTTAGGCAGGTTAGAGTAAAAAAATAAATACTCTAACCAGCCTAGTGTAATTTTCTGATGCAAAACCATCTTAAAAAAGACAGAAGTCATGCCCACGACCCCAATGGCCAGAAATAGGCCTACAGGTCCCCCAATGCCTGCCCTGACCCAGGTGTTGAATAATGGGGCAAAGCACGCTTTGCCCCATTATTTGACCCCTCTTCCCCCGTGCATGATTTTAGCATGGAGGGATAAATATGGCGCTAAGGCCATAGAGTCATTTTTTGCATGGGAACACCTACCTTGCATCTCATTGACACAAGGTAGGTTTCCACGTCCCAAAAATGACTTTTACTCCATAACTTTGGTGCTAGACGGGTCTAGCGCCAAAGTTTAAATATGGAGTTAGTATTGCACCAAATTTGCGTTAAACAAATGACGCAAATTCGGCACAAAACAAGTATAAATATGCTCCTAAATTTAGAGGAAAATGTTTCCAACATAGAAAAAGTGAGTAGGAGTAAATCCCATCAACGCATTTTGATCGATACTGTACATCTTTCAGAAAAGTTAAGCTTTTCAGTACCATTAACCTGTAAGTCAGCCTCATGAACTTTTGCAGAGATGAGGTTAGGTGATGTAGATCTGTGGCCCATCTGAGTCAATCAATGTCATGTATCATTGTGCATTTCAAATCTATCAGGTATGTGGTGTCACTAGAACTAGCACTGTTCTATGCCACTGCTTTCCTCCAAAAGCGTTATGTTGATTTTTTTAATGAAGCTCTTTATTGGATTCTCATAATGAAAATATTAGCATGTTATCAAACAATTACATAAATGTGGTAATGGTCCCCTTGACATGAGCCCTATGTTTACCGGACCCACACTGTGCGACCTTGAGCACTAGTCTGGATGCCAGGCATCAGATTCCATTGGTTATTTTTAGTTCCATACTATGTCGTAATTCTGACTTGAAGTGTTCTCTCCCGTTTCACCATGCTTTTCATAATTATTGTAGGCAGTCAACAATCCCTATGAAATCATCCAATTTCTACTCACATGAGCCACTCATCTATTCTTAGATATCTTGGGTCTGCCTATCCTTCCTATATTACTCTGAGCTGTCGTCAAGTTCATTTTCAACTAGAGTTTCATCAGTCTAGCAAGTTTTGTGATCCTTAAAACACACAGGATTCTTAAATCATGTTCCTTCTCTGCATTTTTGTTTTTACATTAGAGTTAGGAGAGAAGAACACCGTACAAACATTAAGTAAAGAAAAGGATATATATGAAACAATTAGATTGGACATATATGAAGATGCAAATAAAATATGAGATATTAAGTGTAGATTGTGTATTAATAAAATGTAAGCATAATGGTCCCATCCAAAACGAATGACACCAGTTGAAAGAAAGCAAATAAATCCACAGTTTATGTTGATATTGAAAAAGTGCTTCTAACATTTAGCAATAACATGACAGTCACAATCCTAAAATAAGAACTTAATTCTAAGTCCCTAGATGTGAGGCAAGGTGATCAAGATCTAAAACCGTGCTGAAATACCATTATGGGAATAATATCTTCTGACCACAGGGAGATAAATTTGCATACACATATTTATTAGTATCATGCACCTCTAAAGTGGCGAGTGCTATTATAATGCCCTCTTTATTTATTCCATTGTTCTTGTTCTTAGACCGACCTATCTTATTCACTTCAGAAAACATGTCATCCCACAACACAGAGTAATAAACTGAAACTTTCTGAAGTTCTAAAATGATGAATTGGGTGAAGTTCCATCATAAAGATAGCTTGGAGACAGAGTACACTCCTTCGGTTGTAAATATGTTAATACTCCAGGTACCATAAAATGAGTGGATACCTTGTGCCATTTGCCTCTCTCTCTTAAATAACACTCTGCTGAATTCACTGTGTGTAATATTTATTGATGATAGTAGGTGAAAATAACGGGTATCACAGACTCTTGTAAGATAGCACCAATTCCAAATACCTAACAGACGTCAATATGAAACCTTACCTAATTTCATAGCAGTTTTTAGTTTTATATACTTAAAGAAGTAAGAATGGTAATATTTATCAAGGAAACAGCAGCAAGTTTTGCAGCCCTCTTGAATGCCACACAATGAGGCCCTTCTGAATTGGGGGCGCTTGCACACCTAACAGTCCTATCCATGAATTCCTCCCTTCCATTATTATATTAGGGAACTTAAGTAACATGCAGTTCCTTTATTTCTTAGCCAATGCAGTGTAACAGCTCTAGTATTTTCAATGTTGCTTTCTATTAAAGTTTATATGTCTACCAATACAATTTCTAGTGGCACTGCCTGCAATTAGCTATGGCAAAGGATGTACCAGGACCTGAAATATGCAATGGGCACACTGTCCCTTTTTGCTTCATGGCACACCTTTAAGCAAGTGCTGCGAATGCAAACAGTGATAGTGTGGACTATTACAAACAATATGTCGGACCAAGTACAGCTGCGAACTCGCAGCTACCAGAGGCAGCATGTTATTGAAAACATGGAGCAACTTCCCTCAAGCTACACAGTGTTTCACAGTGCAGATGGCAGCCACCTACACTTTTCAAAGATGGCACACAGTCCTCCCTGCAGACATGCAAAGTGATACAAGGAAGAAGAAATGAATACATTTATCTTTATAACACATGGTTTCAAAAAGTAAAACGTTTTGATGCAAAACCCTGTCTCACATTTTAAGTAGATAGGGTTTTATGTTAGAAATGGTAGGTAGTTGCATGGGAACACCCATGTAATGGCCCCTTGACGCTAAAGGTAATGCAGTGTTTGGAGCTGCTTTGCCTTACTTTTAGTCAGTTTAAAGAGTAAAACAAGTTTCATGCTAGAAAGTAAATAATTAAAAAAACATCTTACACTGGTTTGCATCACTTTTATGACACCAACCCAGCACAAAATTGTGATAAATACTTCCTCTGTGTGAAGCTATGTGTTGGACCTGGCACACTCGGCAGGGTCGCCCCAATCATTTTGCCTTGTACCCTCCACTTTTTGCTGAATTCATTTTTGTTCGCCTTAGAACTCAGTGCACCGTACCACTGCTAACCAGTAATAATGTGTCTGTGCCTTCTCCTTAAAATATGTTAGATTGCCTTATACCTAACTGGATTATTTGATGTACTTGTAGTTCCTTTATAAAGGGGCACTTCTTGTACCCAGAGCCTATGAATTAGATGCTACTAATGGGCTTGCAGCACTGATTGTGCCACCCACTTTAGTAGCCCTTTATACATACCTCAGGCCTGCCATTGCAGTGTCTGTGTGTGCAGTTTTATGCAGCCATTCTGACCTGGCAAAATAAGCCTTTTGCACACCCAAACCTTTTTTTCATATATGTCACCACTAGGGAAGTACCTGGACAGCCCAGAGGGCAAGGTGCAATATGTTTAAAAAGGTGAACATGCACTTTTAAGTTTTACAAGTCCTGGTAGTGAAACATTCTTACATTAATTTTTCACTAGGCCATGCAAGGCCTATCTCTCCCATTGGAGTTGCCTTATTACATTTATAAGTGTAATTTGTTTAGTGTCTTTGGAATTGGGTGAAAAGCCCTATTTAGTGGTGACATTTTTTTAATCATCAGTTTAAAAATGCCACTTTTAGAAAGTTGGCATTTTTCTGCCATTAGCGCTATTGTGCCAATTGCCTGGGTCACATGACTAGGTGTAACTGACAGTTAGTCTTTGTGAGTTCCTCCCAGACAGTTACACAATAGAGGGATTAGGTGTGGCAGAGTGGGTCACCTGCTAGCAGGATGGGGGTTTGGAGCTGAACACAACCCTCCTACACCTGAATAGCCTGCGCTCTGCCTTCACACAAAGGATTTAACTACCCTGTATTGTCACTTCAGCAGCTTGGAGCTAGGGCAGTGGAGACAGGAAATTCCATGCTACTGTTTAGAAGCTTCTGCCACATTTCCAGAACCAGGGCACCAGAGTACAAAAGAAGGAAGTCAGGCACTAACTCTTCAGTACACTTCTGCAATTGTGGATACTCTGTGAAGAACAAGGACTGCTGTGCTGCTACAAGAACTGTCACTCTGCTGTGCTGTTGTTCTGGTGTGCCGACCTGCTACTCTCTTCCCTAGGGAAGAAGAACTGGACCTGCAACTTCATCCTGATCCCAGCACCCAGGAGTGATTCAAAAGGTAAGACTGCTGGGCTCATGATCGGAGTCTCAGGAACATAAAATCTTTCCCATCAACTCCTGGACCTGTTTTCAGTGAGTTCCTGATCCCTAAGAGTTGCCTCTCAGGTCTTGGACCCTTGGTGTAGCTCTTAAACTCAAGCTTTTGGGCTGTTTGCAGCTGCAAATGGGCCTGTTCGCACCGAAACGGCTGCTGCAAGCCCATTGCTTTGCCCAGAAGCATTGCCATCCTGTGGGGGGCCACCAACATGAAGCTTGAGCCCTCCAGTCCATGATGCCTGGCTGCTCTTTGACCCACCCTGACTACGACCCTCAATGCTTTCCTTGCTTCCAGCGACCTTCTTCCACGAGAACTGACTCTTGGCAGAAAACATGAGAAGATAAACCGTCAACAGGACTAATCAGGGACTGTATCTGACCCACGTTCCATCACAGTTGGCCTGAACTTTTGACTTTGACCCGGTTCAGTGCGATCAGATGTCCACAGTTGACGGTTTCAGCTTTTAGGTCCTATACTGCAGTTTATTGTTTAAAAAATCATAACTCCAGTTCTACTGATTGGATTTTTGTTGTTTTGGTGTCAAATAATTTACTAAAATATACTCTATTTTTCTAAATTTGTTTAGGATTTTTACTGTGTTGTGGTTTCACTTTATTACTGTTTTGTTGCGGCATAACAAGTTAAGCCTCACTGCTTTTTGTACCAAGCTACCCAGGGTTAAGCACAAGTTAATTTAGTGACTTTTTGTGGTTCACCCTGCAAGGGATTGTGACTGTTGATTGACAAAGGCTCACACCCAACTCAACCAACAACGCAATTTCTCACACAATGATTATTCTCAAGCAAGGACAAGGGTGAAACTTCCACTAGTGCAAAGGTGCAAAACTATGTCTAAGTCCAGTTGTAAAGCAAATCCTTGCAAGTATTCACAATACTTTTGGCAGTTATTTTGTTTTATTTCACAAAGCCATTTCAACATAGAATGTGCTCACTATGCGTTATCAGGCACAATCATATCACTTGCATATGACTTTCACAGAGAAATATGGATGTAGCTTAACAGCCATTGCTGCCAATTTTGATCTGGGGAGCCAAATTAGAGTCTCGGCATTGGCTCTAGGCAAATCATTTTAATCCCTCTGTCCTTAAAATTCAATGAATCTGACTTATGTAATGTAAGATGGTGCTCATGTAAAGCACTCTGATGCCATTTGGTAGTGTTTTCTCTAGCTAAAACTGTAATAAAGTATATATATATATATATATATATATACACACATCCACACACACATGTACATATATTCACTGAAAAAACAAAGGTTACAGGGATGTTATAGTTAGGAAATAGAAGTAAAAACAAAATAGGAATTCACTTAAAAGCCAAAGGTTACAGGGACGTTACAGTTAGGTTCAGATTATAAATGTAGCAAACTATAGAAATTTACCTGTTGTAGTTAGGGTTATCTTAAGTACCTATAACTCATACCCTAAGGCAACTATAACTTGCGCCCCCACCATGCAGTTTTTTCATCAAAAACTTTGCTGCAAATGTTACATTGATATTTTCAGTGATGTTGTCAAAGATGTTCTGAGTGCTATAATTTTTGGGGTAATTAGCAGTGCATGACAAGGGTGCAAGTTACAGTTACTTTAGGGCACGAGTTATAGTTACTTGAGATGTCTCTAATAGTTGAATTTCTATGGTTTGGAACTGTTAGAAATGGGGTCTCTGGTTGGCAGTCAGTTTGCACTCTGTCCAAGCAGGGACCCTCGCTCCAGACAGGGAGATACACACTTAAGATAACCCCTGCTCACCCCCTTGGTAGCTTGGCACAAGCAGTCAGGCTTATCTCAAAGGCAATGTGTAAAGTATTTGTATCAAAACACACAGTAATACAGTGAAAACACTACAATGTAGACACCACATCAGTTTAGAAAAATAGGCAATATTTATCTAAAACAAACAAGACAAAAATCCAACATACACAAGTAAGTTATGAATTTTTAAATTAAAAAGAGTACTACTCCATAGAAAACAATGGGTGCATTGAGGTTACACAAAGTGCCTGGTTTGCGTCAAAAATAAAGCTGCACGGGCGAGTCAGTGATGTGTCGATTCCTTACAAGTGAGGCAGAACGTCGTTTCTTCTCCGGTCGGGTAGGAAATGCATATTTTTTCTCACCTGCAAGAGATCAATGCGTCGATTTCCAGACAGGCAACTTGAGTCCGGGCAGATTCACGTCGATTTTGATGCCTAGCTATGAAGCAGATTAAATCCGGCCACACAGTGATGAAGAACCACACTGTAAGGGGGTTGCATCGATTTCAGTGTTGTTTTTCCAGCTGCGATGCAGGTGATGTGTCGATTTCCCAGTTGCAATGCAGGTGGTGCATCGATTTCTCTGCTGTGATGCAGGTGGTGTGTCATTTTTACAGCCGCGTTGCAGGTGGTGCGTCAAAGTTTTCTCCGTTTGCTCCTATGTGTGCATTTCCACCTTGGTACCACCAGCTTCACCTTTCAAGGGCCCACGGACTGGAGTGGGTACCACTTGGCAGGGTAGAAGTCTCAGCAGAGAGTCCCGGTGCTGGCAGAGGAAGTCTTTGATGGCCCTAAGGCTTCAAAACAGGAGGCAAGCTCAGTCCAATCCCTTAGATAGACTTCACAAGCAGGAATATGCCACAACGTCTAGTCTTTGTCCTCTTTCAGGCAGAAGCAGCAACTGCAGGCCCACCCAGCAAAGCACAGTAACAGGCAAAGGGGCAGTACTTCTCCTCCAGCTCTTCAGCTCTTCTCCTTGGCAGAGGTTCCTCTTGATTCCAGAAGTGATCTGAAAATCTGGGGTTTTAGGTCCACTAGGTATACCTTTTTTGTCTTTAAAGTAGGCAAACTTCAAAGGAATGTCTATGTTGTTCACAAGCTCCTGCCTTGCCCGGGTCTGGCTGCAGACACACACCAGGGGGTTGGAGACTGCATTGTGTGACGGCAGGCACAGACCATTCAGGTGTAAGTGTCATCTCCTCCCTCCACTGTAGCCCAGAAGACCCATCAGGATATGTAGGCTGCACCACAGCTCCCTTTGTGTCACTGTCTAGTGGAGATTCAAAAACAACCCAACTGTCAGTCTGACCCAGGCAGGGAATACACAAGCAGGCAGAGTCACAGAATAATTTAAGCAAGAAAATGCCCACTTTCTAAAAGTGACATTTTTTAAACTGACAATCTAAAAACCAACTTTACCAAAAGATGCATTTTTAAATTGTGTGCTCAGAGACCTCAAACTCTAGATCTCTATCTGCTCCCAAAGGGAAACTGCACTTAAGAGATATTTAAAGGCAACCCTCATGTTAACCTGAGAGAGAGATAGGCCTTGCAGCAGTGACAACCAGATTTGGCAGTATTTCACTGTCCATACATGTAAAACACATCAGTACATGTCCTACTTTCAACATACAGTGCACCCTGCCTATAGGGCTACCTAGAGCCTACCCTAGGGGTGCTTTACATGTATAAAAAGGGATGATTTGGGCCTGGCAAGTGGGTACACTTGCCAGGTCAAATTGGTAGTTTAAAACTGCACACACAGACACTGCAGTGGCTACTCATGTGGGTGGCACAATCAGCGCTTCAAGCCCACTCTTGTAAATGGCCTTTCTGCAAGGTCACCCCGAAACTTTTTGCCTTTGTCCTCCTTTTTTTCCTGACCTAATTTTTGCTGGCTTTAGGACTCTGCACACTTTACCACTGCTAATCAGTGCTAAAGTGCATATGCTCTCTCCCTAAAACATGGTAACATTCGCTTATACCCAACTGGCATATTTAACTTACTTGTAAGTCCCTAGCAAAGTGTACTACATGTGCCCAGGGCCTGTAAATTAAATACTACTAGTGGGCCTGCAGCACTGGTTGTGCCACCCACATAAGTAGCCCCTAACCATGTCTCAGGCCTGCCACTGAAAGGCCTGTGTTTGCAGTTTCACTGCCACTTTGACTTGCCATTTAAAAGTAATTGCCAAGCCTTAAACTCCCCTTTTTCTGCATAGAAGACACCCCTAAAGTAGGCTGTAGGTAGCCCATAGGGCAAGGTTTTATTAAGTAAAAGGCAGGACATGAACATATGTGTTCTATATGTTCTGGTAGTGTAAATCACCTAAATTCATTTTACAGTGCTGTGAGGCCTGCTCCTTTCATAGGATAGCATTAGGGCTACCCTCACATACTGTGTGAGTGCTAGATTCTGATCTGAAAGGAGTAACCACTTCATATTTTGTATGGCCAGAATGGTAATAGAAAATCCTACTTAATGGTGAAGTTGGATTTAATATTACTATTCTAGAAATGCCACTTTTAGAAAGTGAGCATTTCTCTACACTTAAATCCTTCTGAACCTTCCAATCCACGTCTGGCTGGTTGGTTGACAGCTAACTTGTGCATTTTACCCAGACAGCCACAAACACAGGATGCTCAGTCACACCTGCACACATCTGCATACTGAATGGGTCTTCCCGGGCTGGGCTGGGAGGGTGGAGGGCCTGACACTTACATGTCAAAGGAGAGTGGCCTGCCCTCACACAATGGACTGCCAAGCCCCCTACTGGGACCCTGGCAGACAGGATGGATCTGAAAGTGGACCTTGTGCACTTCTAAGCCTCTCTTTGAAGTCTCCCCCACTTTAAAGGCACATATGGGTATATAAACAGGGCCTCTGCCCCTTCCAACTCAGACACTTCCTGGAGAAGAAACTTGTAACCAGAACCTGCATCCTGCCAAGAAGAACTGCCTGGCTGCCCAAAGGACTCCTTTCTGTGAAGGACTGCTGCCTTGCTGTTGCCCTGTTGCCTTGCTGCTCCCTGGCTGTGGTGAAGAAGTGCTCTCCAAGGGCTTGGATAGAGCTTGCCTCCTGTTCCCTGAAGTCTCAGGACAAAAAAGACTTCTCTCTTGCAAGTGGATTCCTTGTGCGGTGAAAATTCGATGCACAGCTTGCTAAAAACGCCACACAGCCTGCCCCGCGGTGAAAAATTCACTGCACGCCGAACCGGAACGACGCAGCGCTTGTGACTTTGCTCCACAAGCTCAGGATTCCACGCAAGAGACCCTAGGGCATCGGAAGACCCCGCAACCCGAAGAGGATCCACGACCGAGCACCGGAAATCGACGCACAGCCATCCCTGCGTGAAAACTAAATGACGCATCACTCCTTTGTTTCCACGCTTCTCCTCCTCTGTGGCCCATTGCGGAGATTTTTCACGTGAACCAGGTACTTTGTGCTAAAAGAGACTTTGTTTGCTTTAAAAAAGACTTAAGACACTTTGGGGGTGATTCTAATCCGCCGCCCGCCAGAATTCCGCCCCCATAATACCGCTCCGCGGTCAGAAGACCGCGGAGGGTATTATGAGTTTTTCCCTGGGCTGGCGGGCGGTCTCCAAAAGACCGCCCGCCAGCCCAGGGAAAAACTCCCTTCCCACGAGGATGCCGGCTCGTAATCGAGCCGGCGGAGTGGGAAGGTGCGACGGGTGCAGTAGCACCCGTCGCGTATTTCAGTGTCTGCAAGGCAGACACTGAAATACCTTGCGGGGCCCTCTTACGGGGGCCCCTGCCGTGCCCATGCCATTGGCATGGGCACGGCAGGGGCCCCCAGGGGCCCCGCGACCCCCCCTACCGCCATCCTGTTCATGGCGGCTTTCCCGCCATGAACAGGATGGCGGTAGGGGGGGTCAGAATCCCCCATGGCGGCGCAGCAAGCTGCGCCGCCATGGGAGATTCTGAGGGCAGCGGTAAACCGGCGGGAGACCGCCGGTTTACCCTTTCTGACCGCGGCCAAAGCGCCGCGGTCAGAATGCCCTGCGGGGCACCGCCGGCCTGTCGGCGGTGCTCCCGCCGACCCTCGCCCCGGCGGTCGAAGACCGCCGGGGTTAGAATCAGGGCCTTTATATCACTTTTCAGTGATATCTCTACATTTACTTATTGCATCTTTGATCGTTCTGACCTGCAAATATCCAGATAAATATTGTATATTTTCCTAAACACTGTGTGGTGTATTTTTGTGGTGCTATATTGTGTTATTGTATGATTTATTGCACAAATACTTTACACATTGCCTTCTAAGTTAAGCCTGACAGCTCAGTGCCAAGCTACAAGAGGGTGGGCACAGGATAATTTAGATTGTGTGTGACTTACCCTGACTAGAGTGAGGGTCCTTGCTTGGACAGGGGGTAACCTGACTGCCAACCAAAGACCCAATTTCTAACATTGGTGATCAGCGGTGAGGATAGGACTTGTATTTGTGCAGTGACATACAGTAGCTAAGTACCTTAATCAAAACAGAGTGCAGTAAGCCCAGAGAAAAGACGCATCAATCCCTAACAATTACCAATTAATCACAATGTACATGAACAATAATATATATAGAAAAATCAAGTGTGCACTTCCAACAGAGTTCCTACTGCACAAAGAACCAACAAGGTGAAACACCAATACAAAAAAGAGGGTTGTGCACCACAATTAATAATCAATAACAGAGTCACAAATAATAATTGTACATAGTTCCATATTGTAGAGCATATAGTGACGCAAATTTTCACAGATTTCTTCCAAAAGGTTTATTGATTATATACAGTAGGTAAGTATTTCACTAACTACCCACAGTTGAAGGTCAACTTGATTTTTATATTTTTTCTGCAATTTCGTTTATCCTGTCAATTTGTTGACCAAAATCCTCACTCAACATGTCTCAGGCTGGGTCCCAAGCAGGAGATTTTGACCTAGCCTTGTTGGAGACATACACTGTCAAACAGCTGAAAGGGTTCTGCAGGGATATGGGAGTACCCACCCAAGGTGCCTCCAGAAAGGAGGAATTTCAGAAGGCGCTGAGGGCCTGGGCAGAAGCCCATTCAGAGGAGGATGCTGAGGAGGACGAGCCAGAAGATGTCCCCCATAGGATTTTTTTGCCATCAGTGGATGTTACCACTGCAACTGTGCCCCCTGCCAAACTAGGGAGCAGTGTCTCAGATCAAAGCCTGACCACAGAGGAAAGGAGAGAGGAGAGAGAGTTTCAGTTGCAAATGGCAAGGCTAAAAATTGAGGCTCAACAGGAAGAAAGGAGGGTAGAGAGAGAAGCCAAGCAAGCTTAAGCTGAAAGAGCAGCCAAACAGATTGAAGCTGAAAGAGCTGAAGCTGAGAGAGACTTGGCTGAGAAAAAGCTATTGTTGGCTCATGAACTGAGTATCAAGGAGCTGGAGATCAAGACGAGACAGTCTGAGTCCAGCAGTAATGGTGGCAGCATACAGGCAGGACCTGCTGGAGAAATGAAGGTACGTATACCCAAAAATGTGGTGCCCAGTTTTGTGGTGGGAGATGACATAGATAAATGGCTAGCTGCTTATGAAGTTGCACTAAGGGCTCATGAGGTTCCTGAAGGGCAATGGGGTACAGCTATGTGGAGTTATGTGCCAGCACTGGGGAGGGACACACTTCTCACACTGGACCCAAGGGATCAACACACATACCCACTTCAAAAAGCCATTTTACTTGCCACGTTTGGGCTGACCCCTGAGAAATACCGTCAGAGGTTCAGGGACAGTACCAAACAGTCCACACAAACATGGGTAGTTTTTTTTAACTTTTCCAGTAAGGCACTGAATTAATGGGTGCGGGGCAGCAAAGTAGATGATTATAAAGGGTTATATGACTTGATTCTGCGAGAGCATATACTCAATATTTCTTTTACAGAGTTGCACCAGCATTTGGTAGATAGTAAGCTTACTGACCCCAGGAAGCTTGCTGAGGAGGCGGACCTCTGGGTTAGCACCAGAGTGTCCAAAAAGGCATCTGGGGGGGACTCCAACAAAGATGGTCAGGGTTCCCGGGGGGGCTGGATACCATTCCTCTTCTAGGTTTGCAAAGAAGTCAGGGTATTTTGATAAAACATTAGGGAAATTCATCCCCAAATGCTTAGAGTGCTACCAGCATGGACACTCTAAGGGCGACTCCCAGTGCCTCAAGAGGGCACAGTCCACCACTGGACAGACACCTGGGTTGGCTAGTGTAGCACTCGGGGAGGAGACAGTCTCAGTTAGCTTTGGGGAGCAGGCAGAGTTTTTCCTAATGTCCCTAGGAGAGAGAGAGATGGTTCCTAAAGCCTACATGCCAGAAAATACTTCCAAGTATAGGCAGTGGGTCACCATTGATGAGCAAAGGGTGGAGGCCCTGCGTGACAAAGGAGCCAGTATGACTACTGTCAAGAGTCAGCTGGTGTCATCAGAGCAGATAGTCCCAGATACATTCCACTAGGTCATAGTCACTGACAATCGCGAGAGTGTCTCTGGTTCCCCTTGAGTGGGGGAGGTCTCTGGTACTCTGAAAGTAGCTGTGTGCCCTGCCATGCCTGTAGATTGTCTGTTAGGCAATGATCTTGAGCATACTGCCTGGAATGAGGTAGAGCTCAGATCCCACCTGGAGATGTTAGGTTTGCCTGAGTGAGTTATCATGACCACACGGTCCATGGCTGCCCGGGAAGGGAGTCAAGGGCGTCTGGAGCCTGGAACAATGGCGCAGACAGCTGCAAAGAGGAAGGGCAAGAGGCGTGGGAAACCCGCCTCAGATGTTCCCACAGTGGTTGTGGATGGGGCCCCTGAGGAGGAGGAGGCCCCTGAGCCAACTGGGGAGGACATAGCTGAACTGGGTAGCCTACCTGAACTTGCTGGCTGGCAAGTAGAGGGTGGGCCAAATGGGCAGAATTCTGCAAGGCGCAGAAGGAATGCCCCACCCTTGAGGGTCTGAGGCAACAGGCCACAGCCCAAGCAGCATGTGACATCTCTGGCACTCACCATATTTACTGGGAGAATGATCTCCTTTACAGTGAGCCTAAGGTTCCAGGTCCTGGGGCAGCACGTGTGCTGGTGGTCTCCCAGTGTTACCAGGCCTTCCTACTGGGTCTGGCTCACGGCATTCCCCTGGCAGGACATCTGGGCCAAGACAAGACCTTTAACAGACTTGTTGCCCACTTCCATTGGCCCAGAATGAAGTTAGCCTCAGATAAATTCTGCAGAGCTTGCCACACCTGCCAGGCTAGTGGGAAGACAGGGAAAAAGCTTAAGGCCCCCTGCTCCCACTCCCCATCGTTGGCACCCCCTTTGAAAGGGTGGGCATCAGCATTGTTGGTCCCTTGGACCCCAAAACTGCCTTGGGCAACAGGTTTATCCTGATTTTGGTGGACCATGCCACCCGCTATCTAGAGGCAATCCCTCTGAGAACAGTGACTTCACCGATGGTGACCAGAGCCCTGTTGGGAATATTTACCTTTGGGATTCCCTAAGGAGGTTGTGTCTGACAGGGGCACAAACTTCATGTCTGCGTACATGAAGTCCATGTGGGATGAGTGTGGGGTGACCTACCGGTTTACCACCCCTTATCATCCTCAATCCAATGGGCTTGTTGAGAGATTCAACAAGACCCTGAAGGGCATGATTAATGGCCTGACTGAAGCCATGAGGTGTAAGTGGGACGTCCTCTTACCATGCCTGTTGTTTGCCTACAGAGAGGTACCCCAGAAAAGGGTGGGGTTCAGCCCCTTTGAGCTTCTCTATGGTCACCCTGTCAGGGGACCTCTAAGCATTGTTAAAGAGGGCTGGCAGAAAGCTCCCAAGACACCTTCCCATGATGTGGTCAGCTACAAGCTGGCCTTTCGCAACCAAACCCAACGCTTCTGGAAGCAGGCCAAGAGCAACCTCGAGGCCAGTCAAGAGGTGATGAAGGAGTGGTATGACCAGAAGACCACTCTGGTTGAGTTCTCACCTGGAGACAAGGTTTGGGTGATGGAGCTAGTAGAGCCCAGGGCTCTCCAGGACCGCTGGAATGGCCCCTTTGAGATCAAGGAGCATAAAGGGGAGGCCACTTACCTAGTAGACCTCAAGACCCCTAGGCACCCCCTAAGGGTCCTCCATCACAACAGGATCAAACCTTACTTTGAGAGGTCTGAGATCATTATGCTCCTGGTCACAGATGAGGGCATGGAAGAGGAGAGTGAACCTCTCCCCGACCTCCTCTCTGCCAAAGAAGGTGATGGGTCAGTGGAGGGTGTCATTCTCTCTGACTCCCTGACTCTAAACCAGAGAGGAGACTGCTATGAGATGCTAACCAGTTCTCCTCCCTGTTCTCCCTGTTCTCCCTTACTCCTGGTTTGACCCATCTATGTGTTCATGACATTGACACGTGTGACAGTCCCCCTGTGAAGAACAAAGTTTACAGGTTATCGGATAAGGTGAAGGCCAGCATCAAGGAGAAGTTCTCCAAGATGCCCCAGGTGCGAAGCCAGAACTCAGGTTCTGTGTGGACTACTGGGGTCTCAACTCAGTCACAGGGACTGATGATCACCCCATCCCCTGAGCTGATGAGCTCGTTGACAGACTAGGCGCTGCCAAGTTCCTGAGTACGTTTGATCTTACTTCAGGGTACTGGCAGATCTCCCTGACTGAGGGGGCCAAAGAGAGATCAGCATTTTCTACACATGATGACCATTACCAGTTCCAGGTAATGCCATTTTGGTTGAAAAATGCCCCTGCTACCTTCCAATGGCTGGTTAACTGGGTCCTAGCTGGCAAGTATGCCTACTGTGCAGCTTACCTGGATGACATAGCTGTCTACAGTTCCAGCTGGGAGGAACACCTGCTCCACCTCAAGGAGGTGCTTCAGGCTCTGCAACAGGCAGGTCTGACCATCAAGTCTAGTAAGTGCCAGATTGAGCAGGGTTCTGTGGTGTACTTGGGACACCTAGGAGGTGGTGGCGAGGTGCAGCCACTCCAGGCCACGATTGAAACTATCAAGGCCTGGCAACCATCTAGAACACAGACTGAAGTGAGAACCTTCTTAGGCCTCACTGGATACTACTGCAGATTCGTCTAGGGTTATGGTACCATTGTGTCACCCTTGACAGAACTCACTTCCAAGAAACAACCTAGGTTGGTGAATTGGACAAAGGCTTTTCAGAAAGCCTTTGATTCTCCGAAGGAAGCCATGTGCACGGCCCCCCGTGCTCAAGGCCCCTGACTACTCCCAGGAATTTATTGTGCAGACAGATGCTTGGCATAGGGGCTGTTCTAGCACAGCTAAAAGAGGAGGGCTCAGACCAACCAGTAGCCTTTATTAGCAGGAGGCTATTACCACGGAAACAGAGGTGGAGTGCTATTGATAGAGAAGCATTTGCTGTGGTCTGGGCACTGAAGTAGCCCTACCTGTTTGGGACTCACTTCCAGGTTCAGACAGACCCCTCAGCTGGCCCCTCGGATGGCTCATGCAGATGAGGGGTGAGATCCAAAACTCTTGAGGTGGTCCATTTCCCTACAGGGGATGGACTTTATGGTGGAGCATCGCCAGGGGATTGACCACACCAACGCTGATGGTCTCTCCAGATACTTCTGCCTTAGCGGTGAGAGCTTGCAGGAGGTTGGGTACCTCTCCCCACTTTCAGCTGGGGGGCGCACATGTTAGACCTGACAGCCTTAGGGTGGTCACACCTAACTTTTTGCCTGTGCATTCACTCAGACACACCTCAAACACAGGATACTCAGCCTCACTCGCATACATCTGCATTTTGTATGGGTCTTCCTGGGCTGGGAGGGTGGAGGGCCTGCTCTCACACAAAGGACTGCCACACCCCCTACTGGGACCCTGGCAGACAGGATTGAACTGAAAGGGGACATGGTGCACTTCTAAGCCACTCTTTGAAGCCTCCCCTACTTCAAAGGCACATTTGTGTATATAAACAGGGCCTCTGCCCCTTCCAACTCAGACACTTCCTGGAGAAGAAACTTGTAACCAGAACCTGGGTCCTGCCAAGAAGAACTGCCTGGCTGCCCAAAGGACTCACCTGACTGTGTTCTGTGAAGGACAGCTGCCTTGCTGTTGCCCTGCTGCGTTGCTGCTCCCTGGCCGTGGTGAAGAAGTGCTCTCCAAGGGCTTGGATAGAGCTTGCCTCCTGCTCCCTGAAGTCTCAGGACCAAAAAGACTTCTGTCTTGCAACTGCACTCCTTGTGCGCAGAAAATTAGACGCACAGCTTGCTAGAAATGATGCACAGCCTGCTCCGCAGAGAATAATTCACTGCACACCAAACTGGAACGACGCAGTACTTGTGACTTTGCCCCACAAACGTCGGGAAACCCCGCAACCCGAAGAGGATCCACGACCGAGCACCGGAAATCGACGCACAGCCTTCCCTGTGTGGAAACTAAACTACGCATCACTCCTTTGTTTCCACGCTTCTCCTCCTCTGCGGCCTATTGCGGAGATTTTTCACGCGAACCAGGTACTTGGTGCTAAAAGGGATTTTGTTTGCTTTAAAAAAGACTTAAGACACTTTATATCACTTTTCAGTGATATCTCTCCATTTACTTATTGCACCTTTGATTGTTTTGACCTGCAAATATCCAGATAAATATTATATATTTTCCTAAACACTGTGTGGTGTATTTTTGTGGTGCTATATTGTGTTATTGTATGATTTATTGCACAAATACTTTACACATTGCCTTCTAAGTTAAGCCTGACTGCTCAGTGCCAAGCTACCAGAGGGTGGGCGCGGGATAATTTGGATTGTGTGTGACTTACACTGACTAGAGTGAGAGTCCTTGCTTGGACAGGGGGTAACCTGACTACCAACCAAAGACCCCATTTCTAACAGGTGATTTCTGGACAAAGAGCTACTTTTCTGCCAAATTTGGTTTAATTTTGTCCAGTGGTTCAGGTGCTATCGCTGTTCAAAACCCAATGCAAAGATGAATGGGGAAAAAGTGTACTGGAACCCTCTTTTTCTTGGCCCCACTGTGATGGACTACCCAAAACTTTTCAGAAAGACACTGGAGCGAGCGTCGTATTTTGGGGAAAATTTGGTGAAGATTCATCAAACGGCCCGACGTATTTAGAAAAACAGGAAACAGTCTTTCCATAGAAACTTGGGGCCAGATGTAAGTAGATTCTGAATTGCGACCCACAAATTGCGAGTCAGAGCGACTTGCAATTTCTGAGTCACAATTCAGAATGTAGGATGGTGTCCCTGACACCATCTGCGACTCGCAAGGGGGTCGCAAAGGCCCACCTCATTAATATGAATGAGGTGGGTCGCAATTTGCGACCCCCTTGAGACTCGCAGCACTCACATGGATGGTGGCCTGCTGGAGACATCAGACTTCCATGTCTGTGACTGCTTTTAAATAAAGCAGTTTTTTAAATGTAATGCAGCCCGTTTTCCTTAAAGGAAAACAAGATGCATTACAAAACAAAAAAATGAAACGTTTTCGTTTCATTTTTTCAGTGCAGGCAGTGGTCCATAGGACCACTGCTTTCTCTGGAAAAATGTTTTTAATGCCATTCACAAAGGGGGAGGGGGTCCCATAGGGACCCCCTTCCCCTTTGTGAATGGGTTAGCACCCATTTGAAATGGGTGCTAACTGTGATTGCTTTGCGACGGCGTTCACGGTCACAAAGCAATCTGGCATTGCACTGCAACTCGCAATTAGGAAGGGGACTCCGCTACCTAATTGCGACTCGCAAACCCATTTTGCGATTCGGTAATCAGGTTAGCGAATCGCAAAAGGGGTTTTGTGCATTGCCAAGTGCAGTTTGCACGTCGCAAACAGCAAAATTAGCTGTTTGCGATGTGCAAACTGTGTGCTACATCTGGCCCTTGGTCCTAACTATAACCACCTAGTGGTGGGGTGATTGGATGTACATGACAACGGCACGAGTTAGAGTTATCTTAGAGCACGAGGCAGGCTCTAGACAACACGCAGGTCAGGGCACAATGTATTTAAAAGGCAGGACATGTACTTTTAAGTTTTAGATGTCCTGGTAGTGAAAAACTCCCAAAGTCGTTTTTACTACTCCAAGACCTATCTCTCCCAAAGGTTAACATATTGTAAGTGTAATTTGCAACCTGGAAGAAATAAACTTTTTGGTGTCTCTAGAATCACAATTTAAAATCATTACATATGCTGAAGTCGGATTTCAAATTGCAATTCTATAAATACCACGTCTAGAAAGTTGACATGTTCTGAAGCCATTTGGTGCCTTCTCTCTGTCTCTGATCTCTTGTCAGTGGTTGGTGACAGCAGGGCTTTGTGTATTTCCCCTTGACAGTCACACACAATGGGAGCTTAGGTGTCACTTGATAGGTCATCCTGAGAGGATGGGAGGGAGGAGTTGGGCTGGACACAGCCTCACTTACACCAGAATAGGCTGTGTCTTGTCTCCACACAAAGGGCTGCATAACCCCCTGTAGTGAGTCTAGAGCCGGGGCCGGTAGGGCAGGACTTCTGTCCACTTCAAAGACATGTCTTTGAAGTGTCTGCCACTTTAAAGGCCCAACTGTGTATAAGTACTAGATGTCTGACACCACCAACTCAGTACACTTCTGGATCTGTTGCCTGATGTTCCCCTGCCTGGGTGAGAAGGATTGGACCTGCATCATCTGAACCCAGAGTGACTCCAAGGGCTAGCCTAATGGCCTCAAGGACATAAAAGCGGAACTGACCCCACCCCCCATGGCCTTTTTTAACTAAAGGAGGGGGCGCATGGCATCCCCTTCCTGGGCCATATTATGCCCTGGGGATCCCATCCCCCAGGGGCATTACTTTAAAAAAAGGGGAGGGGTGCTCCCCAGCCTCCCTCCCTGAGCCATATGTGGCCCCAGGGACCCCACCCCCAGGGGTACTCACAATTAAAGGAAGGTGCCCTGGTGCCCACCCAGGGCACCAACCATACTCTGCTTGGGAGCCACGGCAGAGCCCCAAAGCCCCCGCAACCCCAGCTAGCTCCCTGCATGCAGCAGGAACTCAAACTGCTTTTGCCCATAGGTAGCAGCTACTAATGCTGCTCCCTCCAGACGGGAGCAACAGTTTGCTCTGTTTCCTTGCCAGCTTCAGTGTGGGCAGGGAAACTGATTTCAGCTCGTGGAAGTATTTTCAAAGCTCCCACCTGCTGGGAGCAGACTTAGGCGGTCATTCTGACTTTGGCGGGCGGCGGAGGCCGCCCGCCAAAGTCCCGCCGTCAGAATACCGCTGCGCGGTCAGAAGACCGCCGCGGTAATTCTGAGTTTCCCGCTGGGCTGGCGGGCGACCGCCAGAAGGCCGCCCGCCAGCCCAGCGGGAAACCCCCTTCCATGAGGATGCCGGCTTGGCAGACACTGAAAATCTTGGTGGGGCCCTGTTAGGGGGCCCCTGCAGTGCCCATGCCAGTGGCATGGGCACTGCAGGGGCCCCCAGGGGCCCCGCGACACCCGTTCCCGCCGGCCAGATTCTGGCGGTCAAAACCGCCAGAGCCAGGCTGGCAGTAAGGGGGTCGGAATCCAGCACCACCATGGAGGATTCCCCAGGGCAGCGGGAAACCGGCAGGACACCGCCGGTTTTCCGTTTCTGACCGTGGCTGTACCGCCGCGGTCAGAATGCCCATGGGAGCACCGCCAGCCTGTTGGCGGTGCTCCCGCGGTCGTTGGCCCTGGCGGTCCATGACCGCCAGGGTCAGAATGACCCCCTTAGTGTTTGCTCCAACTTGGCGGGAGTTTTCAAAATGCTCCCAACAAGTGAGAGCAAGCACAGGTTTTCTCGGTCTGCACCAGTGCAGGCAGGGAAAGCATTCTATCCCAGGGGATAGGCTCCACGAGACCTAGCTTGTGAGCCAGCCCTGGGGGATGGGATCCCTGGGGCCATTATTGACTTGAGGAGGGGGGTTGTGTGGTCTCCTTCCTTTCACTGTATCACAGCCCCATGGGATGGGGTCCCTGGAGCCCTTAAAGGCTCAGACAGAGGGGCTGCCTTCTCCTTGAACATCCTGCCGGGCACCAGGGGATGAGTTCCCCAGGTCTGAAAACAGCCTGACAGTTGGCCACATGGCCCCTCCCATTAAAAAATACACCGGGTCCTGGGGTATGATCTGGGGACAGGGGGCCGAGTTCCCCTTTGTAAATCACACCAGATGATGGGGTCCTTGGGTCTAAAACCGGCCTGAGGATGGGGGTGGTATGCCATAGATATGGCGCATTCCTGCCCTTTCCTTTCGATACAAGGCAGCACAGCAAGGTGACTTGCCGCGTTGCTCTGTGCCACAATGCCATAAATATACACCTATATGAATGGATGTGTCACTTTTTAGAACCCCTTAGGGCTTGTAATTATTGCCTGAACCCTAGGTTAAGGCATAATGGACATAGCCATCTCCTTCTGGGCCTCACTTATGCTGTAAAGAAAAATAATACAGTTACAATCTCCGGGTCACCATTACAAATGTTCCTTTTCATTGTATAACATCTAATTTCTTTGTTGTTATAGTGAAATTTTATGTAAACTGTCTTAGCTAGCTGAGGTTGTATAACATCCATGAACAATTTGAAACGTGGTATGGGTTTAACTTTCAAAAATTGTACAGAAAATCTCTGCAGCGTAGAGCTTTGATGTAGGTTGGCAATAATATAGTCGCAATCAAACAGTTCCAATCGTTTTTTACAAGGTCTAGTCAAAGAGTGGGGATTGGTCCAAAAAAATCTTTGAACTAGTGTGGCAAACCAGGTTTCAACATGTCGGAACCACAGGAAACTGGTAAGATTATCAATCTCCAGTAGTTCCTTCATGCCTTCGCTATATGGAGCAAACTCCTACACTGTCTAGATCCCCACCCATTAGCGTAAGGATCTTAGGGCTGTCTCCTGCTCTACTCTCTTAAGGGCTACATCATGGAACAAGTGAATAGTGCTTTTGGGGAGATATATTAATTACCCTAAAAAATTATTCTCACTCAGTGTCAACATTTCAGCATAATCTAGTCCGAAGATTTCAGTTCCTTTAGAGTATCTGCATGAGTTTTTGACTTTTAATCTTCAGAGGCTGGGAAAATGGCTCTAGCAATCACTGCCTGGTGCTTTTTGGATATTTCCATCACCCTGAGTTGGAGAATGGCTCTGCACCTTTGTATGTGTGGGATGCAAAACAATTTGATACCAAGCATTATGCCCAAGTACTCAAATTTAGAAACACATTCTAACCTCTTCTGTTGCAAAAATATATTTTCTGCAAAGGTCTTCTGGAGTCTGATTGCCCTGTATTTAGCATTAGTTAAATTGATTTCTAATCCCTTCTTTTCACAGTATAAAGTTAAAGTTATCCAATAGTGACTGCATTCTCTTCTGGGTTTTTGACAGCAGGAGAGTATGGTCTGCAAATAGAAATGCAGGCACTGGGACCCATTCAAACTTGGGAGAGTCATTATTACACTCTAGAAGAGCGTTTATAACATCACTCACATAAAATGAAAAGAGTGTGGGCACAAGAACGCAGCCTTGTCTCACTTCCCTTCAAATTGGAATATGATCAGTAAGTTCTCCTTGTGGCCCTCAGCAAACTTGGGCATAATTCTCATGGTGCAATCTTATTATTGGGCGATGAAGACTTCGGGGATTCTGCCTCTCAAGGGAGTCCCATAATGAGCACCTTGTGACTAGATCAAAAGCATACCTCAGATCAACAAATGCAATATATAGGTGTCCTTCCCTCAATTATATATACTTCCAAATAACTCAGTAAGCTTATTCAGGATCTGCCTAACATAAACCTTTTGAAGGCTATACAGGAAGCTAATTGGTCTATAGTTGCCAGGATAGTGTTGGTCACTGTAGGAGGCTGGACTGGCTTGTAGTGAGTACCAAGGGGTACTTGCACCTTGCACCAGGCCCAGTTATCCCTTATTAGTGTATAGGGTGTCTAGCAGCTTAGGCTGATAGATAATGGTAGCTTAGCAGAGCAGCTTAGGCTGAACTAGGAGACGTGTGAAGCTACTACAGTACCACTTAGTGTCATATGCACAATATCATAAGAAAACACAATACACAGTTATACTAAAAATAAAGGTACTTTATTTTTATGACAATATGCCAAAGTATCTTAGAGTGTACCCTCAGTGAGAGGATAGGAAATATACACAAGATATATATACACAATAGCAAAAATATGCAGTATAGTCTTAGAAAACAGTGCAAACAATGTATAGTTACAATAGGATGCAATGGGGAAACATAGGGATAGGGGCAACACAAACCATATACTCCAAAAGTGGAATGCGAACCACGAATGGACCCCAAACCTATGTGACCTTGTAGAGGGTCGCTGGGACTATTAGAAAATAGTGAGAGTTAGAAAAATAACCCTCCCCAAGACCCTGAAAAGTGAGTGCAAAGTGCACCAAAGTTCCCCTAAGGACAAAATAGTCGTGTTAGAGGAATAATGCAGGAACGACACAAACCAGCAATGCAACAACTGTGTATTTCCAATCTAGGGTACGTGTGGAACAAGGGGACCAAGTCCAAAAGTCACAAGCAAGTCGGAGATGGGCAGATGCCCAGGAAATGCCAGCTGCGGGTGCAAAGAAGCTTCGACTGGACAGAAGAAGCTGAGGTTTCTGCAGGAACGAAAAGGGCTAGAGACTTCCCCTTTGGTGGACGGATCCCAATCGCCTTGGAGAGTCGTGCAGAAGTGTTTTCCCGCCGGAAGGACGCCAACAAGCCTTGCTACACGCAAATCGTGCGTTTGGCGTTTTTGGACGCTGCTGGGGCCCAGGAGGGACCAGGAGGTCGCAAATTGGACCTGCAGAGAGAGGGGATATCGAGCAAGACAAAGAGCCCTCACTGAAGCAGGTAGCACCCGGAGAAGTGCCAGAAACAGGCACTACGAGGATGCGTGAAACGGTGCTCGCCGAAGTTGCACAAAGGAGTCCCACGTCGCCAGAGACCAACTTAGAAAGTCGTGCAATGCAGGTTAGAGTGCCGTGGACCCAGGCTTGGCTGTGCACGAAGGATTTCCGCCGGAAGTGCACAGGGGCCGGAGTAGCTGCAAAGTCGCGGTTCCCAGCAATGCAGCCCAGCGAGGTGAGGCAAGGACTTACCTCCACCAAACTTGGGCTGAAGAGTCACTGGACTGTGGGGGTCACTTGGACAGAGTCGCTGGATTCGAGGGACCTCGCTCGTCGTGCTGGGAGGAGACCCAAGGGACCGGTAATGCAGCTTTTTGGTGCCTGCGGTTGCAGGGGGAAGATTCCGTCGACCCACGGGAGATTTCTTCGGAGCTTCTGGTGCAGAGAGGAGGCAGACTACCCCCACAGCATGCACAAGCAGGAAAACAGTCGAGAAGGCGGCAGGATCAGCGTTACAGAGTTGCAGTAGTCGTCTTTGCTACTATGTTGCAGTTTTGCAGGCTTCCAGCGCGGTCAGCGGTCGATTCCTTATCAGAAGGTGAAGAGAGAGATGCAGAGGAACTCGGCTGAGCTCATGCATTCGTTATCTGCAGTTTCCCCAGAGACAGAGACCCTAAATAGCCAGAAAAGAGGGTTTGGCTACCTAGGAGAGAGGAAAGGCTACTAACACCTGAAGGAGCCTATCAGCAGGAGTCTCTGACGTCACCTGGTGGCACTGGCCACTCAGAGCAGTCCAGTGTGCCAGCAGCACCTCTGTTTCCAAGATGGCAGAGGTCTGGAGCACACTGGAGGAGCTCTGGACACCTCCCAGGGGAGGTGCAGGTCAGGGGAGTGGTCACTCCCCTTTCCTTTGTCCAGTTTCGCGCCAGAGCATGGGCTAAGGGGTCCCTGAACCGGTGTAGACTGGCTTATGCAGAATTGGGCACATCTGTGCCCAAAAAAGCATTTCCAGAGGCTGGGGGAGGCTACTCCTCCCCTGCCTTCACACCATTTTCCAAAGGGAGAGGGTGTCACACCCTCTCTCAGAGGAAGTTCTTTGTTCTGCCATCCTGGGCCAGGCCTGGCTGGACCCCAGGAGGGCAGCTGCCTGTCTGAGGGGTTGGCAGCAGCAGCAGCTGCAGTGAAACCCCAGGAAGGGCAGTCTGGCAGTACCAGGGTCTGTGCTACAGACCACTGGGATCATGGAATTGTACCAACAATGCCAGGATGGCATAGAGGGGGCAATTCCATGATCATAGACATGTTACATGGCCATATTCGGAGTTACCATGGTGAAGCTACATATAGGTAGTGACCTATATGTAGTGCACGCGTGTAATGGTGTCCCCGCACTCACAAAGTTCAGTGAATTGGCTCTGAACAATGTGGGGGCACCTTGGCTAGTGCCAGGGTGCCCTCACACTAAGTAACTTTGCACCTAACCTTTACCAGGTAAAGGTTAGACATATAGGTGACTTATAAGTTACTTAAGTGCAGTGTAAAATGGCTGTGAAATAACGTGGACGTTATTTCACTCAGGCTGCAGTGGCAGGCCTGTGTAAGAATTGTCAGAGCTCCCTATGGGTGGCAAAAGAAATGCTGCAGCCCATAGGGATCTCCTGGAACCCCAATACCCTGGGTACCTCAGTACCATATACTAGGGAATTATAAGGGTGTTCCAGTAAGCCAATGTAAATTGGTAAAAATGGTCACTAGCCTGTCAGTGACAATTTGGAAAGAAATGAGAGAGCATAACCACTGAGGTTCTGATTAGCAGAGCCTCAGTGAGACAGTTAGTCACTACACAGGTAACACATTCAGGCACACTTATGAGCACTGGGGCCCTGGGTTACCAGGGTCCCAGTGACACATACAACTAAAACAACATATATACAGTGAAAAATGGGGGTAACATGCCAGGCAAGATGGTACTTTCCTACACAACCCCCCCCCAAACGAAGGACAATAAGACTAGCCATTACCTGATGAGTCTTCATTGTCTAAGTGGAAATATCTGGAGAGTCCATCTGCATTGGAGTGGCTACTCCCAGGTCTATGTTCCACTGTATAGTCCATTCCCTGTAGGGATATGGACCACCTCAACAATTTAGGATTTTCACCTTTCATTTGTTTTAGCCAAAGTAGAGGTTTGTGGTCTGTCTGAACAATGAAGTGAGTGCCAAACAGGTATGGCCTCAACTTCTTCAGAGCCCAGACCACAGCAAAGGCCTCCCTCTCAATGGCAGACCAACGCTTTTCTCTAGGGGTCAACCTCCTACTAATAAAAGCAACAGGTTGATCCTGGCCCTCAGAATTAAGTTGTGATAGGACTGCCCCTACTCCTAATTCAGATGCATCAGTTTGGACATAGAATTTTTTAGAGTAACAAGGGCTTTTCAGGACAGGTGCAGAGCACATGGCCTGCTTCAGCTCCTCAAAAGCTTTCTGACAGCTTGCTGTCCATAATACCTTTTTAGGCATTTTCTTGGATGTGAGGTCATTAAGAGGGGCTGCAATGGAGCCATAGTTCTTAATGAACCTCCTGTAATACCCAGTGAGGCCTAGGAAGGCTCTCACCTGAGTCTGAGTGGTAGGGGGAACCCAATCAATAATAGTTTGGATTTTCCCCTGAAGTGGTGCAATCTGTTCCCCACCAACAAGGTGTCCCAGATAAACCACCTTACCCTGCCCTATCTGGCACTTTGAAGCCTTGATAGTGAGGCCTGCCTTTTGCAGAGCCTCCAAAACTTTCCATAGGTGGACCAGGTGATCATCCCAGCTGGAGCTAAAGACAGCTATATCGTCCAAATATGCTGCACTGAAAGCTTCCAGCCCTTGCAGGACTGTGTTCACCAACCTCTGAAAAGTGGCAGGTGCATTTTTCAAACCAAAAGGCATTACAGTAAACTGGTAATGTCCTCCAATGGTAGAAAATGCAGTCTTAGGTTTAGCATCTTCTGACAATTTGATCTGCCAATACCCTGCAGTCAAATCAAAAGTGCTTAGATACTTGGCAGATGCCAATGTATCTATGAGCTCATCTGCCCTGGGTATAGGGTGAGCATCAGTTTTGGTTACCAAGTTGAGACCTCTATAGTCTACACAAAACCTCATTTCCTTCTTTCCATCTTTAGAATTGGGTTTTGGTACCAGTACCACAGGAGAAGCCCATGGACTGTCAGAGTGCTCAACCACTCCTAGTTCCAACATTTTCTGAACTTCTTGCTTTATGCAGTCCCTGACATGGTCAGGCTGCCTATAGATCTTACTTTTGACAGGTAAACTGTCTCCAGTATCTATAGTGTGCTCACACCAAGAAGTGGTGCCTGGCACAGTAGAGAAGAGTTCTGAAAATTGTCCTAGGAGATTTATGCAATTATCTTTCTGCTCAGCAGTAAGACAATCAGCCAAAACTACACCTTCCACAAGAGCATCTTGTTCTGTGGAAGAGAAGAGATCAGGTAGAGGATCACTGTCTTCTTCCTGTCCCTCATCAGTTGCCATGAGCAGGGTGAGATCAGCCCTGTCATAGTAGGGTTTCAGGCGGTTGACATGGAGCACCCTAAGGGGACTCCTGGCAGTGCCTAAGTCAACCAAGTAGGTGACTTCACCCTTCTTTTCAACAATTGTGTGGGGTCCACTCCATTTATCTTGGAGTGCTCTTGGGGCCACAGGCTCCAAGACCCACACTTTCTGCCCTGGTTGGTACTGAACCAAAACAGCCTTCTGATCATGCCATTGCTTCTGGAGCTCTTGGCTGGCCTGAAGGTTTTTACTGGCCTTTTTCATGTACTCAGCCATCCTTGATCTGAGGCCAAGTACATAGTCCACAATATCCTGCTTAGGAGCTTTTAAAGGTTGTTCCCAACCTTCCTTTACAAGTGTGAGTGGACCCCTAACAGGGTGTCCAAAAAGAAGTTCAAAGGGGCTGAAGCCCACTCCTTTCTGGGGTACCTCCCTGTAGGCAAAAAGGAGGCATGGTAGAAGGATATCCCATCTCCTGCGGAGTTTTTCAGGGAGTCCCATAATCATGCCTTTCAGAGTTTTATTAAATCTCTCCACCAGTCCATTTGTTTGTGGATGATAGGGTGTTGTGAACTTGTAAGTTACACCACACTCCTTCCACATGGCCTTTAAGTATGCAGACATGAAATTGCTTCCTCTGTCTGATACTACTTCCTTTGGGAAGCCCACCCTGGAAAATATTCCCAGGAGGGCCTTTGCCACTGCAGGAGCTGTAGTGGTCCTTAAAGGAATTGCTTCAGGGTATCTTGTGGCATGGTCCACTACCACCAAGATAAACCTATTGCCTGAAGCAGTAGGAGGGTCAAGGGGGCCAACTATGTCAACCCCTACCCTTTCAAAGGGAACCCCAACCACAGGCAGTGGGATAAGGGGTGCCTTTGGGGTGCCACCTGTTTTGCCACTGGCTTGACAGGTTTCACAGGACTTGCAAAATTCTTTTGTGTCCTCAGACATCCTAGGCCAATGAAACAGGGGAACCAATCTGTCCCAAGTTTTCATTTGACCCAGGTGCCCAGCTAGGGGAATATCATGTGCCAGTGTTAGGAGGAACTTTCTGTACTCCTGAGGAATCACTAATCTCCTGGCAGCTCCAGGTTTAGGATCCCTATGCTCAGTGTACAAGAGGTTGTCCTCCCAGTAAACCCTGTGAGAGTCACTGACATCCCCATTAGCCTGTTTGACAGCTTGCTGTCTGAGACCCTCTAATGTGGGACAGGTTTGCTGTGCCACACTCAGCTCCTCCCTGGCAGGCCCCCCTTCACCCAAAAGCTCAGCAGTGTCTGCTTCCAGCTCCTCTGGTGTAGGTTCTGCACAGGGAGGGAATTCTTCTTCCTCAGAAGTAGAATCCACTGTAGAGGGAGGGATAGTAGGAAGTGGTTTGCTTCTACTAGCCCTAGCTTTAGGGAGCACTTGGTCCATTGTTCCAGGATCCAAGCTTCCCTGTCCTTTTTGCTTTTTGGCCTGAGCCCTTGTCAAAGCAAAAATATGCCCTGGGATGCCCAGCATTGCTGCATGGGCCTCCAACTCCACATCTGACCAAGCTGATGTCTCCAAATCATTCCCTAATAGACAGTCTACAGGTAAATCTGAAGCTACCACAACTTTCTTTGGACCAGTTACCCCCCCACCAGTTGAGATTTACAACAGCCATGGGGTGGCTTTGTGTTATGTTGTGAGCATCGGTTACTTGGTACTGGTGTCCAAGTATGTGTTGTTCAGGGTGCACCAGTTTCTCAATCACCACTGTGACACTGGCACCTGTGTCCCTGTAGGCCTGGACCTCAACACCATTTATTAGGGTTAGTTGCTTGTACTTCTCCAAGTTATGGGGGCAAGCAACCAAAGTGGCTAAATCAATAGCCCCTTCAGAGACTAAAGTAGCCTCTGTGGTCTCCCTAATCAGACCAACCCCAACTAAATTACCAAAAGTGAGCCCAGCTACTCCCTTGGATTGGCTATTAGTAGGTTTGCTCCCACCACCACTGCTATTAGTAGGGACACTAGGTGTAGCAGTAGGGGTTGTAGTGGTAGGAGCTGTGGTGCCTTTCTTTGGACAACTGGGATCTGTTGTCCAATAGCCTTTTATTTTACATAAATAGCACCATGGTTTCTTTTCCTTGTTCTGATTAAAGGAGGATTTGGACCCACCACCCCCACCAGAGTGTTTTTGTGGGCCTGATGAAGACTCATTTTTTGATTTGTCCCCACCCTTGTCAGAAGACTTACCATCCTTCTTTTTGTTGCCATCTTTGTCACCCCCTGTATGAACTTTTCTGTTCACTCTTGTTCTGACCCATTTGTCTGCCTTCTTTCCCAATTCTTGGGGAGAGGTCAGATCAGAGTCCACCAAGTACTGGTGCAACAAATCAGACACACAATTATTAAGAATATGCTCTCTCAGGATTAAGTTATACAGGCTGTCATAATCAGTAACTTTACTGCCATGTAACCACCCCTCCAAGGCCTTCACTGCCTGGTCAATGAAATCAACCCAGTCTTGTGAAGACTCCTTTTTGGTCTCTCTGAACTTTATCCTGTACTGTTCAGTGGTTAAGCCATAACCATCCAGGAGTGCATTCTTAAGAACTTGGAAATTATTAGCATCATTTTCTTTTACAGTAAGGAGCCTATCCCTACCTTTTCCACTAAATGATAGCCATAGGATAGCAGCCCACTGCTTTTGAGGGACATCCTGTACAGCACAGGCCCTCTCAAGTGCAGCAAACCACTTGTTAATGTCATCCCCCTCCTTATAAGGGGGAACTATCTTGTGCAGATTCCTGGAATCATGCTCTTTTGCAGGATGACTATGGGGAATACTGCTGCTGCCACCATGGGTATCTAAACCCAACTTCTGTCTTTCCTTCTCTAATTCTAAAGACTGTCTATCCAAATCCAGCTGTTGCTTCTTGAGCTTCAGTCTGGTTTGTTCCACTCTCAATCTATTGAGCTCCCTTTCTAACAATCTGTCATCAGGGTGGGTGGGAGGGACATTTCTAGATACAGAGGTATGATGGGAATGAACAGAAGGAGACCTGTCCCTTACAGAGGGCACCCTAACAGCTTGGCTACCAGTATAATGTGAGAGCACACCATCAGTATGGTGTGATTCAACCTCTGTACCAACTATGCTAGACTGTCTAGTAATGGGCAGGCTGAGAAGTTTCTTTCCTGAATCTTTTCTTGGGGGAGTCCCTGGATCAGATTGAGAACCATTAGCTACTTTTTCAACAGATTGGGCACTTATGGCCTTATCCTGTACTCTAAGCATGTTAATTAACAGTTCTAAGGAAGGATTCTTCCCTACACTCAAACCTCTCTCTATGCAGAGACTCCTTGCTCCTTTCCAGCTAAGGTGATCATATGCAAGTTTGGACAGTTCAACATTTTTTTCTGTGCCAGACATTTTTTAGAGAGAGTTAAAGTGATAGAAAAAGAGAAAAAAGTTTTCAGAACTTTTTGGAAAGACAGAAAAAAACTTTTTAAACTTTTAAGAACTTTTTGAAAGTTTTAGAAGTACTTTTCAGCACTTAGAAAAGAGTGCAAAGAGGAAATGCAAAACTTTTTGGCTATGTGTATATACACTGACCTTGTTTTGTATATTTTTCTCTTATGAAAAGTACAATGACAAGAGTGGTAAGTAGTCTCAAGCACTTATCCCACCACTGCACAACCAATGTAGGAGGCTGGACTGGCTTGTAGTGAGTACCAAGGGGTACTTGCACCTTGCACCAGGCCCAGTTATCCCTTATTAGTGTATAGGGTGTCTAGCAGCTTAGGCTGATAGATAATGGTAGCTTAGCAGAGCAGCTTAGGCTGAACTAGGAGACGTGTGAAGCTACTACAGTACCACTTAGTGTCATATGCACAATATCATAAGAAAACACAATACACAGTTATACTAAAAATAAAGGTACTTTATTTTTATGACAATATGCCAAAGTATCTTAGAGTGTACCCTCAGTGAGAGGATAGGAAATATACACAAGATATATATACACAATAGCAAAAATATGCAGTATAGTCTTAGAAAACAGTGCAAACAATGTATAGTTACAATAGGATGCAATGGGGAAACATAGGGATAGGGGCAACACAAACCATATACTCCAAAAGTGGAATGCGAACCACAAATGGACCCCAAACCTATGTGACCTTGTAGAGGGTCGCTGGGACTATTAGAAAATAGTGAGAGTTAGAAAAATAACCCTCCCCAAGACCCTGAAAAGTGAGTGCAAAGTGCACCAAAGTTCCCCTAAGGACAAAATAGTCGTGTTAGAGGAATAATGCAGGAACGACACAAACCAGCAAAGCAACAACTGTGGATTTCCAATCTAGGGTACCTGTGGAACAAGGGGACCAAGTCCAAAAGTCACAAGCAAGTCGGAGATGGGCAGATGCCCAGGAAATGCCAGCTGCGGGTGCAAAGAAGCTTCGACTGGACAGAAGAAGCTGAGGTTTCTGCAGGAACGAAAAGGGCTAGAGACTTTCCCTTTGGTGGACGGATCCCAATCGCTTTGGAGAGTCGTGCAGAAGTGTTTTCCCGCCGGAAGGACGCCAACAAGCCTTGCTACACGCAAATCGTGCGTTTGGCGTTTTTGGACGCTGCTGGGGCCCAGGAGGGACCAGGAGGTCGCAAATTGGACCTGCAGAGAGAGGGGACGTCGAGCAAGACAAAGAGCCCTAACTGAAGCAGGTAGCATCCGGAGAAGTGCCAGAAACAGGCACTACGAGGATGCGTGAAACGGTGCTCGCCGAAGTTGCACAAAGGAGTCCCACGTCGCCGGAGACCAACTTAGAAAGTCGTGCAATGCAGGTTAGAGTGCCGTGGACCCAGGCTTGGCTGTGCACGAAGGATTTCCGCCGGAAGTGCACAGGGGCCGGAGTAGCTGCAAAGTCGCGGTTCCCAGCAATGCAGCCCAGCGAGGTGAGGCAAGGACTTACCTCCACCAAACTTGGGCTGAAGAGTCACTGGACTGTGGGGGTCGCTTGGACAGAGTCGCTGGATTCGAGGGACCTCGCTCGTCGTGCTGAGAGGAGACCCAAGGGACCGGTAATGCAGCTTTTTGGTGCCTGCGGTTGCAGGGGGAAGATTCCGTCGACCCACGGGAGATTTCTTCGGAGCTTCTGGTGCAGAGAGGAGGCAGACTACCCCCACAGCATGCACAAGCAGGAAAACAGTCGAGAAGGCGGCAGGATCAGCGTTACAGAGTTGCAGTAGTCGTCTTTGCTACTATGTTGCAGTTTTGCAGGCTTCCAGCGCGGTCAGCGGTCGATTCCTTATCAGAAGGTGAAGAGAGAGATGCAGAGGAACTCGGCTGAGCTCATGCATTCGTTATCTGCAGTTTCCCCAGAGACAGAGACCCTAAATAGCCAGAAAAGAGGGTTTGGCTACCTAGGAGAGAGGAAAGGCTACTAACACCTGAAGGAGCCTATCAGCAGGAGTCTCTGATGTCACCTGGTGGCACTGGCCACTCAGAGCAGTCCAGTGTGCCAGCAGCACCTCTGTTTCCAAGATGGCAGAGGTCTGGAGCACACTGGAGGAGCTCTGGACACCTCCCAGGGGAGGTGCAGGTCAGGGGAGTGGTCACTCCCCTTTCCTTTGTCCAGTTTCGCGCCAGAGCAGGGGCTAAGGGGTCCCTGAACCGGTGTAGACTGGCTTATGCAGAATTGGGCACATCTGTGCCCAACAAAGCATTTCCAGAGGCTGGGGGAGGCTACTCCTCCCCTGCCTTCACACCATTTTCCAAAGGGAGAGGGTGTCACACCCTCTCTCAGAGGAAGTTCTTTGTTCTGCCATCCTGGGCCAGGCCTGGCTGGACCCCAGGAGGGCAGCTGCCTGTCTGAGGGGTTGGCAGCAGCAGCAGCTGCAGTGAAACCCCAGGAAGGGCAGTCTGGCAGTACCAGGGTCTGTGCTACAGACCACTGGGATCATGGAATTGTACCAACAATGCCAGGATGGCATAGAGGGGGCAATTCCATGATCATAGACATGTTACATGGCCATATTCGGAGTTACCATGGTGAAGCTACATATAGGTAGTGACCTATATGTAGTGCACGCGTGTAATGGTGTCCCCGCACTCACAAAGTTCAGTGAATTGGCTCTGAACAATGTGGGGGCACCTTGGCTAGTGGCAGGGTGCCCTCACACTAAGTAACTTTGCACCTAACCTTTACCAGGTAAAGGTTAGACATATAGGTGACTTATAAGTTACTTAAGTGCAGTGTAAAATGGCTGTGAAATAACGTGGACGTTATTTCACTCAGGCTGCAGTGGCAGGCCTGTGTAAGAATTGTCAGAGCTCCCTATGGGTGGCAAAAGAAATGCTGCAGCCCATAGGGATCTCCTGGAACCCCAATACCCTGGGTACCTCAGTACCATATACTAGGGAATTATAAGGGTGTTCCAGTAAGCCAATGTAAATTGGTAAAAATGGTCACTAGCCTGTCAGTGACAATTTGGAAAGAAATGAGAGAGCATAACCACTGAGGTTCTGATTAGCAGAGCCTCAGTGAGACAGTTAGTCACTACACAGGTAACACATTCAGGCACACTTATGAGCACTGGGGCCCTGGGTTACCAGGGTCCCAGTGACACATACAACTAAAACAACATATATACAGTGAAAAATGGGGGTAACATGCCAGGCAAGATGGTACTTTCCTACAGTCACCTTTTTAGAAAATAGGAATAATCTCAGCTCATTTCCATGTGTCGGGAACTGGAGGTGCAGAGGCTATGACACTGCAGAGCAAGTTGACATAAGGGACCAATACAGATACGTTATACCACAGTAGGTCCCTTGTAATTTTATCTGAACCCAGAGCCTTGCCTAATTTAATAGTTTCTATGGCCTGCTTTGTCTCTTCCATGGTGAAAAATGAATGCATTATCATATCACTGGGTAGGTGACTCCTGTGTGAGTTGTAAGAGACTACAGGTGGCAAATTATCATTATCATTATTATATGAGTAGAGATTAGAAAAATGTTCAACCCATTCACTTGCACTTGAAAAGTGATTGATCTGTGAGTAAAGGTCCTTGCGTGCAGGGGCTATGATTCTCCAAAATGTTGTGTTATCACCAATCTTAGCTGCCTCAATCAGATCTGTCCATTTAGTGTCATCCCACTAATACACTCTTATACTATACCCTGGCCACAAGAACATTGAGATGAGATTTAGATTTTAAGTTGACAGCAAATTTTAAAAAGTGCACATCCTAATCACCACATACACCATGGAAGGCGTACACAATACCAGCACAGAATGACCCAACAGTTCTTTAAGTTGAAATGTTGCAACATTTGAAAGGCTATGATCTCCAATCTTCCTAACAAAGAAGGGTAGCACTTTTGTTTCCTCATAATAAAGAAAGGCAAAGGTTAGATAGTAACTGGAAACACAGAGTGCCAAATGTATCAACACCTCAAAAAAACAGGATCTAAAACGCTTCCTGGGCCACATTGTCCCTGGTATTCCAAGGAGCTGACACAGGAGAAATCTTCCTGTAAAAAGCTGGAAATAAGGTGGTGTAAGACTAATCCCAAAGAAACAAGGCTGGCACTGTCCTCCTATTACTGGAAGATTAAATTAGCTTGTAAATCCCACACTGATACTCAAATTGAGCTAGCTGTTAATCCTCCTATCGAAGTATTCAAAGTCCACAATGACTATGTTAATCCATTTGCTTGCTCCCAGACTATTCCAACTTCACAAGACTTGTGTAATTTGTTAGCCGACAAAACCAAATTTATTTGAAATTTGCTATACCTGCAGATCAATCTGCTGAGTTGCTGAACTATACTGCCTCCCTTGTAACTGTGCCTGCAATTTAGAAAATGTTGCAACCTTTTCTCTCAAGCACATTTGAAAGAATCTAAAAAAAGCCAAATCTGACTCACTATTGGATCTCTGTCCACCATGGAATATAGTCTTACTCTACCACCAGATGGCACCCGCTGCTGGGTCACTGTTTTATCTATCTGTGGACAGCGGAAATATTCCCCATGCCTGGAAATCTGCACAGTTTGTACCTGTACAAAAAAAGGCTAACGTTGATCCTAGAAATCTGGCAAATTACTGTCTTATTTTGCTGCTTCTGCTCCTTGGCAAGTTACTGGAAGGTTTAATAACTACTCAACTCACAGCCTACCTTGAGGAAAATAAGATCCGGGAACCATCACAATCTGGGTTCTGATTCTCTTCTAGTACTGAGACTGCCTTGGTTGCGGTTACTGACTTCATAATACTCTCCTTGGACAAAGGCACTCCATCTATGCTGGTGTTACTGGATTTATCTTCAGTGTCTCTTTCTAGGCTGATTCAAAGGCTGTACAAGATCAGTCTTTTTGGGACTGCCTTGGAATGGCTCTGTGATTTCTTAAAAAAATATAACTCAGACTCTCTCTTTGGACACATTCAAGTCTTGCATCATGTCGATTGTTAAGGGGGCACCACAGGGTTCCTGTTTAAGCCCCACACTGTTTAACATTTCTGTAGCCCCCCTAGCTGCTATTGCCAGAACCTTTGGTTTCGCAATTATATCACATGCTGAAGATACTCAGCTTATGTTTGCATTTGACAAAGACTTGGAGAAAGTCAAGGACCAGTTTTCCAATGGCATGAAAGCAGTTGTTGAAAAGATGCAACAAACTGCTTGCAACAGAATGCTGATAAAACTGAGATCATGCTACTTGGTAAAGCCCAGCAACTTTGGACTTTGGAATGGTGGCCTTTAGAATTAGACCCTGCTCCTACACCCAAACATGTAGTTAAGAATCTTGGCCTGCAAATAGATCAGTCTTTATGCATGAAAGACCATGTTGCTGCAATTAGCTGCAGCTGCTTCAACATGATGTGTCTGCTGAAGAAAGCTTTCTCTTACCTTCCATCCTCTGCCAGGAAAACGTTTGTTCAGGCTCTGATAATCAGCAAATATGATTTTGGCAACGCTTTACTTGCCTCAGAAAATGAGACTTTATTGTCCAAATTCAAATGGTCCAAAACACGGCTGTGCAGCTTCTCTCCAAATCTTCCTTCTGGTTCGCCATCCGAACCTTTGCTGAGAGCCCTACACTGGTTGCCAATTAAGAAAAGGACTATTTGTGAAATCTTCTGTCTTACATACAAAGTAATTCCGTACAACGGTCCTAGCTATCTATTACAGAAACTTAAACATTACTGTCCAGTTAGGAACTTGCATTCAAGGGATAAAGCCATACTAACAGTCCCTTGTGTTCAATTGACAAGATGGGGCAGCAGGTCCTTCAACTTACCTGGCCCCGTTTTATTGGAATAACTTGCCTTATCACAACTTCACCTGTCCTGAATATGTTAAGTTCAGGAAACTGCTTAAGACAGTCCTGTTCTACTCTTTGCATTCTGTCTTGCTTGCCTGTGCTTTTTACCAGCGCCCTGATACCTCTTTGCGGGTGAGTCGGCCCTATAGCAAGCTATATTAATATTAACACTTTGTAACAGATTTGTGTCTGGTTGTGATGCAACCTCAAAGCCAACTGTTGGTTTTGGTATTTACCTTTTAGGTTTCCAGGTTTTGCAGTGGAAGCGTAGCCCTTAGGCAAGAGAAAGTAGCACTTTGCACTACTCACCACTTCTTTGCATCAAGGGGGCATATGAGGGGTGGTGCAAAGCAGTTCCTTTGCAACTACCCATGGGTTTTGGCGCAAATCTCTATCTGTTTACCTTGATAGACAGGAATTTGTGCCTCAAACATACTCCTCTCGAAGCTGGTATAAAGTTAGAGAAACGTTTTCTTTTCTTAAAGTATTTCTAAATTTTCAAGCATGCTGTACTGAATAGCACAAATACAAAGTTATGAAAGTGTTAAAATATATCAAAGCAAAGAAGTTTGTTCTGGAAGGATCTTATTCTAATACAAAACCAATGCTTGACATTACACAAGCCCTTGTAATTTGGCACAAGTGCGTGTCAATTTGTGCAAGCCTGCCTATGGTGAGAAAAGCTGCTATATTTAAGTAGATGTGGCTCTCTTTTTTATTGCTGCACTGAGTTACCACAATTCTTTATAAATGTGCCCTGTAGCGTATAGAAATTCCACAGCAAGTATGAGAATATGGGTTTAATCATAAACAATAATGGGCAAGATTGCGCTATAAAAACGAATAAATGAGCCTTTCAATGTGTAATAATGTGCTGTACTTTGTCAAAAGAGTGGGCTCAAAAAAAGATATTTACTTTTTTGCAACATTTTATAAACGTTATATATAGGCTAGAACACGACATATTTAAATACATACAGATAGATATAAGTAATTGAGAAAAAAATCCCACCGGTTGTTATTAATTTAAGTAACGTGGAGTTTCATGGTTTCTGTCAAGTAGAAAGTATTTTCTTTAAGAATCATAAGATCTTAACACTTTTATAGCACGCTTCCTTGACTGTGTCAACAGACAGCAAATGTTTATATGCTTCTATTGGCAAATGTGTTTAATATCAGGGAATCAGGCTTCACCGCTATTTTGGCGTTTATTTTGCAAAAAGAAAACTGGCGAAAAGCTAAAGGTCTATTTAAACACTCGCATGTTGCCACAATACCTTCCACATTTTTTGCTTAGATCCTGGCTAGTGTATATCAAATCAGATATTTACCTGCTTTATTGTTTTAAAATATGTCTTATGTTCAGTATCAACTATTTGCCCTATTATAGCCACTACACAATGTTGACATACTTTCATATAAGCATCACAATATGTTAGCGGTGATTCTAGGTTTTCTAGCATAGTGGTCAGACTGAATGGATTTGTTTTTTGACTGGATAGTATATTTCCAAATAATACCCAAATGCAGTAATTAACTTAAACTGAATCATAAAAAGGTTAAGATCATTACATTTTGTCACAAATTGTGGGGGGAAATATTTAGCTAAGTTGTGGATCCTATAACAAATAATAGTAAGGCGGGGTCTCGGCGTGTTCTTGGCCCATATTAGTCAGTGACAAATTGATATCTTTGTATAAAGGATATCACATGTAATCAGCATAATAGACATGGAAATAACAAAGCTATTTAGGTATTCCTACCACTTTATCTAAATTAATGCCTCCCACAATAGTCAAGAGCAAATTGGGTAAATGCCTAGATTGGTTTTTTTTGCAATAAAACTGGCATATGTCTATTCATACATTTGCTCCGCTTCTGTGGAACACATCTAAACACTGCTTTTATTTAACATAATGATGTTATCTCACTTCATTAGGCAGTATATTTTATCGATGAACATTATAAGTACTGTTGCCTTGCTTTCATTAACTTTGAAACCCCTACATGAGCGAAAGCTTGTTTCATTCTAAAAGCTTTCTGAAAGACAGTATTCCTGCAAAATAAATACTATACCTTCAACTTTTAGCTTACCATTCTCATTACTGTAGAAAAAAAACACACTTCTCTGTGTAAATTGTAAGTGGTTCTATGAATAATATAACCAAAGAGGATGATACCTGCTTAGTGTCTTTGGTTACCACATCTCTCCCAGCAGGGCCTCATTTGCTGTAGCTGGGGTTGTAGATTATTGCTAAAAACAACCCCTCTCGGTCACTTGGTGAACTGAGAGAATTTGCATGTTTATTAAGACTTTCCAGAGAACTCCTAATTTACCTAGACAATGCCTTTTCAATATGAAGCAATAACAATAATGCTGTTATTTTTTATATTCATATCATCAGTTGTTTCTAGCAACCATGGGTATGAGATGTCACTTACCTCCTAGCTCTAGGCCTGATTTGCTTTGCATTTTCCAAACTATTTGCCACCCTATTCAATTGATTTGAGAACATTTTAACCAATATTTTAAATCTAACAACATAACTGGTCAGTTTGATTTGCCATTCATAGTTTTCCTTGGCTTTAGCAAATTCACTATACCCCCTTCAAAAGATAATGAATAATGTTCTAGTATGAAATGGTTTTTGAGAGAATTGTTACCTTAATTGCAGTTGACTCATAACTCTCACCACAACTACGTCCTATTTAAAATGGTGATTCTTAACATCCACAATGTTATTCATTTTTACACATCCTTTATTCTCTTGCAAGAGGACCCCTTCTCGCATGCATAAAAATCTCAGCAACACCACATGAGGAAGGAAGTCTCTCAAACTCTTTTTATAGGATGTAGACATGATCATGAATTGATTGCTGAAATATACATAACCTTGCCTGCCACAAACAGGAAAGACAGTGCTGGAACTCGCACTCCATCTGTGTAGTAGCACCACCCTTTAAAAGATAGTGATTTCTGTAATGTGTAATGGGAAGAAACCTAAAACATGACACCAGAGAAAAGTGTTTCTCCAAAATTTCAGCATGACAATACAGACTGTTTTCTTTTTAAGAATCATTGAAATGGTTCTACATCGTTTGCTAAGCTTAAACTCAGTCCCTTATTTACGGGGATTTGGCATAGGGCAGTGCAGCAACCCACCTTGCTGTGGTGCCCTATGCCAAAGTGAAAGGGCAGGAATGCTCTGTATTTATGCTATATGGTGCATTATGCAATATGGTGCATTATGCAGTATGGTGCACCTTCCTGCACAAAAACAATCCTGAGAGGCGTTTTCCTCTTTCTATGTGTGCTTCAGAATGCAGCACACATGGAAAGAGGAAACATTAAGAGAAATACAAATATTTCTTCCTACTACACCTCACCTCAGGTTTTGGTACATCCCCAGTTTTAAATGGTTTTGTACATCTGGGTAAGCTTCAAAATCCATGGGTGTTGCATAGGAACACCCACCACAAACCCATGGAGCACTTCCAGAGTGCAGAGTAAGGCAACGGAGCAATTTGTGCTGTCTTACCTTACTCTATATCTTACCACAGAAAGTGGTTTTGTGTGGCTTCATAGATATGTTTTTATAGTGTGCACCGCTGGAGCGTCACAAAAAGTGACACTCCAGTGGTGCAAGGGGTTCATAAACATGCCCGTCAGGTCCTAAAAACTATAGTGGAGTGTAGGTGCTTCATGATTTATCAGAAATCATTACCTTGATCAAAACTATTAGTTGCAAATGACATATTTTAAGGTACTGCTTAACTCTACATTTCCTGACAAAGGAGTCTAAACCTTATCCTCTTAAAGAGGAGAGATCTAGCGACATGATAAACATGGCACAATGGTCCTCTTGCAGTTACCGAGTGTTGATATCTAAACATAGAAATTTTCATTTTGTTTCAAACCGCATAATCTAATGAGTTTTTCTTCTTCAATTTCAGAATATAAATGTCCAGTGGACCAGCAGGAACAACTTGAAGAAACACTACCTTTGATTTTAGGTCTGGTCCTAGGATTTGCCATTGTGATAACTCTGGCCATCTACCACGTTCACCACAAACTAACGGCCAACCAGGTTCACATTCCTCAAGACAGATCTGACTACAAGCACATGGGATAGATTCTTATTTTATATCTGTATGGTTTGATTCTAAACATTTGTCAGCAAGTTCACTCAAAAAGCACTTTGTTCTTGTATATAATAGCATTTTGAATCCATGTATCTGCTATGAATGTTCGATATGGCTACTTGCTAATGATTCTTGAGTGGGCAAACAAAGTCAAGCATTTGGCAAGAGGACATTTTATGTGTTGAGTGCACCATAGAAGTGTATTTAATCAATCAATCAATTAATCAGTCAATCATACACATAATAAACATTAAACAGATACATTTAGATTCAGTGCAACCGAATGGAAGGTCATTTGCATTAGCTGGCTGAACCTTGACTTACATGGACTGCCTCTCGAGTACTGGCAGCACGTATGCCCGCTGTATGAGGACAATTCCATTCGGTTGAAGATGCCATTTTATTGATTTTAATGCCATGAAATTATAGCAGCGGGCCAGTTGTACGAATATCAGTGAGTTATTGACGAACTCTCTTAAGTTGCATAACGTGGTATTACCCTGCTAACACAATGTTGTAGAATCATATTATATTTGGGTTTTTTTTGTTGACTTTTATCACTCCGTATGAGCATGACTTGGTACTTCTTTTTAAGTTTTGGTTGTAACAGTTTCATAAAAAAAGCTGCAGTAGAGAGGTTCCATTTGACCACGTACATGCGGTTTCTTTCAACCTTATGGTTTTAGGACATTGCATGCCATATGTCCAGGAGAAAAACAATGGAAATTTTAATGGAAATACAGGAGTACAGATTGAAACCAGTGATCACAATTAGACATCAGTTGCAACCATATAGTGTAAATACATAACACTGACATTTCTCCATGTCAATTTCAAAACATATCTGAACACCCAGTGGCTAGCAACTGGGTCCAGTTGAAACCTATTGTAATTGTTCCAGTGTAAGTTATACAAAGGCAATGTAAGGCAAATAAGGATATTAACTTTCAGATTCATGTACATAAATAAGTCAACATAGGAATATTTAAAGAACTTTAATGTAAATAATATTTGTTATGCACAAAGGAAAGCTCTGTTGAAAGCAGAGTATGGAAATATATTGTAGTATTTCATAATCAGAAAAAAGCTCAATGCATAATGCATGTGAAGAAATAACTATGCTTTCAATTCATGTTAAGTGTGCTTTCATATGTTCACAAAAGAGAGCGTTAGAAAAGATCTGCACTAGAATATGCTACTTGAATGGTTAGCGAGAGAAACATTAACTTGGCGGTCTGGTAACATACAATGCAACTTAAACTATGCAACCAGCCTCATTGAAAGTCTTCAATAGATAAACAATTTAGTTTTCGATATCTTTGTGAAAGGTGTAAGAGATAAATTAAGGACGGATTAGCACAGAATTATTGTTAGTAAAAGTAGAAATCCTCTTTTATCAATGTCGATTTTCAGGATTTGCCTCAAATAAACTCTACACATTTTTTGTGCATGTTTAATCTCAGAAATCTGCCTCTCTGCTTTTCTTTAAAAAATATAGGTCACTTTACAGACTTTATCCCATCTGGATATCAAAAGTATACTGGACAAGCCCAAGGGTGTGTTCATGTATGCCCTAGCCTGGATGCGGTGCTATAAATTGTGTTGCTCAAGCACCAAAGTGATGGCCATAGTTGAGTGGATAGTTTTTTTCACTTTATTATTTTTGCCCACCACTTCTACATTGTGATGTACGCACTGGGCCGCCTGTCAACCTGCCAGCAAATCCAGATTTGCAGTATTTTTGCGGCAGGCAGAAAATGTGCGTCACAAAAATACAGCTCCTTGGTCTGTCTTTACCAAGTCTCTCTGTGACCTGGCAGAGTGTCCAGCGCCGAACCCTGGAAGGGGAGGGTCTCGGATGCTAGAAAATGCTGATTTAAATTTAAAAACTCTTTGTCTTTAGCATCCGACAACCTCCAGTCCAAAGATGCACAGGGCAGAGGGGTAAATACACTGAGGTTGTTTCAGGTGACTGGGTGGGGGGGCGGGGTGGTTGTGAAGGGGAAATAGGGACCAGATAAATGTCCTGAGGATGTAGGAGGGAGAAGAAGGGTGTTGCGAGTCTTATCAGATCAATCCAGTCGCAATCTTGTCTGTGAGCATAATGTAGCCTCCCATTGTCTCCACTTCTCACCATTATCATAGGTAAATCCTCAAGTAACTGAGAATCGGACATTTCTTTATAAAAGTTGCTTTAAGGGATAAGGGAATGAAGAAGATCATTAAACAGTGCCTTTGCACATTTTTAAACAGCTGCCCGAACTCTGAGAAATCACACCAAGGCATATCATCCCTATTGGCTACTGTATCAAGAAAAGCTGTCAATTTAAGAAAGGACAACGCAGCGTGCCCACCTAAATTCAGAGAGAAAATTCCTGTGATCTTATGCCACTGCCAGACAGCGGTTTTGCAGTGTGTTTCATGAAGGTGACAATGGTATTTGTTACTTACTGGAGACACGCAGGGCAATACACAGGGCAGCTTATTTATGAGAGGCTTGCACCCCCGGAGCATCACTTTTGCTGACACTCCACCATCGCAGACATCTCAAACATATCTATGAGGTCACACAATGCCACTTTTTGTGGCTTTGAATGGCCTCATAGATATGGAGTAAGACAAAGCAGTGCAAGTCTCTGAGTTGCCTTGCTCTGCCCCAGGGAGCCGTTCAATGGGCGTTGCAATGGGTTTTTCCATGCAACACACATTGGTTATGACACTGCCCCAGATTTACTTAATCACGTAAACCTGGGGAGTGCCAAAACCTTATGCCTCCCCAGGAGAGGCATAATGAGGAGAAGTATTTGTTTTCCACCTCGTATTTCCCTCTTTCCAAAGAAAGAAGAAAACACCTCTCTGGATTGTTTTTGTGCAGGAAGGTGCCCCCTCCTTCACAAAAACAATCCTCCATGCAATGCAGACAGCCTTGTACCATGGTGCAAGGGTCCCTGCATTGGCACTACGTAGCCAATTGTGTGCCAGCGCAGGGAGAAAGGACCAGAATGCAGCATGTTATAAAAATATAGTGCATTCTTGCCCTTTTCTATTGAGCTAGGACAGCGCAGCAAGAAGACTTGTGGTGCTGCCCTACACCATTTCCCCATAAATAAGCCCCCACGTCTTTTACATTTCATCATTCAATGGTGGAACATTCAATGACCATAGCACAAAGCAGTTGTGAAGCTTTTTTCAAAATCACACAAGCTTGGCAGTGGCAGACATAATTGGTCCACAGGAAATCAAAAAATAGAATTGGAAATGACACACTAGCCTACGAAAGCAGTGTGTTACACTGGGGAAAGCCTCTTCAGATTTTGCACTCTTAAAAACACACATAATGCACCCCCATCACTTTAAGGACACAGCAATGGGTGGGAGTGTAGAGGAGTTACGGGACCGCAGTGGGATAGTGGCTTCCACAAGGCAAGGAGAAGTGAGGAGAAAGGGGGCTTATAGGGCCAGGGATGAAAGCAAGAATTTGGGTGCATCCTGGTAGCACAAAGGGTGGCCATGTGAATTTGAACAGTGTTAACAGGCAGACAGATAGCATGGTCAATAAGATTGGGGGTATTGATTTTCAGATTTCCCAACAAACCTGCTGGGATATGTTGCTAAAACATATTAAATGAGGAGCAGGGCATGAAGTGGGCTTACTGGGCAGTGGAAAGAGAGAGGGCAAACAGTTAGGGGCACTTAAAACACAACATTTCTCAAACTAATCAACATTTTTAAGGTCTTCAAAACAGAGATGAAAGAGTGTGTTTGTGTGTGAGAGAGAGAGAGAGAGAGAGAGTGTGTGTGTGTGTGTGTATTTTTGACATTGTGGGCATGTAAAAATTCCGGGTGAAATCCGACAGACACTTCAACATACCGGACTGAAAGCCCTTGAACCTAACTATTTACCAAAGACTACATTTTGTGGGGGGGGGGTGCAACACCACACACACCCCCTCTAAAGCTACGACCCTGCAGGTAGACACAGAGGAATGTAGCACGTCTGCTGCCAACTGGACTCCTGCTCACACTACTTCTATTGGCTAGATGTTGGCGCAAACCCAATGAAAGTGGATCTGCTTCATTTTTTTTAAACAAATGACAATTTTGAAGGGCCTTTTATTAAAACAATGTGGAATTTTTACAAAAGTGCTAATTTCGTTGTTCTTTTGTTAATCACAATTCTGGTGGGGGGGTCTGGCAAATGGTGCAAGCAAATCACAGTACAATCAACGTTTGAAGCTTGACAGGGAAAAACACATGCAATTTGTTCATTATTGCCCATTGAAATGGGGCAGTAATTGCAAACAAGGTAACATATCTGTCAGTATCAGTATCGTGGATAGTAGATGGAACCATTTTGGCTAATTAATTTAGTCTATCCATGATTGAAAATAATAGTTTCTTTTTTTTTTTTTGCTAAATGATGGTACAGCTTAAGCAATCATCACCTCCTAAACACCTCCAAAAGCTAATAACAAGGTTGTTTACTTAGTATACTTAGTGAACATATGCATATATATATATATATATATATATATATATATATATATATATATATATCACTGAAAAAAAAAAAAAAGGTTACAGGGAAGTTATAGTTAGGTTGACGCGTTACCCATACAAAACCATAGAAATTCAGCAGTTATAGTTATACTTATAGTTATACTTATGTTAAGAAACTATAGCTCGTGGCCTAATGTTACTTTCCGGCATGAGTTGTAGTTTCATCAGCGCTGCCCTGGTGGATTCAAACCGCCAGGACAACCATGGCGGAAAACCGCCAGTCCCCGCGGTGTGACCGCTGTGCTAACACCGTGGTCAAAACATGGTGATTTGTACCGCCAGCCAGTTGGCGGTAGAATCGCGGTTGTAATGAGGGCAAATGTCTTCTTCCAGGTGATTTTGTCTGCTGTTTCTGATTCTCTACTGCCATCCTGATTTATATGCAGCATTCTGGGATTGATAGTCCACAAGTTTTCACACCTGAAAACAATTACGACACCTTCAGCACGTTCGTTTCACTTTGAATAGTATGGTAATGTGAATTTTCAATTTTCAGCATTTCCTCATGCTTGTGATAGTCTGCACTTACATAAATGCCATTCTCAATGTCTCTTCACCCACTAATCATTGCAGAATTTTTCTTTCACTTTAAGCACATTTATTTCACTCCAAGGTCAGGTAGTATATGTCATTTCTTAAACCACCATGTTCATAGAAAACCGTGCCCTTTAAAACACCATCCTCAATGTCTCTTTGTTTCCATACAAGATTTAAACCCTCAGTCCATTTCCTGCTCAACATGCTTTCAGATGTATAAAAAAGTTAAACATGTAGTCTCCAGACCCTATATTTTAGGGCCGCATCAGCTATGTAAAAGACTTAAGAGGCATCTGCTCACCATATTTTTCTTGATGAGATTGTGGCTTCCATTCTGGGGTAGCACCAGGCGCTTTTAGAAGTCAGATCACAGTCCCTTGTCTTCCAGTGTAATCTACACAGGCAGGAGATAAATAGTTCCTTGCTCACTCGGAAATTTGCCACTATGTCGAAACGTGTTGTGGTGTCTGATGGAAAGCTTTCATGAGGAAAACAAGAGAAATAAATGAAAAGTCATTATTGCAGCCTCTGGGATTGCAGCATCGTTCATCTGTGTTTAGTTATGAAGGTTTTGGACTTAACCTTAACGCTGCACTGGCAGGAATGCGCATTGCTATCTACGACCAGGTGTTTGTGTGTGATATATATAAATATATATATATATATTTATATATATATATATATATATATATATATATATATATATAATCTAACAAAACGGTCCTAATTGTGGCGCGCATTTTATGCTGGTGCAGACGTGAGGAATGGACCTTTCCTCTTTAATATTTTTCAAACAAACAATTGGAAACAATTGTGCCACTGCACTCCAGGAAAGTTTGTATGCTTTTTAATTCAGTCATGTATAACACCAACCATCACCACCAAGATGGTGATGGTTGGTGTTATACATGACTGAATTAAAAAGCATACAAACTTTCCTGGAGTGCAGCAGCACAATTGTTTCCAATTGTTTAAAAAAAAAATATATATATATATATAATACGAAGGTGGAAACTATCCATCATTGATATCCATGTACACATTTTTTGTTGTATTTAACATCGCCGCCTCAATAACAGCACAGGAATTATACACAAAATTAACTTTGTCACCTCATCCCAACTCTCTCAGAGCTATAAAAACTAAAAAATAAATACCTTTCATCCTACCACCTGCCCACATCTGGCCATTCCCTCTTTTATCCTATAAAACAACACAAAATACTTGAATCTTGCCACAATCCCTGACCTCTCTTGGAAACAGAAATAACTGGTCTGCTGTGATTTTCCTCTACGACCATTTGGGCCTTCCCTACCACCATGAATTTTGACAGGGGAGACCAACTCACTCTGTTCTACGAAGACCTGAAAAAGGAAAGGGAATGCATGACATCGTCTATCATTTCTCCTCTTTCGCTATCCTTAACCCGGGAGGAGTTGGCAGAATTCCGCATGCCCTTCCGCTGCTTTGTTTAGTTCTCTAAAGATCCAAAAGAAAGATAGAGTGGCTTGAGCAATAGCTTTCTCCCTATGTGACCATACCACAGTAGGCCACATGTTGTGTTTTCAATTGTTCTGAGGTAATATCAGGAAATACCCAGGTTTTAAACCAGATAGTGATGCTAGTGGTTTCTACTGATTGCAAAATAGTTTTATTCTCAGGTGGAACTTTTGAATGTATACACAAAAGTAACTGTGTGTGCAGTAACTTCTTATAGAAGTATGCAGACACAGAGCACTATCTTAAATATATTATATCCACCTACAGAATTGTTGTATGTAAAATTTTAGGACAAATATTTGACATCCTGACCGAAAGTATAATTAATTATCTTTTTAAAATAGATTTGTAGAAAATAGATATTGAGGATGAAAATGTCCTATTAATATCATTTTAATCGAAGTTAAGCAAGCTATACAATCACTTTCAAACAATAAAGCCCCAGCACAAAGTTCATCAGTTTTACTGCATGGGGTGTAACGTTTTTAAAGTGATTAATATGCACCTCTTAAGGGAGTTGTCTCCTGAGTCTTTACATATAGGTTTACTTTTATTATTTTGAATCCCACAATATACACGTAGTGAGTCTTACTGAACAATTCCATTGCTCACCACTGACTCTAAAATATAGCATGAAGTTGCTAAAAACTGACTAGATATGTTTACGGAATAGTTCTCAACAGAATTTTGACTGATACTGTACAAATCAAACATCGAAACATGTAATATGTTATGGGATTTTCACATACGTGTTGAGCTACTGAATTTTAGGAAGGCCCAAATCAATCGCTGTTTCAAGGGTTGCAGCCAGGTTGGCTTATTGGTAACAGGTTACTAATATTTGCTGGTTGTGTTCCAATGCATGACTACAATGGAATGTTGTGAGATTTTTTTGACCAGGATGATAAAGTTGCCCATAGAAAGTGATGTCACAATTATGCTACTGGCTATATGCGAAGAACAAACACCTCCTAACTGTACAAAGTTATTTTATTATATGGGGCTGACAGTGGCTCATCGCGATATGGGCAGATTGCAGGTAAGTGGAGGAAGCAGCTAACAGTTCGAGGATTTTCCAATATGGACTGGTGTATGTTGACGGAAAGATATGTGTAGGTGGTTTGAATAAGTATGGCTCTCATGGACTAAGTTTCACAGTTTTGTACAAATGATAGCTCCAACACAGCCGCAATGTCTGCAGAGAAAATCCTTCGTATGAAAACTGAGGGGATATGGATGGTATATGGATATGGATATGGATGGTGCTTTTATGGGTACTCGTGTAGTAAGCAAAATGTTAGCAATTAAACCAGTTGGTGTGTTCAGAATTTACTACTGAAATCACTTATGGTTGCAAAGTTTTCCTGGCATGTTACCTAATGTTTGGTTTATAAAGGAAAATAAAAAAAAACATTGTTTTTCAAAGATATTGTTACAATCATAAGTTCAAATTAAAGAGTCTTTTTATGGACGACAGCCACAGCCTGCTTTTAATAACCATTATGTTTAGGAACACATTAATTCTGCAAAAGTTAGTGAGGTACCGCCAGTAAAAACGTGCATAGGTGCAGAGAAGGCTTTTGACCCAGTGGATTTGGAAGGCCTGTGGTCTGTATTATATAATAATAGTTTTTGTTCAAGCTCATCAGAGCAGTTCACACCCTGAGCCATAATTATAATTTTTTCATGTAATACAAGGAGAAGGACACTTTTCTAAGCCACATGAAAGGAAGAGGGAGGGAATGCACCATATCTATTGAGATATGGTGCATTCTTGCACTCTCTTTCTGCTAGTGCAGTTTTGGCTGCCTAGTCCCAACGAAGATACCCTTGCACTATGGTGCAAGGGTGCCTGCGTTGCAGTCAGGATTGTTTTGTACAGGAAGGGACACCTTTGTTGATATGCATAAAAACAATGTCAATGTATGAAATGATGCGTGCCAGAATAACAACAAACTTGCTTTGCTATTGTCGCTTCCACCTGACATGACCTCCACATCAAGCCAGAAGTACGTGGTCAAGCAGGCTCTGCAACCCAGACCTGAAGCAACCGATTGACAGATCACAGGTGGGGTGACACGTAGCCCATAGACAAAAGTGAAAAACAGGAAAGACCTAGATCGATTCCCCAAATAGACAGCAAAACCACAAAGGTTATAGAAAGTTGGCCCCCAGTACAACACATTTGGCCAGCAGGGTACGCTTTCCCAAAACACCATAAAGTTAGATGCCACATGAGGTTAAGAACACACAGCTAATCAGAATACAGCACATACACCATCACGATCTCCCCATGCGAGACATCTGAACATGTTACCTACTGGCCCACACAATGTCCACACAAGGTCTAGATCTACCTGCACACTTTATCAGATGGTCGGATTTATGGCCTCATGACTAGGCCTGGATTCCTTTTTTCAAAGAATGTATTTAACCGTTTTACTGCGCAATGCACAAAAAAACACTCAAAACTCTGTAATTTTGAGAGACAGACATCAGACCCCGAATCTGTACCGCACTTTACCGGCTCTTGCGTTTCATTAAACAGTGTGTTCCTGCTTTGCCAGACACCTTTTGTTTTTCATTTATTCAATCCCTTTGCTGCGGTGCCTTCCCTCCTGCCCCATGAAAACCTTTTTTTGGCTATTTGGGGTAGCTTACTCTTAGGCCCCCATAACGTTTTGTCCACATAAGCTATCCACACCAAATTTGAATATTTTTTTTCCATCATCCTGGGGATTCTAAAGGTGTCCAGCGTTTGTGCATTTCTCTGGTGGGATTCGAGATAATTAGTAATTATGCTATATTTTGAGTTTTTGGGGAAAAATGAGAAAAAAGTGCTGCAGAAGAGAGCGTCTGTTTTCCCCTGCAAATGGCATCAACAATGAGTTTGCAGTGCTAAAATCGCCATCTTACTGGCTTTCAGGCACAGGCAGACTTGAATTAGAAAAACTAATTTTTCACAGTTTTGACATTTTACTGGGTCATAGCCCATTTTTCCTATTTTTTGTGCTTCAGCCTCCTTCCAGTTAGTGGTGGAAATGGGTGTGAAATCACCATAGGACCCTGTAAAGTTATACATTTCTAAAAAGTAGATGAACTTTTGAACTCAGCAAGGGGTCATTTGTGTAGATCCTTCAAGGTTTTCTGGAAAGTAACAGTTGAAATACAAACATATTGAAATTAAGTTGAACTGTCATTTGTGTCCACATTTTAATCTATTACTTCATCTAACTATAGCAGAGTTTCAGAAGTAATACACCATTACGTCCGCTGGATCCTTTTGCTTACAGGGATATATAGGGCTTGTAGATTCACAAAGAACCTGAGGTACCCAGAGCCAATAACTGAGGTGCACCTTGCAATGATTTTTCATTGTGTACAGGGTATACAGAAATTAATATGGTAAAAGATAGAGTGAAAAATAGATATCAAGGAAACCTATGTATTACTGAACTGGGCACAAGATATAGAGATATGGGGAATTCGTGGGTACCCGTACTGGCATGTGAATTAGAGGGCCTTTCTCAAAATGACTTCTTTCTTACACACTGTCTTACATTTGAAAGGTGCAAATGCAGAGAAAGACAATTGGTAACAACACTTGTTCTGCTATTCTGTGTTCCCCTAAGTCTCCCGATAAAAATGATACCTCACTTGTGTGAGCAGGCCTAGTGCCCATGACAGGAAATGGCCCAAAGCATAACTTGGACACATCACATTTCCACCCAAAACTGACCCTTTTTTGCAATGTGCCTAGCTGAGGATTTTGGGCCATAGCTCAGCCGACACCTAGGGAAACATAGCAAACCTGTACATTTTTAAAAACTAGACATGCAGGGAAATCCAGGATGGGGAAACTTGTGTGATTCTCGGCAGGTTCTATTACCCAGAACCCCTTGCAAACCTCAAAATGTATCTAAAAACACATTTACCTCACCTTTCTGTGATGGAAAGTTTGGGAAACTCAGGGAACCACAACCTTCTTATCACCTAGCATTCCTTCACGTTTCCTGATAAAAATGGTACCTCACTTGTGTGGGTAGGCCTAGTGCCCTCAACATGAAACAGCCCAAAGCACAACATGGACACATCACATTTTTCCACCCAAAACTGACCCTTGTTTGGCAACATTCATAGCTATGGATTTTGGTCCCTAGCTCAGCTGGCACCTTGGAAACCTACAAAAACTGTAGATGTTTTAAAACGAGACACCTAAGGGAATCCAGGATGGGGTGACTTGTCTTGCTCTCACCAGGTTCTGTTACCCAGAATCCCTTGCAAACTTCAAAAATTGTCTAAAAACCACATTTTCCTCACATTTCTGTGATGTAAAGTTCTGGAAAATAAGGGAAACTACAAACTTGCTACCAACCAGCGTTCCACCAGGTCGCCCTGTAAAAATGGTACCTCACCTGTGTGGGTTGGCCCAGTGCCGATGATAGGGATTTGCCCAAAACATATAGTGGTCACATCAAAATTATCTGTCATAAAATGACTTGTTTTTGCAAGGGTCACCTGTGGTTTTGTTCCCTGGCTCGGCCGCCAACCAGGAAAACCTACCAAACCCAGATATTTCTGAAACTAGATAGCCGGGGGAGTCCAGGGAGGTGAGGCTTATGTGGATCTCCCAATGTTTTCTTACCCAGAATTGCCTCCAAACCTCACATTTAGCTGACAAATCTAATTGTCCTCACATGTCTGTGTGGGATCCTTGTATCAGCACAAATGTCCTACCACCCATGGTTTCCCTTGGTCTCCCAATAAAAATGATACCTCACTTGTGTAGGTGGGCCAAGTGCCTGCGACAGAGAAGGGACAAAAATGTGTGCAAATTGAGGTGGAACCAAAGCAGGTCCAAAAGGGCAGTTTTTTTTATACGTTTTTAGGCTGGCTCTGTTTTAGGCACCAACACAGATGGAGCAGAGTTTTTATCAGTACAGATGGGGCAATGCTGTGTGGTAACAATGCTGTGGATTCCTGAATTTTCCATCACAGAAATGTAGGAAAAATGTTTGATTTCATACAAAGTTGGAGGTTTGCAGGCCATTGTGGGTAACAAAATGGTGTGGGGTGCATGTGAAGCACACCACCATGGATTCTCCCAGATGTATAGTTTTCAGATTTATCTGGGTCTGGCAGATGTTTCCAGGTGGCAGCGCACCCAAGTCCAAAAAGTCCAGGCGCTCACCATTGCAAGTGGGACGATATTGGAAGCTAGCCAAGCTCTCTGTAAAATCAAAACCCAAAAGTCAAATGTCCTCTTGCTTGCGATTGGAATGAGATGCTTTAGTCCATGGGGTGGGAGGGGACAGAAAGACTGTTGTCCCTATCAGTTGGGGCAGGGTGCATGGCCATGTCCATGGTAGGCAGCCTTCACCCCTCTTTTATAAAAAAAAATCCCTGGTGTCCAGTGGGTTTTCTGTCCCCCCAGGGGGCAGATTGGAAGTAATAACACTCAATCTACCCACACTCAATCCACCCCCCAAGGGGGCGGAAAGTCGGTGCCTATTTTGGGGGGGCATTGCCGTGCCCATTCTGGGCAGCCACCAGCCTTAGACATTTAAAAAAAAAATGCTCCTTGGTGCCTAATGGGCGTTCTACCCCCAGGAGTGGGCAGATCATGGGTAATTACCCTACATGCCCAACAGGGTGGGCAGAAAGAATTTGGTCCCTATTTATATAGGGTGGATGCTTGGCCGTGTCCATGGTGGGCAGGCTTACCCCTCTTTAACAAAAAAACCCTGGTGTCTAATGAGCTTTCTGCCCACAAAGGGGGCAAATCAGGAATAATAATCTCCATCTGCCCCCAGGCAGGGCAGAAGAACTGTTGCTCTTTATGTCTGGGGAGGAGTGGGGGCTATGGCATGCCCACTCTTGGCAACCCCCCACCCTACTTACAAAAGAAAATAATCCCTTGTGCCTAGTGTGCTTTTTACCCCCTCAGCAGAGGCAGATCAGGAGCTATTGCCCCTATCTGCCCCCAAGAGGTCAGAAAGACTGTTGCTTGTGTTTTGGATGGGTGGAGGCTTGAAGGAAAAAAATAATCCCTAGTGGTGGGGAGGCAGAAACATTAAACTAGCAAAAGTATTATGGGGGAACAAAAGCCCTTGCTCAAGGGGTCACTCCCTTCTCCCTTGTGCCTAATGGAGTGGGTCCCTGTTTGGGAATCGCCCTCCTGTGGTGAACCCCCAGTAGGGATCCACTAGGAAGGGATACCATTGTAAAGAGGAAATTCTCCCTTTTCGAATGATACCCCTTCCTTCTGCCTCTGTGCTCGAGGGAGAGATAGCCCCCTGAGTACAGAGGCAGTGAAAGTAAAATGAGCTGATTGGTTCATTTTACTTTTGTTTTCACTGAAATGACATCAGCGTGCCATGCACACTGCTTGTCATTTCAGGCAAACTAAAAACAGCCTCAGGAGCTGGGAAAGCTCTTTCCCAGCTTCTGAGGCTGTTCCTGTGCTGTAAACAGCAGAAGGATTTGGTGGTCGTGTAATGAGGCTCACAAGCACTGATGCTGAGGACAGAACCATTCCTTCCTCAGCACCGAAGGTGTAAAGGGATATCCGCATTCATGCAACATTTTGGTGTGCAGCCAGGAGAGATTGGTTCTCCGAGCCTAGACTGCGGCCAAAGGACTGGGACCCCACCCATACAGATTCCCATCTGCGCAACAGAGAGCGGTGAAGAGACGCGGCAATTGATTGAACGTTTTGCTGAATCCATGGGGTGGAGGGCCACCCTGAAGCTGCCATTAGTGGATAAGAGACTACATCTGATCCTTAGTCCCAGCAGTTGGCGTATGACAAACTAGGGCTTTGCTTGGACCACTGGGTGAGACTGGTGAGACACAAATGGTATACCTGATCCATGGTGTGATATAGGGCTCTGCTTGAACCACTGTGCGAGACACAGATCGTACGCATGACCCTGGGTGTGATGTAGGTTCTGTTTGGACCCACGGGCGAGACACAGATGGTACACATGACCCTGGGGGTGATATATGATTACGCTTTGATCGCTGGGTGAGACACAAATGGTACGCTTGGTCCCTGAGTGTGACATAGGGGTGAGGCCTTAATGCTTGGGTCACGGGGTGTGACACAGATGTTACACATATGCTCTGGGTGTGATATAGCGCCCACACCTCAATCTTATTTTTTAGTGTAAAGGGGTTTCTCAGCACTACAGGTCTCTTAAACACAGGTGGTGTCTAAAGGAAGTGTTATTTGCTTTTACCGCAGGGCATGACACAGATGGTACGCTGAGCCCCTGGGTGTGAAACAGGGTACTATTCGGGTGTTAGGGAAAATTTGGACCTTGGAGATTAGGTATAGCTTGTGCTTGGCCAAGTAGGGCCTATTGTAGTCAAATTGTTCCTTCTTCTCTATGTAAATTGTAGCTATTTTTGAACTGAGCCGATATTGACTGACTATCAGGCTCACTTGGTCCCATGTACCCCACACAGCCTCCCCACAGCACCAGGAGGCATGCGCTAGAAGCGGGCTAAGGGTTTTTTTTTGGACAAAGTCATCATTTTTTATCTGTCATTTTGTCTTCTCTTTCATGTTGAAATGCTATGTCTTGTTAGGTGTTTTATGCGTATATAAGGAAGTCACTATCTTTCTCTCAGAAAGATTTATTCCATGCCTGCTAATCCTCTGTTAAAACAGTTTACAATGTTTATGTTAACTATTGCACTTCCTTACAGGTTGTGAGTCTTTATATGCGATTTTGTATGTACTGTGAAAGTCTATTTGATGCATCTCTGTTTAAAGTTCAGCTCATAGCTAGTAGTTATTGCTAACATTACCCTGTGTACATATTTCTTGATGATTAGAATAGGACTTAGGACCATCTAAAACTCAAAGAAGTTAGAACCAGACCAGTCCCCTAAAAAGGTTTTCAACTCATCCTGGAGTCACCCTTAAGTCACATGCAAACTAGATTTCCCACGCCAGCTAAAAAGCTAGATAAATACTGCTGTGGCACACACATACTAAGATACATGCATTCCCTGGCCAGAGGGGGAACCTTTCACAACAACACAATAGAACACACAAGGACACACATTCAGACAAAATTTGTAGGATGGAAAAAGTGTAAAAGAGAAGCACTGTTAGAGCTATGGGTCATCTTCGAGGTGGCCCCAACCTGCAACCACCTAGAACCCACAAGCAGGATTATGCCACCTCCCCATCATATGTAGGTTATGTAGGTATGGAGGTGCTTTCTCTGATGCCTGCTATCCCAGCTGTACCTGCCCTAGGTTACACCAGTACACCCGTTATGGGGCAAGAGGGCCCATGCCGAGCAGCAATCCAGGACCCATCATATGCCACAATCTGTCATCCAAACCCCAGCAGTGCAGGGAGCATATATTTCAACCCATCCAGTAGGGCTACTTCCAGTGTCCAATGTCGGGGAGGGATTCATAGGGTACACTCCCCCAAAGTATTCCCAGGCAGCAGGAGAGATGACAGAAAGTGAGTTTGAGGGTACGTTCCTACCAAGGATGAGCACAAGCAGCTCCGAGTGAAGGAGGCACCTTTACTCACGCACAAGGAGAGCAGCGACAAAGACGTGTGCTACTCCCTCCAATCGCGTTGGTCAGACAGACCAACCCTTGAGGGTTAGTTTCTAGAGATGAAGGTGAGGTCTTTGCACAACCATTTTACTACCTGCTGGCCCTCTAGACTGAAATGGAGGGTCAGTATGATAAATAAATTCTGTCCAGAGGAGGGATCCTTCAAACCAGAGGACATGGCCATTGCGTAAGACTGCATCTGGCGTGTATGGAGAGATCCCAAATGGAACTTCCCCTAAATGCAGGAATGCTTGAGAAGATGGGATCCCTACGTTGAGGTCAAACCTGCAGAGCTGCTCCCAGCCAAAATATGCCCATTGTTACAGATGGGCATGTCAGGTACCATCTATGTGCAAGAGGTGCATGTGGACAAACAAGGGCTCAGAACCAAACTAGTTCCATTGAAGGACAGGGCTGAAAAATGGATATCATATTTTGAGAAAAACAATGCAGGATGTGATTTCAAGAGAGCTATAATCAGCATGATCAAAGATCAGACCAATATGGTGTTTTCCTGAGCCTGCAGCCCAACCGTCATGCTGACTAACACCGAGCATGACCTGGCCACATTCAGTTCTTTCAGACACCAGATTTGATCGGCCCAGGGAGAAATATATTCGGACTGCCCAGATGTAGGAGGATTGATGGCGGAGAGTATAAAGCCTGGGGAAACGATGACTGACTTTCTAAACAGAATGCAGGTCCGGTGGGAACAGGAGACAGGACAGCCATGGACCAACACGCCCTTCCAGGTTTATTCTTCTACAACATTCTTAAAAAGGGGCTACCCATCAAAATACAGAGAGGACAGCACTGTAGGATTAGACTTCAAACCTTGATGGGAAATCCAGGCCCACCTATTACATTACTGTAGAAAGAAACCGGAAAAGGACAGTGAAAATCAGGAGCAAAGTCAAAGAGAAGCCTTGAAGCTGGTCCAACATAAACTCAAAAAGACCACCCTCAATCAATCAATCAATCAATCAAATTTTTTTATAAAGCTCGCTACTCACCCGTAAGGGTCTCAAGGCGCTGGGGGGTAGGAAAAAGAGGGGTGCAGGGTGGGCTGCCGTTTTACTGTTCGAAGAGCCATATCTTGAGGTGTTTTTGGAAAGACAGGAGGTCGTGGGTCTTGCGGAGGTTGGTTGGGAGGGAGTTCTAGGTTTTGGGGGTGAGGTAGGAGAAGGACCTGCCTCCTGAGGGCGTGCGTTGGATGTGGGGAACTGTGGCGAGGGAGAGGTCGGCGGAGCGGAGGTGGCGGGTGGTGATGTGAAAGTTCACTCTTTCATTGAGGTAGGCTGGTCCAGTGTTGTGGAGTGATTTGTGTGCGTGGATGAGGACTTTTGTCGATAGGAAGCCAGTGGAGGGATCTGAGGTGGGTAGAGATGTGTTCCCGGCGTGGGAGGTTCAGGATGAGGCGTGCGGCTACGTTTTGGATCCTCTGGAGTTTCTGCCGAAGCTTGACTGTGGTGCCAGCGTAGAGGGCGTTTCCGTTGTCCGGCCTGCTGCTGACGAGTGCATGGGTGACGGTCTTTCTAGTTTCTATGGGTATCCATTTGAAGGTTTTCTGCAGCATGCGGAGGGTGTTGAAGCAGGAGGAGGTGATCGAGTTGATTTGCTGGGTCATGAAGAGAGAAGAGTCTAAGATGACGCCGAGGTTACGTGCGTGGGTGGCAGGTGTTGGCGGTGGTGCTAGGGAGTTGGGCCACCAGGAGTCATCCCATATTGTTTTGTTGGGGCCGAAGATGATGATTTCGGTTTTTGTTGGAGTTTAGTTTGAGGTGGGTTGCTGTCATCCATTTGGCGGTGTCTAGGAGTCCGGCGTGGAGGTTGGTATTGGCGGTGGTGGGGTTCCTGGTGAGGGAGATGACGAGCTGGGTGTCATCTGCGTAGGATATGATGGTGATTCCGTGTGGGCGGAGGATGTTGGCGAGCGGGCCATGTAAATGTTGAAGAGGGTGGGGTTAAGGGAGGACCCTTGGGGAACTCCGCAGATCATCTTGGTTGCTGGAGATTGAAAGGTAGGGAGGCGGACTCTCTGTGTTCTTTCAGTGAGGAAGGAGGCAAGCCAGTCCAGGGCCTTGTGTTGGATCCCTGCATTGTAGAGGCGTGTACGGAGTATTTGGTGGCAGACAGTGTCGAAGGCTGCGGAGAGGTCCAGGAGGATGAGTGCAACGGTCTCATCTTTGTCGACTCTCGTTCTGATGTCGTCAGTGCAGGCGATGAGGGCAGTCTCAGTGCTGTGGTTCATGCGGAATCCAGACTGGGATGCGTCCAGTGTGTGGGAAGTGAGACAGGCGGGCGTTCACTAACTTCTCAGCGACCTTAGCGGGGAAGGGGAGAAGAGAGATAGGGCGGTAGTTCGTGAGGTCATTAGGGTTTGCTTTGGTTTTTTCAGGAGTGCGGTTACTTCTGCGTGCTTCCAGTAGTCTGGGAAGGAGGCGTCGTCGAAGAAAGCTGTTAAAAGTGGAAGTGGTTGGAGAGGGAGTTACAGAGGTTCTGTGTGTGAGTGGGGTCGATGTTGCAGGATTTGGGTTTGGTGAGCTCTTTGATGATGGTAAAGAGTTCCTTGCTGTTATGTGAGTTACTGTCTATGCGTTCATTGTAGTAAGCCCTTTTGGTTAAGCACTTTTGGTGGTCCTTATGAGTTGGTGGTGTTTGCGTATGGTGGTTATGAGGGTGGAGAAGTTGGTCATTGAGGGTTCCTGGCGCCAAGGTTTTCTGTTTTGCAACATTCACGCTTGGAGGCTTGGACTTCAGTGGTGAACCAAGGGGCGTTCTTGATGTTGCGGGTGGTGATGTTTCTTCTAAGAGGGGCGAGTGAGTCTGCACAGGTTGTAATCCATTGGGTGAGGTTATGGGCAGCAATGTTGGGGTCGTTGGTGTTGGTGGGGCGTTTTGTGCGAGCTGGACATTCAGGTGTTCTGCGGGGATCTTGTCCCACATGCGGTAGGGTGTGCTGTGTTGGTGGTGGTGTAGGGGAGGTTTTGAGAAGGAGAAATGGACGCAGTGGTGCTCGGTTCAGTGGTGTGTGTGAAGGTTATGTGGTTTCTGGAGGTGAAAATTGCATCTAGTGTGTGTCCTGCAGAGTGGGTGGGTGATGTGACTAGTTGCTTGAGTCCTAGGTTCGTGAGGTTGTCTAGTAGGGATGTGGAGTTGTGGTCGTGGTGGTTCTCCAGGTGAAAGTTGATGTCACCAAGAGGATGTAGTCTGTGGAAGTGAGGGTGCGGGGACTGATGGTGTCAGCGATGGCATCACAGAAGGGGGGGCGAGGTCCTGGTGGTCTGTAAATGAGGGTTCCTCTGAGGGTGGTGTTGACGTTTATGTGAATGAGGTAGTGCAGGTGTTCTGTGCTGTCAAGGGTGTCGAGTGTGTTGGTGGTGATCTTAATGGTGTTTTTATGTACATTGGCGATGCCACCTCCTGGTTTGTTTAGACGATCTCTACGATGGATTTTGTAGCCTTCTGGGATGGCTATGGCTATGTTGGGCTCAGATGAGGGATTCATCCAAGTTTCCGTGAGGAAGGCAATGTCCAGGGAGTTTGATGTGATCAGGTCCCAGAGTTCGATGGCATGTTTGTGTATGGAGCGGGTGTTTAGGAGAATGCAGTTACGGTGATTGTGGGGGCTGTTGTTGAAGTGGTGTGTAATGGTGTTGTTGAGGGGGGTGTTGATGTATGTTGTGGTAGTGTTGTTGTAGAGCATGTCAGCATTGTTGTGGGGCTTGATGGGGTAGGCGTGGGGCGTGTGGGTGTTTTTGGTGTTGTTGTGGTGTGTGATGGTGTTGCTGTGGGGGGTGTAAGTGTTGTTGTGCGTTGGGGTATTGCTGTTGTTGTGGAGCGTGCAAGCGTTGTTGTGGGGTGTGTTGGGGTTGGCGTGGGGCGTGAGGGTGTTTAAGGTGTTTGTGAGGGTGCTGGAGAACCGGCAAGTGTGGCATGTAAAGGGTCCATGTGTGTGCTTGGGGTTGGTTTGGGCACAGGTGGGAGACCTGGGTGGAGGGCGTGTAGTGTGGTGGCTGAGTAGTGTTATCTGGGGGGGTTAGGGTTGCAAGGACCAGGGGAGCCGGCGCTGGGCGCAATCCAGGCACAGACGGGCGCAGGCGGGCTTGCCTCTGGTGCACCTCTGGCGTGTCAGCGGCACAGCCCACACAGCGGCCGCCATTAAGAGAGGGAGGTGGGAGGGAGGAGCAGCTGGGAGGCGAGGGACCAATGGGTGCACAAGGGGGGCGGGCCGCAGGGGACGCAGCAGCAGGGGCAGGAGAGCGGGGAGAGCTGGCTGAGAAATATAAACGTAGCAGGTGCCCCAGTTGAAGCTCTGCTTCTGGAAAGGACAAGCCACCCTAACTCTTGGGCTTGGCAAAGGCAAAACAAGTGTGTGCGCTCTGAGATTCCATTCCAGAAAAAGATCTAGAATCCTTTGTGGAGGTGAATTGATGATGTACTGGAGCGTAATCTGTATCCAACAGTGACGAGCGGGTTCTATCTTCCTCTCATGGGGGTCACTATGGCCGCAAGCGTGCAAATGGCACCAGGCTTGAAAGGAGCTGTGCCTCAGAACCCCAAAGGTTTTCTACCCAGTTCTAACGAAAGAGGTCAGGGACACTGGTAACCGCCAGACCTCATCGAGTTCTACTATTGCCATAGAATGGGACACATGGCTGACCGATGCTGCTTAATGGCGTGAATAGAGAGGTATACGCCTAGACCAGTCCCTGCAAAATCCCCATCTGCAAAACCAAGCCCATGTCAATCCAAATGCATCCTGCATTCAGCTTACAGGTAACCCATCCTAGCAAGGGCCTGGGTCACAGCCACAGCAGGGAGGAGTAACTGTCTGAGAAGGCAATACCTTTGCACAATCACAAGACAAAATGCACAGTAAGTCGATCTCCCAATGAGTTTACATTCACTTCATTCCCACTCCAATACTCATTTCAACAATAAAACTCAGTGACACAACATTAGGAGAGAACTCACACTTTTAATTGCATTTGGGAACAACTCAGGGCTGCTGTACATTTTGTCAATTGGGAATCTGCCATTCAGATGCTTGCAGGGGCCTACGCTCCATCCGGCTGCCAGTACCCCGGAGGGGGGTGTAATAGCTGGCCACACCACAGGGGCAGGGCAGTCTGACAAGGGGGGCTGACACGCCCACAATCAAAGCATAAAATCCAACACCCAGGTCCCCATCCAAATCCGATTGGGATGGGTTCCAGTCACCAGATCAAATGGTCCCCATTCAAGGGCACTTAGCCCGGGCCCACAGTTTCTTTGTGGTGTGCAGCACCAACTACAGCACCTCCAAAACCAGGCCTCCAGCTAATGTCGGCCCCCTTTCAACTCCAAACTGATGCCTGTTCCAGGCCTGCAGCTAATGTCGGCCCCCTTTTAACTCCAAACCGATGTAATGTTCCTGTGTCGGGAGTCAGGTTTCCCACGCGCTTGGAATGATAATGTCCACAAAGTTCTAAAGTCTACCCACGAGTCGGACAAATTCCGTAGTACACACATGAAAGTCAGTACGGAAATTCAATCAGTGCCCCAGCTCATTACCTGATTAGGCAAATCTTGACGAGTTCCAGTCAGACACATGACTCCCATCGGAGCAAACACTCAGCCTCATCCTCTCCCCAAAAGGCTTCCACAGATTTGAAAGTCTGCTCATCGGATCATGTTCCTCCAAAACAGCAAGAGTTGCATATCCCTAGTCACAGCCTGGGGGTGGTAGGCCTAAAACATCTCGGGTTCCCAGGAGAGGGTAGAGCCGGGACGGGTAGGGACTTTGTAAGTGACCACTACAGCCCCAGGCGAGGCACACAGAAATGCTCACTGCCGAGTCTGGCCTGTTCTTCTGATCACACCAGGACTCCTACACACCGTCCAGGAAAGCAATGGACCTGATCTCAGTCATTGCCGCAGTAAAATCATACGGGGGTCACGAAGCAGCTTTCTGGCCGACTCTGGCATTCCAATAAAACACCATTGCATGAAGATCTAGGAAAGTGCCCAGCGACCCCCAAAAAGCAGACCAAAACGAAAAAGGGGCATAGACAAAAACACCTAACTCCATTAAGGAGAACCTCATTGCAAGCTATGTGCAGGGACTAGGAAGCCATACACGTATACTCAGGGTACGTTGCAAACATTCACAACCCCCAAATTATGACTCGCTCCCTTCCCTTCACATTGTTCTATGCATGGTTAGGTCAACAGGTTCCATCTGCATCAGTAAAACACACATGTGCACACATGTTAGGGAAGATAGCTAAGGAAAAGCCAGCCCCACAAAGATCTTCCCATAGAAGCAATCTCCCCTGCATGGTGAAAGGAGAGAACCAGATGACCCACATAAAAATCAGGCGACCCATGAGTAAAACACTCACCACTCCCTAAAATAGTTGCCCCAACTGGAGTCACCTCCAAAATAAATACACAGGACTTAAGTAAAAGAAGAAAGGCACAAGAATCTTCCAAGATTTAAAGACAATGGATGTTTTTCTAAGCTAACCTACAACTCACAGCTCTTATCCAACAGGTCTGCGACAAAACCAAAAGTACACCACCTTTTCAGCAGCCCGCCACCTCCCCAGCAACAACTTCCAGAACTCTGACAAGACCCAGGCGCTCAAAGATAGAGACTACAGATTGTTTATTGGACTGTTTTTTATGGACATTCTACTATGAACTTTTTTCCCCAAGCAAGACACTCTCAGTACCGCAGCGCTTGACCAGAGCAAAGACATCCTGGATCGCCAGAAGCCCAGAGATTTTTTCACAGAAAGCCATCCCAAGACCTGCAAAATTTCAAAAGTTATGCATTATTATACCATTATACACCCTGCGTTTGTTGTAGGTGTGGCCACACCAATCCATAGCCAGAAATCTACCTAGTCACCCTGACCCTACTTTGACATTGTTACAACACTTGCGTAGGGGTCTTTCCCACATCACTTACAATTACACTGAACCTAATGTTAGTATTCCACATGCACTATACAGTGCATTCTTACACAACACATGGTATCAGCAAATGACTGCTGGGGGCACCTGGAAAGCGGCCGATTGTGCTACGACTGTTCACTGATACCACACATCGTAGTTGCAGATGGGCTTTATCTATCCGAGGAGGTAGCCCCGGAGAAGGCAAAATGTCACATCCACATGTACCTTTGTGGAGTCAGGGCCAAGTTGCAACTCAGTACGGTAGAATGCCACAGGGTAGTAGTAAACATTACTCGATATGAGACCAATCCGACCACACTGTATCTTTACACCGAGCCTAACAACATTCAAACCGAGCTAGACATGATGCACAGGCAGCACACTGTAGGGGAGAGCACTGTTTGGCCCTGAGAATTTCCAGAAAAGAGGTTCTTGGAAATAGTAAAACCACAGCCATAGTGCACAAACATGTCTGCTCCTGCCTACATCTGTGGTCCCAGGGTGGCCCTTAGCATGTCAGAGGCAGTCGTCTTTAATAACAGTTGGAACCCAGACATGAAGTTCTTGTGTAGGACCATCTACCTCAATGATACAAGGGGAAATGAGTCTCATAGTGGAGGTTTAAATGCAAGCATAGATATTCCATGACAAGAAATCTGGGATACTGAGATGGATAGGTACATCTGGTTAGAAGATAAGGGGCAACTCCTAATTGTATGGAAACTTACACTATATTCACTATGTTTCAGAGGCAAAGGGATGATCCCTCTCGGCACAAGTGAAAATTGTGGAGCAATATTGCATGTACCAGACATGCACTGGGGCACCTCCGCGCTGATGGACTACTACTGGAAGTGTGGGGAATTTGTTTATGCTCAGCTCATCCCTGGATGGCGGGGCCTTTGCTCCCTCATGACTGTGCACAGTGGACCATGGTCACCCTTGGAGATGACCTCTCCGAGATGTTCCTACATCCACTACAGAAGAAAACAACTCTTGCTCTGTACAAGAACATCCGAGAAGAATTCAGAATATTCACTGGCACGCAAGTGAATGCAGGAGGGTCCATACCCTCCTTCACACTACAGACAAAATCTAATGCCCGCTGGTTGAAGATAACTAGGTGGGAAATGCTGAAAAGGATCAACAGTTCTGAGCTCGACCTGAACGCTATCAAGGAAGAACTACAAGCCATCTGCCTCATGGTGATGCAACATTGGTATGAGTTGGACTTGATGACCACCATGGTAGGTGGGGTATGCACCAAGATTGGTGCGTCCTGTTGCACATTTATACCTGGTAACACCCTGAACAATGGGACACTGACATTTGCCATCCAAGCACTGCATCATGTACAAGCTGATAAGAAGCAGTAGGGAGGTGGCCCTGGGCAAGACTGGTTGTTTGATTGGTTTTGCTGGCTCCCCCGATGGGTGGTCAGATTGTGCATGTCATTTCTGCCAATTCTCATTTCTATGCTGTTTTTGTGTTGTTTTCTACGGGATTTCCTGCTGTAAAAATGGAGTCCTCAAATTAGGTAGAGTTCAGGTAGGTAAGGAAAAGGTAGTAGACAAAACAAAAACACATCAAACCTCAAGTAATGTGACTGTCATGAAAATTGGCGTGGCTAAAGTAGTTGAAAATTCAACTGGGGGGGAATGTTGATATGCATAAAAACAATGTCAGTGTACACCATGATATTTGCCAACATAACAACAAACTCACTTTGCTATTGTCGATTCCACCCGACATGACCACACCATCAACTCCAAGCCAGAAGTACGTGGTCAAGCAGGCCCTGTGACCCAGGCCTGAAGTAGCTGATTGGCAGATCACCGGTGGGGGGACATGTAGCTCATTGAAAAAATTTGCAAACCAGGAAAGACCCACATTGATTCTCCGGATAGGCAGCAACATCACAAAGGTCCTAGGAAATTGCCCCCCAATAAAATATATTTGGCTGAAGGAGAACGCATTCCCTAAAAACCATAAAGTTAGAACCCACATGAGGTTCGGAACTCACAGCCAATCATACCACAGCATACACACCAACCACCGTGATCACACGATCCCCATGCTGGACATCTAGACATGTTACTTGCTGGCCTACACTATTTCCACTTAAGGTCAGGACCCACCTGCACACTTTGTCAGATGATCAGATTTACAGGCTCGAGACTAGGCCCGGATTTCTTTTTTCAAAGAATGTATTCAATCATTTTATTATACCTCAAGACAATGTATAAAAAGACCCTCAAAATACAGCCATCAGACCGTGACTCTGTACTGCGCTTTCCCAGCCGTGCTTTTAATTATGCAGACTGTTCCTGCTTTCCCACATGCTCCTTTTCGTTCATTTATTTAAGGTAAATCTGCATTTGAGCAACACCTTCCTGCACGAAAACAATCCTTTGAGGTTTCTTCTTCTTTCTATGTGTGCTGCAGGATGCTGCAGGATGCAGGACACCCACACCCCACCCATGGAACGCCTTCCTGGGGCAGAGTAATGCAAGGCAGTGACTAGTGCTGCCTTGCATTGTTCCGGATTTACTAAGCATCACAGGACCACACAAGGTCATCTTGCATGGCTTAGTAAATCTCACCTAGGTTTTGCATTGTCCTTATATTACCTTGCATGGTGCAAGGGTGACACAAAACTTTGATAAATATGTCCCCCTGTATTTTGGTGCTTCTGCAAGTTAAATAATAAGAGTGGTCTCATGTAGGGGTAGATTATGCCCCTAGCTTTGCCTCTGGCTCTCTGACTTCATCCTGCTCAATAACTACCTGGGAGTGACCTCCACCTTGGATAATAGTGCTTAAATAGGGACACTGTCTCAGGATAATTGCAACTGAATGAGGTACAAGATAGGGATGTCCCATTTCCATTTTTCTTTTTGGCACACGGTTTGGAGTGAATGGAAAATCCTAGAAGTGCTACATTTGTATAAAGGCTGGACAGATCCAGCTGTATGCTAAATTTAGCTCAATTGTCCTAAATACAGTGTATACTAACTTACTAACAGTGTGGTGTAAAAAACTTGGTTACTGGTTGTGGGGGATGAAACCCTACTCAAGCAGAAACCACATTCCGGGGGCATGTCCAAGATGGTGACCGAGTAAGTCACAGAAATCCGAGCTCTGCTGCCCTGTGCCCAATTTCAATATTCCTGTGTTTTCCAGAGAGCCCTGAGATGCAGAGATTGCTCACCCAAGATTGCCCAGACCAGTCAGTGACACAGCAAGGCCCTGACCCAACTCCTTTCAGCCGCTGCAGCTTCTGGGTGAACTTGCTCGCGAGACGGCTTACCATCCTCCAGCCATACTCGAGCGGCGCATGCAGCCTATCCTGTGGGCTGTAAGAAGACCAGTCGGTGAAACAGCAAAGCCCTGACCCAACTCCTTTCAGCTGCTCCAGTACCTCTCTGGGTGAGCTCACTTCCAAGGTGGCCTACTATACCCTGGCCATCTCTGTACTCGGGCGCCGAGCGCGGCCTAGCCTGTGGGCCATAGCAAGAATTTAAACATCTGCTGCAACTTACAGCCCACACCCAGGTGACCCGGCAGGAGTTGGAGACTGCACATCAGAGGCCCCACCTGCTTCACAACCCACAGTGCGACATCATCTGGACTTTTCCTGGAAACAGTATCTAAAAAAGGCCCCCTCTGCTCGTGAGCTGGCGCAGACAAATGGACTTCCTTGCTGTAAACCTTTAAGGAGTCAGCACCCACATCTACGGCACTGGTGGAGCACTTGGGGAGGTGGAAAAAGCAGATACGATAAAACCGGGCTGCTTCCTCGTCGGAAACAGGAAACACCGGTAAAAGTCTGCAAACACTAACAGGGGGCACCGAAGTTCCTGTTGCCTGGCACAGTAGCCGAAGTCACTCTTCATCAGGCCTATACAGCACCCCCCCGGCAACAGGGTCCTGCATGAAACCTACCTGTCACCTAGCTGATTGACCCACTTGAGGAACTGTACAGAAGACATTATGGGGGTGATTCTGAGACTGGCGGGCGGCGGAGGCCGCCCGCCAGTCTTCCCCCGACAAAATACCGCTCCGCGGTCGCAAGACCGCTGAGGGTATTTTGAGATTTGCCCTGGGCTGGCGGGCGGCCGCCAAAAGGCCGCCTGCCAGCCCAGGGCAAATCTACCTTCCCACGAGGACGCCGGCTCAGAATTGAGCCGGCGTAGTGGGAAGGTGCGACGGGTGCAGTTGCACCCGTCGCGTATTTCAGTGTCTGCTCTGCAGACACTGAAATACTTTGTGGGGCCCTCTTATGGGGGCCCCTGCAGTGCCCATGCCATTCGCATGGGCACTGCAGGGGCCCCCAGGGGCCCCGCGGCACCCCCTACCGCCATCCTGTTTCTGGCGGGAGACCCGCCAGGAACAGGATGGCGGTAGGGGGTGTCAGAATCCCCATGGCGGCGGAGCGCGCTCCGCCGCCATGGAGGATTCTCCCGAGCAGCGAAAAGTCGGCGGGAGACCGCCGACTTTCCGTTTCTGACCGCGGCTGAACCGCCGCGGTCAGAATGCTCGACGGAGCACCGCCAGCCTGTTGGCGGTGCTCCCGTGGTCGGTGACCCTGGCGGTCACCGACCGCCAGGGTCAGAATGACCCCCTATGTGTGGTGTGGACTCCCTCAAGGACTGGACCCTTGTGGCTTGGGACCATGAGCACTGCCCAGAGACTAGAAATTGAAGGGGCCTGGTCATAGATGGATACCGCCATACCAGGTGTCAGTCCCCAATGGCACCCTTATGAAATAATACTGCCTCTCTGATAAGGTCTGCAAAGATCACATCCACGGTTGGGGGTGTCCTTCCCTCCAAGCATTGCTGCCCCCCGACACCCAGTAATATACATATGGACTTGGACAGCCACTTCCTGACAATGGCAAAATTGACCACACTCAACTAAGAAGGACAACCAGAAGCAGTAGACCACAAAGGTGTTGCCATCTAGCCCCTGAATTTATGCCACATACAGCAGACCCAGTAATATACATATGGACTTGGACAGCCACTTCCTGACAATGGCAAAATTGACCACACTCAACTAAGAAGGACAACCAGAAGCAGTAGACCACAAAGGTGTTGCCATCTAGCCCCTGAATTTATGCTACATACAGCAGACCCAGGCACCTTGGTTCCCTAATCACGACCAGGTCTAGACCCACCGCAGTGCACTCCCTGTCTTCCAACTGCACCAACAGAAACCACAACCAACGTGGTGTGCACAAAGAATGGTAAGACCTCGGGCTGGCTTCTGGAGCACCAGAAACCCCAGTGGGAGAAAGAGAGGCGAGTACCTCAAATGGATCCCTGGCAAACACACATGTTAGTTTTAAGAACTACTAATTGCATTTTTAGATAGTAAGGCCCGTATTTATACTTTTTTTGCGCCGCATTTGCGTTGTTTTTTGACGCAAAAACGGCGCAAACTTGCAAAATGCCATTGTATTTTGTAGGTTTGTGCCGTCTTGCGTCAAAAAGCGGCGCAAATGCGGCGCTAAAAAAAGTATAAATACGGGCCTAAGTCTACACTGGGCCGGAAAATTTATTTACTGACTACGCAAAGAGATGGGGCATTTGATTGAAGATCGAAAGGAAATTGAAAGAACAAGTTGACAACACAGAGTCAATGTCAGCCACCCACCGCCCCAAGGTCACAGATACTGGAAAACATCTGCAGGTGCTACAAGACAAAGTCAACTTCCTCCAGAGGCTGGTGGATGATCAAGAGGGATGATCGAGATGAAATAATGTAAGGATAGTGGGTCTCCCGGAAAAAGTAGAGGCCCCAAGCACTTAGAGCTCTACCTCGATGACTGGTTCACCAACATGATCCTACTAGGCCAACACACTAAACTTTTTTCTCAGTTGAGCTGCCCATAGGATCTCAGGCAGACTCCCCTCCCGGGGGCTCCTCCCTGCCTGGTGATTGCTCACCTCTTTATTTACAGAGACAGGGATCACAACCTGCAGCTGACACTTACCCTGACTCTACTATGGAAATGCAAGATACAGATCCTCCTTCCTGGCCATGAAGAAATGCCTAGGGGAGAATGGCATCAAATGCGCATTGCAATTTACAGCCACACTCATAATTATGCACAATGCCACAACCACTTTTTTGTGCCACACCTGAGGATGCCTGGACCTTGCTGGAGCACAAAGGCATTTTGACTTCTCTCAGTGCGGAGAAAGATGCATCCATTGAATGGACTGTACAGCGCTGATGCATGCCTCATCCCAATTGATGCATAATTGGCCCATCCAAGGAACAAGCTGCCAAAGACAGAGCACAAGTGCTCATTTAGGTGTAGTGGCAGTTGTAGTGTAGTGAAGTATAGTGGCAGTTCCTCCTTTCAAGCAATCAAAGTCGGAAAGTAATATTGATGGACCTTTGGAGGCACCTTAATGTTTTATCAACACAATACTGGAAGGAGGTCCAGCACTTACTCCTTAAACTGCTGACGACTTGATGTAGATGGCCGGGTAGTGACTGGTATCCGACCTTTTCACCACTACTTTGAGTATGTATGCAGGGGGACATCTCACAGGATGTACTGTTCATAGAATGGCTGGGGGCTGCAGGTTTGTCAGCGCAATGTGGTAGATCAGTGGTTCCCAACCTGTGGTCCGGGGGCCCCTGGGGGTCCGCGAAGTCTCCTCAGGGGGTCCGTGACTGCTTAGAAAATGAAATAATATGAACAGATTAGGTCCACAGCTTTCAGAAATGACTTAGTGGGGGGTCCCCAGATTCCAATAATGATTCATTGGGGGTCCTTGGGTTCCAGTAATCATAAAGTGGGGGTCCACAGAAGTCAAAAGGTTAGGAACCACTGTGATAGATCTCTGCACACATACTTTGCCCCCCCCCCAGAATGAAGCAGTGATGCCAATGTAGGCTAGTGACTTCAATAGAGTTGTTATTGCATCACAGTGATTACGGATAGGCACCCCTTGGCGGACCGGCCTGGGAGTGGGAGTTGGGAGTTATCCATATATTTTCATTGTTTATTGTTCTGTCTATTGTTATGCAACTGTACTGGATGTGACGGGGGAGGAACAGGTGGGAGTTCGTGGGTTCACAAGGGGGGTGGTGAGTCATGAGACAGCAATACAGTACCAAACCAATGGACACTAATAAGGAATCACTGTGGGCATCAATTCTTGTTATGTCTTGGAATGTACGTGGGTTTGCTAGTTATAAGAAAAGATACCAAGTCTATCAATACTTACACAGGTGCAGGATCCAGATAACATTACTCCAGGGAATGCACCGCACTGCCCCTGCATTGGAGGCTATGCGTAAACGCTGGAGAGAAATGTTGACCGAGACCTCTTACTCTAGTGATGCTAGAGGAATCCTTATATGGTTGGCCCTAGAGGTATCTCTAGCAGTGCTGCACATCAGAGCAGACCCAGAAGGAAGGTATGTGATACTGGAGGGGGGACATCCTTTAGCACTAAGCTCCCTATATGTCCCCAACTTTAACCAAGCATTCTTTCCTACACTGCTTAGTTCCAACACTCATGCAGGATGCCCCAGCCCCTTGCTTTTGGGGTGGTAACTTTAATACCATTCCAGACTCAGACCTTAACTGATCCCGACCGCCAATCCCAAGGGCTCAATCCATTGCCCTTACACAACACTTACAGAGATGGGCTACCAATAAACAAGTCATGGATGCTTGGCATAGACTACACCCTAATACCAGAGAATATTCATCCTGCTCGAGCATACATGACCCACACACAAGTATAATCTTTTCTATTGTTACCCAGACACACTTACGATGGTCACACGGTCGGAATACCTTGGGCGTACTGTATCCGATTACGGTCCTCTACAAATACAGTTGTGTTGGGGGTGGTCTCACCCCCTTATCCCGACCTGACACCTCCCCACAAATGCCGTACATGATGCAGCATTTTGCACCAATCTTACTGACCTAATCACAAAGTACTTTCAAGATAATGCTGCCACAGCTTCAAGCATTGGTACTGAATGGGATGCATTCAAATCGATGCTCTGTGGTCACACGATTAAAGCAGTATACAGGGTCAAACTAACTCTTCATGAAGAATTCCACACACCTAAAACAGACATTTGGAAATATGAACAATTACTGCCCATTGACCTGACAGCTGCTACCCCGCTGGCACAGTCCAAACTCACATACAGGACAGCACTTGAGAAACTGAACTCTGTAGATCATCTGGAATATCTAGCCAGAAATCATTAGGGGGGTCAAGGAAGGCCAACTATTAGCGTGGCTCCTCCACTCAGATTCACCCAGATCCCCAATCATGGCAATTCGAGATGCAACTGGCCTTCTGCTTAATAGTGAGGAGGACTTCAATACCTCTCCTGGGTTGTATTATGCCAAATGCTATGCAGCCCCGCCAATAGAGGTCCCATGATGATAGCCTCCTTTCTGGAAGAGTTCAATCTCCCACAAATGCAAGCATCCCAAAGGGCAGACTTGGAAGCAACCCTCAAGGAAACTGAAATATCTGAAGCAATAGCACAGATGGCACATAGTAAGATGCCTGGGGCCAATAGCTGGCCGGTGGAATTCTACTCCACTTTTCAGTCTCAGCTAGCCCCACACCTCCTTAAGCTCTACACAAAGGCTTATACAGCAGTTATACTACCCCGTACCCTAAGAAAGGCGGCTTTGGTGGTGCTGCCTAAAACAGACAGAACCCAAATGTTCCTGGCCTCATATGGCCCGCTCTCCCAGTTCAACACATACTACAATACCCTTGGTAAAGTATTGGCCAACTGCCTGATCCCTGTATACAACACGTGATACACCTGACCACAACTGGTAATACCTGCCAAGAACATGTTCCTGAACCTTTGTTGCCTTATCTCATTGATGGACTGGGCACAAGAAATGGGGTCCCACTCCTGGGTTGCATCCCTTGACATCGAAAAGGTGTTCCACACTCTGGGGTGGAAATACCTAATGGAAGTTCTCCGTAGGTTTGACATATGCCCAGATTCCTGTAATAGTCATCATCGTTATATAACTCACCTCTTGCCTGAGCAAAAACTGGTGCAGCTATGTCAGATCCATTCAGTATTGAACGCAGCACTTTCCAGGATTACCCAACTCACCGATTATCTTTGCACGGGCCATGGAACGGCTGGAGTGTGCACTTCGGAAACAGACATCTAATTTTTATTCCAAAAATCTCAGGCACATAATATCAATGTGTGTGGATGATGCACTATTATACCTTCGTAACAATAGTGCAGTGATCCTGAGACTTATAGCATTGCTGCAACAATTTGGAGATGCCTCTGGTTTGCGTGTAAATTGCTGACAGCCCTGTCAGTGGAGCAGCATCAGGCACTGCGCACACCTTGCTTCCCTGGTCCTGTGACTTGATCGAGTACTTGGGGGTTTGTGTTTTTCATGCACATAGAGATCTGGTAGAGGGAAACCTGAGTAGGGTACTGGCAGGTGCCCGATACTCCCTGCCATTCGGGACATCCTTGTTGCTCTCCCCTATAGGATGTGTCACTATACATAAAATGTTGCTCCTCTCCAGACTACTGTTCTTCTTCTCCACGCTCCCTATCCTAGTGCCCTAAGTGATATTTAAAGAACTACGCACACTCCTGATTGACTTGATATGACACAAAGGAATAGATGAGTGGCTCTTGCTGAGTTAAATGCACGTTGGAGGAAAGTGGTTTGGGTGCACCCGACTATGAGTATTACTACGCAGCTGCGCAACTCCAGTGGCCTACCCAATGGCTAGTGAATCAAAATGTAGCTGAACTGAGTTTACAATTTGGGGAGCCACACTCAACTTGGGTATTGGGGTGTCCACTGGGGTCCGATTCGGTGATCACCAAGGCCGTAGAAAATATTCGAATGTGAATGGCAAAGGCGTGCTGGTCAAGATACCTCTTATCACCCAATGCCCCAGAATTGCCTCTCTGGGCAATGCCAGGCTGTATAGAGTTCTGCTCCCAAGTGGATATGCTCAGATGGACGGAATCTGATTTACAACATGGGAGTATCTCTTTAATGACAACACACTCTGCAAATTTGACAATTTGGAGGTTAATTATGGTATACCCCCGGGCTCCTTTTGAACTTACGCTTCATTAATGAGTCATCTCTACAGGGTCTGGCAAAGAACACTTGATGAACCGCACACCTTGGATTTCCTTCAGGTCACACTGACTCATGGGGCTAATTGCCATGCTGTCATGTGGTTGTACAATTCACTACGTATGCCACTCCTTTCACTTTGTACATATTGGCATGAAGTACTTGATACTACACTTACAGACAAACAATGGTCACAATGCCTGGCAATGCTGAAAACAGTCTCAATGAATGGCCGCCTTAAATACACACAATTGAATACTTACACCACACGTAACTCACACCGACGAAACTGACCCACATGTATCCGGGATCTTGTGGCTCCTGTCCCCAATGCGAGATACTGATGCTAACTTTGCACACATGGTTTGGATGTACCCCTAGCATAATCCCTACTGGGAAGGGGTGATAAGCCTCCTCACAGAAGCCCTACACTCCACACTCAACACAAATGCCTCACATATTTTATTAGGCACCACATCCCGTTCAGACGCCCGTAAAACCCTTAACAAATGTATAGATCTAGCAATATTCTTGGCGAAGTGCAGAATAGCCATAAACTGGAAAATTACTACTGCCCCCAACTACGACAATGGTTACTGGATCAGTGTGCTAGCATAATTGGTGAAGAAGAGGCATTGAGAAGTGTTGGCATGTGGCATCAGACCCCAACTAACCCTCCAAATTGGCAGAAATATCTGGAAGTAGTGGGAGCCAAAACTGTCACCGTTCCAAACTAACCACTCAACCACGGTGTGAAATGAAGTCAAGGATAATGACCCTTCTGTTCTGCCCCCCACCCCCCTTGTTTACTTCTCCTCTCAACGATTGATTACGATAGAAGGTAAGGGTTGGCCGGACTGAGGCTGCGCACCCCCTCTACCCTTCCCCTGGTTCTACCCACTCTCCGTAGGTGGGGAGGCTACCTACACATCTGAGGTTTATTGGTTAGACTTGTTCAATTTTGGCAATATAGTGTTGGATTAATTAAGACTGGAAGTGTACTTAAGATAACTTGATGCAGTTGAGATACCTGGAAATTACACAGTGTCCAACTGTACAGTGATGCACATTTAAAATGTATTAGTACAAATTGATAATGACACCCAATGTAAATTTTGTGTTTGATATTGAACTCACTGATGCTTACATTTCTAATAAAGGTGTATAGTAAAAAAAGCAGAAACCGCAATCCTTGTCAAGGTGAAGTCACAAGCAAAGTCTAAATTAACCTGTGCCCAACCCTCAGGTAGCTTCGTACGGAGCAACCTGGCTTAACTTAGAGGCAATGGTGAAAATATTTGAGCAACGCAAACAGTAACACAGTGAAAACACACACAAAAGGATCCCACACCAGATTAGAAACATTGAGTCCTTTTTAATTTATAAAACAAGATAAAAATGAGAAAAATCTAAATATAAGAACCAAAGTTATGAAAGTGTAAAGATTTTAGTGAAAATAGCACCAAAAAGCACAAAGCGCCCACTGCGAATATCTGGTTGCGCTGGACCTAGACAAAGACAACTGCAATGCAGCACAGTCAAGCTACAGGGACCAAGTTAGGCCCGCTGAATAAAGTACCTTAGGACCTGGTTGTGTAGCGTTGCGAGGTCCCAGACTGAGGATGTGTTGCCTAGCTGCGAAGATGTGCTGGATCTGAGAAGCAGCAAAGCTGCAATGCAAGGTCCTTTGTCATCGTCAAGGTTCCCGTTGACAAGGGCTTGTGATGTGAAGTCTGGTGTCGGGAATGCATTGTGCAGTCGAGGCGATGAATAATTTTTTAAGACATGTGAGGCTGCAAAGCAAGAGCCTGCGTCGTCACCTAGGCTGCCATTAATGGATGCTTTTCGATGCAGGGGCCTGCGCTGAGAAAACTTGGCATAGGTGGTGGTTTCAGTGCAGGCTGCGAGGTCGATGTGGAGTCCTTTGCATTGGGAGAACCCTCACATCACAGGTGGTGTGTCTGTTCTGCTTGGGTTTGTACCACAAAGCAGAGAAAATGTGTTGGTTTTGCTAGGTCCAAAGTTGGGATTGAAGAGCACCTTTAGGCCCACTTCCAGGGGTACAGGGGTCGTGTGGCAACACCTTGGCAGGGTAGAAATCACAGATCAGAGTACAGGTGATGAATTTGCAGTTGTTGGAGCCTTCTATCCCTGAGGCTCTAGTCAGGAGGCCAGCCAACTAGCCCTTGGACTCACCTGCGGGTTATGGGTAGGGTTGGGTGGAGTTCTCCTAGGCATGCTACTTAGAACTCTGTGAAGTGGCAAAAAAACTCTGCTTCACTATGCAGAGTTCCGTGAGAGGGTAAAGTTTCTTGCTGTGCCTGTTCATGTGACAGTTGACGTGAAGTGCGTTCTTGTTACGGAAATCTCACACAAATGGCACCACGCGGTCGCATGGGCACGGCCATCTTGATTTGTGCTTTGTTATGGTGCTGGGGACTACATTTATCCCTTATTAATCTCTTCCATCCCACACTTATAAAACTTATTTTCCCCTCATTTTTATTTATTATCTTACCTTTTCTCTTTGTGTTTTTATAGTTTATGTTTTTTTCAAATGTTTGTGTCTTTTCATGACTTTGTACTTTAAAAAAAAAAATTCTTTACTTTCTTATTTTTTTCTTCTTTCCTTTTTCCTCCCTTCTTCCCCCCAGGTGCCCAGCGTCATGGCAGAGAAGGAGAGCAGCAGTGCCAGGCCCCCCCAAACCACCACTGGCAGTCACCTTCCTTGCAGGTGGCGGCGCCGCAAAGGGGTGCAGCCCTATGGCTTTTTTTTCTGTGGTGGAGGTGGCAGCACTCGTTTTTTATGTGCAGCGCCACCTCCCCTCCATCCTGGCAGCTGGCGGCAGGCCTGGGAGTGGGTACGCCCGCCGGGAGTGTCAGCAGCACTGGGGAAGCATACACCGGGATGTGAGCTAGAGCTCGTGAGCCCGGCACACCTAGCAACATCTGATGCACTGGGGGGCCAACATCCTAGATTGGGAGATGGACCTGCTCGACCTGCTAGGCATGGAGGTTGCGGGGCTTGGTGACTAAAAATTAATTATTAGTTGTATTCTATGCAACTATTTTTTCCCAAATAGCAAGCATGCTGCTCACACGCAGGTAAGTTAACTTTATGCTACAAATATTATGTGATCGTCATCTAGACAGGTGCTTGGCACTACCTAATCATAATTGTTTTTGGCATTCACTTGGGCTGATTATTTAAGAAATAATGCAGAGGCTCCTCCTGTGTCCTGTCCTGTCACTAAGAAAGTGATACTTATTAGTATTAGTGAGTTTGCACATTCTCTCATTTCTCTTTACCTTTATTTTTTGTAGCTCGTACAGTGGCAAGCAATTTCCCAGTGATGTGTAGTTATGCGTGCATTCATCCATCTATGCATTAAAAATGCAACTTGAGTGGTCAAAGGGTGTTGAGAGATTGAGAATGGGATGAGAAGCAAAAATCATTCGTTGCAATTTATTAGTAATTCCAAAATGTAGTTAAGGAAATTTGGAATAGGGTTAGGAAATTTGGATTAGGATGGTCCACGATACTATTACTATACAGGCGCTCTGATTTAGAAAAGTTCAATGGTACTGCATTTGCCTTTTCCCATCCAAAAATGTTCTTGTAGAGATTATTATTAACTGTACCACTAATCTTTTTTAATTGTTTTACTTTATTTCTTACATCATTCTGCATCCTGGAGCAAGAAGAGGGCTGGTACCGTGGAGGTGCCCCCTCCACAAGTGCCAGAGTAGATGGCTCTGCTGGCCCTAGTCAGTCCTCCTGTTGTTAACATTAATATTTATTTCCCTAACTTTTACAGCTCAACATTTAGAATTATTTTTTACCTTGTTACTGTGCCTGTCTTCTATTTTTTTCCAACTCCTCTTTGATTTATCTGTTTCCTAAATTCTTCTTATCCCTACATTATCCTATTTACTTATTTTCTATATTTCAGGTTTCTGTATTTTATTTCAAACTGTCTGTACTAATCTGTCTGTAGCTTCCTTACTTCTGCTTTGTCAGTAAGCTTCTCCTTCCCCTTATATATTTTGTGGACTGATGGCACTGTAAGGCTCTGAGAACCAATGTACTTGCTCCAGCTCAATCAATAAAAAAAGAGTGTTTGGATATAGTCGTGCAATTGGACCATGCATTGTTGTGGATGTATTTTATTATTATTATTTTAGACCAGCAGTTGACCAACATGCACCATGGTTGGAAGTATGAGGAGGATGGCCCCATTGCTTTTGCCAACCAAGACCATATGTTCTTCATTGACCAGTTCTTGCACCCATTTATTTCTCTTCAAAAACTCAGATTCATCAATAGCTCTGCCCTTCCATTACAAAATATTTGTTTGACTTGATTACCTGGCTTTTCAAAAATTGCCAACCAACAAAATACACACCTGATATTTTGACAGAAGATAAGTCTGTAACAGAACAATAGGGGGAGGCGTATATGGCATCTAAAATATATAAAGTTATTTCCTAGCTGCAATGACCACCAGTGTCGAGGCCAACAGTGACAGTGCTAGCAGAGATGCGGCAGCGCAAGCGGTCAAAGTAAGAGCCTCGGCGGTGGCAATGGTGGGCGGTGGTCAGTCATATTGTTTGCTTATTGACAATTAGTAATATACTCACTGCAAGGGTGTATTAGTGTTGTTGACTCACTCATGAACACTCCGCTTTAGCAGATACAGTAGAAGTTGAGTATTCAGCAGACAAAGGTTCATAATGAACTTTACCTATGAATGGTTTATGGATAGTTGAAAAAAGGATGGAAGAAGAAAGGATGGGTGAAATAAAATACGAGTGATAGGATGTGTGGGTGAAAGGGGTGCATAATAATCATACAGGTGGGTGATAGGATGCATGGGTGGGTGAAAGATGGATGAAAGGGCATACAGGTGAAAGTATGCCTGCCTGTATGGGTGGAAAAAAAATTAAGGTAGGTTGGATGAGGATCTTGGATGGGTGAATGGGAGTAAGAATGCATGGGTGTGTATTGGGTAAATGGATGTTGGTGAAAAGTTTGTTGAGAGCCATGTTTGGAATTTGGATGGTTTTCAATGGTGAAAGACTGGATAAGAGAATGTAAAGCTTAAAAGGTGTGTATCAAAACCAAGGGTGAAGAATAGGAATTCTAGAAGAACAATGCAATGATGTCTAGATACGTGCTTGGAATAAAGGAACAAGGGAGCTCTCTTGGATAGGGGTGTTCTCATCTAGTTCACTTGCTTGGAATGGTTTTTATCAAATGTTTGATTCAGAAGGTTGGGGTGGTATTTCTGACTATCCCCTTGACTTACAATATTTTTCAAGCGAGACAGATAATATGCACCCCATCAGCATTAATCATCAATTCCCTCCCTACCTATCACATATCACCAATGCCACCCATGATGACTTAACAGCTGCATGGTTCAATTCAGCAGAATCATCACTGCAATGTTGGCTGTTCAATGTGCATCTGCTTAAGTTAAGTTAATGTGTCATTTATTTTCAAAGTTTTCAATGCATGGCAATGCAAAAACAAGGTGTGTTTCCCTTCCCTGCCAGTGTCCACTCATTCAGTCACTTCCCAGTACTTCACTCCTTTAATCTTTCTCAAGTTCTGTCACAGCCTTCCAAAACATTTGTAAAATCCATTATTTGCTTGTGCCACATTTTTCTAGCCAACTGATATATTTCATTATGGCTTCCATAAGGGATTAACGTCTGTTCAAATTTTCCCCTTTCAGCTTTGCCAACCCCAGTGACCAACACTACTAGCCAAACCTTAGGCACATGATGAATGATTCAGAAAAGTGTCTACTCTACCTACCCAGCCTAATCCCCTCTAAGGTCCCCTGCAGTAGAGTAAGTTAAGATTCCTTTCCTCACTGCAAAGCAAATTTATTTTGTTGGAAAAAAGTAATTATTACAAGACGTGGTGGAATAAAGTGGGACTAAGAAAGTGCCCTGACTTTTACGGATGGGAAAGTCTGTGACGAACGTGCCAAATAAAATCTATATATCCTGTTCCTTAATCCTTTCCCTGTACTACAGTACATCGCTTTTCCTACTGTCTACTTACGGCAGACAGGATGTCTGCATGATTGATTTTATTATAGTACATGGCTTTTATCATTCTTAGTATTCATCTGCCTTGTAGTCAGAGTAAAATTGAAAGGCATTTTGGAGAAGAGCAGGGCTACTGAAATAAGATAATTAACTAATACAGCTGCCCCAGCTGCAGACAGTAACAAGTACGACTCAGGCGCCAACGGAGGAAGTATGACTCCATTAATTTAGCATAGCAGGAGAGAGAAGAATACTTGTACTCCATAGTTCATAACGTCTGTGACTATAATCAAATCACAACCAAATGGCCTGAGGTGACCAGCAAATGTACTGCCACTGTGCCACTCCATGATTTTAAACTGGTGTTTTGGACAGAGCATTGTTTGCAATTTGTCTTTTTTATTTCTTTATATAGCTATTCCTGCTGGTCCACCTTCATAGCAGGAAATAGCAGCCCGTATGTGGTAGCAGAAGCCAGAGGCCAACAGGGATAAATATCAGCAGTTGGTGGTCCTGGAGGAGGAAGAGGAAGAGGAGAAAGAGGCATCAACTGCCAATGCCCAGGGCCCTAGCCCCCAGCACCTCTAGCCTCTCAGTATCAACACCAGTGCCGCAGTTCGCTGGCAGCTGCTTGTCGCCATTCTATCACTGCTGCCCCCCCTCAGACACCGTTTTTCAATGTTGCATCCTGCGAAGGCTGGTGCAAATAGAAGCCAGGCAGGCACGCATTGAGGGGCTCCTCAGACAACTCCTGGCCCACCATTAGTGCCCGCTTCTGCCCATGTTTTAACCTTTGTTTTGGTGGGTGAGAATGGTTGTGGGTGGAGAGTTTGGGAATGGGTTTTTGGGACAGGTCCTGGGACTGTGAGACTTTGTTTTCTTTTATCATGGGCATTTGAGGTTTTTTTGGACATTGGTTGGGGACAAGAAGATTTGTCTGGGGAGAAGGGTGGGCCAGTTGTGCATTTATATTCGTCTTCTTAGGGTTAATAAATATTTAGTTAATGTTATTTAAGCTTCAAATCTTTTTTAGGGTGTTTTACTTTGCACTGCTGCCTTTTAGCACAGCATGTTTCCAAAATCTTCTGATAGTGCATAACAATTAGTTATGCAGTTAGGTACCCTTGTCTTACTACTATCCTAGTCTCTGCACTGCAGACTGCAACTACATTTGACCCTTAAGGAGTAGGGGGGAGAGATTTGTCATTGACTATTATATTGCCTAAAGTAAAACAATGCTCCATATTTCTCTTACCTGATTTGATGAAGCGAGTGCCTCATGGTTTCCCAAGATTCCATGGTGGTGGTTCTAGTAGCATACTAGCACACTAAGGCCCATATTTATACTTTTTTAGCACTGCATTTGCGTCATTTTTTGACACAAAAGTGGCGCAAACTTGCAAAATACAATTGTATTTTGTAAGTGTGCGCCATTTTTGCATCAAAAAGCGGCGCAAATGCGGCACTAAAAAAGAATAAATATGGGCCTACAGTGAAGGCATCAGAAGCTAGGTCCCATTCCCACCTAGGTGACCTCAAATTAAGATCCTGCACACTGAGTTGGTGTTGCTTCCACCACATCTGCCCCACCAAGTGTGTGATTAATTAATGGTGTCAATTATTAAGTCACACCTCAACAAATCACATAGCCCAGGGGAAGAGGTTTAGGGATTTGATCAATGGATGGGAAAGGGGATTTAGGGAAATGTGTGACAAAAAGACAAACACTGCACAAACATAATATTCATCCGGGCAATGATCAGCAGCCTGTTGTGGGAGGAATAGAAAGGAATGAGTATGACACAGTTAACTTAAATGGATTGCAAACATTCCATCAGCCCCAGAGAGACCCAAGTTATGATACATCTAAATGTTCTGTCACATAGGTTTGCAAAATAATAAATACAAATAATGTTGGAGTGAAACTAACACACACAGGGCCATATTTATACTTTTTGACGCAAAACTGCGCTAACGCAGTTTTGCGCCCAAAAAATTAGCGCCGGCTAACGCCATTCTGAAGCGCCATGCAGGCGCCGTATTTATTGAATGGCGTTAGCCGGCGTTAGCCGACCGGCGCTGCCAGGTGTGCATGAAAAAAAACGACGTACACCAGGCAGCGCCGGCGTAGGGGAAAATGGTGTTTGGGCGTCCCAAAATGGGGCAAGTCAGGCTGAGGCAAAAAAATCGTCTTAACCCGATTTGCGCCATTTTTTTTGGGCGCCCAGACGCCATTAACATGACTCCTGTCTTAGCAAAGACAGGAGTCATGCCCCCTTGCCCAATGGCCATGCCCAGGTGACTTCTGTCCCCTGGGCATGGTCATTGGGCATAGTGGCATGTAGGGGGGCACAAATCAGGCCCCCCTATGCCACAAAAAATGTTTACAAAATACTTACCACAACTTACCTTTTCTTCCCTGGGATGGGTCCCTCCATCCTTGGGTGTCCTCCTGGGGTGGGCAAGGGTGGCAGGGGGTGTCCCTGGGGGCAGGGGAGGGCACCTCTGGGCTCATTCTGAGCCCACAGGTCCCTTAACGCCTGCCCTGACCCAGGCGTTAAAAAGAGGCGCAAATGCGGGGTTTTTTGCCCCGCCCACTCCCGGGCGTCATTTTTGCCCGGGAGTATAAATACCACGCACATGCCTGGGAGTCATTTTTTAAGACGGGAACGCCTACCTTGCATCTCATTAACGCAAGGAAGGTGTTCACGCCAAAAAATTACGCTGACTCCATGAACTTTGGCGCTAGACGCGTCTAACGCCAAAGTATAAATATGGAGTTTGTTTTGCGTCGAATTTGCATCGAAAAAAACGACGCAAATTCGGCGCAAACAGAGTATAAATATGCCCCACAGTTCTAAAAAAAGATTGTTAAAAGAAAAATTATACTAGTCTGTATTGCCAAATTGGGTGGTGCATCTGCATTCTTCTTGGAATACCCCATCAATCTTGAGTGCTTGCCTGGCTGAAGCACTCCGATAAGGTACGCATGAATTTTATGGTGCTTTTGCCTTTTGTGCAGGAAAAGAGAAGGCTTGGGGATTGTAAAACAGGAATGATTATCATGATATTGTAGAATCAAGAAGGATAGAATAGAAGGTAGGCTTCATGTGGAGAAGTTTACCAAGAAGACTCAGAGGAGGCAGAGCAAGAGCATAGTCCTTTGCAATCATTCATTTTATGACTGATGTGCGATCAATTAAGTAAGAGCAATTAAAACAATCAACAATCACAGATAAGTGGCTGCATGTACATCAGAAGGATCAAACTTGCAACTGTCATGATGATGATGATCATCATCATAATACCATTTAGCCTAGAGCACGTGCATAACATGAAGATGTGACATCACCCATCATTAAATAAACTGTGTACCGACACCTCCTGAGAGTCCCAGTCTTCCGACTCAATTGAGATAGAGCGACCTGTAGCGCATAGCTGTGTTCAACAACAAGAAAAACATTGAGTAGTTTTTTGTGTAGACTAGATTTGTGTTTGTTAGATAAATGGACTGTTTGGGTCTTTGAAGAATGTGAACCAGAAAACAAAGCAGTGTGAAACCGGCAAACAAATCTCGCTAGGTGTCAAAGGGGAAGAAAAAAAATCACCTTCAGGAAAAAATTATCACCCATTAGGTCCATTACCAACATTGTAAATAAATCACAAAAACAATCAAGCATAATAAATGATAGTTAAACAATAAACACCGTCTCTCACTACCTGTCACCACATGAATCATCAAAACATTGAAACAGAAATCACTCATATCACTCGTTGGTGCATAGCATGACTTACCTAATCTTACCTAATCAAGCATGGTGGTACATTGCTGATCCTCTTTGATTCACAAAATGAAACACACATTGGCCAGTAAGTTGTAAATCAAATATCTGGGGCAGTCCTGCTAGGGGATAAAAGAAAGGATAGGCACAGGGACAGGATGGACGCAGGCATTGTCTCTCCAAAGTCCTTGAAGGGATTTGAAGAGTGGGGGCTTGTCCACTGCACACTGGTCCAACTCCAATCTGGTCATACATGTGTCTAAAACAGTGGTGGTCATTAGTCAGTGAGACACAAACGAACAAAATAATAATGTTTCCCCAGCTAGCTATATCCTTTTTTTTCTCAAAGCAGTTCGTTGATACAAAGAAGAAAGTTCTATGGTGGCCCAGGTTTACTCAGTAGCCAGGGAAGTAGAGTTCATACTCAAACTCAGGTGGTTCACCCAAATGTTGGTCAGCTAACACACTACCATGACCTGAGTCTGACTAATCACCCTCATCCACCTCCTGCTGTACTTTGGCTATGCTCTAATTCAGGGGTATAAAGTGCTGATTCATTTTAATCATGTCAATCTCTTGATGTTTTGGTGCAAGAGACTGGTCCTTCTCACTGTGACAACTGCACCAGCAACACTCAGGAGACACACTGGCTACAGGGCAAACCAGCTACTTTATTGCCAGCCTGCTGAGCACTGGCCAATGGCATCTCTTCTCATATCAACACACCAATGGGTTTTGTTCCAAATAGACCTCCTGTGGGTCATCCAGGTAGACCTGGACCAATCTCTCAATGGTCATTGGTGCTCCTTCTTGATCAACCTCTTTTGCCTTTGCCTACGCAGTGGACTTAAGCCCTGCCTTTAGAAACCTATCAAATGCATAGTAGGGGCTGCTGCTCCTGTTTCTGTTATTGTTGCTGGTGTTGGTTTTGGCTGCTGTGAGCCAACAGGACTGTCTGAAGGCTCTATGAAAGTTGTAAGCTGCACCCCAGAACTTCTGCCAGTGAGTGGGAATCTAATTCCCACCCTTTCTTTATCTAGGTCGCTGGCTTGCTGAGCAATCAACATCTTGTAGGTTGAAACATTCCCAAAAAGTGCCCAGTAATTGTTTGTACCATAGGTCAAGAATTGTGGCACAGATGTAATGTTTGGATGACACAATGGCCCGTATTTATACTTTTTTTTGCGCCGCATTTGCGTCGTTTTTTGACGCAAAAACGGCGCAAACTTGCAAAATACCATTGTATTTTGTAGGTTTGCGCCGTTTTGCGTCAAAAAGCGGCACAAATGCGGCGCTAAAAAAAGTATAAATACGGGCCAATATCTCTTCATAGCCTTGAATCAACAGATAAACAAAGGATTAAGCTCTCCACCAACTCCTGCACAACAGTTTTTTCATCCAAACCTGCGTACATTTCAGACACCTCCTTTAGCTGTTTCTGCAGCACGTGCAACAATGGGATAGCTTGGCCCATGGTACAGTCCTCCTTGCTGACTTCCCGTGTAAAAGTTTTCAAAAGTAAGCAGCATCACTGTCAGGAATTTGACCAGGCCCCATTGGTCCATCTTAATGATCATGCCTTTCACAATTGTATCCCTTCTTTGCATGACATATTCATTGATCAGTCTGTACTGCTCAAACAGACATTGCAACATGTAATCAGTTGAATTCCAATGTGTTGGCACCTCCTGTATGATTGCTTCAACTGGCATTCTATTATCATGCTTGATAATCTACTACAGCTTCCGGGCTTTAAAAGAATGGCTGAAATGAGTGCAGATTCTTCTGCATGTGAATGGTAAGTTGCTGGCTCAGGTTATTTTTTTAGCAAGCCCTGTGCAATGATGTTGATGCAGTGCACCAAACACAGGATGCTGAAATAGCCAATATCTGACATGGCCTTAATTATATTACTACCATTGTCCGTGGCAACAAATCCAATGTTAAGCTCTGTGGGACAAAGCCAATCAAAGACCTTGCTGTTAAAGTCATCCAAGATTTTTGCAGTTGTAGGGGATTTCTCCATAGCAAACATAGGTACAGTTGCATGCTTGCAAGCACTATTACAAATTTCAGCAGTGTCAACACCTGCAGATATCATTTATCTAACGCCCACAAAGAGATCGAGTGTGCAGTGATGCACATGCAATCAGTGGCCTGGCAACTGGTCCACATGTCTCTTGTCAGGTGGATTTTGTGGACAGCATTCTGCTGTGAAACTTGACCAACCAATTCCAGCACCTCTTGATGTAGCTCTGGAACAGCACCTCTGGCAAGATAGGTCTGGCTTGGAATCCACCATTTCAGGCAGATGGCCGCCACAAATTCTATAAAACCCACTCCTTCCACAAAAGAAAGAGGGAGGAGGTCCAGCACCAACATTTTAGTCAGCTTCTCATTGTACAAACGTGCTCCTGGGTGGTTGCATTTGTATTGCCCCCCTGCTTCAACATTCCAATAATAGTAGTCTAGATTTTTATCTTTACTGGCGACACTGATGCAGGCAACTTCTTGAGAGCAGAAGGTGATGGTAGGCTCAATATGCATCTCAGCAGGGCAGCCACTGTATGTTCTTGCCTTGTTGTCTTGACCTGACTCTGAGTCTTCTTGTGCCATTGCAATGTTGCTGATGTGGGCGACAATACTACTGCACTTCAGGAGACAGGGCTGATTTGTGTAATGAAAATGTCACCCTCTTCTCCACCTTCCACCATGATCGGATCAGATTCCCTGCAGGTTTTGGCCGCTAAGGTGCGCCTCCCAGCGGATTGCGCATTGTTTTTTTTTTAATGAGTTGTTTCGCCTACGGTACCATAGTTTGTACCAAGCTTAACCAGACTAACATTTGCTTGGCAAATGGAGCATATGGCAATGTTCAGCTCCTTTTTACTAACTATAAAGAAGTCCCAAACTGGGGCATTTTAAAAATTGTAATTTAAAATGTGACTTTACAATGAAAGAGGATTTTTCATTACAATTCCAAAGACATCAAACATGAATGGGTGACCTGGTCCCATTTGGAAATGATAGCTTATTAAATGTAATAAGGTAACCCAAAGTTATCCTATGTGAGATGTAGGCCTTGCTGTAGTCAGAAGTGAAAAATTAATTAAAGAGTTTTTCACTTCTAGGACGTTAAGATTAAAATTACATGTCATCATGTTTAAATACACTACACCCTGCCCTTTGGCCTATCGAGGGCCTACCCTTGGGATAACATATGTTTTGAAAAGAAAGCTTAGGCTTGGCAAATGGTTTATTTTACCAGGTCAAAATGGCAGTTTAGAACTGTTTAAAAGGCTACGTAAGTGGGTGGCACAATGAGTGCTGCAGGCCCACTTGTAGCATTTCATTTACAGGTCCTGGGTACATGTAGCATCACTTTAGCAGGTACTTATAAGTAAGTTAAATATTCAAATTTGGGATAAGCAAATGTTACCATGTTGTAAGGAGTGAGCACATGCACTTTAGCACTGGTAGGCAGTAGTAAGGTGTACAGAATCCTAAGGCCAGCAAAAATGAGATCAGCCAAAAAAATGAAGGAGGAAGGAAAAAAGGTTTGTGGGAAGGGCAATCGAAGGCTGACAGGTCTAATATGCTTAAAATCGTAAATTAGTTTTCTTAGGTGCCAGTGTGTATAGTATTTCCACACAAATAGATATCAAGCAAATGAGCCCATAATATCCTGTGCTTTACAGGGAAATTATGTACACTTAAGCTGTTCATAAGAGTATTTATACTTTTTTTCATAAATAATTGGTGTTTTGAAAGGTGAATTGGAAATCAGGTGTAACCAAAACATTTAATCTGTTTCAGGCTTTATAACCCCTTACTTTATCCTCTCCACAAATGGATGAATCACCTTGATAAAAAATGGAGGTCAAACCCCAATGTCAATTTGCATTTTAGTCCTGCAATTGATAAACAAAGGAAGTCAAAATTGCCAAAGTTTGTTTAGGTTGAAAAGGGGTGCCATATCATCAAGATGGAATTGTGCTGGACTATAGAGAACTGGGTTTTTCCTGATAAAGACCATTGCAACTGGGCACGGTCACACAGTGACTGGAAGATGTATTCTTTGGAAAATAATTTCTAAAATCCCCTTTGTTTTAAACAATGAAATCCAAGATGCTTGTGTAATAGCTATCTTATTTTAATGCTAGCAGGTACTATGAGGCTTTGGTCGAGGCAAATGTATACCACGTGGCACACTCCATAGCTAACTACCCTCAGTCATCACTCATAATGGATTCGTGAAATAAAAGACTGTGGGAATAAGGGATCTGAACCAGGTTGAGAACATGAACAAGGATGTGGGATTTTTCAGGTCAATGGGAGACAAATCTTTAACTACAGATCCTTTGAATTTTCAAATGTTTGCCATTGAAAGTAGTTTTGGTGATAACTTTTAAAGAGGTAGATCTCCTGGCTACCCAGCATACACTTTGGACCAATGCAAATTCTTCCTGATGCCACGTCCTATTTTCCTGATGTGAGACCTTCATTTTTCAGGATGTCTTTGGATTTAGCAGCAATGGGACCTGAGGAGAGAACAGTCATTAGTAACTGCAGTTGATACTTTTAAATTGTGAAGATCAGTTCCTGTCTATGTACCCACAGAATGGACTTATGAGTATCGACACCATACTTGTTTCGTAGGAATTTTAGCAACACAAAAGGATGATGGACAGAGTGCTGAACAATGCTAACACTCACCCCCAGTCACAGATCTGGGTTTAATCCATCATTCTTTTGCTCACCATGCCACCCCAGTTTGGACCCAGCCATATGCAAATCAGTCTTGGCCCTGTTCTGCATGGGTACAGTCCAGCCCGAACTGCCAAGCCAGGTCCTCCCTGGACCGGAAACAATCATCCTGGGACCAGTTTCAGGGTATCACCCTTCATCAGCCAGGCTAGCTTGAATCCAGTGGCACAGTGAGCATGGGACCCACGTCTGGGCATACCCTTACCACTTAGGGCAACTTTAGCAACTCAAAAAGATGATGGACAGAGTGCTGAACAATGCAAACACTCACCCCCAGTCATAGATCTGGGTTTAATCTATCGTTCTTTTGCTCACCATGCCATCCCAGTTTCGACCCAGCCATATGCAAATCAGTCTTGACCCTGTTCCGCATGGGAACACTCCAGCCCGAACTACCAAGCCAGGTCCTCCCTGGACCGGAAACAAGTATCCTGGGACCAGTTTCAGGGTATCACCCTTCATCAGCCAGGCTAGCTTGAATCCAGTGTTACAGTGAGCAGGGGACCCACGCCTGGGCATACCTTTCCCACTTAGGGCAACTTTAGCAACACAAAAGGATGATGGACAGAGTGCTGGACAATGCAAACACTCACCCCCACTCACAAATCTGGGTTTAATCCATCGTTCTTTTGCTCACCATGCCACCACCAGTTTGGACCCAGCCATATGCAAATCAGTCTTGACCCTGTTCCGCATGAGAACAGTCCAGCCCGAACAGCCAAGCCAGGTCCTCCCTGGACCAGAAACAAGCATCCTGGGACCATTTTCAGGGTATCACCCTTAATCAGCTAGGCTAGCTTGAATCCATTGGCACAGTGAGCACGGGACCCACATCAGGGCATACCCTTCCCACTTACGGCACCTTTAGCATTACAAAAGGATGATGGACAGAGCGCTGAACAGCGCAAAACCTCACCCCCAGTCACAGATCTGGGTTTAATCCATTGTTCTTTTGCTCACCATGCCACCCCAGTTTGGACCCAGCCATATACAAATCAGTCTTGACCCTGTTCCACATGGGAACAGTCCAGACCGAACTGCCAAGCCAGGTCTTCCCTGGACCGGAAACAAGCATCCTGTGACCAGTTTCAGGGTATCACCCTTCATCAGCCAGGCTAGCTTGAATCCAGTGGCATAGTGAGCACTGGACCCACGTATGGGCATACCCTTCCCACCTAGAGCAACTTTGGTGAGCAAAAGAATGATGGATTAAACCCAGGTCTATGACTGGGGGTGAGTGTTTGCATTGTTCAGCACTCCGTCCATCATCCTTTGGTGTTGCTAAAGTTGCCCTATGTGGGAAGGGTTCGCTCAGACGTGGGTCCCTTGCTCACTGTGCCACTGGATTCAAGCTAGCCTTGCTGATGAAGGGTGATACCCTGAAACCAGTCCCAGGATGCTTGTTTCCGGTCTAGGGAGGACCTGGCTTGTCAGTTCAGGCTGGATTGTTCCCATGAGGAACAGGGTCAAGACTGATTTGCAGATGGTTGGGTCCAAACTGGGGTGGCATGGTGGGCAAAAGAACAATGGATTAAACCCAGATCTGTGACTGGGGGTGGGTGTTTTCATTGTTCAGCACTCCGTTCATCATCCTTTTGTGTTGCTATTGTAGGAATTTTAGACAACAAAACCTTAACTCTGAATTTCCTCTGATGGAACTTCCTACCACTGGAAATCAATACATAACCACTACAGAAGGTAGAACAATTCTTGCTTCCTTTGGAAATCTGAAGTTAAGGGCCTCCTTCGTCCAAAGTAGATGCAATCTCACCTTTCTCTTCCCCATCCACCTCTTGCCTGGACCTTTTCCACAATTCACTAACCTCTGAACTATGATATCCTATAAGTTGAATTGAAGCCACTGAACAGCCACTTGCTGACTTTGCCCAATGTGATGTTCTTGCAGAGAGCCTTAGCCCTTAGTTAATATAGCTTATGCCGCAGAATCAGGATCATCGAATATTTCCGTGTGAAGGTCAAAATTACGAATTTAGGTTACCTATTAGTCTGGCAAACTGTCTGCAGTTGGGCAGTATGCATTGCAGAGAGGGGCTGGTCATGCAAAAACACATAAATAAAAACAATTCACAATTAAACAGCTTTAATGTCGAAAGGCACAGAGATTGTTTTTTGTAAAGAGGTCCGAGTAAGTGCTGGGTTAATTGTATTAAAAGGACGGCAAACAAAAGGGTATCTCCACCCCAATATTTCATAGGGGCCTTATAGAAGAAATTTCTCTAATAGAACAAAAAATTATTAAAAGGATAAATGTGCTTTTGCACTTTGTATTTAATAAATAGGTTAGAACCTAATTCTAAATCCCACAGTAATTCTGGTCAGGACGCAAACAGAAGTTTGCACACTATTCGATTACCAGTAATGCACGCATTTTGCACTTTTTGTCCTCCACTTAGCCTAATTATCTTACCCTTAGATCTAACCCACCTCACCTATCATATGCAGGAGCCACCATATACCCACAGATAGCAGCCCGGTGCAGATGGCGAGTCCTGTCCTGGCCTCACCCATTTCTGGAGGAGAAGGTTCAAATGTTCTGAGGACAATGTGCCTATGCAGATCATCTTAAGCTCGTTTTCTGACTGGTGCTCACTTTCGAAGGTGGGGGTCAAGCCATGGTAACTGTGCTTGGTATTTTTCGGTTGTGGCTGCCGCATCATGTTCAATATTCAAACATCAGTGCAAGCATCTGGGGGTCTCATTGCAGGGTTTGCTGTTTAATATTATGGCCCACATTTATACTTTTTTAGCGAGGCGTTTGCGCCGCTTTTTGACGCAAAAGTAGTGCACACTTGTATTTTGTAAGATTGCGCTGCTTTTGCATCAAAAAGTAGCGCTAAAAAAGTATAAATATGGGCCTATGTCTTTCAACCTCAGAACTTTCAGCAGACAGGCAGCACAGGTCTGTTCCACCATCAACGCCGGATAATTATGATTTGATCCTGAGCGCCATGTATTGTACTGTTGTATATACATGTGCTGGTTTTATGGTTTCTCTCTTAAATCTCAAATAAATTGTTACTATCATGATGATTATGTGTGGGTGTACTATACTGGGAGAATACTAGGCGCTCTGGCTAATAAGGTAAATATCAATAAAGGTTATATCCTATAAAGGTGCGCCCTTGAAAGACCCCACCCCTGGGTCTTAATATGTGCATATGCACTTATAAATACCATTGGCCACAAGAGGCACTCATTACAAAAACAAAATACAGTACTCTAAAGTCAATATTCATTAAACTCGTTACAAAATCGAAAATAGAGTACTCATAAGTCAGTGTTCATTAGACCATAATTGGATTCCATATATTTCTAAAAGAAAAAAAGGATGATATTCAGCATATATGTCAATATCCTCAAATTAAATATCAATGACCAAATCCAAAGGAACCAAACATTTAAATCTGTTGCTCCAAACTTGTTATATGATCCAAGGTCAAAGTCCAAATTCCTTCAGTCAAAATTCTGTCATATTGTTCAAAAGTAACTTGTAATCAGTGTTGATTCCATTTCACATTCAGATTCACAGCCAACACGTGTTTCGTCTGGGAATTTCCCAATGACTTCGTCAGGGCTGTAATCGTATAAGTACCTATTATTACAGTCTCGATCCACAATCCTGAATATGGAAACCACCACCAATGTGATGAAACCGTGGGATAGAGAGTCATGCTAGTTCTTATAGCATCTTCGTTCCCACATGTGAAGATATCACATATTGTGTCATCTTGCATTATTATTACTAAGTCACGTGCCACTATATCATGAATAGAATCGTAAAATTAGTGCTGGAATATAAGAGTTAGTAGGTGTGTATTCCCTGAAGATGTTAGATTTACTAAATCACTTATCTTACTTAACATATCGTAACCTCAATCCCTGATGGTACCCCTAATCACTAATATTGTGTAGAAATGAACCCATACTCTTACCTACAATATATAGGTCCAAAATCTTTTAACTTAGATATTCCTTGTTGACGTATACAGAACACTCCTGTTATGAAATATCTATTGTTGAGAAAACACAGAGACTAAATACACATCCAAGCAATATAAATAACAAAAAATAACCGATAACACCCAACTCTCTAGGACCATATGTCTATATGTGTCAAAATAAATGACCACTCACTTAGATATGAGTGGTACAGTTATACCGTGTTACCTGACCAATCCAAACCGTCTCTACTCTCCTATCTATTGTGAGCATGTCTGTGCACATGATATTTTAATTATCTCTCACATGTATGGGCACAGTTACATGATAAAGACACTGAGGCGGTCATTCTGACCGTGGCGGGCGGCGGTCGCTGCCCGCCATGCGTTTACCGCCGAATGACCGCACCGCGGTCAAAAGACCGCGGCGGTCATTCCAACTTTCCCGCTGGGCCGGCGGGCGACCGCCAAAAGGCCGTCCGACGGCCCAGCGGGAAAGCCCCTGCAATGAGGAAGCCGGCTCCGAATGGAGCCGTCGGAGTTGCATGGGTGCGACGGGTGCAGTGGCACCCGTCGCGATTTTCACTGTCTGCAAAGCAGACAGTGAAAATCTTTGTGGGGCCCTGTTAGGGGGCCCCATGGCACCCGTTCCCGCCATCCTGGTTCTAGCGGTGGACACCGCCAGAAACAGGCTGGCGGGAAGGGGGTCGGAATCCCCATGGCGGTGCTGCAAGCAGCGCCGCGCTGGCGGATTCTCTGGGCCAGGGGAAAACCGGCGGGAAACCGCCGGTTCCCCTTTTCTGACCACGGCTTTACCGCCGCGGTCAGAATAGCCCAGGAAGCACCGCCAGCCTGTTGCCGGTGCTTCCGCCGCCCTCCGCCATGGTGGTCATGGACCGCCAGGGTCGGAATGACCCCCTGAGTGTTATATCTCATATTAACCGAGGCATATATCTTTTATACAAATTCCGAATATAGGCTGTAATCCTGACTCTTACTGTCAGCTCCACTCGGAAACATTAATAATACTTTTAAGCCCTCCATCCTATCCACGAACACCACTGCCTCCAAGTGACTCACCTGGGTTTAAATCATATTCAAATTAAATCCAATCCTGATGCCGATCCCCGTATGCGAGTGCACGTAGGGCTGTAAACTATCAATGCCGCTGTAGGTAGCGTCTCCAAGCCCTAAATATAACCGAAGGGCTGGACGCTTGTTACGATGTCTAAGATCTTGCGCGAGTCATCTTAGACAAGCAACATAGACAAAGGACAAAGATACCGACCGTCATCTTGCTAGTGAAAAAACAAGGATATTTTTCATAATAATAAAGAAAGGACTACTCGGCTGGTGGCCATATTAGAAGTTAAACAGTACTTGTTTGTCAATCAACATAGACACAGGACAAAGATACCGACCGCCATCTTGCTAGTGAATTGATACTATTAAACTAGGATGTTCTTCATAATAATAAAGAAAGGACTAATCGGCTGGTGGCCCTATTAGAGGTGAAATAGTCTTCGTTTGTTGTTCACCCAAAGATAAAGTAAGAACTGAACCACTGTATATATCTTGAAAGTTAAAGACTATTAAAAATTCCATAGGGAGGGCTAAGATATTGTCAATCTTATTTGAACAATAGCGATACAGCACTCAGTATGAGAAACATAACTATTAGATATGAGTGTCAGGTGCCAAATAGAAAGTAGGAACAAAAATTAAAGAGTTGTGTCGAACAGCAGTCAATCTGGTGAAAATTAGTAAGTGCTTACAGAGAAATACAATTGTACATCAATAAACCCTTAGTGTTAATATTTCACTCTAGTGATATATTCCCTAATTTAGATCTAATAATTTTTGCCTAGACAAAGCAAGGGTTGTTACCCCACAACCGATATATCAATAATCCTATCTAGAAAATAGGAAAACACATAGGGCCTGATTACAACTTTGGAGGAGGTGTTAATCTGTCCCAAAAGTGATGGTAAAGTGACGGATATACCACCAGCCGTATTACGAGTCCATTATATCCTATGTAACTCGTAATACGGCTGGTGGTATATCCGTCACTTTACCATCACTTTTGGGACGGATTAACACCTCCTCCAAAGTTGTAATCAGGCCCATAATATAGAACATATATCTCACTTACAGTACATTAATCATATAACATTGTATACAGAGTTTTAACTCTAAATCAAGAAATGTTTCCATATCCTATATCATTAATCAATGTAAACTCAATACATGTAGATTTATATCTCACATTTGTCCTAATTCGATGTATCCATACAGTATATGATAGCATCTTTCGTATAGACCCATATCAAGTGATGAAAACATTTGGACAACATCATGTTAATATTAATATTATTGAAAGTATTATTGTCATCCTGCTGTTAAACCCATTCCTCCTAATCACCAAGAAAATATTCAAGTTCCCTGTCTGTGTTGAGACCTGTTTCTACTGCTTTTAATCGTAATATCCAAATGGCCTCTTTCTTCCTTAACGTTAGCTCCCTATTACCTCCTCTTGGGTCAATGCCTATATGATCAATGCCAAAAAACTCAAAAGACTTGTAGGGTCCTTGCAATTCACATGACAATATATGTGCTACTAATGGGTATCTATAATCCTCATGTGCAAGTGCCCTTGCATGTTCTCCTATCCTTATTCTTAGTGGACGAATTGTACTCCCAACATAGTACCGATTGCATTTGCAAAGCACCACATATACCACAAAGGGGGTACCACAATTATTGTATGTTGTAATCTTATAGGTTTTTCCCAAAGTATCCGTAAATTCTGTTCTTTTGCAGACAGTGAAAAGCTGCACGGGGCCCTGTTAGGGGGGCCCCAGGACTCCCCTTACCGCCAGCCTCTTCCTGGTGGTGCAAACCGCCAGAAACAGGCTGGCGGTAGGGAAGTCATAATCCCCAGGGCAGCCGGGGCTAAAACGGCGGGAAATCGACGTCCCCGGCGGTGCGACCGCGGCGCTACCGCCGCGTTAGAAATATGGGTCTCCTGTTGGCAGTACGGACGCCACTGCCAGGGTCGTAATGACCCCCTCAGTGTCTTTATCATGTAACTGTGCCCATACATGTGAGAGATAATTAAAATATCATGTACACAGACATGCTCACAATAGATAGGAGAGTAGAGACGGTTTGGATTGGTCAGGTAACACGGTATAACTGTACCACTCATATCTAAGTGAGTGGTCATTTATTTTGACACATATAGACATGTGGTCCTAGAGAGTTGGGTGTTATTGGTTATTTTTTGGTATTTTTATTGCTTGGATGTGTATTTAGTCTCTGTGTTTTATCAACAATAGATATTTCATAATAGGAGTGTTCTGGATACGTCAACAAGGAATATCTAAGTAAAAAAAATTTGACCTATATATTGTAGGTAAGAGTATGGGTTCATTTCTACACAATATTAGTGATTAGGTGTACCATCAGGGATTGAGGTTACGATATGGTAAGTAAGATAAGTGATTTAGTAAATCTAACATCTTTAGGGAATACACACCTACAACTCTTATATTCCAGCACTAATTTTATGATTCTATTCATGATATAGTGGCACGTGACTTAGTAATAATAATGCATGATGACACAATATGTGATATCTTCACATGTGGGAACGAAGATGCTCTAAGAACTTGCATGCCTCTCTATCCCACCGTTTCATCACATTGGTGGTGGTTTCCATATTCAGGATTGTGGATCGAGACTGTAATAATAGGTACTTATACGATTACAGCCCTGACAAAGTCATTGGGAAATTCCCGGACGAAACACGTGTTGGCTGTGAATCTGAATGTGAAGTGGAATCAACACTGATTACAAGATACTTTTGAAGAATATGACTGAATTTTGACTGAAGGAATTTGGACTTTGACCTTGGATCATATAACAAGTTTGGAGCAACAGATTAAAATTTTTGGTTCCTTTGGATTTGGATATTGATATTTAATTTGAGGACATTGACATATATGCTGAATATCATCCTTTTTTTCCTTTAGAAATATATGGAATCCAATTATGGTCTAATGAACACTGACTTATGAGTACTGTATTTTCAATTTTGTAACGAGTTTAATGAATATTGACTTTAGAGTACTGTATTTTTTTTTTGTAATGAGTGCCTCTTGTGGTCAATACTATCATGATGAGCCTGAGCAGTAGCAGGTAGCCCGGTGGCTCCTGCTACAGTGTCAGAAGATGCAGCAGTTCTCACCTTCCAGCTCAGTTCCAAGAGATGCACATCACCAGAGGAGCAGAACTACTGGAACCAGCATGGAAATAAAAATATAAAGATGTGCTCAGAGAAATAAGGAGATGCAACTTACTCTTCACTCCCGTGAGAGATCAAACATTAAGCTGATCCCCAGTACACAGGCAATCCTTTCCTCTACTTTCCAAGTCTATCAGTCATTAGAGTATAAAACATCCCGCAGTGCAAGAACTTTTGAAAAAAACATACTTAGCATGTGTCAAGGTAAATCTCATCTTAGTTTTGCAGTAACAGACCCATACCAAACAGACACTGCTTCTGGTGGGAGAAAGACACTGACCTGATTCTTCTGGGAAAATGGAATAGGATTTCTTCTCTGTTTTTCCGATAGATGAGGACGTTTTATCAGAAAACATTGAATCGAACTGTGCTACTTGCTTTAAAGGAAACACCACATGCCACATGCAGCGGCGCTTTATCAGGTGCATGAGGCCCTCCCCTTGTCCCATCCCTATTCCTCAATAGCTGCAGTGGTATCCCTAACTAAGGATTTATCTCAGAGATCGGGTTAAGAAACCAACTGGTGGAAGTGTGAGGTGTTCCCCATGGCCTGCTCTACTACGGCTGCGTGCATTCACAGATATATGAGTTGGGTCTCTGAGAGCCTCCGCTAAATGGGTGTCAGAATAAATGTGGATCACGCTCACATGGTGGAGGACAACCTCTTCCCATTCACAGGGGTAACAAAGTAGGATTTGATGTGATGGTCACATCTTAACCTTTCCCTTTGGGCAAGGATGCAGACTATTAAAATAACTGTAGCTCCCTGATTCCACTACCTCTTTGGTATGATTCCTCTTTGAATATCCAGCAAACACCTATCAGGCATCGAAGTGACTGTTCCACATGAAATCTTGCAGCCAAAACTTTAATTGACCACAGCTCAAAGCGTACTTGAGCCCTTTACAGAGATGCCCCCCCTGCAGGCATGCTTTGAACAACATCTTCTCAAAGATCCACATTTTTCACTGCCCATATACCTGACCACCTCCAACTGAGTGGTGGCCTCCAATCCTGTCCTTTCGGCAACAGCAGCGTCCTGGAAAAATTCTCCTACACTTGTGGTAACCCTACGGCTGCAGAACTATAAAGCACCACTGTGGCACAATGCAGTCCCCTGTATTAGAGGGACACCTTTCTTTTGGGTGTAGTGGTATTTAAAGGGCCTCGAGTGGGAGGATGAAATGCATGATAGTAGCCCACTTAAGTCATTTCACGTCTTGCGGACAGAATTCAGGCCTGGGCTCGCGGACCAGTGGCAATCAACAACTAAACAAATGTCTGCAAGCTGTATTTGGAACCCAGCCAGTGGAGTTCCCATCTCACCTGTTCTTCAGTACCTCTGTGTTTTGGGATGTTGTTGGAGTGTAGTCTCCGGATTGTATGGAGCACTCATTAAATCCTTAAACTCTGGCCTATCCAGCCAGACAAAAATTTTCGCATGGGAACTACTGCTGGGTAAAACTACTCCCCAGCAAACAATGACTGGGCTCTCAAGAAATCCAGAATGAAGTTTTCTACTTAAAAGTACTTCCTGACTGCTGTTTGTCACCATCAAAACTCAAATGGGCCAAACTGTTACCCCCATGACTCGCTGGAATTGCAATGCAGAACTTAGGCCCATATTTATTTCTTTTTAGCGCCGCATTTGCATCATTTTTTGACGCAAAAGCGGCGCAAACATTCAAAATACAATTGCAAAAGCGGCGTAAATGCGGCGCTAAAAAAGTATAAATGTGGGTTAGTATCTTCTTTCACATCCTTTGGTCGCACCGAATGCTTGCCAGTTACTGGGCAGCTGTCTGGTCTCATCTTTACCTTCACAGTCCCTGCCTCGTCTCCCCCAACCACCAGTTAGTTGTCCTACAGGATATCGCAGGTCTGTCAGTTTTGACAACTCATTAGCACCGATTGTTAGCAAGCTTCCTTGCCATGGCTAAACTATGCATTCTCTGACACTGGAGACAGCCCACCACACCCTCATGCAGTTACTGGCGGATAAAACTTCATAGAGTGGCTAGACATGAGTATACCACATAAAAACTTATAAAACCGATTTACCAATCTAAAGTTGAAACGTATGATGGTTATTGAATTGTTACTGCCTCTGATGTATTCTCACAATGGTGCCTGTGGCACATATTTGTTCCGCCTACGTGTTTACCACTCTTGCAATCTGCAAGTCCAGGCCTGTTTGCTTTGTGAGGACTCCAGACAACAATAAATAAATTCTCCAACCAAAAAAATAACTATCACACGTTTTGGATGTATACCTCAACTTTTGTGAAAAGCTTCATATAAATTGCTTTGAATTCTATTTTTCAGAGAATAGCTTGAATGTAATTTTGGCAAAGTGGATGGCTAGTAGATGACGGTAAAGAAAATGGTCTTGCCTCTCACGCAGGCAGGGTGAGACTGGGACAGAAAATAGGCTCAGGAACTAAAATAAAAGTGGCCCTTTTAGCGAAGCAGTTAGTTAAAAAAATGGCCCACATCTGCAACTTGCAATAGTTTTCAACTTGTACAGACACAATGTATAGGTGTTTTACAGGATAGAGGAGACTACATTAATTTTTGCATGCTGCAGGAAATGTTTGAGGCAATATCAGGGAAATCAACAAAAATCAACAAAAACAAATGGCTAACCTGACCATATGACAGACCAACAAACAGACAAAAAACTGACCCACACACCAAGCTTCCAGAGCAGCCCTAGGGTACTTCCTGATTGCCCTATAGGGCTTTCTGTACCTGCATCTAGACCAAAATCATCTGCCATGAGGCATGTAGTGATTAAGGGGCATATTTACAAGGAACTGGTGCATCAGATCCGATGCACTAGTTTCCTTGCGTTGCCCTGCATCCCCCTAACGACACCATGGTAGCACTATATTTACGATATAGTGCACCATGGCACACCTTAGCACATTAATATCTACATTTTTGATACTATTGTGGCACTTTGCTGGACTAGAGACAAACCTTTTGACGCGAGTCCAGCAAAGCTCAGGGAGGCCCATATGAAATAGCCCAGTGTCACTTCAACACCTGCCCTGGGCAGCCGTTAAAAAATGACACTAGAATGGCACAGGGAAATCTTTTAAATTTCACTGCATGATTTTTTTGGGCCTCCCTGTGGGGGAACACCCCCCTTGCATACATTATACCTGGCACAGGCATAATGTGACTCAAAGGGTTTACAACGTGGCGCAATTCTGGCATTGTGCCACTTTGTATTTATGGTGCTGGGTGCAGGCCTGTTTAGCACTGTTGTAGCGTAAAACAAATGATTCTATGGTGGCGCTAAGGGGAGCAAGGGGATTGTAAATATGCCCCTAAAACTTTCAGGTCAGTACTTCATGGCCTTGAGCCAGATGAGTTTTCTTTGTTCAAGAACATGAGGGTTGAACGTCTGAATGCCATACAGAAAAATATTCTCCTAATAATATATACTGTCCTAAATTGTTTACAAGTATATCTGCCCTCTGGGTGGAGATTTACTATTACTGACTTCAATGCGTTGAGACTTTTATAGACAATATTTAGAACACAATATTTAGATCAGCCCATATTATGACAATGATATTATGGGCACTACAGTTTCTCTTTCTTGATAGTCTCTACTATTTACATATAATCTCTGGCATTTACAAATGGTTGTGCTAATGTACATAGGGGGTCATTCCGACCCTGGCGGTCATAGACCGCCAGGGCCGGGGACCGCGGATGCACCGTCAACAGGCTGGCGGTGCATCCAGGCCAATGGCATGGGCACTGCAGGGGCCCCCTAACAGGGCCCCACAAAGATTTTCAGTGTCTGCATAGCAGACACTGAAAATTGCGACGGGTGCAACTGCACCCGTCGCACCCTTTCCACTCCGCCGGCTCCATTCGGAGCCACATCCTCGTGGAAGGGGGTTTCCCGCTGGACGGGCGGGCGGCCTTCTGGTGGTCGCCCGCCAGCCCAGCGGGAAACTCAGAATGACCACCCCGGTCTTTTGACCGCGGTACGGTCTTCTGGCGGTTCCCGCTTGGCGGGAGGCTCCCGCCGCCCGCCAAGATTAGAATGACCCCCATAGTCTGTTATAATGTTGGTTGCTGATAGTTTCAATTTGCACACTCTGATGAATTTACTTAGGTGATGTTTGCACTAAGCTAAAGTTCCAAGGATCGTCAAGCTCCATCTGGTAGAGCACTGTAACAGATCCTTCAAAGTGACAGCAAACAATTATCGCCACTGATAGCATTGGTCAAGAAAGAAGAGCATTGTTTCCAATTGAGCAATGCCAACAATAACTCTAACACATCATTTCCTAAATGTAGAATATGTTTAGATGGCAATGCTGTTATAATGTTTGTATACTCATGTTCTTCATATACATTGATGAGTAGTGATGATTTCATACACTTTCCTAATGTTAGAAGCACTTGACATTTCCCCTACTGGGTACAAAATGAACCCATTCGTCTTGAAGGTATAGTTACAATACACATTACTTTCAAAGCTCCACTTATTACAAAGTATATGCTTTTAAGGAAGGTTCCAAATTTTTGCGATAACAACATCAAAAGGAATTAGACTTCACTCTTGACATACTAATAATGAACAAGCCCTTCCTGTTGACAGATCAGCTGGTGATAGACAAATTACATATGTGATGACTTTCCCAAACTATTTTCCGATACTACTCAATGTGTACGATAAAAGGAAGTTAATAGGTGGAGTGAAGCCCAGTGCGCACAGGCCACATCCCATACTGCACCTAATGAAAGAATCACTGGAACAAGAACTAAATAAACTAACTAATATTTGGATTGCCCAGTTCAAAAACGGTTCTGAATGGCTAGCCTTCATAGTTCTTGCAACTAAAGCCCATTGGGAGGGTCTACGTCTTTTCCTGCATGGTCTTAATGACAACATATGGATTAAGAGAAACCCAATGAAATGTTAAATACGACGACAGAGGCTAATTCTTTCAGGTATAATCTATCTCTCAATGGCATACCATTAGGTATTTCTTCATCCTGAGTCATTTTTTACACCCACGGGGACCTATATGTCATGCAAAATTGCGTTTTGACTAGCATCTGCTGTGGCAGTTTTTTTAAAATTATGTGGCATATCCTAAATGGGCTATGTAATATATTATGCTTTTATGATGATATAATTGTATATTGGGCCACTGTACACGAACATGACCACTTTTTACAAAAATATCTGTCAGATAAGTTCGCAACCTAAGTAACACCATCTCTAGAGAGGGTTTCAGACGAAAAAGAAGTCCAGAGGATGCAGTGAAGGAAGCGCCCTATCCCACCAATGACAATTAGCTAAAATCCTTCTTAGGATTACTGAATATTTGTCAACATGTGTGCGGAATTTAACAGGCATAAATGGTAAATTAGGTTTTTTGTTAGAAAAAGGCACCCTGTTTGAACTGGGTGACAACATCAGAATCTAGCAACTGATGAAGTCACTGAATCACTTCAAAGGCCCTATTTCAGGAATCAACACATTTGCTATACCAGAAAGTGAGTGGAGAGAGGGTATGAAAAAGACACCCTCTACAATCAAATAAAAATGCACATTGTAAATGTCTGGCCCTCAAAATGTGGTGATCTAAAAGAAGAACTAGAGCTTTCTGGGAGGTCTGTGACAAATGTATTAATCACAACGATATGGGCCCTCATTACCACCCTGAAGGTCCGAAGACTGCCAGGGCTGCAGTTTCGGTCTCATCGCCAAATTAATAGTTTGGCTGCTTGGCCTAAACCAAACTGCCAATAATCCCCCGTCCCGCTGCTTTTCTGCGTTCCGCGAGGCTGGAGGTGAGCACCTCCAGCACGGCGTATGCCGTATTACCACATGGGAGACTGCCAGCATTTTTCTGGCAGTCGCACCACCAGAAAAATCTGGCGGTCTTGCATTCTGGCGTCAGGAATAAGCATTCCTGTTACCAAGACACACTCGCACACACGTCCACATACCCACACACATGCACCCACATACTCCCACACACAAACACCCCCCCATTCACACTAACATATGTACACAAACACCGCACTCACCCATGCATTTACCCTCAGCTCCCACAGCGAATACATAAATTCACACCACCCTCCCCAGCACATACATACATTCACACCCAAATACACCCTGCACCGCATACACGCACTCACCCGCTCTCCCCGTTCACTCTCACAAACATGCACCCCCTTCCCCTGTCCACTCACACAACACTCACCCCTCCCCATCCACTTACATACACATGTACACGCATACACACACTCACTCCTTCTATCCGCTCAATTGCACTCACACACTCAATCTCTCACACCCACACACACACACTCCAGCAATCACCTCATCCACACTCACTCACTCCCCATCCCATCCACAATAACTCACTCACCCCATCCACAAACACACACCCCTCACCCCATCCACAATCACTCACACACCCCCTCATCCCGTCCACAATCACTCACACACACAGACATGCACCCACAAACACCCCGTCCCGCCACATCCACAACATTTACACACATACTCACACACGGAGACACGCACACACCCCAGCATTCACAACATTCACACATGCACTCACACACGCAGACACGCATACATACACACACACACACACATACACACACCCCTCCCCTGTCAGAAGATCCTCTTACCTCGTCCATTGAGGAGGTTGTCCAGGAGGGGATGGGCCCTGCACTTCCACTGCCGGCAGTGCCCCGCCTTCAGAACAACGCCACTCCATATTACGGGTCGTAATATGGTGTGCGGTCTCTTTTTGGCGTGGCAGTGCCAATGGTAGAACTGCCTCTTAACCACTGACCGCCAGCATGACTGGTATCAGAATTCCACCCATATTTGGGTGGAATTCCGAAATCAGCAGCATTGTCGGGCCTGCAGGTTCGGTGGTCTTACGAAAGACCGTCTTTGGAATCATAATGAGGGCCATAGTTCTCCACAATGACGAGAACATACCTCCTCTTGACTTAAGGAACAAAATTGCTTACCTGGTACATAGGGTGATCTCTGTAGGAGTATTGCAAAGGATAAAGCCAGAAGTAGATTATGGTTCACCAGAATAAAGGTGTACATTGAACAGAAGGTGAAAGATTGCACTAGTTGACTGCTGAGTGATTAGAACAAATTTACTTGTAAGTTACCCTTGTCACCCGTAATTTTCCCTGATAAACCTTTGGATAAGCTTGCCCTTGAAACAGTCTGTCCAGGTGTGTATAAAAAATCACATTTGTTTAATTAATTATAATTCACACTGGAATTGTCACCAAAATGATGAGCCACATTACAATCAAAGCATTAATTTATTTTTTGAGAGACAATTTTTGTATGAAATGAACACCTTCTACTTTAGATACAGATAATGAAGTTTGCTTTACCTGTCATGAAATAAGGGAATTGTTAATGGAATCACCCATTAAACACTTGAAAATAACCTTATCATGCCCTAAAGTGAACAGTCTATTTGCGAGAGCTAACCACATGTTAAAGGAACGTATCCAAACGGCATGAGTCAGTTAAGCTTCATCCAGAAAACTCAATACAAAGGTTTCTATGGTCGTATCTCACCATGCCCAACCTTATCACTGAGATACCCCCTTCTACGTCAGTCAGAATAGGAAAACTTGCAAAAAGCTATGGCCTATTTAGCTTGGTGGGGAAGAGACAACTCCAATAACAAAATGTTCAGCATAGCACAACGCACAGACACCTAAATGTTCACACCATCACCAATGCCTTGTTTAGAATAAAAATGACTTTAAATAGTGCAACATGGGCTGGAACAATATTTTTCCAATACAGAGAGAAAAATTGAAGTTGAAAAAGCATCCATGTGAACAAGCGCACAGGGTCTGTGCCTGAAGCAGTCACATAGCATATGGGCAGCAATTTTCGCTGTATAAAAAACATACCAACCACAACTCATCAGAGGGGCATGATGCATGCCACAACCAACACATTAGCACTAAATAGACACAAAACTATGGATCACAAGAACACTCTGACATACCATGCTTCATGCAGGCACAAATAAAAACAGTAGATCATGAGTTACCACCTAGATCAAATAGCATTGGGCACATGACTATCAGGGCTCAGCATTGGAGAAAGGTTCCACCTAATGAAAGTTGTAGGCACTCTCAGACACACATTTGTCAAGACCATTACTAGTGGCACACTGTTCATATGTGTATACCCACATCATGGGCATCATCATTTCAGGCACATATATGTTATCAGGTTTTGAGTCTGAATCTGTAATAAAACAATAGACCTTGAAGGAGGGTAACTGATCATTTATTCTGACATTAGAAGAAGCTGGTATTACACACTACACACTTCAACGTTCACATGATTCAATCAATCAGTCAATCAGTGTTCTTGTAAAGCAGGGCTAATCACCCGTCAGGGTCTCAAGGCGCTGGGGGGTAGTGGGAGCTGAGTCTTAGATCCAAGTCTTGAGGTCCTTCTTGAATTGAGGCAGTGAGAGTGATTGCCTGAGGTGTAGCTGAAGAGCGTTCCAGGTCTTTGTGGTGAAGTAAGAGAAGGATCTTCCTCCGGCTGAGTTGTTGTGTTTCATTGGGGTTAATACAAGGGCCAGTTGGGCAGAGCAGAAGTGTCTGGTGGGCATGTGGAAGGTCAGCCGGTGGTTGATGTGTGCAGGTCTGATGTTGTGGAGGGCCTTGTAGGCGTGTATGAGGAACTTAAAGGTGATTCTTTTGTTGATCGTGAGCCAGTGAAGGTCTCTCAGGTGATTGGAGATGTGGCTGCGGCAGGGGGTGTCCAGGATGAGTCTGTCCGAGGCATTCTGGATTCTCTGCAGTTTCTTTAAGAGTGTTAAGGTGGTGCCAGCATAGAGTGCATTGCCGTAGTCTTACTTGCTAATGATGAGCACCTGGGTGACTGTACTCCTGGCCTCGATCGGGATCCATTTGAAGATCTTTCAGAGCAGGCAGAGTGTGTGGAAGCATGAGGATGAGACTTGGTGGTTCACTGAGAGTGAAGAGCCTGCAATGATGCTGAGATTATGTGCATGGTCGGTGGGAGTGGGGGAGATTTGAGTGTCCAGGACCACCACGAGTCGTCCCAGGCAGAGGGATGGAACCCAGGATGAGGACCTTGGTTTTGTCTGAATTGAGTTTCAGGCAGCTGTCCTTCATCCAGGTGGTGACTGCCTTCATTCCATTGTGGAAGTTGATTTTTGCAGTTGTAGGCTCGTTGGTGTGGGAGAGAATCAGGTGGGTGTCATTGGCGTAGGAGACAACGTTGAGTCTGTGGTTTTTGACAATGTTAGCGAGCGTCGCCATGTAGATGTTGAAGAGGGTGGGGCTCAGAAAGGAGGCCTGAGGAACTCCACAGCTGATCTCTGTCGGTTTCGAGGAGAACGGCGGAAGCCTGACTGTTCTCCTGGACTCAATCGGGATCCATTTGAAGATCTTTCAGAGCAGGTGCAGTGTGTGGAAGCATGAGGATGAGATTTGGTGGTTCATTGAGAGTGAGGAGCCTACGATGATGCCAAGATTGTGTGCATGGTCAGTGAGAGTGGGGGGGTTCTGAGCATTGATGGCCACCAGGAGTCGTCATAGGCAGAGGGAGTGGAACCCAGGATGAGGACCTCAGTTTTGTCTGAGTTGAGTTTCAGGCAGCTGTCCTCCACTGCCTTTATTCCATTGTGGAAGTTGCTTTTTGCGGCTGTAGGCTCATTGGTGAGGGAGAGAATCTGCTGGGTGTCATTGGCGTAGGAGACAATGTTGAGTCCGTGTTTTTTTACAGTGTTAGCGAGAGGGCAATATAGATGTTGAATAGGGTGGGGCTCAGAAAGGAGCCCTGAGGAACTTCACAGCTGATCTCTGTTGGTTTGGAGGAGAATGGTGGAAGCCTGGCTCTCTGGGTTAGGCCAGTGAGGAAGGAGTGGATCCACTTTAAGGCTTTGTTGTGGATGCCGGTGTCATGGAGTCTAGTGCAGAGGGTGTGGTGAGAGAAGGTATCGAAGGTGGCAGAGAGGTCCAGGAGGATGAAGACTGTGGTTTCGGCATGGTCGAGGCGAGTACAGATGTTGTCCATTGCTGCAAGGAGTGCAGTCTCAGTGTTGTGGTTGGTTCTGAAACCTGATTGGGAGGGGTCCAGGGTGTGGTTGGTGAAATTGTTGTTGATGGCCATCTCAATGACCTTGGCTGGGAAGGAGAGCAGAGAGATGGGTCTTTAGTTCTTGAGGTCTGTCGGGACGGCAGAGAGTTTCTTCAGCAGTGGGTTGGTTTCTGCGTGCTTCCAGTCTCCTGGGATGGTGAGAGACTCGATGGAGCAGTTGATGGTGTGGCAGAGTTCAGGGGTGATGGTGGTGCCAGCTCAGTTGAAGATGAGATGGGGATACAGGTCCAAGGGGGCTCTGGAGTGGATGGTTCTCATGATCTTTAGGGTGTCGTCGGTGGAGAGAGTGGTCCAGTTGAGCAGGGTCGGCTGGGTGCTGGAGTATCTGAGTGCGGTGGTTGCGGGTGGGTGGTTCCTGGGTTGTGAAGCTGTCATAGATGTCTAAAATCTTGTGGAGTAAGAAAGTGGCAACGTTGTCGCAGAGGTCTTGGGAGGGTGGATGTCAATGGAGTCTGTGCTGGGTTTGGTGAATACTTTGATCACAGCAAAGAGTTCTGTGCTATTGTGTGCGTTGGCATTGATGCATTCCAGAATGGCTGTTTTCTTTGTGGTTCTGATGAGGTGGTGGTGTGTGATGACGGTGGTTTTGAAGGCTCTGTGGTAGGCCGGGGTCTTGCTGTTCCTCCATCTTCTCTCGAGCCATCTGCAGGTGCGCTTGAACTCGTGGAGGGTGGGGGAGAACCAGCTGACTTTCGTGGGGGAGTGCTTGTCGGAGGGTTTCCTGAGGGGGCCAGTGTGTTGGTGCAGTCTGAGATCCATTGATGGAGGTTGCGTGCTGATGTGTTGGCGTCCGTGGTGGCTGGTGGTGGTATCCTGAAGGAACATTTGTGTGTGTGGAATTGCAATCATATTGCCTGGTAATTCATGGAGGTTTCAAACTCTATGATAGCTCCGTGGTAAATTCAGATTAAATTATGGCCCTCAAATTAGAAAAATCTCACTTCTTGAACCAAATATTGCTATGCAGCATATTAGTTGCATTTGCTGGCGTGAAGCATTATTTATTCTAGCACACTTGTTTTCTGTCTCTCCTGGAACATGAGGAGCAATGTACTGGAGACTCTCTACCCAAAAAGAGATTCATATTTAGAACAGTTAAACCTGTAGAGATCTTTGTCGCCCTCTTGCGACTGTACTGTGATCTTGAAGCCACTTGAAAATATTACAGAAGCAACTACCCGAACTGTAGTAACATTCTTGTTAATGATCAAAAGACATAGAATAACTAAATGAGAGTTGAGGGCAGCGGATTGACATTAGTGATCAAATGTGGCAGACTAGGGAAAGAACATCTCCTCCCCTCTCCTTTCCACTGTTACAAATATGGCACTAATAACACCATTAGGTGGAAGGTAACCTGTTCTGTTTAACATATTTGTGCTTGAGTTCAATCATTAAAAATGTTCACCTACCGAGAAAACATTTCATAATCAATTTGAAAATGTGATAAAATAACTGCTAGGTGACTGTTAGTCAAACATCTGAAATTGAGACTTACATAGCAGGCACTGGCATTACTATATATCATGCGCCTATTGACCCCATGTTGCACTTCTCGATCCCCTCTAGCACTTCTCTACATATCACTTGACAACCTACCACCAATATGCAAAATACTCCACGTCATCGTATTATTCCACACCTGGCAACTTATTAACAATCACATGCCCAACACTGCATTACTCATCATACTGTCCATCACAAAGTACTCGATTTGATGGCGATACCGACCACATCACATCAGTACACACCGTGCAACAATATCTAAAGCACTAGACTTCACTGTACGGCAGATGCAGCTCACATTTCATGCATGATCAATGTACCACATTGCTTAAAAGTGCACCGCACCACATCACAGTGTGTAATAGCACACACCATTTTAATCTAAAACTATTTTCAACATCACATTATATCAAGTCACTCCACATCATATTATATTGTCACTATATGTCACGTTCTACCAGTTCCTATGTGCACACATTATAACATTCTGAATAGCATTCCACAAGACACCACCCATATAACTACATACAAACTCAGCAACACACCATATAATTCCACATGTCAACTCTATCCTCTATGAAATCACTGGGGCTTAACACACACAGAACTCCTCTGCCACCAATATTATGAAGCACTTTAGTGTGACATCCTCAGTCCTAGTCATCATGGACACTGTCTCCAGTCCTGAACTTTTAGTTTAATTGTTTCAAAGGAAGCGAAATAATGCCTTAGGATACCACACAGTCCTGTACTGGAAACACAGGGGAATATTTACATAAAATTGGATCATGGCAGCGCAACTAGTCTTTTTGCTGTGCTGCCCTATGCCAATTTGAAGGGGCAGGAATACACTTCATTTACAAGATACTGTCCTTTTAGCCAGCTCTGGTGCATAATTTGGTGGCTAGTGCCAACATAGTTGTTGTTGGCAGGATTGTGCTGCGTTGCCTAACACCATATCTACAAGGCCATGAAAAGCCACCCAAAGTGGCTTATTATGGCCTTTTAGCTATGGATCTGCACTCTGCACTGCCAGAGCATGAAAAAAGGTGATGTGGCGCAAGGGGCTTGTAAAAATTACCCTGGGTTTTATTGCTCTCCAGCAATGTTCTTTAAGATATGATGGTCACCCTACACCACCTCATTGCACCAGCTGGTAGTGTACATGATAGCCACACCATACAAAAGCACAATCCCATTCCCATGTAACTTTACATCACACTGATTCACACAGTAGAATATTCCACCATGCCACACCAACTTTGCCATACCTTACCACAGTCACACATCACACTACCAACACAACACCAGACCACAATACTGAACAATAGCACACTTTGAATGGACAGCATCATATTTCTTCATACCATAAATGGCACCAAATAACTTCTTACTTGTCATGCCACTCCACATCACAGATGATACCTCACTATTCCCATGCCTCATCACAGCATTCAACACTCCTAACCATCATAGCACACGTCACCCGCAATTACCAAATTGTGCTATATCATATCACTTTATAGTACACCATAAAACAACAGCACAACAGACTGAAAAACACTACTGCTCACCATTTCTTTAGCATAACAGAAAGAATCCCATCACATTAATGTGTACTATGCCAGACAGTGACTCCAGAGCAAATGTGCAATGGGATGGGCGAACACCTAACTTTTCTTGCACCAGAAATATTTAGGCCAAGAGGACACTAGTGTGCTGGGCGAGGAGGACTTGAACAAAGAAGGTAGAAGCAGGGCAAGTCACACAGGCTGAGAAGGCACTTCTGGAATGAGGACACATGATGCAATGTGAGCTATTGCATGACTTAGTAACTATGGGCCAGATGTAGGAAACTGTTTGCGACTCACAAACGGCAAAATTTGCCGTTTGCGAGTCGCAAAACGCAGTTTCCTATGCAGAAATGCATTTTGCGAGTCGGAACCGACTCGCAAAATGCATTTCCGACTCGCAAATAGGAAGGGGTGTTCCCTTCCTATTTGCGACTCGCAGTGGGATGCAATACCATTTGCGACCGCGTGCCCGGTCGCAAATGGCATCGCAGTTACCATCCACTTCAAGTGGATGGTAACCCACTCGCAAATTGGAAGGGGTCCCCATGGGACCCCTTCCAGTTTGTGACTGGTCCCAAAAATATTTTTTCAGGGCAGGGAGTGGTCCCAGGGACCACTCCCTGCCCTGAAAAAACCGAAACTAAAGGTTTCGTTTTTTTTTTAAGTGCAGCTCGTTTTCCTGTAAGGAAAACGGGCTACACTTAAAAGAAAAAAAACTGCTTTATTTAAAAGCAGTCACGAACATGGAGGTCTGCTGACGACAGCAGGCCTCCATGTTTGCGAGTGCCTATACTCGCTATGGGGCCGCAATTTGCGACCCACCTCATGAATATTCATGAGGTGGGTCATTGCGACCCCATAGCGAATCGCAGTCGGTGTCTGAGACACCGTACTGCATACCAAATTGCGAGTTGCAATTTGCGAGTCGGATGGACTCGCAAATTGCAACTCGCAATTTGGTTTGTTGCTACATCTGGCCCTATATGTTAATGCAGAGAGGGAAAAGAGGTCAAACTGAGTTGGTTGGAGCCATATAGTAATGGTACACTGGGGCAGATGTACTAATACTGTGCAGCAGGTTGTGGGACAAAAGTAATGAAAAATGGTGCCAAGTGTTGTTTTAGAATTTACTTTCCAGTGTAAATCATGATCTGCACTGAAAAGTAGCCCTAATATAATAATACTCTGTGCTACTCTACGACAAGGCATTCCCATACAACCACCAATGGATTTTGACTCAAAGTGTTATCTACTAAAAAAAAAAGATAGATAGGACTTTTGGGTCAAAATTAACGCTTCTCGATGCACGCTTTAAGTTTGAGAAAAAATATTTTCTCAAAGAGTTTACAACTCTGCAAACACGCTGCACTGCACAGAAAAATTCTGTCTGTGAAAAGTGTTAAAACTTGTAAAAGCATAGTAAATTGTACTGCTGAAAAGGTGTGTCTATTGTGGCAAGGTAGCATACATTGCACTAGGGGAGGGAGCAACAGCACCAGACTTACTAAGATGGTACAGTTCTGTTCTCTCCATTTCATGCAATACAGCACAGCAACCTCAGGTGATGCACTGTGCTGTGCATGCATGTGCTGTGCTGCATAAAAAGCTTAATAAATTTGCCCAACTGTTTATTATACAGATACTAGTTAGCAAAACTTTACACGCTAAACCACCACATTTGCCTTTTGTTGATGCTCGTAGTGTGACCCATTCAGTGCTTTATTTGTAAAATAATATGTGCCCGTGCCTAAAGTGCTGCTCAGACACCTGCAGCAGGCACTATAAAATGGCAGCACGCCTAAGATCAAGGGTGTGTAGTTCGGACTCCACCTCAGGTAGGGTGCTCAGATTTTAACATGGAAATACCGGGACAGAATTAACATAAAAGTAGGACTGAAGCGCGCTTTATGTTTGGCCTGTTCCGATTTTTGATGTGGGGGGGTGTCCCAAACAGCTTGGGACCTTTGCCCGAATACCAGGACATGTATTTAAAATGAAGGAAACCGTCAGGACGGTCCTCTGGAAACCGGGACTGTATGGGGAAATTCGGGACGTCTGGTTACCCTAACCTCAGGCTTCTTTAATTTGCTGCCAGGCATGCCCTGCCCCTCTATCTCACTCTTACAGTTTCTGTTTTCTCCTTTGGTGACAGATTTTCTGTCTTCCTTTTCCTCCATCTTTCCGCTTTGAATGTTTTTCCATCTTTTTCTCTATCGAAACGTCTTATGAGGAGAAATAAGTGCTGCTCCAGAAAAGTAAGTGCTGGTTGTCCCCACCGGTAACCACCGGCTCTAATTAAGCACTGGACCAGTCAATGAATGTAATGCCTAATATGCTGAATGCCACTCCTACTCGGACCTGATGCAAAGGGAAGTAGGGTTTAACCCCTTGCCTGCCATGGACGTAATGGTTAAGTCCGTTGCAGCGCCTCTCAGGTGCCATGGACGTAACCATTATGTCAAGGTACCGGTCCTCGGGGGAAGCGCTAGCGCTCCCCCTGAGGGGCGCCACCCCAACCCCCCAGGATTGGGCTGGAAGGGGAATTGCTTCCCCTTCCACTCCCAAACCCCCACCATCGCCACAGTAACGTCTGATGACGTCAGCACGCGACTGCATGCTGACCTCACTAGAGGTCAGCTCTCATCACACTGGAAGCCTGCTTCCAGCGCAATGCAGAAGAGAAATGCTTAGTGTTAGAAATGGGGTTTTTGGTTGGCAGTCAGGTTACCCTCTGTCCAAGCAAAAGCCCTCACTCTAGTCAGGGTAAGCCACACACTATCCAAGATTATCCTGTGCCCACCCTCGGGTAGCTTGGCACGAGCAGTCAGGCTTAACTTAGAAGGCAATGTGTAAAGTATTTGTGCAATAAATCATACAATACCACCATATAGCACCACAAAAATACACCACACAGTGTTTAGAAAATATATAATATTTATCAGGATATTTGTAGGTCAAAAGAAGAATAAAGTTGCAATGGAAAATTGTAGAAATATCACAGGGAAGTGATATAAAGTGTCTTAAGTCTTTAGAATATAAACAGTCTCTTTCAAGCAGATGTACCTGGTTGGGAGTGGAAAAATCTCCTCAGAGGGCCACAAGAGAAGAGGTGCGTGGAAAAAGGGTGTGTGCGTCGATTTCTTCCCAGCACACACGGACTTGCGTCGTTATTTTCCACGCGGGGAAGTCGGTGTCGTTTTCCGGCGCGCGGACAGTCTCTTTCCGTGGATCGCGGGGATTACCAGATGTCCCGGGTCTGTGTGTGGATTTTCCTGCTTGTTCTCCGGCTGCGCGTCGGTCTGCGGGGCTGTGCGTCGAAATTACGATCTCACGGCAGGCGTCGATTTCTCCTCTAGACTTCGATCTGCGGGGCTGCGCGTTGAAATTACGATCTCACTGCAGGCGTCGCATCGATTTCTCCTCTAGAGGTCGGGCGGCGTTGTCCTTGTGAGGCCGTGCGTCGGATCTTCGATCGTCCCAAGAGCGTTGCGTCGATCAGCGTCGGAGTGCGGAGTTTTTCTCGCCGCGAAACAAGCTGTGCGTCAAAATTTTCGGCGCACGGAGCGTCCAAGTAAAAGAGAGAAGTCTTTTTGGTCCTGAGACTTCAAGGAACAGGAGGCAAGCTCTATCCAAGCCCTTGGAGAGCACTTTCACAGCCAGAAAAGAGTTCAGCAAGGCAGCAGGGCAACAGCAAGGCAGCAGTCCTTTGTAGAAAGCAGACAGGTGAGTCCTTTGGGCAGCCAGGCAGTTCTTCTTGGCAGGATGGAGTTTCTGGTTCAGGTTTCTTCTCCAGCAAGTGTCTGATGAGGTAGGGCAGAGGCCCTGTTTTATACCCAAATGTGCCTTTGAAGTGGGGGAGACTTCAAAGAGTGGCTAAGAAGTGCACCAGGTCCCCTTTCAGTTCAATCCTGTCTGCCAGGGTCCCAGTAGGGGGTGTGGCAGTCCTTTGTGTGAGAGCAGGCCCTCCACCCTCCCAGCCCAGGAAGACCCATTCAAAATGCAGATGTATGCAAGTGAGGCTGAATACCCTGTGTTTGGGGTGTGTCTGAGTGAATGCACAAGGAGCTGTCAACCAAGCCCAGCCAGACGTGGATTGTAAGGCACAGAAGGATTTAAGTGCAAAGAAATGCTCATTTTCTAAAAGTGGCATTTCTAGAATAGTAATATTAAATCCGACTTCACCAGTCAGTAGGACTTTGTATTACCATTCTGGCCATACTAAATATGACCTTCCTGCTCCTTTCAGATCAGCAGCTGCCACTTCAACAGTGTATGAGGGCAGCCCCAATGTTAGCCTATGAAGGGAGCAGGCCTCACAGTAGTGTGAAAACGAATTTAGGAGTTTTACACTACCAGGACATATAACTACCTAGGAACATGTCCTGCCTTTTACCTACACAGCACCCTGCCCTAGGGGTTACCTAGGGCACATATTAAGGGTGACTTATATGTAGAAAAAGGGGAGTTCTAGGCTTGGCAAGAACTTTTAAATGCCAAGTCGATGTGGCAGTGAAACTGCACACACAGGCCTTGCAATGGCAGGCCTGAGACCAGGAGAAGGGGCTACTTAAGTGGGTGGCACAACCAGTGCTGCTGGCCCACTAGTAGCATTTAATTTACCAGCCCTATGCACATAGAGTGCACCTTACTAGGGACTTATAAGTAAATTAATATTCCAATCAGGTATGATTCCAGGTTACCATGTTTTAGGGGAGAGAGCATATGCACTTTAGCCCTGGTTAGCGGGGGTAAAGTGCGCAGAGTCTATAAACCAGCAAAAACAGTGTCCAAAAAGTGGAGGGAGGCAGGCAAAAAGTTAGGGGTGACTACCCTAAGGCTGTCAGGTCTAACACTTAGCATTTCTCTTCCGCTTGGGAGGAGAGGACTGGCAGAGGCATGAAAGGAAAGGCCTTTCCTTTCCTTTCATGTCTCTGCAAGCATTTCTGCAGCCCAATCGTGATGCGATCAGGCACCAGAAATGCCCAATAGACACCAGGGAATTGTTTTTGGGTTTTTTTATACGTAATTGTCAAGAGGGGAGTGGCCCATTGGGCAAGGGCCGCTCCCCAGGGAGCCAAATCATGTTTAGGCCATTTTTGCCGCCCCTGGGGCAGATCGGCTAATCATCTGCCCCCAGGGAGGGCAGAAAACCCCTAGACACCAGGGATGCATTTTTTTCTTATGTTTATATCTTTCTTTTATGTATGGGGAGTGACCCCTTAGGCAAGGGTCGCTCACCGGGTGGGGGACCAAATTGTTTTTAGGCCATTTCTGCCCCTCCGGGGGCAGATGGGCCTAAAATAATTAGGCCGATCTGCCCCAGGGGGTGCAGAAAACACTAGACACCAGAGATTTTTTTTTAAATATATGTACGCATAAGGTGCGCGGACCCTTGGGCAAGGGCCGTTCCCCGGGGGGGCAAAATATTTTTAGGTCATTTCTACCCCCCCCCCGGGTTAGATCGGCCTATTATAGTTAGGGCGATCTGCCCCTGGGGGGTGGTTGAAAACCCCTAGACACCAGGGATATTTTTTTTTGTCCATTTTTTTTATATATGTAGGGAGCGACCCCTTAGGTAAGGGTTGCTCCCGCAGGGGGACAAATTATTTTTGGGCCATTTCTGCCCCCCTTGGGGGCAGATCCGCCTAATATAATTAGGCCACCAGACACCAGGGAATTTTAATTTATTTTATACTTACGCATAAGGGGAGCAGCCGCTTGGACAAGGGCCGCTCCCCGGGGGGGGGGGGCAAAATATTTTTAGCCCATTTGTGCCCCCCTGGGGGCAGAAAACCCCTGGACACCAGGGATACAGTTTTATACATAACTTTTTTTTCATATGTGGGTAGCGACCCCTTAGGCAAGGGTCGCTCCCCTGGGGGGCAAATTGTATTTAGGCTATTTCTGCCACCCTTGGGGGCAGATTGGCATATTTTTGTTAGGCCAATCTGCCCCCAATGGGGGCAGAAACCCCTAGACACCAGGGTGTGTGTGTGTGTGTGTTTTGTTTGAGGGGGCATCCTCTTGGGCAAGGGTCACTCTCCATGGGGGCACATTACTGTTATTATTTTTGGAAGGCCCATCTGCCCCCAAGGGGGGCAGAAAGCCCAGCAGAGACCAGGGAAGATTTTTTTTTTCAAAATAAGAGGGTGGGGGTATGGCCATACCCCCACCCCAAATAAATGGGACCAAAGTTGTTCTGCCCACCAGTGGGCAGATTGGGCAATTACCTCCGATCCACACCCGGGAGGGTAGAAAGTCTACTAGATACCAGGGAATTAAAAATAAATAGTGGGATAGTGGCTACCAACCAGTATGGGCCTGGTTATGCCCCTACCCCAACTGAAGGGGGTAACATTCTTTCAGCTCTCCCCCCCACACTAAAACATCTTATCTAATAGCAAGCAAGAGGACATTTGATTATTTTGCGTTTTGATTTTACATTTGGGCCATGAGAGCTTGGCAACTCTCAAAATCGTCCCACTTGGAATGGTGAGGGCTGCACTTTTTTGACTTTGGGACGCTGCCATGTAGAAAAATCCACAAGATCTAGACACATCTGAAAACTTAACATCTGGTTGATTCCAGGGTGGTGTGCTTCACATGCACCCTGCACCATTTTCTTACCCACAATGCCCTGCGAACCTCCATCTTTGATGGAAATCCCACATTTTTCACACATTTTTGTGATGGAACCTTCCGGAATCTTCAGGAATCCACAAAATTCCTACCACCCAACATTGTCTCATCTATACCGATAAAAATTCTGCTTCACTTGTCAGCCCACATTTTTTTTTTTCAAACTTCCCTTTTGGACCCGCTTTGGTTCCCCCTAAATTTCTACATGTTTTTGGCTCTTCCCTGTCACAGGCACTTGGCCCTCCGACACAAGTGAGGTATCATTTTTACCGGGAGACTGAGGGGAACGTTGGGTGGTAGAAAACTTGTCCCGGTGCGGTGATCCCACACAGAAATGTCTAAATTTGAGGTTTGCTCAGGATTCTGGGTAGGAAAACAATGGGGGATCAACGCAAGTCACACCTCCCTGGACTCCCTCAAGGGCCTAGTTTTCAAAAATGTCTGGGTTGGGTAGGTTTCCCTAGATGGCTGCTGAGCTTAGGACCTAAAACACAGGTGCCCCCCGCAAAAACAGGTACTTTTGTATTTGACAATTGTGATGTGTCCAGATAGTGTTTTGGGACATTTCCTGTTGCGAGCACGAGGCCTACCCACACAAGTGAGGTACCATTTTTATCAGGAGACTTGGGGAAAGGCTGGGTGGAAGAAAATTTGTGGCTCCTCTCAGATTCCAGAACTTTCGGTCACCAATTTGAGAGGAAAAGGTGTTTTTTTGGCCAGATTTTGAGGTTTGCAAAGGATTTTGGGTAACAGAACCTGGTGAGAGCCCCACAAGTCACCCCATCTTGGATTTCCCTAGGTGTCTAGTTTTCAAAATTGTGCAGGTTTGGTACGTTTTCCCTAGGTGCCGGCTGAGCTAGAGGCCAAATTCCACAGCTAGGCACTTTGCAAAAAACAGCTCTGTTTTCTTTTGGAAAATGTGATGTGTCCACGTTGTGTTTTGGGGCATTTCCTGTAGCGGGTGCTAGGCCTACCCACACAAGTGAGGTACCATTTTTATCGGGAGGCTTGGGGGAACGCTGGGTGGAAGGAACTCTCAGATTCCAGAACTTTCGGTCACCAATTTGAGAGGAAAAGGTGTTTTTTTGGCCAGATTTTGAGGTTTGCAAAGGATTTTGGGTAACAGAACCTGGTGAGAGCCCCACAAGTCACCGCATATTGGATTCCCCTAGGTGTCCAGTTTTAAAAAATGTGCAGGTTTGATAGGTTTCTCTAGGTGCCGGCTGAGCTAGAGGCCAAAATCCACAGCTAGGCACTTTGCAAAAATCAGCTCTGTTTTCTTTGGGAAAATGTGATGTGTCCACGTTGTGTTTTGGGACATTTCCTGTCGCGGGTGCTAGGCCTACCCACACAAGTGAGGTACCATTTTTATCGGGATTCTTGGGGGAACACTGGGTGGAAGGAAATCTGTGACTCCTCTCAGATTCCAGAACTTTCTGTCACCGATTTGAGAGGAACAAGTGTTTTTTTGGCCAGATTTTGAGGTTTGAAAAGGATTCTGGGTAACAGATCCTGGTGAGAGCCCCGCAAGTCACCCCTTCTTGGATTCCCCTAGGTGTCTTGTTTTCATAAATGTGCAGGTTTGGTAGGTTTCCCTAGGTTGAGCTAGAGGCCAAAATCCACAACTAGGCACTTTGCAAAAAACTGCTCTGTTTTCTTTGGGAAAATGTGATGTGTCCACGTTGTGTTTCGGGGCATTTCCTGTCGCGGGTGCTAGGCCTACCCACACAAGTGAGGTACCATTTTTATCGGGACACTTGGGGGAACGCTGGGTGGAAGGAACTCTCAGATTTCAGAACTTTCGGTCACCAATTTGAGAGGAAAAGGTGTTTTTTTGGCCAGATTTTGAGGTTTGTAAAGGATTTTGGGTAACAGAACCTGGTGAGAGCCCCACAAGTCACCCCATCTTGGATTTCCCTAGGTGTCTAGTTTTCAAAATTGTGCAGGTTTGGTACGTTTTCCCTAGGTGCCGGCTAAGCTAGAGGCCAAATTCCACAGCTAGGCACTTTGCAAAAAACAGCTCTGTTTTCTTTGGGAAATTGTGATGTGTCCACGTTGTGTTTTGGGGCATTTCCTGTAGTGGGTGCTAGGCCTACCCAAACAAGTGAGGTACAATTTGTTTTGGGAGACTTGGGGGAATGCTGGGTGGAAGGAACTCCTAGATTCCAGAACTTTCTATCACCGAAATGAGAGGAAAATGTGTTTTTTTGGCTATATTTTGAGGTTTGCAAAGGATTTTGGGTAACAGAACCTGGTGAGAGCCCCACAAGTCACCCCATCTTGGATTCCCCTAGGTGTCCAGTTTTAAAAAATGTGCAGGTTTGATAGGTTTCTCTAGGTGCCGGCTGAGCTAGAGGCCAAAATCCACAGCTAGGCACTTTGCAAAAAACAGCTCTGTTTTCTTTGGGAAAATGTGATATGTCCACGTTGTGTTTTGGGACATTTCCTGTCGCGGGTGCTAGGCCTACCCACACAAGTGAGGTACCATTTTTATCGGGATTCTTGGGGGAACACTGGGTGGAAGGAAATCTGTGACTCCTCTCAGATTCCATAACTTTCTGTCACCGATTTGAGAGGAACAAGTGTTTTTTTGGCCAGATTTTAAGGTTTGCAAAGGATTCTGGGTAACAGACCCTGGTGAGAGCCCCACAAGTCACCCCATCTTGGATTCCCCTAGGTGTCTAGTTTTCAAAAATGTGCAGGTTTAGTAGGTTTCCCTAGGTACCGGCTGAGCTAGAGGCCAAAATCCACAGCTAAGCACTTTGCAAAAAACAGCTCTGTTTTCTTTGGGAAAATGTGATGTCCACGTTGTGTTTTGGGGCATTTCCTGTTGCGGGTGCTGGCCTACCCACTTAAGTGAGGTACAATTTTTATTGGCAGACTTGGGGGAACGCTGGGTGAAAGGAACTCTCAGATTCCAGAACTTGCTCTCACCGAAATGAGAGGAAAACATGTTCTTTTGGTCAAATTTTGAGGTTTGAAAGGATTCTGGGTAATAGAACCTTGTGAGAGCCCCACAAGTCACCCCATCTTGGATTCCCCTAGTTTTCAGAAATGCACAGGTTTGGTAGGTTTCCCTAGGTGCCAGCTGAGCTAGAGGCCACAATCCACAGCTAAGCACTTTGCAAAAAACAGCTCTGTTTTCTTTGGGAAAATGCGATGTGTCCATGTTGTGTTTTGGGGCATTTCCTGTCGCGGTTGCTAGGCCTACCCACACAAGTGTTGTACCATTTTTATCAGGACACTTAGGGGACTGCTGAGTGGAAGGAAATGTGTGGCTCCTCTCAGATTCCTGAACTTTCTGTCACCGAAATGTGAGGAAAAAGTGTTTTTTTGGCCAAATTTTGCTTACAATTTTAAAGTCAATGTTAAGCATCTACAGTGGCTGATAGGCTCTGTAGTCATATGCAGGTTTCCCTGGTTGCAGAAGGGCACGACCAGTGTCTCATGCGTTGAGCTTGGGAGGCTGCCTGAGTCCTGTGCTGCTTTATAGAGATCAGCTAATTTAGAGGCCAACTCTTCTGCATTAGTGGCATAAAACTCTGTGGGTAGCCCATCTGTTCCTGGCGTTTTACCTCGCACCAGTCCCTTGATTCCTACCCTTATTTCCTTCACCGTGATATCTCCACTCAATGAGTCTGCTTCCTCGCCTTTGTTATGAGGTAGGGGCAAGTGTGCCAGAAAGTCTTGTAGTCCCTTCTTGTCTTGTCATGTAGTGCTGCTATAAAGTTTTGAATAGTATTGTAAAATAAAGTTGACTTATTTCTTCCTATCTATACATCCTAGCTCCTTCTGCCACCTCAACTTCTATTGTGGACCCCTTCTCATTTGGATTCACCAGCCAAGCCAGTAGTGCTCCAGCTCTGTCTCTCTCAGCATAGGTACGCTTCATTTATTTTCTTTAATCAAAGCACCTTAGTCTTTCTACATGTACTGCCATCCTTTCCTCAGCATCTATTATTGTGTGTTGCAGCTCTTGGTCTCCCAGTTTCTGCTGCTCCACCTCCCTTAGGTTCTGCTCCGCTATCGGCCCCTCACTCAACAGGGTATTTCTGACTCCCATTGTTTCTGCTATGCACTGGCTCCTGATCACCACCTTCAAGGCATCCTACTCTACCTCGGTGGACAAGGCCGTATCCCTATTGTCCTCAAAATATTGCCTGATCTTTTTCCTCTTCTCAGTTCTAATTTTGGCTGTTCCTCCAGGGATTCAGGTTTCCACCTCCAGGTTGGGATACAAGGTCTGGGACTCTCCCAGTTCAACTGTAAAAGGACTGGGTTATGGTCAGTGATGGTTCTGGCGAGGTATTCTGTGGTATTTACTAAATTATGGACATCTGGGGTACACAAGAAGGTGTCTAGTCTAAATAGTATTTGTGTAGTCCTGAGAAGAAGGAGTTGTACCTGTTCTGTGGGTGTGTGTGTCTCCAGGTATCAATTGGTCCTCACTTTGCCTGCCAGCCTGTAAACACGTGGGCAATACAGTAGGTCGGAAAGTCCCTTAGCAGAGGGTGTGACCTGTCTGTCAGGGGATCCTATACACAATCAAAATCTCTCCCCATAATAGTAGATTGGATCAGGTAGGGGGCAGGGGTCCTGATAACCCAGTTAGAAAAGCTCCCTGTTTTACTTTGGGGGTCGTACATGTTTATCAAGGCTATGTCTTGACCATCTAGCCTTCCTGTCACCACCACAGATCTGCCTTCAGGATCGGACAGCCCATATGTTCAAAGGGGACCCCCTCCTTGAATCCAAATCAGTGTGCCCCTGGCGAAAGTGGAGTGAGTCGCATAATATGCCTGATCTCTCCATCTCCGCTGCAGGGGAGCCCCCTCCTTAGCTGTCAGGTGCATCTATGGTAACAGAGCTATGTGAATGCCTCTCATGTTCAGATAAGAAAAAACTTTACATCTTTTTGTCATTGTATGCATCCCTCTTATTTTCCAGAAGAAGAATCTATAGGTCACCGGGGCCACAATCTAGAGGTTTTTCAAATACCAATATAGTTAGTCCCTTCCGCTGCAGTCAGTTTTCTATGTGAGTGCTTCACAGAGCATGGCACAATCATCAGATGCACACCATTGTGACTCATAGTCCCCCTTACAAGTAAGAACTAAACCAATTACCTCTCCGTAGGACAAGTTGTTCGCCATCCAAACTCTAAGACAACTGTTGGTTTACTCATGGGAGCACCAACGGGCTGCTCTGCTCCCATTGGGGTGGCGGGTGGAGGTCGCCCATCTATCCTCTGGTAGCACAATAATGCACTCAGTCTCTGGGTGGGGTGAAATATGCACCCCTCCCTTCCTCCCTCCTCCCCTCTGCCGCAATCCCACACTTTTTTCTGCCTCACCACCATGGGTGTACCTTTTACATACCGAGTCATATGATTTTGTCCAAAGTGCCTGGTATCACTCGGGGCAGATCCAGGGTCAAGTCCCCAGACATGCTGGAATCTCAATCGGTATCTGGCTCCTGTACATTGCTGCACACCAGTGTCTAAAAGGGCCCGATCCATCACCACTCACTGAGGGGACCGCTGCCACCACTGGTTGTCATTTCAGTTGCATTTCAGCCCCAGGGGGTGCTCCTGGAGGCAGTGTGCTCGCCAGCACTCTGTGAGTTCTCTCTAATGAAAAAAATTAAGAGATGCCCTTTGTCGCTACTTCCTCCTGGATCCAGTTTTCCAGTTAGGTCAGCAGATTGTTTCCTTCAATTTTCTTCAGGCAGTCCCACCACTCAGATGTTATTTCTTCTTGATCTATTTTCAGTGCCTTTGGTCCACAAGTAGAGTGTGTGGATATTGGCTTCCATGGTTGTCAGAAGGTCACTTGTTATTGTCAGGGCAGGAGTTATGTCTGTCAGGTCTCTTTCTACTGATGTAACCTGTTCCACCAACCAGTGGTGGTTGTCCCTTAATAACACCAAATCTGCTCCCAGGGTGTCTATTTCTGTCTCCAAAACATCTCTGGAGGTTGTTGTAGCTTGCTGAATGTACTGGAGGGTGAGGCCCCCCATTTATCCAGTCTGCGAGGCCAGGCCTCTGTTGTCTGGCGCCATCCAGTGGTAATCCGCTCAAGTTCTGGTCTTTCTTATAGGCTTGCCCATGGCTATGAGATGGCCAGCAAAGTTTGCACTGTTGTAGAATATGTGCACTCGTCCATATGATCATCAGTTTGTGGGGTGGGGGTAAGGTGCCAAGTGTTCAAGAGGATTTCAGATCGTGTTGTATAATAATGTCATACCTGCATCTTCACAGCAGCTCTGCAGTGGCAGGCTAAAGCTTGTTTTGTTTTATCCCTGGGATTGGTGAAGCACCCTCAAATCAGTTTCAGTGGTCTCCCTGTTGTGTAGCCATTTTAGGTATAGCTCCATATATGCTATTTTACCACACTAGGCCTGCCACTGTGAACTTTAACCTAGATATACTTTATTCAGCTTTGCTTATTATTTTAACAATAGCCACATTTACTGTCTTGTTTTATTTCTCTCTATATAGCTGTTCTTTGCCTAGGCCAGCACTGCGTTCTTAGACAAGACATTTCTTTCACTCTGTGCTTTCTCAAGGCTGCAGAAAGATAGCTTGCCGGTAAACGTGGTAACGCTTTGTCTCTGGTATTCATAGAAACATACACATCCTTACGTAGAGACATTTTCTCAGAACATCAGCTGTTTTATTAGAAAAACACTTCTCAGTCCCATACACGTTAGAGGGAGATTCCAATCAGCAACTGTATGCTGATTGCTGAATGCTTCACTACAGCTGCTTATGCATACTTCAGGCCTCTTGCTCAGGTATGAGGGATGATGTCTTCCCAGGGGAACCTGAAGGGCAGAACTAGAGCTTAACATGCTGTGCTCTAATATAGCCTAGGTAGGAATTACTTCAATGATTCTAGTGATAACATGGTATTGTTATTTTTATGCTGCACTCTCCTTGTCACAATTTTAATCCTGTTATGCTTCATCGTTCTGGTTATTGCAGTACATGCTTTATTATCTAAGATGCAGTTGTTTGATTAAAACCTAATTGAAACATATACTGCCTCTGTCTGTCCTTGCATATGTGAGACTAATGTAACTGAGAGAAACGGATGCGATCTGAGTGACCACGATTTCCCTGAGGAGTCAATTGTGTCATGCGCTCGGCTGACCAATCATCCCTGCTCTTGGGTGGAGATGAGGCACTGCTGTTAGCCGGAGCAAAACCCAGATTAGGCCGACAGGTGTCTCCTGTAGTGGGTTAGACTCAGTCCCCCACACTGCAGGTGATTCTGCCCCCAAATCCAGTAGTCTCATTAGAATAATGAGAGCCTACACCACATGGTGCCGCCAACGTTTGGCCAGACTCTAATTTTCGGGTCCTCCTGAGTATCTCTGTCTCACTACATACAAGGACACCTCAGTACTTTATATGGAGACGTCCGTGGTATTGGGGATGTTCTTCCTCAGCTAAGTAGGGAGTACCTAACTAATGCTGCAGGTTGTTCAAGCTTGAACCATTAAAAGGATAATCCCTATTTGGTGTGCTTATCTCTGAACGAAACTCACCATTCATTATGGCGAACCCACAACGGGTAGGAATTGCAATCAATATGTGACCACCCCTTACTGCACATTTACTGGCACATGGCCTAATGGCACAGTGGGGTCCAGTCACATTTGTTGTTAAGGTTCATCCAGCATATAGAACAGACATTTTTTATTATTGGGTCACATTTCCAGCAACTGATGGGAACACAAATACATTTCATGACTATACACCTGCACATATACCTGCACAATACAGAGCATATGCATATCTAGAAATACCACTATCTTATCAAGAACATAATTGGCTTGATGGCACCCCCACCCCACACAATTTTACATGTTAGGTTAGGTCCTCTAAGTAATGATGGTCCTACCTGGCCTTTATTGGCCTCTTACACACCTAACACTGATGGAACAACCTTGGCAGTAGCTGAAGTTCGCCGCTTATATGCTGAGCTGACGGAAATATATAGGCAATTAGTACAGTTTGTAATGCAAACATTAAATACAAACCTAGCATGTGCTGCTCCGGCGCAACCACATGCAGTAACGGCAGGCATTAATTCAGCGACTGTACATTCAATCATGAGTAAAGTATCAGCCAAACGAGAAGAAATTCCATTTTGGTTAGCTCAAAAAATAAATGCACTGGAAGTAGTATCTCCCAATACAGGACCTCAGGATAAGCAAAGGATATTAACTATGTTCTTGCCATTTGGGATGGTTCCCACTATAGATAACTATAGTACTGGAGGCACGGTATATGCCACACTCTATACTACCGCACACGATACACCAACACTTGCCAATTTACCGGAAATGTTAAAACAAATTCAAGATGAATACGTGGCTTACCGGGCCTGGACTTGGGGATGCAACTAATGGGCAACTTTGCCACAGTATCCTCAATTATATTAAGTAATCTTAATTAATGCACATGCGGCTCCAGGACCTTCATCCAGAGGATCAAGAACGTGAGCTGCCAAAGATTATTGTGGAGACCTACTCTAGCATTGGTCGAGATAGTCTGGGAGCCAGACCCACAAAACCACAATTACAGGGTAAATCTAATAAAGATTCTACCAAGCAAGCTCCTGAGGGTACTAAGAAACGCTGGTATAAAAAACAACAAACACCTAAAAAAGAAAGGGGAGAAACTCCGCATATGGAGACCCCACAGAATAGATAGAGGCCCTCATTCTGACCCTGGCGGTCGGTGATAAAGCGGCGGCCAAGCCGCCAACAGGCCGGCGGTCTAAAATATGCAATTCTGACCCTGGCGGGAACCGCCAACACAGCCCGCCAACTTAACACTCCGACCGCCACAGCGGTACAAACAAACAGCGCGGCGGTTCCCGCCAACAGCCCGGCGGCAGACAAAGTACCGCCCACCCTATTACGACCCACCAATCTGCCACCTTTTCCGGGGCGGGAGCACCGCCGATAAGAACACGGCGGAAACAGACTACGAACGGGAAAACGCTCACCTCTACGCACTCCACGCGAGATTCCGGCAGTATGGAGCCAGAGTTACAGGTCATCCCCGCACTCCTATTCCTCCTCATATACCAGGAGCACGCCCGGCGGCGCGGAAGACATCGGTGAGTACTGCACCTACGACACAGGGGAGGGAAAAGATTACCGGCACACACCCACCCACCCACACCCACTACAACACACACATCAATGCATTCCCACAGATCACTGTCACAACCCACAAACCACCCCCCTCCGAAATAATGCAAAGACCAAAAGAAGAGATCATAAACGGGCAGATATATTTAAATATGTACGCCATTAATCCCAATAAATAAATAAACTATGTACAAAATATATACAGCTACTAAATGTAGTCCAACCACTGTCCGTGGATCACAGGGGTCCTGTGCAAAGGGGCAAGGCCCAGTCCCACGACAAGAACTCCACGGAGAGAACACTGCAGGGGCATCAGAAAGAAAATAGGACAGGCACCTCAGGGGGAAGGGAAGGGGGGGCACCTCAGCCACTTGGGTACACGACGCCAGATCCACGAGGGGACTCCATGACCACTGGGCCATCCTGGGGAGAGCAAAGCCACAGTCCATACAGTCCATACAGTGGGTGGCCTGCCCACTGGGCCATCCTGGGGAGAGCAAAGCCACAGTCCATACAGTCCATACAGTGGGTGGCCTGCCCACTGGGCCATCCTGGGGAGAGCAAAGCCACAGTCCATACAGTCCATACAGTGGGTGGCCTGCCCACTGGGCCATCCTGGGGAGAGCAAAGCCACAGTCCATACAGTCCATACAGTGGGTGGCCTGCCCACTGGGCCATCCTGGGGAGAGCAAAGCCACAGTCCAAACAGTCCATACAGTGGGTGGCCTGCCCACTGGGCCATCCTGGGGAGAGCAAAGCCACAGTCCATACAGTCCATACAGTGGGTGGCCTGCCCACTGGGCCATCCTGGGGAGAGCAAAGCCACAGTCCAAACAGTCCATACAGTGGGTGGCCTGCCCACTGGGCCATCCTGGGGAGAGCAAAGCCACAGTCCATACAGTCCATACAGTGGGTGGCCTGCCCACTGGGCCATCCTGGGGAGAGCAAAGCCACAGTCCATACAGTCCATACAGTGGGTGGCCTGCCCACTGGGCCATCCTGGGGAGAGCAAAGCCACAGTCCAAACAGTCCATACAGTGGGTGGCCTGCCCACTGGGCCATCCTGGGGAGAGCAAAGTCACAGTCCATACAGTCCATACAGTGGGTGGCCTGCCCACTGGGCCATCCTGGGGAGAGCAAAGCCACAGTCCAAACAGTCCATACAGTGGGTGGCCTGCCCACTGGGCCATCCTGGGGAGAGCAAAGCCACAGTCCAAACAGTCCATAACAGACCCCACTGCCACTGGAGGAGGCAAGTTGGCCAGAGGACATCCTGCAGCCCTGCCCGAGATAGATCCTGCCCTGCCACGTCTGCCAAAGGGCCAGCGGTTCTTGCCCTGAAGGGCCCAGTTCAGCGGTTCATGAGACGGCGGGGCCCAGTTCAGCGGTTCTTGAGACGGCGGGGCCCAGTTCAGCGGTTCTTGAGACGGCGGGGCCCAGTTCAGCGGTTCTTGCCTTGAAGGGCCCAGTTCAGCGGTTCTTGAGACGGCGGGGCCCAGTTCAGCGGTTCTTGAGACGGCGGGGCCCAGTTCAGCGGTTCTTGAGACGGCGGGCCCAGTTCAGCGGTTCTTGCCTTGCAGGGCCCAGTTCAGCGGTTCTTGCCTTGAAGGGCCCAGTTCAGCGGTTCTTGAGACGGCGGGGCCCAGTTCAGCGGTTCTTGAGACGGCGGGGCCCAGTTCAGCGGTTCTTGCCTTGAAGGGCCCAGTTCAGCGGTTCTTGAGACGGCGGGGCCCAGTTCAGCGGTTCTTGAGACGGCGGGGCCCAGTTCAGCGGTTCTTGAGACGGCGGGGCCCAGTTCAGCGGTTCTTGAGACGGCGGGGCCCAGTTCAGCGGTTCTTGAGACGGCGGGGCCCAGTTCAGCGGTTCTTGCCTTGAAGGGCCCAGTTCAGCGGTTCTTGCCTTGAAGGGCCCAGTTCAGCGGTTCTTGAGACGGCGGGGCCCAGTTCAGCGGTTCTTGCCTTGAAGGGCCCAGTTCAGCGGTTCTTGCCTTGAAGGGTCCAGTTCAGCGGTTCTTGAGACGGCGGGGCCCAGTTCAGCGGTTCTTGCCTTGAAGGGCCCAGTTCAGCGGTTCTTGAGACGGCGGACGGTCTATGGCCAACTGCTAAATGCCTGGTGGTGCCCTCCTGGGCAGCGGGGATGGTGCTCCTTCACTGCCCACCTGGGCTGTGGGTGGTGGGGCCCTCCTGGCCAGCTGGGCTGGGTCCTCCCTGGGCAGCGGCTATGGGGCTGGTGGGCTCTCCCGGGGCAGCTGTGCCGGTTCCTCCCGGGGCAGCGGCTATGGGGGTTGTGGGCTCCTCCTGGGCAGCAGGCCTGCTGCCTGACCTCTCCAACTTGCTGCCCTTGCCCTCCTTAGTCGTCGGCCTGTGGCCCTTTCCTCCCTTTGGAGCTGTGGCTGGTGACTGTCTCTGGGTGGTGTCCGGGGGGGATGTAGAAGGCGGGCTCCTGCGGCGCCCCTTCCGCCTTCTGCTCCTCTTCCCAGGGGGTGGGCTGGCTGTCCCCTTGCTGCTGGGCGAAGATCCAGACATGCGGGCTGGCGGGCTCCAATACCCCTGCACCCTTGTCAAGGGGGCTGCAGGGCTGGTGGTGGCTGAGGTGCTCTTCTTACCCCGACGAGAAGGAGGGGGGGGCTCAGGGTCAGGAAAGAAGTTAGTAGTGGCGAGGAAGAGCTTCTTGGGACAATGGAGAGTGGTAGGTACAGTGGGAATGGGAGTGGAGGGAGAGGATGTGGTTGTAGGTGAGTCACGTTTGCTGTCTTTGGGTGCAGGTGCAGGAGGGATAGGCTGTCGTGAGGTGGATGGCTGTTGGGTGGGTGGGTGGCTGCGTTTGTGTGGTGTGGAAGAGGGGGTGACAGACACAGTGGGAGAGGACACAGGGGACGTGTAAATGGCAGTGGGGGTGGTGACTGCACGTGTGCGGACTGGAGTGGAGGGTGTGCTGGTGATGGAAACACTGGCTGATGGTGAGGTGAATGGAGGTGTGAGTGTAGACGTCACAGGGAGGGAGGAGGGAGACGAGGAGGTGGGGGTCACAGAGGTGGTAGTGACTGTTGGCATGTCTGCATCGGAATGTTGCGTGTGTGAATGTCTGCGTGATCTGTGGTGCTTATGTTTGGATGAGCTTCTCTTGGGTGTTGAGGTGTGTGCAGGCTGGTCTGATGGTGTGGGTGGGACAGGCAGAGGAACAGGAGACTGGGAGGAGGGAGTTAGTAGAGGCAGGCAGGAGACAGGGACAATGGCTGCCGTCAGTGCTGAGGCCAGAGCCTGGAACGATCGCTGATGGGCAGCCTGACCCGAATGAATGCCCTCCAGGTACGCATTGCTGCGATGAACCTCCCTCTCCACCCCCTGGATGGCATTCAAAAGGGTAGTCTGCCCAACAATGAGCGTTCGGAGGAGGTCAATGACCTCCTCACTGAGGGCAGCGGGGGTAACAGGGGCAGGGCCTGAGGTGCCTGGGGCGAAGGAGATGCCCGGCTTCCTGGCAGAGCGGGCACGGGGCGAACGCGGAGGGGCTGCTGGGAGGGCGGAGATGGTGCGCTGGGTGGCGGCTGTACCTGTAATGGCGGGGGGCACGGATGGTGCCACCCCCGCAAGGGAGCCCCCTTCCGAGGACGTGTCCGTGTCGCTGCAGGCTCCAGTCGTCCCCGTCGTGGAGCTCCCCTCGCCCTCCGTCTCACTGGTCCAGTCTGACTCTGTGGCATGGCCCTCCTGGGCCATGTGAGATGCAGCTCCCTCCTGCCCCGATGCCACTTCTCCTCCGCCTGATGATGCTGATGCACACAAGCATAGAAAGACAAACAAAAAGGGGGGGGGGAGAGAGAAATAAAGGGATATTGAGTACATGGATCTCCGGTACAGTTAGCGGACATGACAGACACAGATGCCCCCTGCACTAAGTTGCGCACTTGGGGTACGCTACGCATTCCGTGGAACATGCCCTACACGCCTAGAGTTGACAACTGCACCCATGGATGACACGGCCCAGGGATGGCTGTACTGACAAACTACTGAGGGTGGTGGCTGGGGACACAGGGGCTTACGGGGGTGCCCAGCCTACAGATATCGCCCTGGCCTAGGGGGACCCCCAGCCCTCCTCCCCCACCCAGACACCTCCACTGCGCGACAACAGAGTAGATAATGCTTGTACTCACCCCCTTGTGTCTGCTGTGCTGCCCTCACGCGCCCATCCAAATCAGGGTAGGCCACCGCCAGGATCCGGAACATCAGGGGGCTCAGTTGACGGCAGGCACCCCGCCTACGTTGGGAGGCCATCCCCAGCAGAGACTCGCCGGTCTTCTTGGTCCCGCAGCGGATGTCCTCCCACCTCTTGCGGCAGTGGGTGCCCCGTCGATGGTGGACCCCCAGGGCCCGGACTTCCTTGGCGATGGCACGCCAAATCCCGATCTTCTCATGGGCGCGGACCTATGTGACACGTACAGGGAGGGAGAAATACCACGTTCAAGTTACTCAGCATTTTCCTTTCCAGTGGCCCAACGCCCCCCATCCCCGCCAGGCCCCCCGCCATGCCCAACATGCCCCCCATCCCCGCCAGGCCCCCCGCCATGCCCAACATGCCCCCCATCCCCGCCAGGCCCCCGCCATGCCCCAACATGCCCCCCATCCCCGCCAGGCCCCCCGCCAGGCCCAACATGCCCCCCATCCCCGCCAGGCCCCCTGCCAGGCCCAACATGCCCCCCATCCCCGCCAGGCCCCCGCCATGCCCCCCGCCATGCCCAACATGCCCCCCATCCCCGCCAGGCCCCCCGCCAGGCCCAACATGCCCCCCATCCCCGCCAGGCCCCCCGCCAGGCCCAACATGCCCCCCATCCCCGCCAGGCCCCCCGCCATGCCCAACATGCCCCCCATCCCCGCCAGGCCCCCCGCCAGGCCCAACATGCCCCCCATCCCCGCCAGGCCCCCGCCAGGCCCAACATGCCCCCCATCCCCGCCATGCCCCCCGCCATGCCCAACATGCCCCCCATCCCCGCCAGGCCCCCCGCCAGGCCCCCCGCCAGCCCCAACATGCCCCCCATCCCCGCCAGGCCCCCAAGCCAGCCAGTGGCCCCAAATCCATATTGAATTAAACTCACTTGTTGGTCTGGAGGACCGTAGAGTAGCGCATACTGGGGGAGGACCCCATCCACAAGTTTCTCCAACTCCTCTCCAGTGAAGGCAGGGGCCCTTTCCCCAGTCGCAGCAGCCATTGTCCCTTCCAGACCGAGGTCACAGCAACACTTGCAGTATAGGTCCTCTCCTGTGAAAGTTCAAGTCGCAAGTGGATAAGTAGATAGAAAATGGCGGTCACGTCCGCGGCGGTGCGTACCGCGGCGGTGCGTCCCGCCACCGCCGGCGCCCTTCGCCATTGGCTCCTGAAACCCATAGGCTTCAATGTTAACCAATGCGGCTTCGCGCCGCGGTCTTCGCCCGCCGCCCGCCGCGGTGTGCCACGCCAGCGCATTGACCTCACATCCCATTGTCACACTTCACAGGTCAGGCAGCCGCCATTTCCAGGGCCCACATGGCTCAATTTCAACTGCGTCACACAGGCCTAGGCCTTGCATAGCCACTCAGACACGCCATTCACTGCATAGAGAATCGTATACTGTGCTAGCTGTGAGTACGTACCTGTGGGTTGCCTGACTGTGTGCTCCATGTTGTCCTTCCTAGGCACCGTCCGCTGGGTTGGGCGAGGAGACGGATGAATCCTCCCGTGTACCGACCGCTGGTGGACCTGTCGACAATGGAAGAACGCCACATTATCCTGACCTACCGTCTTAACCGTGCCACTATCCATGAACTGTGTGCCCAGCTGGAGCCCGACCTGATGTCCCCCATCCGCCAACCCACAGGGATTCCCCCTCTGGTGCAGGTCATGTCAGTACTACATTTCTTGGCAAGTGGGTCATTTCAGACAACCGTGGGAATTGCTTCCGGGATGTCTCAGCCCATGTTTTCGAAGGTGTTATCCAGAGTGTTGTCTGCCCTGATGAAATCCGTGAGGAACTACATCATTTTCCCTGAGGTGGGCGAATTGGCTACAGTGAAGGGTGATTTCTACGCCCTTGGACATATTCCCAACGTAATTGGTGCCATTGATGGGACCCATGTGGCTTTGGTTCCCCCAAGAGACAGGGAGCAGGTGTACAGGAACAGAAAAAGTTACCATTCAATGAACATCCAGGTGGTGTGTTTGGCTGACCAGTACATCTCGCATGTAAATGCCAAATTCCCAGGGTCAGTGCATGACGCCTACATCCTCAGGAATAGCAGCATCCCTTACGTGATGGAACAGCTACAGAGACACCGTGTATGGCTAGTGGGGGACTCTGGGTACCCCAACCTGTCGTGGCTACTGACCCCAGTAAGGAATCCCCGGACCAGGGCAGAGGAACGGTACAATGAGGCCCATGGGCGTACTAGGAGGGTGATCGAACGCACCTTTGGCCTCCTAAAGGCCAGGTTTAGGTGCCTGCATATGACCGGTGGATCCCTAATGTACTCACCTAAGAAGGTGTGTCACATCATCGTGGCCTGCTGCATGCTTCACAACTTGGCTTTGCGCCGCCAGGTGCCTTTCCTGCAGGAGGATGGTCGAGACGGTGGTGTTGTGGCAGCGGTGGAACCTGAGGAGAGTGACGAGGAGGAAGACGACGGGGCTGAAACAGACAACAGGGACAGAATCATTGAACAGTACTTCCAATAGGACACAGGTAACATTTCAAAGATAATTTAGTAAATGTTAACTACTCTGCAGCATCTCTGCTGCCTGTCTATTTGCCCCAGTGTATGATGACTGAGTTTTGGCTTTTCCCTCCCTATTTCAGATCTGGGGTCCCCACTACGAGTCCTGTGCTTCGTTTCCCCATGGACTACAGCTTTGTGGCAGCTGTTTGTTGACTTCACCATGTACAAGGACATATTTGCACTGTCATGTCAATTACAATCTATTGAAATCACAGCCAGACTCCTGATATTTTGGTGCAAAATAGGTGTTTATTGAAGTGCTCAAAATGGGATGGGTGGTTTCAAGTGGGTGGGGGCTATGGTGAAGGAATGTCCATGGCAGAGTCCAGAGTAACAGTCACACAGGTGCATTGTCCAGAGGCCTGTGGAGAGATGGAGCATGGGCAGTTCAAGGATGGACAGGGTGACAATGTGGGACAGTGGGATGACATCAGGTGGTATCCTTTGCTGGCGGGGGTCTTGACATCCTACTCTGTCTTCTTGCGAGATCTCAGGGCCCTCTTGCGGGGTGGTTCTTCTCCTGCAGGAGGTGGGGGTCTGGTGGGCTGCTGCTGTGCGGGGGCCTCCTGTCCACTAGCGCCGGCGGAGGTGGATGGCTGTTCTTGGTCCAGGCTAGTGGCAGGGGCCCTTGGGTGTTGTTCAGTGTCCGCCCTGCTGTTTACGAGGTCCTGCAGCAGCCCTACCATGGTAACCAGGGTGGTGTTGATGGCTCTGATGTCCTCCCTGTACCCCTGATAGTGTTCCTCCTGCAGCACCTGGATCTCCTGGAACCGGGCCAGTACCGTCGCCATCGTCTCCTGGGAGCGGTTGTATGCTCCCATGATGGTGGTGAGGACCTCGTGGAGAGTGGGTTCCCTGGGCCTCTCCTCCCCCCCCTGTCGCACAGCTGCCCGCCGAGTTGCCCTGTTTCCCTGGGCCTCTGCCCCCTGGCCGGTGTGCCCACTACCACTGCCCCCAGGTCCCTGTTGTTGTTGGGGTGGTGGGTTATCCTGGGTGCCCTGTAGTGGTAGACACACCGCAGATTGACGCGCCCTGGAGACAGAGGCATGGGCCCGCTGGGTGGGAGCTGTGCGTGTGTTCCCAGAGGGGTTAGGGTCTATAGTGGCCTGTGCCTGTGTGAGGGGAACCGACTGTCCAGAGGTCCCCGATGGTCCGGGCTGGTCATCGGTGTCCAGATCGACAGAGCTGCTGTCATCGCTGACGGCCTCTTGGGTGGGGGGTGTGGATAATTCTGGCCCCTCCGCCGCGGTGTGTTGACGGTCGGGTCCTGCAGAGGTATAGAGGTATGGTTATAGTTTCAATGTGTGGCATATGGGTGTATCTGTGGGTTCCCGTGTCCCCAAGTGCTGGCATTCGTGTGTGGGGGGCTTTGGTGAGGGTGGCTTGTGGGGGGGATGTGTATATGCATTGGGCATGCTTTGGTGATGGGTGTCCATGCTTAGTGGACGCATGCAGGCCTAGGTTTTGGGATGTGTGGGTTGTGATGGTGAGACATTGGCGGGGAATAGGTGTGCTGGGGGTGGGGGTGAGGATGGTGGTGGGGGTGAGGATGGTGGTGGGGGTGAGGGTGGGGGTGAGGATGGGGGTGGGGGTGAGGGTGGGGTTCGAGGATGGGGGTGAGGGTTGGGGTCTGATTTGGCATGCAGGTGGGGGGGAAGCAGTATTGAAGCTTCAACTTACCAGTATCCATTCCTCCGCCGACTCCTGCGAGGCCGTCAGGATGCAGGATGTTCAAGACTTCCTCCTCCCATGATGTGAATTGTGGGGGTTGAGGTGGGGGTCCTCCGCCAGTCTTCTGCACGGCGATGTTGTGCCTGGATACCATGGAACGCACCTTCCCCCGTAGGTCGTTCCATCGCTTCCTGATGTCTTCCCGATTTCTGGGGTGCTGTCCCACTGCGTTCACCCTGTCGACAATCCTCTGCCATAGCTCCGTCCTCCGGGCAATGCTGGTGTATTGTATCTGTGTGCCGAACAGCTGGGGCTCTACCCGAACGATTTCCTCCACCATGACCCTGAGTTCTTCGTCTGTGAAGCGGGGTTGTCTTTGGGGTGCCATGGGGTGGTGTGTATGATGTGTGGGGTGGAGTATGTGTATTTAAGTGAGTTGAGTGTGGTGGTGTGTGTTGTTTTGTGTGTGGATAGTGTGTGGGTGATGGTGTTGAGTGGCTGTGGCTGTTATGTTTTGGATGCTGGTGTCTCGCTCTTGTCTTCTTTACGAATTTTTAAGCGTAGGGGTTTGTGGGTGATGTGGGTGGGTGTTTTATATTGTATTGTGTGTGTGGGAGTGGTGTGTGTATGTGTATCAGGTGTGTGGGATTCAAATCGTCCAATGTGGGTGAGTTTTGTTCGTTTGTGTGTATTCTGACCGCGCCGGTGTGTCCCGCCAATGGAATACCGCGTTTAAATGACCGCCGCGTGGATTCGTGGGTCGTAATGGCATGGGCGTATTTCTGTTGGCGTGGCGGTGGAGGTTTGGTCACCTCCACCTTTCCGCCGACCGCTGGTCTGGCGGTCTGTTGTGGAGGTCGGATTTTCGGAGGTTTGCCTTCTGCGGGTCAGAATGACCGTGGCGGGTTTCCGCGACCGCGGCGGGATTATGGAGGATTTCTGACCGGCGGTAGGCGCCTTTTACCGCCGAGGTCAGAATGACCACCATAATCTCAGTAATAGAAATAATATAAAAATGGCTGACAGATATCAATATACTGATACACAGCGATCTTGTTCCTTTCAGGACTCACTGGAAAAACACAGCGAGAGAGGTGGGTGGTCAGAGCGAAGAACTGAGTACATGAAAGTCACAACACTCAACAGAAGTTTCTGTTAAAAAAGAAGAGAAACTTCCCCAACAAAAACCCCAACTCAAAAAGAAAAAGGTGGCAGCAGTTGCAGTTGCAGTTCATCATGCCACTCAAGAAGAGGGCTCTATTGAAGAATAAGAAGTGGGCGTTAGCGCTATTAGACAGCGTGGCAGAGGTCACAATAGTTTGCCGGAGTCTTCTAGAGCATCTGGAGGTGAAAGCAAGTGATGACTTCCTACAAGTTGAAACTGCGGATATGCTTGTCTCCACGCATGATAGGGTGTACAAAGTAACGTTACAGTTAGAAGGTGACATTGAGCGTATAATCGACGCAATCTTTTGGGACCCTGTCATAAACATATATGATATTCTACTGGCCAACAGGGATTGGCCACCTGAAATTGTCTGTACTTGTCTATATGGGAAAGATGTTATCAAATCTTCTTTCTTGTCCCTTGTTCCCGAGGCGCTTGGAGAGTCCTACACCATTGATTGGGCATTGGCGCAGGCACCGGCATTATATCGCAACCACGTAGGGTGGGGTAAAGACTCCCCCTATCATGTAATTCCTATTAAAAATCAACCACAACCCCAATATCCAATAAAACATGATGCAAAAGCACCCATGAGGGAAATCCTCCCACAACTGGAGTACCAGGGCTTAATCGAACCTTGTGTCTCACCAATGAACAATCCTTTATTCCCAGTGGCTAAACCGGACCATTCGTACAGAATAGTCTTAGACTACAGACATTTAAACAGTCATATACGCACATACGCTATACAAAACTCACATAGCACAGCACTCATGAACAACATAGTGCGCAAAAATACAAAAAAACACTGGACATTTCCAATGATTTTGTCTCCCAAAATATAGCACCTGAGAGTAGAGACTTAACAAGTTTCAGCGCACTAGGCTCCCAGAAAAAAATCTTTTGTTTACCCCAGGGGTACAAGAACAGTCCAGGACTGTTCGCAGCTTGTGTGACTTAAATATTGCACAAGATTGACCTTGAAGCATTGTCCTATGGGGATGATATTATCTCACGGATGATGAATTACTGCAACATTTAAGACAGGTAGCCCGCATTGTTGTAGGGTTTGCCGAGTTTGACTACAAATTCAATTTAAAAAAAAACAAAAATAGCCTTCCTTGGCATCCTGTTTTTGGGATACGAGTTATCAAGTGAAGGAAAGAGACTAGCGCCACAATTCTTGGAAAAATGCACACAGTTACAACCTCCAAATACAATTTTAAAAAACCAATCCCTATTGGGTTTCCTAAATTCTGGCAGAACGTACATTCCTAATTACGCATCACGCATAAAAGCTTTTTATGACTTAATAAGACCTGACTTTTCAAGTAAAGTTTGGACAATCGAACACAAACGTATTCTCAGAGCTTTGCAAACGGACATGCTTGCAGCACAACACTTACACACAAGGGACAACAAAAACATCTGGTCGTCAGAGTAATTGCTGGTGCCATTGGTTTCACCTATATACCTTTCAATAAGGGTGAGACAGTCCCGATTGCATACAAATCACATTTGTATTCAGCACCAGAACTATGCTTTGCTCCCACTGAGAAAATTCTCACTGCTGTCCAGATGGCGGTCATTAAAGAAAGACCACTAGCCCAGGGGAAACGCATTATTGTTGTCTCTCCAATTCCAGCCCTTGAGGCTGTTACCAAAGCCAGCATTCCAAAATGCTAAAGCACTGCATCCACGTTGGATTCAATGGGCAACATACAGCCACTGATGTTGACTACATTTTTCACCCAAAATTACAAACTCAAGAATTTTTGCAATATGAACTAGAATACCCAGTTCCAGCAAATACACGGCCTATTGATCAGTTTCAAAGAGTCATGTACACCGATGGCTCAGCACAACCTGCAATTGGCACAAACCATCCATACTACGCTGCTTGCGCAGTCGTAAGTGCCTATATGGTGGATAATACATTTTGTCCCCAGCATACATTCACGCAAACCCTAGGGGATTGCACAGCACAACTAGTAGAGCTAAAGGCTCTGGTGATGGCATTGGAACATACGGATCCTGCACAGCTAACACTGATTGTTTGTGATTCATATTATTGTGTCCAGTCCTTCAATGAATACCTGCGTTACTGGAACCAGAATGGGTACAGAGATTCTAAAGACAATACCATCAAACACAGACTTCTGTGGGGGAAAGTAGCGAATCTTAAGGAAACGCTACAAAACATCCATGTTGCACATACATTTGGTCACCAGCGCGTTGGAATACATGTTGCTGGAAATACACTGGCTGATGAAGCCTCCAAGTCAGCAGTAGCTACGGCTGCTGTTGCTGCAGCAACCCGTTCTGGAAAAAAACCGGACAATGACATATGGGCTGCTGTGAAAGCCACGGCTGAAGGCACGCCCTATCCAAAAGCATTTCGTGATAAATCTACCTACCGAATGGGAGGCTGCCTTAAAGCCGAAGTAAAAATACCAGCAGTGGGGGTTTGAGTAATTCCCAACAAAGATATACGATCAGAGTTGATTAAAGCAGTGCATGAGGGGGTTGGATCTGCCCATGCTGGTGTGGCGGCATTATTGCAAGCAAGATATTGGTGGGCAGGTCTATATAAACAGGCCAAGCAGTATGTCCTTTGTTGTGACATCCGCCAACAAATTAAGGGTTCTACCGTCAAACACCCACAGCAGACATCCCTCCTAATTTCTAACAAACCTTCACAATGTGTGCACTTGGACCATTGTGGTCCCCTAACACCGGACAGTGCATACAAATACATCTTAGTCACTGTTGACTCTTGCTCCAGATTTCTATGGGTGTGGTCACAACGCTCGGCTGACGCTCAGGCTGTTATTGTAGATTTGCAAGTCTTTGTCAGTACATATGCAGTTGTGGCTTTGCACTCAGACCAGGGCCCTGCTTTCACCTCAAGGGCATTCAAGGATGCCATGACTTCGTTAGGGGTCCAACTCCATTACTCGTCTCATATTTCATCCCAGGGGAAATAGTGTTGTGGTGCGACCAAACCGTGATTTAAAGTAGTCCTTAACAGCCAGAGTCTTAGGTGCGGGTCGTAGTTGGCTTAATTACCTGTATAGAGTCCAGAGAGCAATTAACAATCTACCTAGAAGGTCCCTGGGGGGGTCATACTTCATATGAGTGCCTGTTCAGAACTCAAATGTATGTTCCAGATCTTGATGGTCCTGGCATGGAGGTGGCAGAAACACCTTTTGACATAAATGAACGTGTCACTGTCTTGCAGGAATTATAACAGTTCTGTGATGACAACGCTTCTGCCAGTGCTGCCTCCGCAGGAATTAAAGATCTACCAATAACACCCACCTGCTGGATTCCAAAAGTTGGGGGATGTAGTACGTGAGAAAGTTGCTGTGAAAAGGAGTACAGTCCTACTTATCGTGCATGTTGGACTTTTTGCCTTACGCAGGGTCATCCCCAGTCTTTTTGCCTCCTTCCTCCTTGTTTTTCTGACTTCTCGCTGTTGGCTCTAGGACTCTGAGCACTTTATCACTCCTGACCAGTGCTAAAGTGCAGGTGCTCTCCCATCTAAAGTTGGTATGATTGGCTTATACCTAATTGGCATATTTAATTTACCTATAAGTCCCTTGTACAGTGGTATCTCTATACCCAGGGCCTGTAAATTGAATACTACTAGTGGGCCTGCAGCGCTGCTTGCGCCACCCATTGAAGTAGACTTTCAAACCTGTCTCAGGCCTGCTAGCGCAGGGCCTGTGTGCGGAGTTTTCTGCCGCAGGGACCTGGCATCTAAACTTACTTGCCAGGCCTAGAACTCCCCGTTTAATACATGTAAGTCACCCCTAAGGTACACCCTAGCTAGCCCTATGGGCAGGGTGCTATGTATGTAGAAGGTAGGACATGTGCCAGGTTGCGTGGCCTGTCCTAGTAGTGACAAACAGCCTAACTTGGTGTCTCACTGCTGTGAGTGCTGCCTTCTCATAGGATTGCATTAGAAATGCCCTGCCTTATGTGTAAAGGGTATTGTCTGATTTATGAGGGGTAGCGTAGGCGTGTTTGGTATGTTTGTGATGGTGATAATAACTGCTGCTTACTAGTGTGGGTGTATTTTTTATTACTATCACAGAAATGCCACTTCTAGAAAGTGCGCATTTATCTGTGCTTATGACTCTGGTGTTTTGCAGCTTGACTCCAATCCACGTCTGGGCAGAGTGACAGTTGGGGCTTTGTGCATACTTTTCAGACAGCCTGTAACAGGGAGGGTGGAGGTGTCACAGAGGTGCATCTGCATACTGAATAGTCTTCCTGGGCTGAGAGAAGGGAGAGGCGGGGCACACCTACATTTGTAAAGGCTGTGCCCTGGCCTCACACAATAGGGTTGTTAACCCCCCACTGATGTTTGGAGCCTGTGCTGAAAGGAGAGAGGGGGCACTCCCAGAACCAGTTGTAACTGGCTGTAACCTCCTCTCCCTACCATTGTAAAACACTGTAAGAACTGACTATAAGTACTGGGGAATTTTCCCCACAATTTGAACACTCTTGGAACTTGAAACTGGACACAGAACGCTGATGAATGGACTCACCAGAAAACCACCTTGGACTGCTGCTGCTGTGCTGACCTGTGACCTGCCTGGTCACTAGTAGGAACTGCCACCATCTGCACCCCTTGTGCTGGCCTGTAGCTGGGCCCACCAGCCCTGTGCTTTTCCTTGTTATTTTGCTGTTCCCAGGGGCAGGGTGCTGTGGCCCCTGACCCCTGCACCGATCTCTACAGCGTTGCCTTAGCGCTTGGGAAAAGCGCTCTCTCTTAGAATTGCTGCAGAAGATCACTGCCGCAGCCCGGGCCTCAGATTGGCCTTGGTGCTTTAAAAACGCTTTATTGCTGCTCCCTGAATCACCGCCGCAGCCCGGGGAAGTTATTTTGATAAAGCGCAAGTGTAGCGCGTTTACCGGTGCCCCCAGGGCACGAAGACAACCTTATTTTCTTCATCAGGAGCAAGCGTGCTCCTATTGGTGGCCCCGGGGCGAGGTCCACTCCGTGGAGCATCCCCGGGGTACTGACAGGCCCTTCCTTGGGCCAGGACGTCATCGGGACTCCGAGAGAGAGGAGGACGCCTCTCCCTTTCCTGCGAGAGTCCCGGAGGACTCTCCTGTAATTGCGGGCCAGGTGGTAGCTGCACCGGAGGCTCGCCCAGGCCACCGGCTCCCTGGTTGGCCCCCTCTTGGGCCAGTGGTATTTTCTTGGGGGTTCCCCCCGTGCAAGGGCCAACGGAGGCCCAGGGAAACCCCTGGAGTTCGCGGGTCCCTGGAGGGGCCCGTTTTCAAATCGGAGTGGGTGCGTGGTGCCCCCCTCCATCCTCAAAGGATTTCCCTGACTCGGGGCCCCCCTCGTGAGGGCCGGTGGAGGCCTAGGGTGGCCCCCAGTAATCCCGGTCTCCAGAGGGGCCCGTTAACAGGATTGAGGAGGTGCGTGCCGCCCTCTTCTCCTCCAAAGGAAATCCCAGGCCCCCGTTTTGCGCATAGGAGCGCCGGGGGCACCATTGTTCACCTTCTAGGCACTGGAGGTGCCCTCATCAACTCAGGTACTGTTCGCAGGGACAATATATATCAGGAGTTCTTATTAGAGACTTTATTACATTATATATTGCCTACCTGTTTTTGATGTGTGATGATGTTTTTACATATATGGCAAATGTTCCTTTTATGGGCATGCCTTGCTAATATGTTTCCCTAACTTGCCATATGTTTTCTAATGTTCCTACTATGGGCGTTTTATGATATTCTTAAGACAAGTGTTCTAATGTGATAATGTGTTTCCTGACTACTGCTTGTGTTGCAGAATACTGAGTAACCTGTGTGTTATGTGTGACTACTGCTAGTTTGCAGAGTAACTAATGTGTAACGTTCTGACAACTGCTAAGGTAGCAGGATAGTACTGATATGTGATGTTTGGTCTAATAATTACGTTGTGTACAATACAGTATATTTTCATATAATCTGGTGTTGTGTTTCCTTTGTGGTGGCGATATTGCGTCACATGTGTGTGTGTGTTGTGCAAGCGCTTTACACATTGCCTCCGGGTTAAGCCTGACTGCTCGTGCCAAGCTACCAAGGGGGTGAGCAGGGGTTATCTTGGACATGTAACTCCCTTGCCCTGACTAGAGTGGATAGGTTCTGCCTGGCTGAGGTCCATACCCTAGCCAAGCAGAAACCCCATTTCTAACAGTGTACTAGCCCCAGTCATTGGGAATACTCAGTACCAGAACTGTCATTCTACAGCCGTTGGCTGGTGCTAAAGAAAATCATTTTGTATCTATCGACAATGTCAAGTTACACCATGTGGCCGATCCTGCACAGCAGACCAGGAGAAGCAGCCATTAGTTCCCGAATTCCTCTCACTGCTGGTCAAGAAGTCCCTCCACAAGTTTTAAGCAGCAACGCTGACACTCCTCCGAGCTTGGGGATGGTGGAAAATGATCTTTCATTAGTTCCGCTAACATCTGATGCAACAAACAATACAGAAAATACTGATCGATTTGACACAACTTCAATACAGACTGATGGCATCATTTACTATGAACCACCGCAGGAGACTCCTACCAGTTCTCCTCCCACAAATACGGGTCTAGCTTTTGCACAAACTGCTTCTGGATACTTTGCTGACATCAATGACACCTTTTTAGACTCATTTTCCTCTTCTACATCTGAACTGCCAAAAATACGTGAGCTGATAAACTGGCTTAAAACAAATTATTTTGTTTTCCCATGGCACTATCTGTGGCTTTCCTTGACTGTATTAGCTTTCCTCGTTTGGATTGGCTTTGTCATAACATTCTTTCTATTAATACACGGTCATTTTCTCCCTGAAAGATCAACAGTTGAACTGGTGGATGAGGTCCTAAAACCACATTTTTCTTCTCACAAAGTCCGCAGAGACTTGTCTTTTGTGAACATTTCCGCTATACCAATTCCTGATGGGATTGTTTGGGATAAAGTCACATTTGATATATACGTCCCGCGGAGGTCATTCAGATACCATATGTGTTTAAACTTTCAATGAACGATGTAATAATACCCAGAGTTGTTTCTGATGAATGAGATGTACAAACAGTTGATTCTATGATGACTGAATTGGAGTATTATACTGTATTTGAAAATGAGGCTGTTTACCAATCTAAAGAGAATGATGGTGAAATGTTTGCTATAATTATAATGAACACCGTTTCATTCACAGAGCAAGTAGCCCAAAGACTGTTTAAAATACACAAAATGGGAACATTGTCCAACTCCACCGCAAGGGAGTTCTAAAACGTATTCTGAAAAGTTTGCATATTTTTCTGGGCACAATGTTAAAAATGCTCAGTCATAATATTTTAAATTGCCATCAATGGAAAATGTACACATATTATTGACAGATACGAAATTCATTTTTTCGGATTCCTTTGTTTCCCGGTTGGCTATAGAAGGCTATGAATATTGGCTGAAGTTGATTGACTTTAAAAGTGCGAGGGGAACACGAAATTGGCAAATAAGGGGGAAGGAAGCTTTGTTTATAGCATGCCTGATACGTGTTAAAATGATATGTTTAAGTGAAACTGTACAACAGACAAGTTGTTTAGGCTTAGCAAAAATTAAGGTTTCAAATGTGGCCAGTATTCCTGCCCCTGAAAATTTTTGCAAATGGCAATAATATATAAATGCAAGTGAAGATCAGCTCGATGAATGTGTCCAGAATGGCATGTTTAATGCTTCACTGTCATGTCATGGCGGGTTAGTATTGTGCCCAATAGATACCAATGGGTGTCATAAACATTTTATAAACTCAACGGGGGGGGTTTAGAATAAATAGGCCAGACCCTCGCTATGTGTCATCTGAAAATGCAGGAATAGTAACAACATACAGTGTAGGGAAACTATGCCAACAATGGCTGAAGAGTTCCTCACTAGATGCTGTTAGAGAACACCTCAGTCTCCTGTCTAATAACACTGACTTACAGGACTTCCTGTTAGGACCCAGGAAACAACGCAGAAAGCGTTTCTTATATGCAGTATATAATGAAATTAGGAAGCTTTCCCAACAAGAAGCTGCTGCCCGGTTAAGGCAAATAGATCAGGAAAATTTACAGAAGGCTATCGCTGTTGTAGATAATGGGATTAATACCCTGTCTGACCGGATATACACCTTAAACAACATTGTTTCTTCTGCAATAGACATAATACAAAGTGATATGTCTTCTTTAGACCATGGACAGAGTCAACTAAGGTCCATTATGCAGTTGGGTTGGACATTACAAACATTGAAGGCAGGTTGCGTTTCCTGGCAACACGTTAGCGCAAGGGACATATGTTCCACATTTAATTTAACACGACAAAAACAACTAATGGCTAAGAAAGAAGCGACTTATATCATGTTAAATATTGAAAAGTTAGAAAAGTTGCCTTTTACTGTGGCTGAAATACTATCTGCTGAGTGTTTGATACACTGGGTTATTAATCTGCCTATTTCAACACCCAATTCACGTCCTGCTTAAAACACATTCCAGTAGGCAGATGTGAAAGGCTGGGAGATAGTTACATCCATGAGGTGTGGGAGCTGCCCTGCTCGTACAAATGTTTCAGTGGCATGAAACATGTCTTTCTTAGCCATAGTGAATGCAAGACTTCTCTCAGCCATTCTATGGTTTGTAAACAGCTCTCCTTGCACTGGGCGTGTAATGCTTTGGCAGCAAACTTGGCTTGTTATCTGAAGGGAGTTCCAGTCCCCTTGATTATACCTACATTCCAGGTGCTCTCAAATGGCAGCTATGTCCTCTTCAATAATGAAAACTGTTGTGGGATGCGAGCCGGGATAGTTTATATTGTTTTGGTCTCCAAGATTGTTACATGCTGCAGGAACTTACTTTTAACTCCTATAAGACAGAAGGAAGTAGCTGAGATTTGTCCCCACATTGCTACTTCCAATGTAAATTTTGACAAGTTGAGCAGACTCAAGGCTTTATTGTTCCAAAAACATGTGGCGCTCACATCTTCACGTGAGACCTATGCACCTCAGGTGTCAAGGTCATCAGCAGAGATACAGTCCCTTTTAAGTACTAACTTTCTTGAGACACTTTAGTGAGCTCGTGGGATGGATATTTAATGCATCCAGTACTACTGGAATCGTACATTTCTTTAAGGCTGTTGGTTCTGGTTTCGTTCACACCTTCTCCTCTATGTTCGGTTTAATAAGATCAGCCAGCCACTCAATATTCTCCAGTATTTTGGGGGGATTTCTGACAACTTTGGCTATAATAGGTGGCATTTTGCCACTGCTACTTTTTCTGCACAATGGCTGTCCCACCGCTACAAGGAGTACTGAAAGTGCTCCCACCAGAGCAGCAGTGTCGTGAACGCATGATGCAGTACTTTGGAGAAACACATTTGGAGCAATTGGAGTGTGACTGGTCTCTGTCACTCAGACTGGTTTTGTATTTTATGCAGCCCGTGTTTCGGTGCCTCTTGTGCTCGTTCGAACATGCACTGAAAGTTTATCTTTCTACGTAGCGCTTGCTTTCATTGGACGCTGATCTGTTGATGTTCTCACTGAGGGCTCATTACCAGCCATGTGTGTTGAGAGTGCGTTTGCTACAGTAAGCTGCTTATGAGTTGCCCTTAATGGAGGATGCAGCTCTGAACTCATTATTGGGCACACCACAGAATGCTGCTGCCTTGGCTGGAGCTAAGGCTTTGGAACACAAATGCTCCATGGTTCTTCTTTGAGATGAGTTTCCTACTTTACCACCTGCCGAAGTGGAAAATGTCCTGTCTTCAGTTATCCCGAATTCGATTGGCAACTTCCAAAATGACTCTGACTTTACTCTGACTCTTGAGTGAATGCCTTGACTCTGATGCCTTTTTTACGCCACATGTTTATATTCTTAAATTGTCCTTTTATATATGCTCAAGTGTCTTTTTGACTTGTCATTATTGACATTCTTATATATATCTTAGATTGAATTTTAGTAGCTTTGATATATTATTATGTTTTGAACCACCTTTGAACCGGCAAGGGGAAAGTGTTGTGTAACCATTTTAAGTATAGCTCCATAAATGTTATTTTAGCACACTAGGCCTGCCACTCTGCACTTTAACCTAGATATATTTCCTTCAGCTTTGCGTATTATTTTAAAAACAGCCACATTTGCGGTCTTGTTTTATTTCTCTCTATCTAGCTGTTCTTTGCCTAGGCCAGCAATGGGTTCTTAAACAAGACATTTCTTTTACTCTGTGCTTTCTCAAGGCTGCAGTAAGATAGGTTGCCGGTAAACATGGTAAAGCTTTTTCTCTGGTACTCATAGAAACATACACATCCTTACGTAGGGACATTTTCTCAGAACATCAGCTGTTATATTATAAAAACACTTCTCCGTCCCATACACGTTAGAGGGAGATTCCAGCCAGATGACCACAACTGTATGCTGATTGCTGAACGCTTCACGACAGCTATTTATGCAGTCTTCAGGCCTCTTGCTCAGGTATGAGGGATGATGTCTTCCCAGGGGAACCTGAAGGGCAGAACTAGAGCTTAACATTCTGTTCTCCAATATTGCCTAGGTAGGAATTACTTCAATGATTCTAGTGACAACATGGTAGCGTTATTTTTATGCTTCACTCTCCTTGTCACAATTTTCAGCCTGTTATGCTTCATTGTCCTGGTTATTGCAGTACATGCTTCATTATCTAAGATGCAGTTGCTTGATTAAAACCTCATTGAAACATATACTGCCTCTGACTGTCCTTGCATATGTGAGACTAATGTAACTGAGAGAAACAGATGCGATCTGAGTGACTATGATTTCCCTGAGGAGTCAATTGTGTCATGCGCTTGGCTGCCCAATCATCCCTACTCTTGGTTGGGGATGAGGCACTGCTGGTTAGCCAGAGCAAAACCCGGATTAGGCCGACAGGTGACTCCTGCAGTGGGTTAGACTCAGTCCCCCCACACCGCAGGTGATTCTACTACCCAAATCCAGTAGTCTCATTAGAATAATGAGAGCCTATGCAACATCCCCAAGCAGGCCCCCCTTTTTGGTGCACTATGTTCCACCACTCCTCGCATTTCATGGGAGTTTTTCACTGTGCGGGTAGTAACTGCAATGCTAGTGCCCAGTGGTGCCAGGCCTAAACCTCGGCTCAGCCCTTTGCAATTTCAGGAGTCTAAGCGCTCTTCTCACCAGCGCTTTTGAGACCACTCTTTAAGGACCACCAGCCGCCCTGATAGGAAGTTGGTCTGTGGTCCCATCTAGCTAATTACCTGGGGCATTTTACTCAGTGTCCATTGGGCGTATCTCAGTTTGTATGAGCCAGGGTTGGCCTTCCACCACTGTCACTTAGGCATCTCCACCTTCCTCACCGTGGACTGAGCTACCACCGACCTCCTTTGCTGGAGATCCACTGGTTACAGTGCCGACAGCCTTGTACTTAAGTCGCAGCTGCATTTTGGCCTCTCTGCACTCAACCGTATCTCCTGCCGTGGGATGCCTCTTCCCCTGTTACACTTGATGGGATCACGCTTGGTCCAGCGATCTTGTTGAACCTCAGCACGCTCAAGATCTGGGCCCCTTCTCACAGCCCAGAGGGCTAGGATGAGCACTGGCAGCCCCCCTGCATTATTTTTAGGTGCCTCTGCTCCAGTTGCTGGTTGCGGCCTCTCCGCCACCTGCTCCACGTTCAGGCTGAGCAGGCACTTTCCTCACCTGCACTCCTGTAGTGGATCCCATTTAGTTTTAATGGGTCTCGGGAGTTTAGCTTAGCCTTCTGGCTTGCAGGCCTGTGCCCCGTCACCTGGTGACTTTTAATCTACTTAGTCTGCTCTGTTTTAGCCTATTTATTTTATTATTTATTTTAAGATGGCTGGCTTTGTTTAGAGTTATTGCAATGTTTTGATTTACATTATCAGGGTCACTCTGTGACGGCATCACTATCAGTGTCAAAATTAAGTGAATTACATAGGTATTCACATCATGTCCCTTTCCCACTCCCACTTACGTGTGACAAGACCATAATGTACTTTTGGTGGGAATTGTTTGCATAATTGCCACCACAAGCCTGCCCTTTACCTATTGTTTGGGAACATACCTGTGTCAGGGGTCCTACAAAATCTGTATAAATACATCTCACACAGACAAGGTTATCAGAGGGATTCCTACAAGATGCTATTGACGCCATCTATGCTGCACCTTGTCTTGATGCAGACCTAGTCTTCATGTCACAGAGAGTCTGTTCTAGAGACCTCATTCCAAGGTAACTAGAGTTGAGGGGTGTTTCTCATGGGCAAGGTACTGGAAGATTAGGTTTACTACACCTAGCTCTCACTAGGGTAGGCATTAGGTTCTCTACGCTAGGGTTTTTACATTTCTTGTTTATTGTAAGATGGTGGGGGTCTTTGTACTCACGACTCTCGTCCTCACAATCATGCTTCTTTTACTAGTAGTTATTCTAATCATTGCAGCTCATGCATTTTACCATAGATTGCAGTCTTTTCAATAAACCTATTGAAAACTCTCTTGCATCTTCTTTATTGGCTGTGTATGACTGAGACTTATTACTGTAGTGAGAAAAGGGTAACTTCCGTTCCACCACGACTTACTTGAGATGTCACACTCTAAACTCCATGTGTAAAGGCTGCCAGAAAGCACCTTTTACTGTTTGGGCTTTTGGTGAGGTACCACTTATGAGCCAGGAGGGTTGGGCTGACAGTTGCGACTTGTTGTAGGAGTGACCTAGGGCCAGATGTACCAAGGGATTTTACCTATTCTGTGCATATGGGAAAACGCTTTCGTACATATGGCCCCTAGTCACCTACAAACCAAATTACTGTCATACCTAAACCACTAGTCTTACCTAGGAGCGAAAGTCCAACTACGACACTCCTTAGCGATCATAGTCATCCAAGGTGCTGCCTTCCTCGTTACGACATTGCAGGGGGACTCCAGCCTCCCTTGGGTATCACTATATAGTCTAGCAGTGTTTTCACTGCCCGCGTTCATCTGCACCAGGCCTGTCGCCGGTGGTCATCTCTGCCCCACAAGGCCCAGCCCGGGGGCCGCACTGCTTCTCCCCAGCAGCCTCACTTCGATATAGCCCCCTCACCACATGGGGCTGCAGATGACAGTCAGGGACACCTGAGTTCCTTCCCTCTGTGGACTTAGGGGATCAGGGTGATGTCCCCTACAGCCCCTCCACACAGACCTGTCAGATGAGGGCCATGGCTGCCATGTTGCTTTCAGGGCCTCACAGCTCCACCTTCCCATTGATTGATTCAAGCTACTTTGTGACGGCCTCTAACTCCCCTGAGCTGGCACAGCTGGGTTCAGGGGTCTCTTGCCAACAGTTTTGTGAGACCTGAGTCCCCCTGATGGGGCCTCACCCGCAGGAGCACCACTCCCCTCATCCTACTCCATTCACTCTATGCCAAGCCCCCCAGAGCAAGATGACAAGATGATGAGGTGTCGCCTCCACTATAAAAATCTGGTTGAGAAACCAAAAAACTAAGACAAGAAACTGATGAGTTGCAAACACCACGTGGGAAGATCACTTTTGAAAACCTTTTGCAATACAGAAGGCCACTGAAAAAATGATAATGATAGGCAACACTGCTGTGGCTGACATGAAAGACATTATCTGAGGGGATGGCTTTAAGTTGCCTCAGATCCATGACATATTTATTTTAATACTTCAGGAGTTAAGTGGAAGGCTATAAAGTTTACCCCCTCCTTAGAACACAGCTGAAAGAAAACTTTCAATCTAGAAATCACTGCAACCACTCTTACTTGGATGAGGAGAAGGTTGGGTGAACCACCTCGTCCCCAAAAGAGTCCATCCACTTTCAAAATCAATATATTGCACCTAATTCTACCTACCAATAACCTAAAATATGAAGCTAACAAAGTGATGAATTGTTGAGCTTCACAAATACCATGTACCTTCACATACACATTATGAAGTCCGCTCTAGTTTTTTTTATAATTTGATTAAAATTGAAGGCTGCTTGAGTGTGGAGATGGATAGGCAGGTCATATCCAGTTCTGTCCATGGGTGATGTGTGCTGGGTTATTAGGGTAGTGGAAGAACCAAGCTGCCATATTATTTGGCACAGCACTCAGAAAAGGCTGTGAAATCTCAACCAGTTTTTGATGAAAATTATATTGTGTAAATGTATGAGGCCTCATTAACCCCAAAACGATTTGGTTGTGTTGGTTTGAATTTGTGTTTATGTGAAATGGTTTAAGAATGCAGAGTATGTGGAAGTTGTAAGAAAGAGTAGTGTTATCTGGAAAGTAAAAATAGTAAATGCTGGTTGAAAATGGAGCAATGGAAGGTAGAAGATGTTTGTTTTTACATTTATATCAACAATGTTGTTTTCAGGGGCAAGTGCAAAGTGCTCCATCCCCTGCTGTAATCTCTCTTTGGGCTTCTAACCACGCCCATGTCACATCTGTCACTTTAATTGGTTTGTGGGCTTGCCTTTCAAAATCTGCTTGCTTTCATTAGTGAAAGGCATGCATACGTTATGGCTTTTCCGGTGTTTAGCCCTACCCGAGGGCACCGACCAACTACTGAAAACATATGAGGCTCGATGTTTTCCGTCTGGTTGCTGGACTACTTTTTCTCTTTATTTCGCAGAGCGATCTTGCTGGGCAGTAGTCTAGCACTTTGCATGACATCAATCCTGTTACATAGGTAATTGCACTTTTGCCGGTTAAATAGATAATTGCACTTTTGCCGGTTACATGGATAATTGCACTTTTGCCGATAGGTTTCAGTGCAAGCGAACTTTTATTTCCCTTTGTGTGTCTGTTTTGCACTGATGGTAGCCGTCGGCTCGCTTATGTGAAACTTTTACTTTTCAGTTTATATGGCAATAAAAGTCTGGTTAGTTATGTGAAACTGTTTAACTTTAAATTTTCAATTTATGTGGCAAGAAAAGTCTGGTTAGGAGTTTAAAATGCTAATAGCTCTAACGCGAGCAAACGCGAGGCCCACTGCATGTTACACATATAGGGGGTCATTCCGACCTCGGCGGTCTTTTTAATAGACCGCCAAGGGACCGCCGTACGGAAGACCGCCAGTGCTGGCGGTCTTCCGCACGGGCCATTCTGACTGTTGGCAGCGCTACGCCCGTTTCCAGACGAAGAGCCGCCAACAGCCATACTGGCGGCAGGCGGGGAAGTGGAGGTAGCTCCACCTCCACCGCCACGCCAACAGAACACCGCCCAGCGAATCACGACCTGTGATTCGCTGTGGCGGTGTTCTGTTGGCGTGGCGGTGTCGGCGGAGCTGCCCCCATGGGTCCCGTTCCCTCCCGGAGGATCACCAGGAACAGGTAAGGTGATCGTCCGCTAGGGAAGTGGGGTGGGGGGGTGTTGTGAGTTGTGTGAGTGCATGGGGGTGTGCGTGTGTGTATGTTGAGGGGGCGTGTGAATGCGTGCATGAATGCATGGGGGGGTGTGTATGTGCATGAATGCATGCGTGTGTGTATGTGTGTGTATATGTTGGGGATCGGGGTGGGGGACGGGGGTCCTGCAACCGTTTGGGGGTGGCAGGGGTGGTGGGGGGGTAGGGGAGGGAGTCGGGTGGGAGTTGGTGGTGGGGGAGGCCCCTATCAGTGCCAGGGAACGGATTCCCTGGCACTGATAGTGCTTACCGCCATGGATTTCATGGCGGTCCCAAACCGCATGAAATCCATGGTGGTAAGCCGGGGTCAGGCGGGTTGGAATACTGCCGGCGGTATGTGACGACCGCCGGGCTGGAGACCCAGGTCTCCAGCCCGGCAGTCGCACCGCCGTGCCGGTCGGAACGGTGAAGCAGCGGCTGGCCATGGCGGTAACCGCCATGGTCAGAATAGATGAAAAAAGACCGCCAGCCTGTTGGCGGTCTTACCGCTGCTTCACCGCCGACCGCCACGTCGGAATGACCACCATAGTCTATTGGCCTATGTGGTGGTAGGTTATTATGTGAAATCATGGCACTGGTGAAAGTAAATACAGGGGTCCTCTCTTTACACTGACTCACTGTCTAATAATGCTGAGGTGTAAACCCGAAGTGTTAATGATGTGACTATGCACCATTTCTATGAGGCCCATGGTCAGTGTGCCTGCTGACGTTCTCTTTGCCTTTGTACCTATATATATATAAGAAGGTGCAAAGTCATTCATGTGAGGGACAGCCCCCTTCAGATTGCACCGGCACTTAGGCCCATATTTATACCCTCTTTGTGCTGAATTAGCATCATTTTTTTTAATGCTAATTCAGTGCAAACTTAACTCTATATTTATGCTTTGATGCTAGACCCGTCTAGCGTCAAAAATATGGAGATAACGTCATTTTATGGTTGCGTGAAACCGCCTTGCATCAATGAGATGTAAGGTAGGCGTTCCTGTCCAAAAACTGACTCAAAGCCCCTAGCGCCATATTTATCCAACTGGGCAAAAATGACACACGGATGGGAGGCGGACCCAAAAAATGACGTTATCTCCGATTTCTGTCATATTGTAACGCCTGGGTCAGGGCGGGCTTTAAAATGAGGCAAACCCACCACTACTTAATGAAAACACACACAAACAACATCACAGACCAACAGGGCAACATGGAGGTGCTACTGATGCAGCTTGCAAGACAACGCCGAGCACAGGACCAACGGCAGCAACCACCACCACCACAACGCAGCCCACAAAGGCAACTTAGAAGGCAGGAGAGTCTTTTCAGGAACAGGACAACACTCCTTGGCCTCAGGGATCAGGACATCATTCAGAGCTACCCACTCAACTGGCAAGCAATACTGTAGCTGCTGCGTCATATTGAGCCACAACTAACACCTAGCCTGTAGACACCACGCAACATACCACCTGTGACCAAGCTGCCAGCTGTCCTGCACATGTTGTCAAGTGTCTCCTTCCAGACAATGGGTGCCCTGGTTGCTGGGGTATCACAGCCCTCATTCTCAGCTTTCCTGCCTAAGGGGTTAGATGCCATAATCTCCCTGACACCCCACCACACGTAGCAGAAGCAGCAGGAGATAAAACAGGGGTTTTATCAAATTCATGGCTTCCCGTATGTGCTCAGTGCAATTGACTGCACCCATGTCTGGATCGTCCCACCTGCAGCAACAGAACACATATTCAGGAAGAGAAAGCACACACATTCTATCAATGTGCAGGCCATAGTAGACCACCAGGGACTGTTCACTAACATCTTGGCCAAGTATCCTGGGAGTGTCCATGGCTCCCTCGTATTCCGGCACAGCAGGATCAATGAGCACTTCCAGGATGGACAATATGGCAATGGGCTATTTGTTGGTAAGTCTCCAAACCTAGCAATATACACACAGCACAAAAACACTGTAGGGCACACAAGACATACACCACTACATTGACATCTGAGCAGGGTGACACTGAGGTGTGACACTGGTAGTTATGTTGTACACCTTGACACAATGGGTTACACACCCTTGGACAACTGACGGCTGCCAAAAACATTAGCTGCGACTCTGGAGCACCAAGGGACCAGTGTTAAAGCCCACAGTTACAATGTCATGGCCTGAACTGTAAGTACAACTTGGAAGATAAACTATTTCCAATTACTTGAGGCCACATAGTCAATTGGCCACCCTCCCAAGCAGTATGTAGCATGGAAGGGGTGTGCAATGTGTGTTGCAGCAGGTCTAACAACATGAGACACATAGCATGATGATGCTGACTCAGATGTAGGTGACACAGAAATACTGAGGAAGTGCCAACATCAAGCACCACCCTAGGGGTGCCGTTTGCAGGTTGCAGTAAGGCAGTAGACTGTGCTATGAACACATATTAATATGCCACCAATGCATACTGCACACTGCTGCACACACTGAAAGAGCTAGTTATCCATCAAAACAGCATATATATAGGGAGGTGGACCTTCCTGCACAGATACATCCACAAGGCAGTTAGCCATGTTCCCTGGTCCAAGGTTGTAGTGTAGGTGCCCGGCTGCACATGAGCAACTGGCAGAGGGAACAACAAAGGGTTGCCTAGAAACAAATCACACATGGGACCATCGTGCATTGTCAATACTTAACAAATCAGTGCTGCCAATTTTGGAGATGTGTTGTGCATTGTCGCCTACCCAATTCAATGGGCATCAGTGTCACATTTCATCTGCAATGACACATGTCTAAATGGATGGGATGTCCTGGCCATGTAGTGCAACCATGTTACCACCACATCTGAACCCATTGTGTGTGTGGATGTATCATGTGCCCTCCAGTGAAAGCACACTGATGCATATGGGACACTACACAACGCATGGTACATACATACTGACCAACAGTTAGGAAACCAAATCATATATCCCAGGCCCTTGAGCCAAACACAAGTTGTCATGTCCAACAACCCAGTGCTGAAAAGACCTTACAGAAGGCCAGGAACTCACACCATACCATAAACACATATGAGTCACAAACAACACAATATATCAACTGCCATGCTACATGACAATCATGTTGCACCCATTAACAAAATATTCACTCCTATTATCTTTTGCAGCGGATCAAGAGTATGTGATCCAGCCATGGATCATGACCCCATTCCCCAACCCAAGCACAGCAGCAGAGCGTGCCTATAATGAGGCACATCGGAGGACACGCACCATTGTGGAAAGGACTTTTCAGACACATTCAGGTGCCTGGACATCACAGGAGGCAGCCTCCTATATGCCCCACACATTGTTTGTAAAATTATACTGACCTGTGCTATCCTGCACAACATTTGTGTGAGGATGAACATCCCATTATATGAGTGTGACTAAGAACTGCCTGAGGAGGAGGAGGATGGTGGCAGGGAAAATGAGGGGGAACAGCAGAATACAGCTGCTGGAATGCACCGCAGACAGCAAATCGTACACAACTTTTTCACTTTATAGTCACTCTACACACCTTGTTATTATTTGTAAATAAACACCTTACTTCATCACACAATCCTGCACTGGTGTCTTCATTTTCCATCACATGTACCTTAGGAATGTGAGTAATACCTCAGGGAACATGTCACAAATAGAAATCTGAAAACTTCTGTTGCAATATCACATGTGATGTGTATGAATGTACTGCAGCCATCACACACATCACAAATAGACTCATCACTTGAATGTCACAACTGAAGAACACAATCATTGGACACAACATATAAGTCACATCCATGTTGCCAACTTGTACAACTGTAGCTCATGACACACAACTATAACATCTCAAATAATGAGGTAAACAAGGGCCCCATACACGAGACAGTGGATGTAAAATATCAGAAGGAAAGGAATGTATGAACAGACTACTGACATTAATAAGTGTAAGACTTGCAATGTCTGCAAGGAGCTTGTGTGATAAGGGGGGCATCAATGGTGACATTGGATAGCATGATTGCCCAAGGTATGACAAGTAATGTTCACAAAACTTGCCCTGTGCAGTCCATCCCTGGAAATCATTCCTGCCACTGCCATGGGGCCCATTCCTGACACAGGGTACACATGCCCACACACTTGGAGTGGACACTTCTGTGGAATGCACATCAGAAATAATGAGAACACATGCAGCTAGGGCAGCAGGTCCACCAGAACAATACAGGAAATATAGTTAATTGTAATGAGTTCGAACTGACATGTGATCAAAACATGATATGGGTGGAATTTAGGCACAGTGTGTCAAACCCAGTAGCACCAAATATGTACATATCAGACATTTGTGTAGTTCATCCACAAGTTATCATGAACTCATTGCCAACATATCCTACATAGCACTCATCAACCATCATCAACAATTCCTGAGTTGTGTATGCCGTCTTAAACGTAATGCCCTGTAAGTCAAACAACTATACACATCACATGAGTCAACACAATTCACAAACACATACCATGACTGTTGTAGATCAGTGACTTCCATCAAATGTAGACATACAGTTGTCACACATGCATACATATGCATGACATCCAAAGTTTTGCATGCCGTTCATTCAGGAACACACACATCTGTGTAAGAGACAATACACACCCAAATCACAAAGTTGCATTGTCTACCACATGTGACCATACACAATATTATACACTGCAGCCCATCCCATCCCATTTGCATGTTGGTACAGGGTGCATCCATGGTGAGGTGGAACAAAATCATGCAATCACGAATAGAGTAAAAGTATTTGAGGCAAATGCATCAAAAACATCCGCAACCACAAAGTTTCAAACCACGGGCCCTTAGCGTGAATTCCACCCTTGCAATATCCTGTGAAATCGAAGCATACAGGTAATGCATTGTGTATTGAAGCACACGTAGGTAATGCAACGGAAATAGTCACGCAAACATCTTATGCGTCAAACAAATACACGCATGATGTAAAATGTGATGCAAGGGGACAGGAAGTGATGTAATAGGAAATCCTGTTTACAAGCATGGTACAGTGGGTGTACTTTCACTTTCAATTTACAGTCTGTGCATCTTTCGACTGTGTCTTGGTGTTGGTGGTGTGTTTTAGACGATTTTTGTATCTTGTGGTGTCTCTCTTGTTGTGTCTGGTGTGAATTGTGACTGTTACTTGTACCAGTATCTGTGATTTTGTGTAGTTGTCTGTATTTCTCTTTGTATTTGTACCGTGGGGTGTCTGACCAGGTATTTGATAAGCTGGGTTAGTTGGGGTTAATAAGTTTGGACTGTAAGTTTCCTTTTTTGTCAAATTTTATTTTCCTATTTTTTTACATTTTCAGGAAGGGCGAGGCTGACACAGATGGGAGAGGAGGAGCTCGGAGGCTTAGTGTGGCTAGTGGGCCACTTCTTGCCAATAATGCTTGAGATTGGGGGCAGAGTGATACAGGGGTATCAGATGGAGGAGAGGCGGCTGCGGTGGGGCAAGGTGCTCCACCACCTGAAGAGGGTGTACCATAGCAGCAGTAACGAGCACCAGCTGAAGCATTGCTGGGCTGATCTGGTGGCCAGAGAGCAGGATCTGCTAGAAAATGTTGGTGTGGTAATCGCTGGCCCTGTTGGTGAGTATCCCATTGGCATAGTTTACTGTAGAATTGTCCTGAGTGACAGTAGCAGATGTGTTGTGTTAGTGTGCTACATGCAATGCTTGTTGACACATTGAATGCAACCAGAACGAAGAGTAAATGTCCCAGTACTGAGATGGAGTTCACATGTCTACATATTTTAACAATGCAGGTCAGAGGTTTGTTGAGTCAGGTACGATTATCACTTAGTCACACATTTCAGGGACCATGGCAACACCTGTGCCCCTACATTGTATCAATGATGATAAGGCAAGACACTGGCAGCATACCATATTTCACTGGACCCTGACAGCAAAGTGGCCAATCCATGTATAGCGCTACATTGTCATCATTACACACACATGATCCCTGTCATTATGTTGGCAAAGGGGGCATACCCGCCTTAGGAGACACTGGCAATGGGGCATTTGTTACCAGCATACAACTGTGCCACATCAGTCATCGATCACTGAACGCATGATAATTGCAGACTAAAAATTGAACCCTAAGTCCATCAAACAGGTACTCTGTGTGCCTTGAAGCACAAGCCACAAAACCTAAGTCACTTGTATTGCAGTGCACCAGGGTAGTCCCATGGATTTGTCACCCAAATCCAAATCATGCCATGGAGTACCATCTTTAATGGATGGCCCACATATGATTGTTGTAGGGTATAGCACTACATGAGTCTTAGGCTCAGTGCATGTGTGCAGATGTGTGGCTCTCAAGCACTAGAGTGTCTATGTGAGTTTGAAGTGGTATGTATGTTGTACTGTCCTCAAGCAGGATCACTAGCTCACTCATCTAAAATGTTACACACTGTGATATGTTGTCCACTCGTAGTGACAGGGGTTTGACACTGAGCATGTTTTTCCATCCATGTCTTACAGGTGGACCGGCCCCCTACACCATTGGGACCCAGATGTATCCAGTAAGTGTGATAATGTCTGTCCTGTGCAGTGAGTACGGCTGTTGTGTGAGAGAGTCTTGTGTGTTGCAACAGCTGGCACATGATAAGATTTCAAAGTAGGCTGGATGGTGACATTGTGTCCCATGCAAGGGTTACCAATTCATGACCAGAGAGTTTTATCTTGGGAGCCTTGTGCTGCGCAATGGGTAGCAGCGTGTGAACAAGATGATAAGTAGCCACATGTAGGCCCATATGTGACTTGGAAGTGCACCACTGTCAGTATATTGGCACTGGGTCACACCATCATTCTCACAACACAGTGATGCACCAGTTTTCCACACAAATTGGTGCATCCCTGTATTGTAATGTACATGTAGGACTGGGTGGGTAACTGTCCCCCAGCATGGTGCCCCCTAAGTTGTACTCCATCTACGTGACACTTATGTGGTGTGTAATAGGCATGCATGTAGGTAAAGGCCAGACATGTGCTGGCATCAATGTGGGTGTTCAGGGAATTGTGTTGGCAGATCAGGTGTTGATGGGTGTCCACACCTGGACACATGAATGTAGATGTGAATAACCTATGGATACCTGCTTCCTAGGTGGCAGCCATCCTTTTATGTGGTCTGCTCCCAAACTCCATGTATAAGTGGACATGCCTTAGTGGTTGACCTCAACAGTTGTGATGATGGATTTTATTGCCATCCCCCCTGAGGCACAGGGATAGGGGAACAACATATTTGTAGGTAGATGTGATGGTCACAGTGTAGATGACAGTCTTCTCAATCAGGCTTGCATGTGTCCCAATCAACATGGACCCCTTGTGTTTAACAACTGTATACCATACTCCTAATGACATCTAATAGTTAATGGAGTTGTGTGGTTTAAAGTCTACTCAGATGATGGAGATTAGTGGCCCTGGCCCATGTGAAGTTGTTGCTGCCTTTGCCTTGTGACACATTGCACTAAATCAATCCACAGATAAGTTTTTTTGGTTCCAACTCTTGTTGTGCATTGCTTTGGTGTCAATGACATGATGGGTAGGCAGCGTTGCCGTTACATTCATCAGGGACATTGTATTATCTGGAATGTGATTTGGAGTGCATGTGCAAATTGAGGTATAGTGTTAGAATATCATCTGTACATACATCACACAATGCTGATACTGATGGTTGCCTGTCCCAATTTAACAGCTGCCAACATGGACAGTAAGGAACTCAGGGCGTTCCAGAAGAGGGCAGTGCGCTATCACCACATATTGGCAGAGGAGTCTGGGTACCGCAAGATGGCACGACGTTATTGGAAGGAGCGAGCCACTGGGGAATTGTGGGCATTCAGCCAGGGGGGACCCACACTGCCCACATAGAGTCAATGTGAGTATCACAGCAAAACAGGGGGCCACAGCCACCTCCGTCACTCCCCCCCCAACTGCAACAGCCTCTACATCGGCACCACAGCCCACCACGCCTTCTGCTATGGACATGTCAGACATTAAGGACATGAAACTTGTCCTCAAGAAGCTGGACAGCCTCAAGAAGGAGGTGGACCGCAACTCCAAGAGACTGAAGGCCATCAATAGGGCCAACCTATGAACTGGTGCCTCCCGTTCACCCCCCGTTCAGTCCCCTCCCTCCTCATTCGATATTATATCTTATAGTGGCTTCTAGGGGGTTTGTGATAAGTTAGATTAGGTTTGTTGTTTAGATAGGATAAGTAGGTTTAGGGGGTGGGTTTTCAAATTATGACATGTTACTTTGTGGGTGGGTGGGGGTAATGTTGGGGCATTTATGTTTTAAAAAAATAACTATTTAAAAAAAATATATATATATATATATTTGTTTAGGATTAGGTAGTATATATTTAGGTTAGTATATGTTGTCCTGCATGTGTCTTGTGATATAAGAGGGGTGGGGGGCAATGTTTAGAGTGTGTTGTTAAATGTGGTAAGTAGGTTTAACATAGGGTAGTTAGGGCCAGTTGTGGGAAATGTATAGGTAGGATAGATTAGGTTAGGATAGGCGTTTTTCATCGTTTTTAGTTCAGTTTTATACCTATATAATAAATGTTTGGGACTCCCTTGCTGCATGTGTCATATGCTTGGGTCACAGGGTCTTTCCATGAGTGTACAGTGAGAATTGTGTGTTGGCCTGGGGATTCCGCCCTGCATCCAGATCCCTCTCTTGACATGTTTATTCCCACTTACAATTGAGCTGTCACATTGGCAGCTAGAACACATCTACTTGTCAATGCATCTGCCATCCAATGTACTCACCACTCAAGGTGACTATGTTTCCCATGAATTGGACAGGTAGGTGTGATCTTTAGGCTGTCATTGTTTGGGTCCTGTGTCAGAATGTTGGGCACTGTGGGACATCTGACTACAGCCTGCAGTTCATGTCAACACTGCTAAACAGAGCAGTGCTAATTTCAGATGAGGTTAAGTATATCTGTTTCACACCAATGTGTGTCATTGGTACACCCAGCTCACGTTATTGCCCGAGCACTCTTTCACAGCCATTCCTGTCGTATGTTATGGGTGTTCAACATATTTCACATACACAGTGACTTGCTCGTAGGGGATGTGTCCAGCATTGGCATTCATCATGTAGGTACCTTGTGCGTAGATATGTGCAATGAGATATTATACAATTAGTGTGTCTGTGTTGTGGCAGTTGATATGTGACATCACTTACTTCCTATTGGTTGCTCATTGTCATCTTGGTTCCATTACATTATTCCTGTACTAAATGTTTGCAGTCTCTCAGCCCTATGCCCCACCTGCATGTCACATGTAGGGAAGGGCACTTTGCGCAATTGTCTCTTTCACATCTTCTAGGTGTGAGTTATGTCCTATTTGTGGCTTGGCATCTTCTTGTCCTCATCAACACTCCCTATGCTTCCATTTGCATGGTGAGGCCTTGCAATGGGTGTTGCTGTGCTGATGCCACAGCACCACACATGACAATATGCCCCTGTCCCAGTCTTTTATGTTTCACATACACCTATGCAGTGCTCAGACCAAGCACAACCCCGTGCACGGCATTGCCAAGACACAATGCTCTTGTTACCATTTCTAGTTCCTCATGCTGATGTTTGTGTATGTGTGCTACATTGCATTGTACAGATGGACCTGGCAGAGTTCCATTTCCTCTTTTGACTATGCAGGTGTGTTCACCTTCCTACACACATATGTCCTCCTCCTCAATACAGACTTCCTTGCACTATGATACCTGAGATGCTGCATGGTGGATTTGCAGCTAATGAGACACAGGCACACGGGAAAAACCAGGGATGGCCAGCATGGGTATGAGATTACTGCTGTGTACATCATTATGTACGTGAAAGTGTCTGATGGTTATTGAGTCTATGGACATGATCAGTTGACAGGAGTGGCACTTGGATCGGGGCCTGATGCTACTGTGATGGGGATTGATCACGTAGTCATACTAAACCCTCATTTGTCCTATGGGCACCTAACTCATTTCCTAAATGACCAGCGCCAACAGCACAGGTGGTAGTGGCAACTGTTGTCAATGGGGAAGGCCCCTTGGGCCAATGGCCTGGCACTGAGCAGTTTCCTACAGATTACATACTGGCAATACCAGCTATCCTGTGAAACCAGACCAGTTTTACATTCAACGCTACCCTCCTGGTCTGTTTCAGCATTTTCACCAGCCTTGGCATGGCGGTGAACCCCCATGCAGATGATTGAAGCACACGTAGGTAATGCAACGGAAATAGTCACGCAAACATCTTATGCATCAAAAAAATACACGCATGATGTAAAATGTGATGCAAGGGGACAGGAAGTGATGTAATAGGAAATCCTGTTTACAAGCATGGTACAGTGGGTGTACTTTCACTTTCACTTTACAGTCTGTGCATCTTTCGACTGTGTGGCTTTGTCTTGGTGTTGGTGGTGTGTTTTAGACGATTTTTGTATCTTGTGGTGTCTCTCTTGTTGTGTCTGGTGTGAATTGTGACTGTTACTTGTACCAGTATCTGTGATTTTGTGTAGTTGTCTGTATTTCTCTTAGTATTTGTACCGTGGGGTGTCTGACCAGGTATTTGATTAGCTGGGTTAGTTGGGGTTAATAAGTTTGGGCTGTAAGTTTCCTTTTTTGTCAAATGTTATTTTCCTATTTTTTTACATTTTCAGGAAGGGCAAGGCTGACACAGATGGGAGAGGAGGAGCTCGGAGGCTTAGTGTGGCTGGTGGGCCACTTCTTGCCAATGATGCTTGAGATGGGGGCAGAGTGATACAGGGGTATCAGATGGAGGGGAGGCGGCTGCGGTGGGGCAAGGTGCTCCACCACCTGAAGAGGGTGTACCATAGCAGCAGTAACGAGCACCAGCTGAAGCATTGCTGGGCTGATCTGGTGGCCAGACAGCAGGATCTGCTAGAACATTTGGGTGTGGTGATCGGTGGCCCTGTTGGTGAGTATTCCATTGACATACGTTTACTGTAGAATGGTCCTGAGTGACAGTAGCAGATGTGTTTTGTTAGTGCGCTGCATGCAATGCTTGTGGACAGGTTGAATGCAACCAGAACAAAGTGTAAATGTCCCAGTACTGAGATGGAGTTCACATGTCTATATATTTTAACAATGCAGGTCAGAGGTTTGTTGAGTCAGGTACGATTATCACTTAGTCACACATTTCAGGGACCATGGCAACACCTGTGCCCCTACATTGTATCAATGATGATAAGGCAAGACACTGGCAGCATACCATATTTCACTGGACCCTGACAGCAAAATGGGCAATCCATGTATAGCGCTACATTGTCATCATTGCACACACATGATCCCTGTCATTATGTTGGCAAAGGGGGCATACCCGCCGTAGGGGAAACTGGCAATGGGGCATTTGTTACCAACATACAACTGTGCCACATCAGTCATCGATCACTGAACGCATGATAATTGCAGACTAAAAATTGAACCCCAAGTCCATCAAACAGGTACTCTGTGTGCCTTGAAGCACAAGCCACAAAACCTAAGTCACTTGTATTGCAGTGCACCAGGGTAGTCCCATGGATTTGTCACCCAAATCCAAATCATGCCATGGAGTACCATCTTAAATGGATTGCCCACATATGATTGTTGTAGGGTATAGCACTACATGAGTCTTAGGCTCAGTGCATGTGTGCAGATGTGTGGCTCTCAAGCACTAGAGTGTCAATGTGAGTTTGAAGTGGTATGTATGTTGTACTGTCTTCAAGCAGGATCACTAGTTCACTCATCCAAAATGTTACACACTGTGATATGTTGTCCACTTGTAGTGACAGTGATATGACACTGAGGATGTTTTTCCATCCATGTCTTACAGGTGGACCGGCCCCCTACACCATTGGGACCCAGATGTATCCAGTAAGTGTGATAATGTCTGTCCTGTGTAGTGATTACGGCTGTTGTGTGAGAGAGTCTTGTGTGTTGCAACAGCTGGCACATGATAAGATTTCAAAGTAGGCTGGATGGTGACATTGTGTCCCATGCAAGGGTTAACAATTCATGACCAGAGAGTCTTATCTTGGGAGTCTTGTGCTGCGCAATGGGCAGCAGCATGTGAACAAGGTGATAAGTAGCCACATATAGGCCCATATGTGACTTGGAAGTGCACCACTATCAGTATATTGGCACTGGGTCACACCATCATTCTCACAACACAGTGATGCACCAGTTTTCCACACAAATTGATGCATCCCTGTATTGTAATGTACATGTAGGACTGGGTGGGTAACTGTCCCTCAGCATGGTGCCCCATAAGTTGTACTCCATCTACGTGACACTTATGTGGTATGTAATAGGCGTGCATGCAGGTAAAGGCCAAACATGTGCTGGCATCAATGTGGGTGTTCAGGGAATTGTGTTGGCATATCAGGTGTTGATGGGTGTCCACACCGGGACACATGAATATAGATGTGAATGACCTATGGATACCTGCTTCCTAGGTGGCAGCCCTCCTTACATGTGGTCTGCTACCGAACTCCATGTATAAGTGGACATGCCTTAGTGGTTGACCTCAACAGTTTTGATGATGGATTGCATTGCCATCCCCCCTGAGGCACAGGGATAGGGGAACAACATATTTGTAGGTAGATGTGATGGTCACAGTGTAGATGACAGTCTTCTCAATCAGGCTTGCATGTGTCCCAATCAACGTGGACCCCTTGTGTTTAACAACTGTATACCATACTCCTAATGACATCTAATAGTTAATGGAGTTGTGTGGTTTAAGGTTTACTAAAATGATGAAGATTATTGGCCCTGGCCCATGTGAAGTTGTTCCTGCCTTTGCCTTGTGACACATTGCACTAAATCAATCCACAGATAAGTTTTTTTGGTTCCAACTCTTGTTGTGCATTGCTTTGGTGTCAATGACATGATGGGTAGGCAGCGTTGCCGTTACATTCATCAGGGACATTGTATTATCTGGAATGTGATTTGGAGTGCATGTGCAAATCGAGGTAGAGTATTAGAATATCATCTGTACATACATCACACAATGCTGATACTGATGGTTGCCTGTCTCAATTTAACAGCTGCCAACATGGACAGTAAGGAACTCAGGGCGTTCCAGAAGAGGGCAGTGCGCTATCACCACATATTGGCAGAGGAGTCTGGGTACCGCAAGATGGCACGACGTTATTGGAAGGAGCGAGCAACTGGGGAATGGCGGGCATTCAGCCAGGGGGGACCCACACTGCCCACACAGAGTCAATGTGAGTACCACAGCAAAACAGGGGGCCACAGCCACCTCCGTCACTCCCCCCCCTCCTGCAACACCCTCTACATCGGCACCACAGCCCACCACGCCTTCTGCTATGGACATGTCAGACATTAAGGACCTACAGAGGGACATGAAACTTGTCCTCAAGAAGCTGGACAGCCTCAAGAAGGAGGTGGACAGCAACTCCAAGAGACTGAAGGCCATCAAGAGGGCCAACCTATGAACTGATGCCTCCCGTTCAACCCCAGTTCAGTCCCCTCCCTCCTCATTCGTTATCATATCTTATAGTGGCTTCTAGGGGGTTAGTGATAGGTTAGATTAGGTTTGTTGTTTAGATAGGATAAGTAGGTTTGGGGGGTGGGTTTTCAAATTATGACATGTTACCTTGTGGGTAGGTGTGGGGTAATGTTGGGGCATTTATGTGTTGAAAAAATAACTATTTTAAAAAACACAAAAAAATATATATTTGTTTAGGATTAGGTAGTATATATTTAGGTTAGTATATGTTGTCCTGCATGTGTCTTGTGATATAAGAGGGGTGGGGGGCAATGTTTAAAGTGTGTTGTTAAATGTGGTAAGTAGGTTTAACATAGGGTAGTTAGGGCCAGTTGTGGGGAATGTATAGGTAGGATAGATTAGGTTAGGATAGGCGTTTTTCATAGTTTTTAGTTCAGTTTTATACCTATATAATAAATGTTTGGGGACTCCCTTACTGCATGTGTCATATGCTTGGGTCTCAGGGTCTTTCCATGAGTGTACAGTGAGAATTGTGTGTTGGCCTGGGGATTCCGCCCTGCATCCAGATCCCTCTCTTGACATGTTTATTCCCACTTACAACTGAGCTGTCTCATTGGCAGCTAGAACACATCTACTTGTCAATGCATCTGCCATCCAATGTACTCACCACTCAAGGTGACTATGTTTCCCATGAATTGGACAGGTAGGTGTGATCTTTAGGCTGTCATTGTTTGGGTCCTGTGTCAAAATGTTGGGCACTGTGGGACATCTGACTACAGCCTGCAGTTCATGTCAACACTGCTAAACTGAGCAGTGCTAATTTCAGATGAAGTTAAGTATATCTGTTTCACACCAATGTGTTTCATTGGTACACCCAGCTCACGTTATTGCCTGAGCTCTCTTTCACAGCCATTCCTGTCGAATGTTATGGGCGTTCAACATATTTTACAAAGACAGTGACTTGCTCGTAGGGGATGTGTCCAGCATTGACATTCATCATGTAGGTACCTTGTGCGTAGATATGTGTGTGCCCCCAATATTTCTGCACTCTCGTACTGACACTCTGTGACTATAGACATGCTACACGCATCACAATTCTACAGCATGGTAGATGTGTCACATTACACACAGACAATGAGGTTGTGTAGGTGATGTTTATTTACAAGTGCTGTAGTGCAATATTTACATTGTCCAGGTCTGTGACCCCAATATTGAAAAACATTCTATTGTGACACAGCACAAGTCCAGGGTTAAGGGACATGTCATTGGACATGCTTGGGTAAAGTGTAGTTCATTGCAGGGGAACATGAATTGCCAATTGAGTAATGAGAGACAATTACAGTCCATAGTGGAAAGGTTAACAGTGTTTAGGTAAAGAGTGCATGTCACCAACTGTAGCAACACTAGCATGATGTCAACCACAGGACAAAGGGAAATCACTGCCTATGTGGCATGGGCTGGTGCTACCGGGTTCTCCTACAGGTGAAGATGATCTGTTCCACATCTTCATCCTCTGATGTGTGTGTTGTCTCCTTTGCACTTGATGGTGGTGGTGGTGGAGTAGAGGGGGCCCCACACACTTAAGTGGTTGGAGAAGTAGACACCAAAGTCCTGGCAGCTGCCATCTGTGGAACTACACAAGGCATCACTGCAGCAAGGAGGAGCTGCGGATTTTTGAGTATGGCAGCAACATCCCTGTGGTAGGCAGCCATGTCTGTCCTGAGGAAGGCCAGTTCCTGGTGCATGGAGTCCTGCTTGTTGTCATGCATGCTGCAGTAAGATTGGAAGGACAGGTGTTGTGTCAACTCCCTCATGATAGTGGTTAGGTCCCTCAGACACTGCTGGACTCCATGCAGTGGGGATTGTGTGCCTTGTTTAGCTGCTGTCTGTTCAGTGGCCGCTATGATGCACATGCACATACCCTCAAAGCTGGCTGCCATACTTTGCATCCCCACCCGCACCTCCTTGGCTAGCTCCCGCTGGACTCCCACTACTGTCCTCTCAAAGGTGGTCCCTGTGTCCTCGGAGTCCTCAGCTGTGTTGGAGCTGGCAGGTCATACTATTGGGGTGGTGGGTGGGGTCTCTGAGATGGCTGCTACATGAATGCTCCTCCTTGCGACTGGAGGTGGTGTCTGGAGGGTTCCCAGGACATCTTGGAGGGTCTCCTGGCTGATGGTTGTCAGCTGGTCATCCAGGCCATCAGGGTAGTCCAGGACAGGCAGATCCGCAGGAGAGTCATCATCATCTGCAATGAGATATTGTACAATTAGTGTGTCTGTGTTGTGGCAGTTGATATGTGACGTCACTTACTTCCTATTGGTTGCTCATTGTCATCTTGGTTCCATTACATTATTCCTGTACTAAATGTTTGCAGTCTTTCAGCCCTATGCCCTACCTGCATGTCACATGTAGGGAAGAGCAGTTTGCGCAATTGTCTGTTTCACATCTTCTAGGTGTGAGTTATGTCCTATTTGTGGCTTGGCACCTTCTTGTCCTCATCAACACTCCCTATGCTTCCATTTCCATGGTGAGGCCTTGCAATGGTTATTGCTGTGCTGATGCCACAGCACCACACATGACAATATGCCCCTGTCCCAGTCTTTTATGTTTCACATACACCTATGCAGTGCTCAGACCAAGCACCACCCCGTGCACGGCATTGCCAAGACACAATGCTCTTGTTACCATTGCTAGTTCCTCATGCTGTTTGTGTATGTGTGCTACATTGCACTGCACAGATGGACCTGGCAGAGTTCCATTTCCTCTTTTGACTATGCAGGTGTGTTCACCTTCCTACACACATATGTCCTCCTCTTCAATACAGACCTCCTTGCACTATGATACCTGAGATGCTGCATGGTGGCATTGCAGCTAATGAGACACAGGCACAAGGGTAAAACCAGGGATGGCCAGCATGGGTATGAGATTACTGCTGTGTACATCATTATGTATGTGAAAGTGTCTGATGGTTATTGAGTCTATGGACATGATCAGTTGACAGGAGTGGCACTTGGATCGGGGCCTGATGCTACTTTGATGGGGATTGATCACGTAGTCATACTAAACCCTCATTTGTCCTATGGGCACCTAACTCATTTCCTAAATGACCAGCGCCAACAGCACAGGTGGTTGTGGCAACTGTTGTCAATGGGGAATGCCCCTTGGGCCAATGGCCTGGCACTGAGCAGTTTCCTACAGATTACATACTGGCAATACCAGCTATCCTGTGAAACCAGACCAGTTTTACATTCAACGCTACCCTCCTGGTCTGTTTCAGCATTTTCACCAGCCTTGGCATGGCGGTGAACCCCCATGCAGATGGTGTTGGGTTGTGCCCCTGGGAGCCCCTGCACAGCCCATGTACCTGGCATGGCCAGTGCAGGGGGTCCCATGCCCTGGCCATTTGCCCTTTCCACTGCCTGATTTGCAGGGCTGACATGCATTTGTGTAACCTATGTGCCTCCCCCTTCTTGCACTTGACATTGCACTTGCATATGTGTTGTTTCCTGGTAGTCTGCACTGTCCCGTCCTATGATACCAGTGACCAGTTCTTCCGGGATGACTGCTGCAACCATCTCCTCCATCTTGTCCAGGTATTCTTGTGGTGCTGGACTCCCACCTCCGGTCTTCTGTGCTGCCTTCCTGTTCCTTGCAATTTTTTCCTTTGTCCTCCGCTTTCAGTCATGCCAGCGTTTCTTGCACTCAGTGATAGTTCTCCTGACTTCTGCCACACTGTTAATTTTGTCCACTATCTGCTGCCAAATTGCCACTTTACTTCCAACTGGCAATTTTGAGGTGATGAAGAGCTGATGTTGGTGCTCCATCACCTCTCTCACCAGTATTTCATGCCCCTCTGCACTAAAAGAAACACCTCCTCTTTTTCTTATCTCTCCCCTGGGTCTTGTTAATGTCCTCCTGGCTGATTCCTGGTTGTCTGGGGTCTCCCTTGGGTCTCTCCTGGTTTTCTGGGTCCATCTTGCCTCTTCTTTACACTGTTTACTCCGTTAGCGTCTCTTTTTGACGATATTCTGGGCAAAAATGGCACATTTCAGTTTTGTGACGTACTTACATGTCGTAAAACGTTTAGAGTCCTTTTTGCTCCGTTAACGTAATTTTGCCTTACGACAAGGCGCAATTGTTAGCGGCAGGAAAAATGACTCTAACCTAGTTTTAGCCCCATCCAGCGTCATAGTATAAATATGACGCCCAGGTGGTGTTAAAAAATGGCGCAAGTCAGCGCTAAATATTTTGACGCAAACTGCATTAGCTAAGTTTTGTGTCAAAAAGTATAAGTATGGGCCTAAGAGTGCCTGGGGACAAGTGTCTTCTACCGATGGTGTGACACCAACGTGCCCCAGAGGCACACAAAGCAGGGACACACACTCATTGTACCCCAGGACACTTCCTATATTACGAGACTTAGGCTCATATTTATACTTTTTGACGCAAACCAGCGCCAGCGCTGGTTTGCGTCAAAACTTTTACCGCCGGCTAACACCATTCCTACGCGCCATGCAGGCTCCTTATTTAAGAAATGACTGTTAGAAATTGGGTTTTTGGTTGGCAGTCAGGTTACCCTCTGTCCAAGCAAGGACCCTCATTCTAGTCAAGGTAAGTCACACACAATCCAAATTATCCTGTGCCCACCCTCTGGTAGCTTGGCACTGAGCAGTCAGGCTTAACTGAGAAGGCAATGTGTAAAGTATTTGTGCAATAAATCATACAATAACACAATATAGCACCACAAAAATACACCACACAGTATTTAGAAAAATATATAATATTTATCTGGGTATTTGCAGGTCAAAACGATAAAAGATGCAATATGAAATTGTAGAGATATCACTGAAAAGTGATATAAAGGGGGTCATTCTGACCCTGGCGGCCACCGACCACGGGAGCACCGCCAACAGGCTGGCGGTGCTCCCACGAGCATTCTGACCGCGGCGGTTCAGCCGCGGTCAGAAGCGGCAAGTCGGCGGGCTCCCGCCGACTTACCGCTGCTCGGGGGAATCCTTCATGGCGGCGGAGCGCGCTCCGCCGCCATGAGGATTCTGACAGCCCCTACCGCCATCCTGTTCATGGCGGGAAACCCGCCATGAACAGGATAGCGGTAGGGGGTGCCGCGGGGCCCCGTGCCCATGCCAATGCCAGAGGAAATGTTTAAATGGCCGCCGCGGTCTTTTGACCGCAGTGCGGTCATTTCACGGCGGTACCTTGGCGGACGGCCTCCGCCGTCCGCCAAGGTTAAAATCACCCCCAAAGTGTCTTAAGTCTTTAAAAAGCAAACAAAGGGGGTCATTCCAACCCTGGCGGTCGGTGTTAAAGCGGCGGCTAACCCACCAACAGGCTGGCGGTTAAAAAAATGGAATTCTGACCCTGGCGGAAACCACCAACAGAGACCGCCACTTTAACACTGCGACCGCGGGACAAACAAACAGCGCGGCGGTCACCGCCAACAGACAGGCGGAAGACAATGTACCGCCCACCCTATCACAACCCACCAATCCGCCAGCTTTTCCGGGGTGGTAGCCCCGCCGATAAAAACACGGCGGAAACAGACATTTCAAACTGAAAACGCTCACCTCCATACACCCCACGAGGAATCTGGACAGCATGGAACCCGAATTACACACCCTACCAGCTATTGTATTCCTGCTCCTCTACCAGGAGCACGAACGCCGGCGCAGAAGACAACGGTGAGTACTGCACCTACGACACAGGGGAGGGGGGAGGAGAAAATATTACGGGGACACACATACGCGACACCCCCACCCCCACCCCCACCCACTACAACACACACATCAATGCATAGCAATACATCACTGTTACAACACCCAAACCCCCCCGAAAGAATGCAAAGACAAAAGGAATAGATCATAAACAGTTGAATATATTGTATTATTGCCTTATAAAAATATCACACATTTAAAACTAATATATACATAAATATTAAAAGACCGATAATTCTACCTGTCATTGTCCGTGGACCACTGGGCCCAAATCACATGGGCAAGGCCCACACAAGATACCTGACACCAACGGAGAGAACACTGCAGGGGCATCAGATAGAAAAACTACAGGCACCTCAGGGGGAAGGGAAGGGGGGCACCTCAGCCACATGAGTACACGACGCCAGATCCACAAGGGGCCTCCATGGCCACTGTCCCATCCTGGGGAGTGCAAAGCCACAGTCTCACAAGTCTCTACAGTGGGTGGGTTGCCCACTGTCCCATCCTGGGGAGTGCAAAGCCACAGTCTCACAAGTCTCTACAGTGGGTGGGTTGCCCACTGCCATATCCTGGGGAGTGCAAAGCCACAGTCTCTCAAGTCTCTACAGTAAGGGGCTTGCCCACTGCCATATCCTGGGGAGTGCAAAGCCACAGTCTCACAAGTCTCTACAGTGGGTGGGTTGCCCACTGCCATATCCTGGGGAGTGCAAAGCCACAATCTCTCAAGTCTCTACAGTGGGTGGCTTGCCCACTGCCATATCCTGGGTATCCTGGGGAGTGCAAAGCCACAGTCTCTCAAGTCTCTACAGTGGGTGGGTTGCCCACTGTTCAATCCTGGGGAGTGCAAAGCCACAGTCTCTCAAGTGGATAACAGTCTCCACTGGTACTGGAGAGGGACTAGTGCCCAGAGTGCTTCGTGCAGCCCTGCCCGACACAGATGCGGGCCTGCCCCTTCCGCCAATGGGCCAGCGGTGCTTGAGATGAAGGGCCCAGTTCAGCGGTTCTTGAGACGGCGGTGCCCAGCGGAGCGGTGCTTGAGATGAAGGGCCCAGTTCAGCGGTGCTTGAGACGGCGGTGCCCAGTTCAGCGGTGCTTGAGACGGCGGTGCCCTGTTCAGCGGTGCTTGAGACGGCAGTGCCCTGTTCAGCGGTGCTTGAGACGGCGGTGCCCTGTTCTGCGGTGCTTGAGACGGCGGTGCCCAGTTCAGCGGTGCTTGAGACGGCGGTGCCCAGTTCAGCGGTGCTTGAGACGGTGGTGCCCAGTTCAGCGGTGCTTGAGACGGCGGTGCCCTGTTCAGCGGTGCTTGAGACGGCGGTGCCCAGCGGAGCAGTGCTTGAGATGAAGGGCCCAGTTCAGCGGTGCTTGAGATGAAGGGCCCAGTGGAGCGGTGCTTGAGATGAAGGGTCCAGTTCAGCGGTGCTTGAGATGAAGGGCCCAGCGGAGCGGTGCTTGAGATGAAGGGCCCAGCGGAGCGGTGCTTGAGATGAAGGGCCCAGTTCAGCGGTGCTTGAGATGAAGGGCCCAGTTCAGCGGTGCTTGAGATGAAGGGCCCAGCGGAGCGGTGCTTGAGATGAAGGGCCCAGTTCAGCGGTGCTTGAGACGCGGTGCCCAGTTCAGCGGTGCTTGAGACGGCGGTGCCCTGTTCAGCGGTGCTTGAGACGGCGGTGCCCTGTTCAGCGGTGCTTGAGACGGCGGTGCCCAGTTCAGCGGTGCTTGAGACGGCGGTGCCCTGTTCAGCGGTGCTTGAGACGGCGGTGCCCTGTTCAGCGGTGCTTGAGACGGCGGTGCCCTGTTCAGCGGTGCTTGAGACGGCGGTACCCAGTTCAGCGGTGCTTGAGATGGCGGTGCCCTGTTCAGCGGTGCTTGAGACGGCGGTGCCCAGCAGAGCAGTGCTTGAGATGAAGGGCCCAGTTCAGCGGTGCTTGAGATGAAGGGCCCAGCGGAGCGGTGCTTGAGATGAAGGGCCCAGTTCAGCGGTGCTTGAGATGAAGGGCCCAGCGGAGCGGTGCTTGAGATGAAGGGCCCAGTTCAGCGGTGCATGAGATGAAGGGCCCAGTTCAGCGGTGCTTGAGATGAAGGGCCCAGCGGAGCGGTGCTTGAGATGAAGGGCCCAGCGGAGTGGGGCTTGAGGTGAAGGGCCCAGTTCAGCAGTGCTTGAGATGAAGGGCCCAGTTCAGTGGTGCTTGAGATGAAGGGCCCAGCGGAGCGGTGCTTGAGATGAAGGGCCCAGCGGAGCGGTGCTTGAGATGAAGGGCCCAGTTCAGCGGTGCTTGAGATGAAGGGCCCAGTTCAGCGGTGCTTGAGATGAAGGGCCCAGCGGAGCAGTGCTTGAGATGAAGGGCCCAGAGGAGCGGTGCTTGAGATGAAGGGCCCAGCGGAGCGGTGCTTGAGATGAAGGCCCAGTTCAGCGGTGCTTGAGACGGCGGTGGCCAGTTCAGCGGTGCTTGAGACGGCGGTGCCCTGTTCAGCGGTTCTTGAGACGGCGGTGCCCTGTTCAGCGGTGCTTGAGACGGCGGTGCCCAGTTCAGCGGTGCTTGAGACGGCGGTGCCCAGTTCAGCGGTGCTTGAGACGGCGGTGCCCTGTTCAGCGGTGCTTGAGACGGCGGTGCCCTGTTCAGCGGTGCTTGAGACGGCGGTGCCTAGTTCAGCGGTGCTTGAGACGGCGGTGCCCTGTTCAGCGGTGCTTGAGACGGCGGTGCCCAGTTCAGCGGTGCTTGATTGAAAGGGCCCAGTTCAGCGGTGCTTGTTTGAAAGGGCCCAGTTCAGCGGTTCCGGCCCAGGCATGGGTGTCACTCGCCACCTGGCATGTGGCTGGCAGGGCCTTCCTGCCCATCTGTCCGTTGGCTTGCGGGGCCCTCCTGGGCTGCCGTACCGGGCCTCTGGGTGTCTCCTGCACACCTGGGAGGGGGCTGGTGGGGCACTCCTGGGCAGCTGGACTGCTGCCGGACTTGTCGGGCGTGCTGCCCTTCCGACCCTTCCCTGGTCATCTGTGGCCTTTTGACACCTTTGGCAGTGTGCCAGGTGGCACCCCACTTCCAGATGGAGCCAGGGTAGGGATTTTGGTCCCTGGTGTCCGTGGCCTCTCGTGCCGGGCACTGCTAACTTTTGGGTGCTTTTCCGGGGGTGGGCTGGCCGTGCCTTGGCTCCTCACCGGAGTTGTTGCCCTTGAGGGTGGGGGACTCCACAGTCCTTGGACAACAGTCCTGATAGGTCCTGGTTTGGTGGTGGCTGAGGTGCTGATTGCAGTCTTATGAGATGGATGGGGTGGGGGAGTTGTTGGAAAGAGGTTAAGGTTGGCAAGGAAAAGCAATTTAGAAAGAGAGTGACGGGTAGGTGTAGTGGGTATGGGAGTGGAGGAAGAGGATGTGGTTGTAGGAGTGTGAAGTCTGGTGTCTTTGGGTGCAGGTGCTTGGGCTGGAGGCTGTCGTGAGGTGGATGGCTGTTGGGTGGGTGGCTGCTTGCGTTTGTGTGGTTTGGAAGAGGAGGTGACAGACACACTGGGAGAGGACACAGGGGACGTGTAAATGGTAGTGGGGGTGGTGACTGCACGTGTGCGGAGTGTTCTGGTGGGTGTGCTGGTGATGGACGTAGTGGCTGAAGATGTTGTGCATGCAAGTGTGAGTGGAGACGTCACAGGGAGGGAGGAGGGAGACGAGGAGGAGGGGGACACAGTGGAGGCAGTGGCTGTTGGTATGTCTGCATGTGGATGTTGCTTGTGTGAATGCTTGTGTGATGTGTGGTGCTTATGTCTGGATGAGCTTCCCTTGGGTGTTGAGGTGTGTGCAGCCTGGTCTGATGGTGTGTCTGGGATAGGCAGAGGTACTGGGGATTGGGTCTGGGTGGAGGAAGTTGGAGGGGGGAGGCTAGAGACAGGGACAATTGCTGCCGTCAGTGCTGAGGCCAGAGCGTTGAACAATCGCTCATGGGCAGCCTGACCCGAATGAATGCCCTCCAGGTATGCATTACTCCGGTGCACCTCCCTTTCTACACCCTGGATGGCATTCAAAAGGGTAGACTGCCCAACAATGATGGTCCTCAGGAGGTCGATGACCTCCTCACTGAGGGCAGCAGGGGTGACTGGGGCAGGGCCTGAGGTGCCTGGGGCGAAGGAGATGCCCACCTTCCTGGGTGAGCGGGCACGGGGCGAAGGCTGAGGGGCTGCTGGGAGGGCGGTGCTGGTGCGCTGGGTGGCGGCTGTACCTGTTGTTGCGGGGGGCATGGATGTTGCCGCCACCACAAGGGAGCTCCCTTCAGAGGACGAGTCGCTGCCACTGACATCAGCACGAGTCCCCGCTGTGGAGCTCCCCTCGCCCTCCGTCTCACTGGTGAAATCCGAGTCAGTTGCATGGCCCGCCATGGCCATGTGAGATGCAGCTCCCTCGTGCTCCGATGCCACTTCTCCTCCCCCTGATGATGCTGATGCACACATGAACAGGAAGACCACAAAAAAGGGGGGGGGGAGAAATAAAGACATGTTGAGTGCATGGATTACCGCTACCGTTGGCGGACAAGACAGACACAGAAGCCCCCTGCACTACGCCGCGCACTTGGGGTCCACTACGCAATCCGTGGGACATGGCCTACAAGCCTATCGACGACAACTGCACACATAGATGACACAGGGCCATGGATACCTGAACTTGGCACCCTACAGAGGTGGGGGGCGGGGGCACAGGGCCATGCCTTACGGAGGGGCCTAGCCTACAGAATTCGCCCTGGCCTAGGGAGACCCACAGCCCTCCTCCCCCACCCAGACACCTCCACTGCGCGCAAAGTCACCAGAATGAGAGTGTACTCACCCCCTTGTGTCTGCTGTGATGTCCTCACGTGCCCATCCAAATCGGGGTAGGCCACCGCCAGGATCCAGGACATCAGGGAGGTCAATTGACAACTGGCACCCCTCCTACGTTGGGAGGCCATCCCCAGCAGAGCCTCCACCGTCTTCCTGCTCCCGCGGAGGATGTCCTCCCACCTCTTCCGGCAGTGGGTGCCCCGTCTGTTGTGGACCCCCAGGGTCCGGACGTCCTTGACGATGGCACGCCAAATCGCGATTTTCTGGTGGGCGCTGACCTATGTGACATGTACAGGGAGAGAAAAATTGTCATCACCTTCTGCATGCTCGATGTGAGTGGCCCCCCATCCCCACCCTTGCCATGTGGCACATGCTCTCATCTGTCGTCTGATGCATGACTCAATCGCTCCCCTCCCCACCATCTTTCATCCACCCGACTCAACCCAGGCATTGCCCACAAAGCATGCTCCCAGTGTACCTACCTGTTGGTCTGGAGGACCGTAGAGTAGCGCATACTGGGGGAGGACCCCATCCACGAGTTTCTCCAATTCTTCAGACGTGAAGGCAGGGGCCCTTTCCCCAGTCGCAGCAGCCATTGTCTCTTCCAGACCGAGGTCACAGCAGCACTTGCAGTGTAGGTCCTCTCCTGTGTAAGATCAGGTATCGAGTGATTAAGCTGATAGAAAATGGCGGTCACGCCCGCGGCGCTGTGTACCGCGGCGGTGCGTACCGCGACCGCCGGCGCATATCGTCATTGGCTCCTGAAACCCATAGGTTTCAATGTTAACCAATGCGGCTTTGCGCCGCGGTCTTCGACCGCCTACCGTTACAGTGTGCCACGCCAGCGCATTGACCTCACATCCCATTGTCACACTTCACAGGTCAGGCAGCCGCCATTTCAAGGGCCCACATGGCTTAATTTCTACTGCGTCACAAATACCTAGGCCTTTCCTCAACACTCATACACACCATTCAATGCATAGTGAATCGTGTTGTGTGCAAGCTGTGGGAACGTACCTGTGGGTTGATTGACTCTGTGCTCGCTGTTGTCCTTCCTAGGCACCGTCCGCTTGGCAATGCGAGGAGATGGAGGAATCTTCCCGTGTACAGACCGCTGGTGGACCTGTCGACAATGGAGGAATGACATGTCATTCTGACATACAGGCTTGACCGAGCCACTATACATGAACTGTGTGCCCAGCTGGAGGCAGACCTGATGTCACCAATCCGCCAACCCACAGGGATCCCCCCTCTAGTGCAGGTGCTGTCAGTACTCCATTTCTTAGCAAGTGGGTCATTTCAAACAACAGTGGCCATATCATCAGGGATGTCTCAACCTATGTTTTCCAAGGTGTTGTCCAGAGTGTTGTCTGCCCTGCTCAAACACATGCGGAACTACATCGTTTTCCCTGAGGTGGGGGATTTGCCTACAGTGAAGGGTGACTTCTATGCCCTTGGACATATCCCCAACATCATAGGTGCCATTGATGGGACCCATGTGGCTTTGGTACCCCCCAGAGAAAGTGAACAGGTGTACAGGAACAGGAACAGGAAGAGTTATCATTCGATGAATGTACAGATGGTCTGTTTGGCAGACCAGTACATCTCCCATGTTAATGGCAAGTTCCCTGGCTCTGTGCATTACGCCTACATCCTGCGGAATAGCAGCATCCCGTATGTGATGGGTCAACTCCAGAGGCACCGTGTGTGGCTATTAGGGGACTCTGGTTACCCCAACCTTTCCTGGCTATTGACCCCAGTGAGGAATCCCAGGACCAGGGCAGAGAAACGCTACAATGAGGCCCATAGGCGGACTAGGAGGGTGATCGAACGCACCTTTGGCCTCCTGAAGGCCAGGTTCAGGTGCCTCCATATGACAGGTGGATCCCTAATGTACTCACCAAAGAAGGTGTGCCAGATCATCGTGGCCTGCTGTATGCTTCACAACCTGGCTTTGCGCCGCCTGGTGCCTTTTCTGCAGGAGGATGGTCCAGATGGTGGTTTTGTAGCAGCTGTGGAGCCTGTGGAGAGTGAAGAAGAGGAAGCCGAAGAGAACGACATAGACAACAGGAACACAGTAATAGAGCAATACTTTCAGTGACACACAGGTAAGAGTAGACACCGGCATATTACATTTACTTAAAGACTCCTACCTCTCTACTGTCTGACTTTTTCCCCCAGTGTATGGTAACTGTGTTGTGACTTTCCCTTCCGTTTTCAGAGCTGTGGGCCCCACTGCGTTACATCTGCTTAGTTTCCCCATGGACTACAGCTGTGTGACAGCGTTTTTTTGGCATCACAATGTGAATAACAATTTTGGCACTGTCATGTCTAATACATTTGTTAAAATCACAGACAGACTCCAGATTGTTTATGTGCAATAAGTGTGTTTATTCAAGTGCTCTAATTTGGATGGGTGGTTGCAAATCGGTGAGGGGTGATGGTGGAGGATTGTCCATGGCAGAGTCCAGACTATCAGGTTCACAGGTGCATTGTCCAAATGCCTGTGGGAATTGAAGCAGGGGCAGTTTAAGGTTGGACAGGGTGACAATGTGGGACAGTGGGATGACAATCAGGGCGGTATCCTTTGCTGGTGGGGGTCTTGACATGTTACTCTGTCTTCTTCCTGGATCTCAGGGCCCGCTTGCGGGGTGGTTCTCCTTCTGCAGGGGGTGGGGTTCTGGTGGCCTGTTAGTCTTCTGTCGGGGCCTCCTGTCCAGTAGCGCCGGCGGCGGTGGTAGCCAGTTCTTGGTCCATGCTAGTGTCAGGGGCCCTTTGAGGTGCCAGAGTGGTCCGCAATGTGGAGATTAACTCATTCAGGGCCACTACGATGGTACCCATGGCGGTACTGATGTTTCTCAGTTCCTCCCTGAACCCCATATACTGTTGTTCCTGCAGAAGCTGGATTTCCTGAAACCTGGCCAGGACCGTCGCCGTCGTCTCCTGGGAGTGGTGGTATGCTCCCATGATGGAGGAGAGGGCCTCGTGGAGAGTGGGTTCCCTTGGCCTGTCCCCCCCCCGTCGCAAAGCTGCCCTCCCAGTTCCCCTGTTTCCTTGGGCCTCCGTCCCCTGGACCGTGTGCCTACTACCGACTGTCCAGAGGTCCCCGATGGACAGGGCTGGTCATCTAGATCCAGGGAGACAGAGCTGCTGTCATCACTGTGGGCCTCTTCTGGGGGTGGAGGGGACATTTGTGGACCCTCCTGCGCGGTGACCTGGCGTTCGGGTCCTGCAGGGGTATAAAAGTATGGTTATTGCTTCTTTGTGTGCCAATGGCGTGCAATGGGTGGGTGCCCGTGTACCCCAGTGCTGGCATTCCTTTGTGGGGGCTGTTGTGACGGTGTTTGGGGGGGGGTGATGGGTATGTGCATTGGGCATGCTTTGGTGATGGGTGTCCATGCTTTGGGGCCGCATGCAGGGCTAAGTTTTGGGATGGGTGGGTTGTGATGGTGAGACATTTGCAAGGGGTAGTTGTGAAGGGGTGAGGGATGGGGGTATGAGTTGGCATGCAAGTGGGGTGGGGGGATGAAGTAGTGAAGATGAGACTTACCAGAGTCCATTCCTCCAGATACTCCAGCGAGGCCCTCAGGATGCAGGATGTTCAAGACTTGCTCCTCCCATGTTGTAAATTTGGGGGGAGGAGGTGGGGGTCCGCCGCCAGTCCGCTGTACCGCGATGTTGTGCCTTGATACCATGGAACGCACGTTCCCCCGTAGGTCGTTCCACCTCTTCCTGATGTCATCCCGATTTCTTGGGTGCTGTCCCACAGCGTTGACCCTGTCCACTATTCTGCTCCATAGCTCCATCTTCCTGGCAATGGTGGTGTGCTGCACCTGTGTCCCGAACAGCTGGGGCTCTACTCGTAGTATTTCCTCAACCATGACCCTGAGTTCAGCATCTGAGAACCTGGGGTGTCTTTGAGGTGCCATGGGGTGGTGTGGATGATGTGTGGGGTGGAGTGTGTAGTGATAGGTGGGGTGCTATTTAGTGGTGTGTTGTGTGAGGTGCGTGGAAGTTCTGTGGGTATTGGTATTGTGTGCCTGTGGATGCTTGGTAGTTGACTGTGGTGTCTCTCTCTGGTCTTCGTTCGAAATATTTGCCCGTAGGGGTTTGTGGGTGATGTGGGTGTGTGTTTTATATTGTATTGGGTGTGTGGGAGTGGTGTGTGTATGTGTATCAGGTGTGTGTATTTCGAATTGTCCAATGTGGTAGTGTTTTGTAGGTGTATGTGTATTTCGACCGCGGCGGCGTGTACCGCCAATAGAATACCGCGGTTGAAAGACCGCTGCGTGGATTCGTGGGTCGTAATGGCATGGGCGTATTTCTGTTGGCGTGACGGTGGAGGTTTGGTCATCGCCAGTTTATCGCTGACCTTTGGTGTGGCAGACTTTTGTGGATGGCGGTATTTTGGCGGTTTGCCTAGTGTGGGTCAGAATGACCATGGCGGTTTACCGCGGCGGTGTTATGGCGGTCTTCTGTCTGGCGGTAAGCGCCTTTTACTGCCGAGGTTGGAATGACCACCAAAGTCTCTTTCAAGCACAAAGTGCCTGGTTTGGAGTGGAAAATGTCCGCAGAGGGCCGCAGAGGAGGAAATGCGTGGAAAAATGGTGTGTGCGTCGGTTTCGCCCCTTCACACATGGACTTGCGTCATTATTTTCCACGTGGGGAGACGTGCGTCGTTCTATGGGAAGAAAAATGGTGTGTGCGTCGGTTTCGCCCCTTCACACATGGACTTGCGTCGTTATTTTTCACTCGGGGAAGATGTGCGTAATTCTCCGGCCTGCAGACCGTCTCCTTCTGTGGGTCGCGGGATTACCAGATGTCCCAGGGTCTGTGCGTGGAATCCTAGGCTTGTTATCCGGCTGCGCGTCGTTCCGGTAGGCTGTGTGTGGAATTTTCTTCCTCACAGCAGGCGTCGCGTCGATTTACTCTCTGGAAGTCGGGAGGCGTTGTCCAGGCAGGCCGTGCATCGAAGTTCCGATCGCACCGCAGGCGTCAGATCGAGCGGCGTCTTTCCGGATCGGCATGCAGTGAATTTTTCACCGCGGAGCAAGCTGTGCATTTAATTTTTCGGCGCACAAGGAGTCCAGTTGAAAAAGAGAAGTCTTTTTGGTCCTGAGACTTCAGGGAACAGGAGGCAAGCTCTATCCAAGCCCTTGGAGAGAACTTTTGCAGCAAGACAAGAGTTCAGCAAGGCAGCAGGCCAACAGCAAGGCAGCAGTCCTTTGTAGAAAGCAGTCAGGTAAGTCCTTTGAGCAGCCAGGCAGTTCTTCTTGGCAGGATGCAGGTTCTGGTTCAGGTTTCTTCTCCAGCAAGTGTCTGAGGTGGTAGGGCAGAGGCCCTGTTTTATGCTAAAATGTGCCTTTGAAGTGGGGGAGACTTCAAAGAGTGGCTAAGAAGTGCACCAGGTCCCCTTTCAGTTCAATCCTGTCTGCCAGGGTCCCAGTAGGGGGTGTGGCAGTCCTTTGCGTGAGGACAGGCCCTCCACCCTCCCAGCCCAGGAAGACCCATTCAAAATGCAGATGTATGCAAGTGAGAATGAGTACCCTGTGTTTGGGGTGTGTCTGAGTGAATGCACAAGGAGCTGTCAACTAAACCTAGCCAGACGTGGATTGTAAGGCACAGAAAGATATAAGTGCAAAGAAATGCTCACTTTCTAAAAGTGGCATTTCTAAAATAGTAATATTAAATCCAACTTCACCAGTCTGAATGATTTTGTATTACCATTCTGGCCATACTAAATATGACCTTCCTGCTCCTTTCAGATCAGCAGCTACCACTTCAATAATGTATGAGGGCAGCCCCAATGTTAGCCTATGAAGGGAGCAGGCCTCACAGTAGTGTAAAAACGAATTTAGGAGTTTCACACTACCAGGACATATAAACTACACAGGTACATGTCATACCCTTTACCCACACAGCACCCTGCTCTAGGGGTTACATAGGGCACCCATTAGGGGTGACTTATATGTGGAAAAAGGGGAGTTTTAGGCTTGGCAAGTACTTTTAAATGCCAATTCGAAGTGGCAGAGAAACTGCACACACAGGCATTGCAATGGCAGGCCTGAGACAAGGTTAAGGGGCTACTTAAGTGGGTGGCACAACCAGTGCTGCAGGCCCACTAGTAGTATTTAATCTACAAGCCCTAGGCACATATAGTCACTCTACTAGGGTATTACAAGTAAATCAAATAGCCAATCATCAATAAACCAATCAACAGTACAATTTACACAGAGAGCATATGCACTTTAGCACTGGTTAGCAGTGGTAAAGTGCCCAGAGTTCAAAAGCCAACAACAGGAGGTCAGAAAAAATAGGAGGAAGGAGGCAAAAAGTTTCGGGATGACCCTGTAAAAAGGCCAGGTCCAACAATGACATTAGCCAGCGCTGCGGACTGGTCAGAGTAAAAAAAAAAAATACTACAACCAGGCAGCGCCGGCGTAGTGGAAAATGTGGGTTGTGCGCCAAAAAATGGTGCAAGTCAGGTTTGAGGCAAAAAACATGCCTCAAACCGGATTTGACGCACAACTCCCATTGAAATGACTCCTGTTTTAGCAAAGACAGGAGTCATGCCCCCTTGCCCAATGGCCATGCCCAGGGGACTTCTGTCCCCTGGGATGGACATTGGGCACAGTGGCATGTAGGGGGGCCAAATTAGCTTACCTGTACTTACCTGGGATGGGTCCCCCCATCCATGGGTGTCCTCCAGGGGTGGGCGAGGATGGCAAGGGGTGTCCCTGGGGGCAGGGAAGGGCACCTCTGGACTCCTTCCATGGTCAGAGACCATGGAAGTGAGCCCACAGGTCCCTTAACACCTGCCCTGACCCAGGCGTTAAAAAACAGCACACATCAGGCTGTGCGCCGTTTTTCAAGGCCCGCCCGCTCCTGTGCGTCAAAATGACGCTGGAGTATAAATAAGGTGCACAGGCCTTAAAGTCATTTTTTGGGTGGGAACGCCTACCTTGCATGTCATTAACGCAAGGCAGTTTCCCGCATCCAAAAAATGCTGCACACAGAGGAATTTTGACGTCCACGGGCTTGAGCGTCAAAGTTTAAATATGGTGCACAGTTTGCACGCAAATGCACTTCAAAAGTTTTGAGGCACATTCGGCGCAAACAGAGTATAAATATGCCCTTTAGAATTTATGGACAAACTGTCCTCACTAAGAGCATGAGAGAAAGAATTATTCGTTTGACATGCAGGGTCAGTCAAGCTCAGCATGCAGCATCAATTTTACTAATTGGGTCAGCAGGTCGGTGAGTGTAGGAACAGACTTGTGAAGGCACAAATACCGAGTGGCCCCTGATCTACTGGGGTGCGAGGGGTCCCATGTGACCAGTCACCACTGACACACTCTTCAGATTAGATTCGTGCACTTTGCTGCCAAACCAACACGAACATCACAATGTAGCTGGCAACAAATACGTATATTTCATATTTCATCATTTTCGTTTACGTTTTGTCATCTTTAAACTGACACATGTTATGGATTCACGGGAAAAATGAGAACTCAGAGTCAACGTATTATGATTTAGTTTTGCTTCGACATCGTCTTATTTTTCCCATACACTCATTCTACTTCAAGGAAAATAGAACCTCGTTATTTTCAAGTCTGGGGCACATGTGTTTTAAATTGAGTGCACGGCAGATGGCTAGCCAGTGTTTGATGAGCCATAAACAGCTCGGGTCAGCCAAGCAGAACAGTGCCAAACGACTGATGTAACAACTGTTCTACTTTTATTAGCATACATGCTCTTGTTAGCAGGACTTCACTATCAGTGTACCAGACATTTTTCATGAATAGTAAAAGAGATCGCATTGTATTTCATGTGTCTACCTCCAAAATCTAGCAACCAGTTTTTGTAATACAGCCGTAATAGAAATATGTTTTTTTCAAATTAAGGGCCATATTTATACTTTTTGACGCAAAACTGCGCTAACGCAGTTTTGCGCCAAAAAAATTAGCGCCGGCTAACGCCATTCTGAAGCGCCATGCGGGCGCCGTATTTATTGAATGGCGTTAGCCGGCGTTAGCCAACCGGCGCTGCCTGGTGGGCGGCGTAGGGAAAAATGGCGTTTGGGCGTCCAAAAATGGGGCAAGTCAGGCTGAGGCAAAAAAATCGTCTTAACCCGATTTGCGCCATTTGTTTTGGGCGCCCAGACGCCATTAACATGACTCCTGTCTTAGCAAAGACAGGAGTCATGCCCCCTTGCCCAATGGCCATGCCCAGGGGACTTCTGTCCCCTGGGCATGGTCATTGGGCATAGTGGCATGTAGGGGGGCACAAATCAGGCCCCCCTATGCCACAAATTTTTTTTAAAAAAAATACTTACCACAACTTACCTTTTCTTCCCTGGGATGGGTCCCTCCATCCTTGGGTGTCCTCCTGGGGTTAGCAAGGGTGGCAGGGGGTGTCCCTGGGGGCAGGGGAGGGCACCTCTGGGCTCATTCTGAGCCCACAGGTCCCTTAACGCCTGCCCTGACCCAGGCGTTAAAAAGAGGCGCAAATGCGGGTTTTTTTGCCCCGCCCACTCCCGGGCGTCATTTTTGCCCGGGAGTATAAATACGACGCATATGCATCGCAGTCATTTTTTACGACGGGAACGCCTACCTTGCATCTCATTAACGCAAGGAAGGTGTTCACGCCAAAAAATGACGCTAACTCCATGAACTTTGGCGCTAGACGCGTCTAACGCCAAAGTATAAATATGGAGTTAGTTTTGCGTCAAATTTGCGTCGAAAAAAACCACGCAAATTCGGCGCAAACGGAGTATAAATATGCCCCTAAATACTTCTTAAAAAGCCCATTAATTTTGCGTTAGCTTCCACTGAGGTATTTCAAATGTCATACTGGAGAGAGAGCTAGTTCTGTGAAGGGACAGAAAATACCTGTTTAAAGGGATCTGAAAAAGCAAACCCTGAGTTGATTGCATGTACTAGGCATGTCCAGGAAGTCATTTTGACTGACTCTCGTGTTGATAAAAAGTCCCTTTTAAATTCATAGACTTATACAATATACTTTGCACATATGATGGCACGCATGCGGACATGACTGACATCATAAAAACACATACGGACGGGAAGAGGGAGGTTTCTAACTGCTTCTGTTGTAAAAAAATAACCAAATTAAGACATATTTGGGGTGGCATTGCAATGCAAAGATTTGTCTGCAGCAAGGCATAATACCATTGTAGCCAACGTTGTTCATGATCTAGCTCAACGTAAATGTTAAGTGGTTGAAACAATGAAAATTCGCCGCCAATCTGCATTGACTGCTGGTTGTACACACACACATGGGCCCAGATTTACAAATACTTTGCTTCAGTATAGCATTATGTTTTTAAAGGAAATCCGATGCAAAGTGTTGTGTTGGTATTTAGAGTTTAACGAAAAATTGCAATTTGCGTTGGATTGTAACTCAAAGTAATGCAAAAATGTGCAATGTGCTGCCTCACATAATTTTGTATCAAGGGGGCGTTCCATGGGTGGTGCATGGGCGTTCCCATTTAACCGCCCATAAATTTTGACACAAATCTATATCTACAAAGAATTATAGACAGGTTATGGGCATCAAAATTCTACTCTTCCTTGAGGCAGGCGTAACAAGGAGAAATGTTTTAATTCTCCTTGTGTTTTCCTCTTTGTATGTGTGCTGCATTCTACAGCCCATGTATAAAGAAAGACATTCTTTAAAGAAAAGTTTTCATAGAGGAAGATACTCCGCCCTGTACAAAAACTATGCTTATCGCAATGCGGAATCCCTCACAATATGGCTGAATGGTGCCTGCATTGGAGCATGGCTGTATAAAGTGCACCAGCTCAGGCATAGAGCAGAAAAGTGCCACATCTCAGCAGATATGGCACTGTTGTGCTATCTCCCATTCAGGAAGCGCAGTGCTGTAACTTTACTTGTTACCCTGCATTGCGTAGTTTCTTAGTAAATTGGGGCATTGGCTAGAAAAAGAATCCAGCTTTCAAACAAATGCAGAGATTCTGGAAAATGCCAACATAACATACAGAGGAGACAACTTCAAAATTTAAATAGGCAGGTATTGGAAAGAGAGGGGGTTGATTGACGTAGAAGGTACACGTTTTGATCTATGCAACATCACCCCAACAAAAGGACATGGTCAAAGATATTGCCTAGTGATTAAAATGCCAACTTTGAAATCTTTGGATCTTGCTTGAATCCCTTCCCCAATACAAGACTGAAAACCAGGTGGTTGTGGGCAGATATCTTAGGCATTATTTAGAAACTGACAGACAGTCCTCCAGAAGACAAGCGAGCTGGAGGTCATGACTTCCACCACCTTGGTAAAGAGTCACAGCTGTACTTAGAGGTCCTCATTGCCTGGAGGGGATGTCTTTGCTGTGAGGGGAGCTGCTGTCACAATAGCTCCTTTGACATCATTAAAGATTTGCTTAGAAGCGGGTGCCATGTTTAAAGCACCCACACTTCAAACGTTTTTGTTCAGAGAAGACAATGTCCGTTGCTTTTACTGAACAAAACGTAAATGGCCCATATCCATAGGTAGCTTTTTCCCTGTACTTGGAGGCGTTTATCATTTTCCCTCCCAATTTTACAGCTAGGGAAAATGAGTGACAGTAATCTTGCCCTCAATGGGGTAGGACCACCATCACTGTGACCCAGTTGTCCTTTTGGTCAGGTGTTACTGTGTGCAGAGCAATAGGAGACTTTGCTGATGGAAACCCCTTCGTCCCTTGACTGTAAATAGATCTGTGTAACTGCAGGTTTGGCAAGACAGGCTGACCAACAGTGTAAGGAGTTCCTCTTACTTGCCAAACCCTACATAAAGCCATTAATCTTCTTGTGCTCAAAATATAAATATGCAAAATGCAATTGTAATTATGTAAAATGTATCTAAGTTATTTAAAGATGTAAATACATGTTTGAAGTACATGATTTTCACCCCTTTTATCTATGTTCTGCACTGTTACTCCACAGTTGGTTTTGTGCTATATAAATAGGGCTCAAACGTAAAATTGTTTGGGGTTAGTAGGGTCACTGAAAGAGAGGAGGGCTGAGGAAACTATAAGAGGGAGCAATGTTATGGGAGGCACTGCCAGTGAATGGATTGTTAAAGCAGAGAACTGTAAGAGTGTAAGGGCCTGACTTGGATCCTGGCGGGGGGTTACTCCGTCACAAACATGACAGATATCCTGTCTGCTGTATGGGGATCATAACACGGCGGACAGGATATCCATCACATTTGTGACAGAGTATTCCGTCTGCCAGGATCTAAATCAGGCTCTATGTTTAGGAAGTCACTACTGGCAGATGCTTATCTTTCAAAGTGGTGAGGTATAACACGGTCCCAAATTGTAGCTAACTAGTCCCATTATCCCAGTCATGGTTTTTAGAGGTTGGTAAATGTTCATTTTTCTCATAAATGTACTGCAAATCCATGCCCTTGAAATCATACTTATGAAGTACTCTTCCACTTTCAATGTGTGCCAATTAACTGTAACCACCACTAGGAGACTTGCCAGGTAGCTCAGCATAGGTTAATTTTGAGAAAATGCTGCTGTTGCGTAGGTTCTCATTATCCAATGAGACTACTGGATTTTGGTGATAGAATCACTTCAATTGTGAGGTACTGAGTACAATACCACACCATGTGACACCTATCAGCCTAATCCAGGGCTTCTCGCCAACTATCAGTGCCTCATCTTCACCCAACAGCGGGGATGATTGTAGCAACCCGGTGCATGACAGAGAGGACTCCTCAGGGGAATCGTGGTTGATCAGATCTAATCCCTTTCTCTCAGTTATATTAGTCTTACACAGGCAAAGACACACAGAAGCAGAGTATAGTTCAATAGGGATTATTGAGGTAACTGCATCTGAGATAAAATGGCACAAATTGCAATAACTAGGATGATGAAACACACTAGAAGCAACATTGTGAGAAGGAGAGTGAAACGCAAAAACAGTCCCACCATACTGTCACTAGGAATAATATATTTGTTTCCTATGTAAGCAATGTTAGAGCATAGCGTGATAAATCCTAATCCGCCCTTCAGGTCCCCCCGGGAAGACATCATCCCCCATACTTGAGAAAGGAAGCCTGTTGTCTATAGAGACACCATCCCCATATAGGGCAGGGATTCAGCAGTCTAAGCAAGCAGCTGGAGGAATGACGTTCAGCGATCAGCATGCAGTCGTGGTCATCTGGCTGGAATCTCCCTCTAACATGTATGGGACAGAGAAATGTTTTTATAATAAAACAGTTGATGTTCTAAGAAAAGGTCCCCATGTATGGATATGTATGTTTCTGTGAATGTCAGGGACACAGCGTACCACTTTTGCACTATCTGACAGGAGCCTTTAGGAAAGCACAAAGTGAAGTGAATGCTATGCTAAGAACAGAATGCTTTCCTGAGTGAAAGAACAACCAGATAGAGAAAATAAAACAACACTGCAAATGTGGCTAACACTAGAAAAATAAAGAGACGCTGAATAAAATGTAACTGGGCTAAAGTGTACAACAGCATGCCTAGTTTGCTAAAATAATGTGTCTAAAACATGGCTATATCAGCTATACAACACTACTTTATTTCAGATCCCCGGGATGACTTTGAAAAAGTTTTTTTCAGCACAATTTCTCAAAAAATATGTTTAAAAAAGCCACAGGAGACAACAGGCAGCTCAGAAATTGCAATTCCACTTGGTATATAAATTACTGTATAGTAAAGAACTATAGTAAATGAAGCACTCATTTAAACAATCATATCCTTTTCTGTGGACAAGTTTCTATACCAATGGCAGGTAAAGCAAATAACAGAAACAGAAAGAAGTGGTTACTGGTGGTGTTCAAGTTGTACACTTGGGGGCATGTTTATCAGATATTCACACCGCGCAGCACAGCAAGTCACCTTGCTGTGCTGCATGATAGCGAAAAGGCATGAATGTGTCGTACTTAACATTGTACAGCGCAATACTGGCTTTTCCCTGAGCTGCCACACAATGTGCTGCCTAGCGCCAACTCAGTCATGCTTGTTCCATGGTGCAGCGGTGCCTGTGTTGTAAGCAGGACTGTTTTTGTGCAGAAAGGAGCACCTTCCTGCACAAAAACAATCCACAGAGGCATATTCCTCTTTCTATGTGTGCTGCAGAATGAAACAGAGATATTTATGCCTCATCTGGGGAGGTGTAGGATTTTAATGCATTCCCAAGTATACCAGTAATGGCAAATCTGGGAATGGGGCATAATCCATGGGTAGATGCATGGGAACAACATGCTCCACCCATGGAATGCCTTCCCAGGGCAGAATAATGCATTGCAGCAAATTGGGCTGTGTTGCGTTACTCCAGATTTATCAAGCCAGACAAGGCCACACAAGGTGGCTTTACCTGGCTTGATAAATCTAACTTAAGAGTTGCATCACTCTTGCACCAAGTTGCATGGCGCAAGTGCGATGCAACTCTTTGATACATTTTCCCCGTTCATTTTAAGCACTTTGAGTCAAATTTATTAATTTTTCACACAGCGCAGTAACCAAAGTTGCTTCACTGCATTGCGTAAAATGGAGAGAGCAAAACAGTGCCATATCAACTAAGATATGATGCTAAATCTTTCTCCCCATACACCAACACTGTAAAGGCTGTCTTGTGCCAGGCATGCACCTTATCGCCATAGCCTTACATCAAAAATACTATGCTTAGACACAGTTTAAAACTTTTCTAAGTGTGCATGTGCGCTGTATACTACAGCACACATGCAAAGTTGGAAATGTTTGGCGAAAAGAAACCTTTATGCCTTCCTTGAGGAGGTGTAATTTTTTGGTGCAAAGGTCTTTCTACCATTTATAGTAGACACAGCTTTGCATTAAACACCCATTGGTGGTCACATGGGAATACCCATCAAACCTTTATGGTCCCTCACGGTTACACAAAACAGTCCCAAGTAGTTTGTATCACATCTTTGTGCTATTGTAGCGATTAGTTAAATCTTAATTCAACATTGTGTTCTGGTTTGTGTGACATTTGTGGGGCAAACTCAGCACAAAGTGTTAGTAAACTTTAAAAAAAAAAATCTTTATTGCTACCTGTTTGTCAGTCTCTACACAATGTTCACTTCACACTCTGAGAAAATACAAATACAGTGTGGTGTATGTATCTACAGGCATTGCAAATTACTATTGTGCATTGGGAGAAAGTTGTGTTCCATTTTTTTAACAAATTCATAACAGTATATACCCTAAACCTTAAATGCATAGTGAAAGGAAACAGGCTTTATGCAGGTTTCGTCCCACTTTTTACCCATATTTGGACTATTAACTGCTGGCTTTTCGATCCGGAGAGCACACTGAGGCCTGCTGTCCAGACTTCAGTAACAGTGTTCAGTTCCTTTTCAAAAGATATGTTGAATTGGATGTCCCTAATTGGCAAGTACTGACTTACTTATAAGTACTTAGTACATGGTACAGGTGAGGCAGAGTCTCCACACAGGGCTGTTGCACTGGTTGTTCCTCAATGTGTGTGAAAAATTGAAAACATGACTCCCAGCCTGCCACCTCAGACTGGAAAGGCAATGTCACACAGCTGTTTGAGTTTGCCAATGCCATTATTAAAAAAGTCTCTATGTCCCTTAATAATATATATGTCTCCTTTAAGGCAGGCCTGGAGAGCACTGTGGCAAGGAGCTGTATATTACTAAGCAAGGAATATAGGGGCATGTTTCCGAGCCCCTAGCACTCCTTGCGCCACATTAGCATCCTTTTTTTTTTACACTAATGTGGCGTTAAGGAGGGATTTTTGCCGCGCCATATTTACAAAGTGGCACAATGCATGCATTGCGCCACTTTGAAACCCCGTGCGCCACATTATGCCTGCACTAGGCATAATGTATTCAAGTGGGGCGTTCCGGTGCTAGGAGGCACGCAAAAATGGCGCAGTGACATTTACAAGATTTCACTGTGCCATTTTTGGCATCATTTTTAATGCCTGCTCACAGTAAGCATTAAAATGACACCCATAGTAATCTATGGGCCTCCTTGCACTTTGCTGCACTAGTGTACATTTTTTTTACGCTAGTGCAGCAAAGCGCCACAACAGCACAAAACATTCTGACTCTTTTGGTCTAACGACCGCCATGGTGCACCATATTATGCCATGGTGTCTTTAGGAGGGTGCAAGAAAAGTGGCACATCATCTATGATGCACCACTTTCTTGTAAATATGCCTCTTAGTTTTGTATATATCTTAGCACCAAAACCCATTCCAGCCTGGATACCTTCAGAATGGGACTAATTAACAGGGTACTTAAGATATCAAATTAATTGTTGCATCAATGTGACGTGATGGTGAAGTCAACATTTATGTCACTTTTAAATGTAAGCAACTTTTAGAAAGTTGCCACTCTGTATTGCAGCTAGTCCAGCAGCCTCACACAGGCCCTGGTGCACAGACAGCTTTCTGCCCACCTGGGGAGATGTGTGAATGATGCCCAGGCTCAGGAACAAAGGCAGTTGCCACTGAGTGAGGTGTGACCTCCTCCCTCAGGATAGCCACTCAGGGTGTTAGCCCAAAAGGCAAGCTTCAAAGGGGAAGCCACCTTTGAAGGGCAAATGGTGATAACACTCCTGAGCAGGCTGCCTTTTGTTCCTATTGACAAGTTAGAGACAGGGACAAAAAGGGAAAACCAGTGCCAGAACCAGTTTGCCTGTGTGCATGTAGCCCTTAGGTAGCCACACCTCTGAGGTGGGCTATGAAGCTCCTGACAACCAAGAAAGGGTTGTACCATTTTGGATTGGGCAAGAATGTTGCATTCTAGGATAGCCAGATGCAGGAACTTCGGCACCCAAGAGGTGGGGACCTACGGCCCCATTGGCTAGTCACTGCTTTGTCTCCTTGGGGCGTTTTCCTGGGATAAATATGGCACACCTTGGCATCCTGCCCCTCAGTTCACCAGCGATCTGAAGAGAGAAAAAAAGAAGGCCATTTTACAGCTGTTGGAAGTGCACAGAGAAAGACTACAACCTCGGCATAACTGCAGCTGCTGCACTTTGGACTAGTAAAGTTTGGACACTTTCCGGAGTCCCTGGCTCATGGAAAATTTGATTCTTGGCCCCAAAGTGAAGCAGTGACTCCAAGGATCAGTTGGCTGATCCCGTGGGACCAGATCCTGGGAGACAAGAGCTGAAGAAGCCCAAACTAACAAGTTGATAGCCTACACAGACGTTTTGCTGCTACCACTCGCCGGGCACCAAAGAGAACAAATGCAATAGTCAAATGTTGCACCTGAGTCTGCCTGACCTGGGTGTGCTATCCACAGCTTGACTCATCATACCCAATGGACAGTAACCCCCACCTAAGGATTTTGCCCCAACCGCAGTGCTGACGGTCTAGTAGCCCAGCATCGGGGGGCCTGTTACTGCAACATAGAGGAGTTCGAGGGTTTTATACTTCCATATTGACATGGCAAGTTAATCCTCTTGCCAACCCCAATCCTTCCTTTTTAATACATATAGGTCACCCCTAAGGTAGGCCCAAGACAGCCCAAGGGCAAGTTTACTAGAAAAGTAGAACATGTAATTTTAAGTTTAACATGTCCCAGTAGTGAGAACCTCTTAAATTCTCTCTTAAATTCCAATCGGGAAGATATGGGATCCCCAAGTTTGGTATCTCTGGAATCACAATTTAAAATCACAACTTATGGCGAAGTCGGATTTTAAATTGTATTTCTAAAAATACCACTTTTAGAAAGTTGGCATTTTCTTACTTTAGCCATCTGCATGTTGATGGGCCATCCTGGGCAGGGTGGAAGGGAGGAACTGACAGCTACATCTGAATGGGCCGTGTCTATAGCCCACACAAAGGGCTACATAATATCCTGAAGTGTGTGTGGAACCAGGACAGGTAGGGAAAGGACTTTGCGCATTTCAAAGGCCTCTCTTTGAAGTCTCTCCCACTTCAAAGGCACAACTGGGTATAGGAATTGGATTTCTGACCCTACCAAATCAGTAACCTTCTGGACCTGAGGCCATTGTGCCAGGAAAATTACTGTTGTGCTGCTGAAGGTACAGTCACTGTTAAAATTTGCTGGACTTTGCTGGACTCCTGCTTTACTGTGCCTGCCCTGCTGCCTGCTGCCTGCTGCCCACCTTGCCTGAGAGTGAGAAGGACTGGACCTGCTTCTCTACATTCCCACAACCAAAGTGACTTCATGGGCTTGCTGACTTGCTTCCTGTCCTGAAGTCTCAGGGACATCAAAGACTTCATCCAACTCTGCTACAGCCTTCATATTCTGCCAATTGTGGGTCCCTCCCTGCCCAGTGGTGCCAATCCAGTCCTGGGCCCTTGGAAGTGGGTTCTTCAGTGTTCCGAAGCTGTTTCAACGTAACCATGCATCGCTGTCATTGCGCTGGTCAGAACTAATGCATCTTCCCTTGAGGCCGAAACATCGCTGCCACCCAAGACGAAGACATCTCATCACCAGCTGTATGGCTTGACGATGATGCACTGCCTGTCTTCATCATAAAGAATTTGACGCCACATTGCTGCAGAAGGGCATCAAATTGATAACTGCGTGGCTAGGCTATGACACATTTCTGACTGTTCAGAACCAACACATCACCTTCACATCATCCCCTCTACTCCTTGCATCAGATCATCAATGTCAATGCAACCCACCACACAAGGTGCTTTTTCAGCGGGACAAGGTTGGTCCATGTAGGTAAGTGCCCCTTTTTGTATGGTCATCCCCCACTTTTTGCCTACAGTGCTGATGTGTATGACTCTGTTAGTGTGCTGGAAGCCTGCTATTCAGGCACCAGTACCTGTGTTCTCGCTCTAAATTGTTATGTCGACTTGGTTATTACCTGATTGGCAAGACTTTACCCCTGATAAGTCCCTAGTAGATGGTATCCAGGGTACCCAGGGCACAGGTGGTAAAGGGGTCCCCAGGGCTGCAGCATGAGTATGTGCCACCCTGAGTGACACTCCTAAAGTATTGGTGGCAGGCCTGCCATTGCAGACTGCCAGAAAAGTGAAAAACGCTCAAGTTTGACTGTATCCTTACCAAGAGTGGCACAGTCTAATGCACTGCCTTATATGTAAGTCATACACCCCTAAGGTACGCCTCTGCGACCCAGGAAACAGAGTGCATTATATTTAAGTTACAGACACATAGGTACCAGCTTCCAAGTCTCTATAGCATCCTTTCCATTAAGGTACGCTATAAGTGCAGGACGGTCCATAGAATAGCATGGGACTTTAGACCCAGTTGGCCAGGGCTGCTAGCTCCATTATGGTACCAACTTAGGCCCATATTTATACTTTTTTAGCACCGTATCGGCATAATTTGTTTGCGCAAAAGCAGCGCTAACTTACAAAATACAATTGCATTTTGTAACTTTGCGCTGATTTTGCATCAAAAAGTGGCGCAAATGTGGTGCTAAAAAAGTATAAATATGGGCCTAAATACTTCAAGTTTAGTGTCAAACAACTTGTCTTCTCTCCCCCAACACAAATCTTGTGTCGAGGGACAGCTGGCATGCACCCAGGTGGCGCACAAGAAGTTGCCTACCTCTTTGTCACCTTCCTTGTTGGTCTGGTCGAGCAGCCTGTGCTTTTTCCCACACCTGCTGGCACCAAGACAGAGTTCTGACCTCTTGCCAGGCAGCTTGGGTGCTCCCAGAGGTCAGAACAAAGGTATGAGACAGGAAGGTGGTCACACCTCCCACCCCTCAGCCGGATTAGTGAATAGAGCCATCAGGGGGTGATCTTCAAAGGCTTGACTACCCCCGATAGCCATCCGCCGTGCCTCCCCCTGCCCCGAGGTACATTTACTTGTGGACAGGTGGGAAATTATGTATGCAGAACAATGCACACCCCCAGCAGGCTGACCACACCTATATAGGTAAAAGGCAGGACATGTACCTGTGTAGTTTACATGTCCTGGTAGTGTAAAACTCTTAAATGTGTTTTTGCACTACTGTGAGGCGTGTTCCCTTCATAGGCTAACATTGGGGCTGCCCTCATACATTGTTTGATTGGTAGCTGCTGATCTGAAAGGAGTAGGAAGGTCATATTTAGTATGGCCAGAATGGTAACACAAAATCCTGCTGACTGGTGAAGTTGGATTTAATATTACTATTTTAGAAATGGCACTTTTAGAAAGTGAGCATTTCTCTGCACTTAAATCTTTCTGTGCCTTACAATCCACGTCTGGCTAGGTTTAGTTCACAGCTCCTTGTGCATTCACTCAGACACACCCCAAACACAGGATACTCGGCCTCACTTGCATACATCTGCATTTTGAATGGGTCTTCCTGGGCTGGGAGGATGGAGGGCCTGCTCTCACACAAAGGACTGCCATATACACTACTGGGACCCTGGCAGACAGGATTGAACTGAAAGGGGACCTGGTGCACTTCTAAGCCACTCTTTGAAGTCTCCCCCACTTCAAAGGTACATTTGGGTCTAAAAACAGGGCCTTTGACCTACCACCTCACACACTTCCTGGAGAGGAAACCTGAACCAGAACCTGTACCCTGACAAGAAGAACTGCCTTGCTGCCTAAGGGACTCACCTGATTGCTTTCTGAAGAGGACTGCTGCCTTGCTGTTGCTCTGCTGTCTTGCTGCTCTCTTGCTTTGCTGCAGAAGTGCTCTCCAAGCTTGGATAGAGCTTGCCTCCTGTTCCCTGAAGTCTCAGGACCAACAAGACTTCTCTCCTGCAGCTGAAATCCCTTTGCAGTGAAAACTCGATGCACCACCTGCCAAGAACGATGCACATCCTGCTCAAAGTGAAAATTTCACTGCACGCCAAGTCCGGAAAGACGCAGCCCGACTTTGCGACAGAAGAACGACGCAGCACCAGCGACGCGACCGGAACTTCAATGCACAACCCTACTGGATCGACGCAAGCCAACTCAGAACGACGAAGCCCGGCTTCCTGAGAGGAATCAATGCAGCGCCTGCCGTGCAGAAGAAAATTCCATGCATCGCCTACCAGAATCGACGCAGCCCCTGTGACTTCGCTCCGCAAGCCGAGGATTCCACGCATCGTTCCCCGGTGCATCTGAAAACCCCGCAACCCGGCGAGGATCCAAGTCCGCACACCGGAAATCGATGCGACATCTTCCCCACATGGAAAATAACAACGTAAGTCCGTGTGCGAAGTCACTGTTTTCCACGCATCTCCTCCTCTTCGGTCCCTTGCGAGGATTTTTCAACGCAAACCAGGTAATTTGCCCTGCAAGAGACACTTGTTGTTTCTAGGAGAACCTAAGACACTTTTTATTGCTTTTATAGTAATATTTTAACTCTAAAGACACTTGATATCACTTCCAGTGATTTCCCTACATTTGTTTATTTCATCTTTAATCGTTTTGACCTACATTTATCCATATATATATTTTTCTAAACACTGTGTGGTGTATTTATGTGGTGTTATATTGTGGTGTTGTATGGTTTATTGCACAAATACTTTACACATTGCCTTCTAAGTTAAGCCTGACTGCTCATTGCCAAGCTACCGGAGGGTGGGCACAGGACAATTTGGATTGTGTGTGACTTACCCTTACTAGAGTAAGGGTCCTTGCTTAGACTGGGGGTAACCTGACTGCCAACCAAAGACTCCATTTCTAACACCAGGTAACTCTGCTGTGACTGTCGTCCCACGGACCTGCATTAGCGTAACTCTTTTAATCACATTTTTGCAACATTTGACATTTTCCCATTGACTTCAATGTAACATTACATTGCAACATTTACATGCCAATTCAGCAGTGATTTTCTATTGCTTTTAAAAACAATATCTCCGGTTCTCCTGAACATATACTATTTGTTTTGGTGTCTAAATTTATATAAAAATAAGCACTATTTTTATAAATTTGTGTTGGATTTCTTTTCAGTCGTGTCAATTACTTATCGTTCATGTGTGTGTTATTGAAAGCTAGCACATGTTCCTGTAAGTAAAGCCTGACTGCTCTTTGCCACACTACCAGGACTAAGCTAGGGATTTACTAGTCTGAATCCAGGGACCAAATGTGGGGTATTGTGAGAGTATTACATGGTGAGGACTAACTCCCACAGCATATAATACTCAACTTTCCTACATTGGTGTTTCATTTGTGGGATCTTGAACTTGTGTTTCACAGCACCACTTGGTCATGAGTATATTTTGCACAAGAAATCTACTAAATTGTACTTAGCATCAAAAATTATTTTTACAATTACTTTTCGATTTTTCTAAATGGCTTGTAAGGGCTCTGGATAGACCCCCATTCTAATGGGCAAACAAATAGGCCTAGTGAGTTACGATTTTTTTTTCAAGTTTCTGCTTAGTAAAATTCCATAGGTTAACAAAGCTCAATGGATGCCAAGAGTCCTGACTTGTTCATCCTGCCAGCCTCAGGATCATTGACATGAGATGTGTGGAAAGCTAGAGGCATTGGCTATAGAGCCCCAGCCAAAAGGGAGGAGCTTGAAAACACCCTCAGCCTCTATGAAGAAGAGATGGTAGAGAAGGAGGCTTCTCACTCAGAAGGGAAAACTGTAGAGGTGGAGGAAGATGCTCTTTCCCCAGAAAATGAAGGGGAAGTGGTGAGGACCATGGTTTCCCAGCCTTGCCCAGACCCCCTTCTCCAGTGGAAAGTCACAGAAGTCACTCTAGTAGCTCCCCAATGGTAAAAGGATAGGACTCCTGGAGGATGAGTTAGACCTAATCTCCTTGGAGAAGAGAAAACTCAAACTTGAAGAGAGGAGACTAGCCCTAGAAGAGAGGAGGGCTACATTGGTCCTTAGGCCCAAAGATTCCCAAAGGGACTGTCCCCGGGTTTAGTTATGGAGATGACACTGACAAATAGTTTGCAGCCTTTGAGAGAGCCTGCTAAATGAGGAGGGTGCCATTTCATCACTGGGGCACTCTACTTTGGGAATTATTCCTAGTTAAGGGCAAATATAGACTCCTGACCCTTCCTGAGGAGGTGACTACACACATATGAAGGAAACACTCATAGAAGGGTTTGGACACACCACAGAAGAATACAGGCTGAAGTTTAGGGACACCCAGAAAGGTCAGAACTAAACTAAACCTGAGCACATCCTAACTAATTCTACCACAGAGCAATTGTGTCAGCATCTGGTGGATTATGAGTTGTCTTCTTCCAAAGAGCTGGGAAAGATAGCTAACAAATGGGTCAGATCCAGGGTGCCTAAAAAGACCCAGGGTGGAGGTGACTAATGGAAAGGTTTACAGGCTTCCCAGCAGGGAAAGTAGGTAAGCAAAGAGAAAGATAAAATTAAGAAGTTCTAATGGGTCCCAAAAGACTTCTCAGGAGGGTAGGCCCAAAATTCCTCACAATCCAAAGGAAAAGGGCATCAGGGTAAGAACTGGGATCCAAAGAAGGGTTCTGGATTATGCCATGACTGTCATCAGGCAGGTCAAAAAAGGAAGATGAAGCATGCACCAAAAAGTCCTGCAGTGGTGGACAATTCCAAAGGTTGGCTAGCATAGGAACGGGGATGGAAGTGTACTCTGGAGGGGCCAGAGGTTATACCGAAGCTACCTTAGGGTCTGTGGGTTGGGTGTCTTACCTCCAAGCATAGAGAAGTACAGACAATGGCCGAAGATCAATGGGACAGAGGTAGAGGTTCTGAGGGATACAGGTGCCAGTGTCACTATGGTGGCTTCTAGACTGCTTTCCCCAGACCAAATGTTGCCTGGTGTCAGCCACCAGGTGACTAATGCTGACAATGAAACTGAGCTACATCACATGACTTTGGTGAGCTTAGAGTAGGGGAGCTTACTGGCCCAAAGAAGATGGTTGAGTTCCCTGCCATCCCAGTGGAGTGTTTGTTGGGAAATTATCTGAAGACTTCTGCTTGGGCAGAAGTTGAAAGGAAGGCGCAAACAGAAATGCTGGGCCTTCCTGACTGTGTGTGTCTCCACAAGAGCACAGCTAGCAGGTCAGGGTAAGGAGGGGGCCTGGATCCTGAAATACTGGACCAAGAAACCCACAGCAAGAGGAAGGGAAAGAAGTTTGCTAAGGCAGCTTCAGAGAGGTCACAGGACCAGGGGGAGACTTCTCCAGACAGAGATACCCTGGAACATGAGGAGGGAACTGCAGCTGAGGGAGACTGGCCTGGCCTGGTAGAGCTTCTCAGTGCAGGGGGACTTCCAGAGAGGACCTATGCCAAGGGCAAAGAGAATGCCTTACTCTTGAACGCCTCAGGCAGCAAGCTGCCAGGTAAGAGGAGGGTGATGTAATTGGTATCCACAGGGTCTACTGGGAGGATGGGGTTCTGTACACTGAAGCCAGGGGGCCCAAACCAAGGGCATCCAGGAGAGTGGTGGTCCCCCAAAAATACCAAGAGTTTATCCTCACATTGGCCCATGACATCCCCTTAGCTGGACACCTGAGACAAACGAAAACCTGGGACAGCTTAGTTGCCCATTTTTATTGGACCCAGATGTCTGGGAAGTTAAAGAAGTTCTGTCACTCCTGTGTGACCTACCAGGTCAGTGGCAAGAGAGACACATGACCAAAGGCTCCCTTAAATCCACTACCTGTTGTAGCTGGAATACCTTCTGAAAGGGTGGGGATTGGCATTGTTGGCCCCATGGACCCTCAGACTGCATCTGAAAATCGATTTATCTTGGTGGTAGTGGACCATGCTACTAGATATCCTGAGGCACACCATCTTAGGACTGCAACGGATCCAGCAGTGGCAAAGGCCCTCATTGTTATCTTCACCGGGGTGGGGTTTCTTAAGGAGGTAGTGTCAGATAGAGGGACTAATTTAATGTCAGTCTATCTGATAGTAGTGTGGGATGAAAATGGGGTGAGTTTCAAGTTTATTACCCACTGTTAAACCTGGCAGCTCTTGGCAAGGGTTCCCTGTACTTTTTGCTTCTACCCTCCTGCTTTTGAACCCTGTGCTGTAATTCGTCTTTGCTGGTAAAGATACTCTGGGGCCTTTACCACTGCTATCCAGTGCTAAAGTGAAGTGCAAGTGCTCTCTGTCTAAATTGTATTGGTGATTGATTTATCCATTATTGCCATATTTGATTTACTGGTAAGCCCCTAGTAAAGTGCACCAGAGGTGCCCAGGGCCTGTAAATCAAATGCTACTACTGGGCCTGATTGTACCACCCACATGAGTAGCCCTGTAAAAATGTCTCAGATCTGCCAGAGTCTGTGTCTGTGTGTGTAGTCTTGCACTGCCAATTCGACCTGGCAAGTGTACCCATTTGCCAGATCCACACCTTCCATTTTACCACATGTAAGTCATCCATAAAGTAGGCCATAGGTAGCCCCCTTTGCAGGTTGCAATGTATTTAAAAGGTAGGACATGTGCTGGTGTGTTTTACATGTCCTGATAGTGAAATACTGTTAAAATTGGTTTTCACTATTGCAAGGCCTATCTCTCTCATAGGTTAACATAGAGACTGCCTTCAAACATCTTGTAAGTGCAGTTCCCCATTGGGAGCAGATAGAGATTAGGAGATTGGGGTCTCCGAACTCACAATTTAAAAATACATCTTTTGGTAGAGTTGGTTTTTAGATTGCATGTTTGAAAATGCCACCATTAGAAAGTGGGCATTTTCTTGCTTAACCATTCTGTGCCTCTGCCTGCCTGTGGAATCCATGTCTGGGTCAGACTGACAGTTAGGCTGTTTGTGAATTCCCTCTAGACAGTGGCACAAAGGCAACTGAGGAGTGTTCTGCATATCCTGATGAGTCTCTTGGGCTAAAGTGGGGAGGGAAGGGCTGACACTTACACCTGAATGGGCTGAGCCTGTCCTCACACAATGTAGTCTCCATCCCCCCGGTGTGTGTCTGGGGCCAGGCCTGGGCAAGGCAGGATCTTGTGAACAAAATAAACTTTCCTTTGAAGTTTGCCTGCTTCAAAGGCAGAAATGAGTATAAGTAGTAGACCCAAAACCCCAGATTTTCAGATTAGTTTTGGATCAAGAGGAACCTCTGCCAAGGAGAAGAGCTTGATGCTTGAGGAGGACCTGACACTCTTGTTGTGCTGGCCTGCTGCTGCTGCTTCTGCCTGAAAAGGGAAAGAACTGTACTTTGCTTTCTGAAATCCTGCTTGTGAAGTTTCGCCGAGGGCTTGGACTAAGCTTGCCGCCTGTTCTGAAGTCTCAGGGACATCAAAGACTTCATCTTCCAGTGCCTGGGCTCTTCTGCTGAGAGTCCTGACTTTCTAAGTGGTGCCAAATCCAGTCCCTGGGCCCTTAGAAGTGGAAGTTTGTAACCAGCTGGGGAAAATCCCGCACAGCTGTGTGCGCATCAAAAAAATCGACGCATGGCCTGCACCTGAAAATTCGACACAGCACCTTCCTTTCAGCTGGAGAAATGACGCACCACCTGTCAAAGCAAACTCTTTTCAAAGCGCAACGGAAATTTCCACACGCGGATCCTGGGCATCAAAGTCTTCAAAATCACTGCACGGGCCCGAGGCTGCGCTCCTGGAATCAACGCACGGCCTCGGGTGCGAGTAAAGAATCGACACACGGCCTCACAAGTAAGAAATTGATGCATAGCTTTCTTTTCTGATGCGCCCTTGCAGCTTTATTTTTGACACACACCAGGTACTTTGTTTTTAAAACAATGCATCCATTGATTTCCATGGATTAAGACTCTTTTTTACTTTAACCCCTTGGGTGCCCTGGACGAGCTGGTCTCGCCCTCAGCCACGGTTGGCGTGTGCCGGGGATAAGACCAGCTCGTCCTGCACCCGGCCTCCCACCCCCCTCCCCTGGGAAGGGTTGGAAAGGGAATTGGTTACCCTTCCACCCGACCCCCACCTCGGCTTTTAGGTAAGTCCTTCTTCTAGTTTTGGGGAGAAAACAGACACAGGGGGAAAATAAAGAGTTTTTTCTTTCCCCTGTGCCTGTTTTGAATGGATTCCTGCTCCATTATCGTGGGCGAGGCCTGCAATCGTGGAGCAGGAATCCACCCACTAGACACCGGGGATGGTTTCTTGTTTATTTTGGGGAGCACCCCTTAGGTAAGGGTTGCTCCCTAGGGGGGAATTATCCGATCAGTGTGTTTCGGCCCCCCTGGGGGCTGGATTGGCTGTTTGTTTTTGGCCGATCTGCCTCGGGGGGGGAGGAGGCGGGTTTGAAACCCACTAGACACCAGGGATGAAATTATAATTATGTTTTAGGGCAGTGACCCCTTGGGGAAGGGTCGCTGCCCTGGGGGAAAGATTTTTTTGTATGTTTGTCCCCCTTGGGGCTTGATTGGCCATGTTTTCAGCCAATCTGACCCCTGGGGAGTCGAAACCCACTGGGCGCCAGAGATCTGTGTGTTTGTGTGTGTTTTTTGTTTTTTGGGGGGGACCCCTTGGGCAACGGTCGTCCCCCCAAAGGGGGCACATGAATGGTTCCTATTATTTTTAGGCCCATCTGCCCCCAAAGGGGGGCAGAAGGTACAAAGACAACATGGTTTTTTTTTAGTTTGTTTTTTTGTGCGGGGGTGCGACCCCTTGGGCAACGGTTGCTCCCCAAAGGGGGCAGACAACTGTTGGCCATTTCTGTCCCCCTTGGGGTCAGATTGGCCTATTCTTTTTAGGCCTATATGCCTCCAAAGGGGGCAGAATCCACTAAGGCGCCAGGGATGATTTTTGTTTCAGTTTTTTTTGTGGGGGGAGCCCCTTGGCCAAGGGTCACGCCCCCAAAGGGTGCACATGACTATTGGCCATTTCTGCCCCCCTTGATCAGCCTATTTTTTTTTAGGACTGGGGCAGAAGCTACAAAGACACCAGGGTTTTTTTTAGTTCGTTTTTTTGTGTGAGGGTGACTCCTTTGGCAAGGGTCACTCCCCAAAGGGGTCACACAACTTTTGGCAATTGGCTTATTTTTTTAGGCCCGTCTGCCCCAAAGGGGGATAGAATCCACTAAGGCACCAGGGATTGTTTTTGTTTCTGTTTTTGTGGGTGGTGGGGCAGTCCCTTGGCCAAGGGTCACCCCCGAAGGGGACACATAACTGTTGGCCATTTCTGCCCCCCCCACTCCCCCCCCCCCTCCTTGGGGGCAGATCAGCCTTGTTTTTTTAGGCTCATCTGCCCCACGGGGGACAGAAATCACTAGACACCAGGGAACATTTTTAAATGTTTGGTGGCGGGGTGTTTGTTACCTGGCGAAGTATTTTTATTTGTGATTATAACAGTTTATTTCTCCTTTTTGTTCTAGTTCAAGGCTTTTGCTTCCATTCCTGTGACTCCTTGTGGTTTTGGCAGTGATTGACCTGCAGTTTGCATAGTTGCATGTTTTAGGTAAGAAAAAAACAGGGATTGTTTTTGTTTCTGTTTTTGTGGGTGGTGGGGCAGTCCCTTGGCCAAGGGTCACCCCCCCCCGAAGGGGACACATAACTGTTGGCCATTTCTGCCCCCCCCCCCCCTTGGTGGCAAATCAGCCTTGTTTTTTTAGGCTCATCTGCCCCAAGGGGGACAGAAACCACTAGACACCAGGGAACATTTTGAAATGTTTGGTGGTGGGCTGTTTGATACCCGACGAAGTATTTTTTTTTGTGATTATAACAGTTTATTTCTCCTTTTTGTTCCAGTTCAAGGCTTTTGCTTCCATTCCTGTGACTCCTTGTGGTTTTGGCAGTGGTTGACCTGCAGTTTGCATAGTTGCATGTTTTAGGTAAGAAAAAACAATTTACTCCAAAAGAGTATTGTTGCCATGCATGAATGGCATTTTTGTAGGTGGTGTACTAAATGCAGGATTGTGTGTGAAATTGTCCTTAGATTTGTGCAGAATGATATTTGTGTTGTCTTATGTCTAATTTACATTTCTTTTTTTATTTTTAGTGGGATATCATTGGTGATTGCTGTGGCTGTGCAGAATAGTTGCTGGTGAGTCTAGCTTTTTCAGGCAAGTGAGTGGTATAGTTTTTAAGTACATAGCTCTTTGTGATAAAACCACACTTTGTTTATTACTTATTTTAGACATTGCTGGCTGTTGTTGTTGGTGCATTTGTCAAGTTACTGTTCTTAGAAAGGATCATGACTAGCCGCAGGGTGACCGCTCAGCAGGTTGTTGGTATGCTTTTTGAGTCGTCTTCTGATTATGAGACTGATTCTGCATCTGAGGCAGAGGAGGAAGTGAGAGATTCTGGCAATGAATTTTCTGTCCAAGAGGAATCTTCTGATGAGGAAGCCACTCTCAGTGCAGAGGATGTGCCTGTTTTAGAGGAGGACACTGATGTGCCAATAGTGCAGCAGCCTGGGGCTGAAATATTTCCCATCGAAGACCTGAACTCTGGGTTGCCCCAAGCATGGAGCAGCCAGAGTTGCCTGCCTTTACTGGTCTCCTAGGATGTAGAGAGAATACAGAAAAACTTTTTGCCTGTCAGTTTCATTCAGTTGTTTATGGACAATGTATTTTTGGAAGAGATTGTTGAGCAGACTAATTTGTATGCAGAGTAGTATTTGAGAGACAACACTGCCAGACTTAGGCCACAGTCTAGAGCTACCCAGTAAATTCCCACAAATCTGGAAGAGATGAAAAAGTTCTTGGGTTTGACTTTTTTGATGGGGTTGATAAGGAAGCGGTCACTGGCTTCTTATTGGTCTACTAGTCCCTTGATGTCAATGGCTATGTTTCCTGCAACCATGACTAATAATCGGTATTTGCTTCTTCTTTGGATGCTGCATTTTGTTGACAATGGTTTAGCCTTGCCACCAGATCACCCTGATTCTGCCCTTGATCATTTTGTAGATCGGTTTTCAGAGAGCTATGTTCCAGGGAAAGAAATATCTGTAGATGAGTCTTTGGTCCTGTTCAACGGCTGTTTGGTTTTTAAGCAGTGCATTCTTAGCAAGAGGGCACGGTATGGCACTAAGATGTATATGCTGTCTGAAACTGAAAGTGGTACAGGAAATGTTTATGATTTCTGGGTCTACACTGGTAGGGATTCCAGTATTGACCCCCATGGTTGTCCGCACAGTTTTGGAGTTAGTGAGAAAATTGTGTGGGAACTTGGTAGATGACTGATTAACAAAGGTCACCATTTGTACGTAGATAGCTTCTACACTGGAGTGCAGTTGTTCAGGGAATTGTTCCGCGTGGATACTGTTGCTTGTGGCACAATCCACTCTAACCGGAAAGGCTAGCCAAGGGAGCTTGTCTGTAAAAAACTTGAGAGGGGCAGTGCAGTGTCTTGCGTAATGTTGAGCAGCTAGCTCTGAAATTTGCAGACAGGAAGGATATGTACATGCTGATTACCATCTATGATGAGTGTACTTCCCCTGTGACTCTTTGGGGTTAGATTGCTGAAGTGCGCAAACCTGCATCAATTTTGGACTACAATAAGCACATGGGTTGTGTCGATAGAGTAGATCAGAGGTTAGAACCCTACACTTCTTTTCGTAAGTCTTACAATTGTATTTTGTAAGTTTGCGCCGCTTTTGCGTCACAAAATGATGCAGATGCTGCGCTAAAAAAAGTATAAATATGGGCTTTAGAGTCTGTGCCCAAAGAGGTTCCCGGAGGGAGACTCGTATGTACTGCCCCAATTGTCCTTCTAAGCATGGGCTGTGTGTGGCCAGCTTTTTCAGGAGTTACCACACCCAAAAGGATTATTGCGAACTACTGTGAGGGTAAACTGCCTGTACTATATTGTTGTATATTTTTTGTTCAGTTTCACAGTAGGCATTACTGTCATGTATTTAGTTACAGCTTTTGTCTTTGTAGTTTTGTACTTACTTATAATTAGTTAGTGTTTTCTTTTTTGTTAAAAAAAAGTGATGGCAGCGTGCTTGGAGTGGTGCTTGGCTGGAGGTGTAAATAGCGACACTGCTAGCCAAATGTCAGTCCACAGGCTCTGTCAGCTGGTGTGATTGTTGTGTTAGGCATGTGGGTGTATGAAAGTGATGGACCCTTGAATTTTTCTGTCTGTTGATGCAAGTGTTGTAATGTGCTGGGCCCGCGGCTGGTGGCGTGAATGGTCTTGTGCATGTCATGTATGTGCTCCTGATGGCTCACACCTACACCTTTATTAACATCAGTCCATTTATTACTTGCCTTTCATGATCTTTGTCTTCCTGCATCCTCTGATATGTCTGAGCTATCTCATGCTCTATTGGTGGCAATACCATGGCTGACGATGGAGTGAATAAACCTTGTTGGCCGAACTGCTGTAGCAAAGAGCAACAACATTGCAATAGGCACAATCCTAGGATGATGGCTATGATAGTGCCTATAATTGCTATCACCACCTTCTTTATCCACCCTGTGGATAGCCAGGACCACAACCATGAAATCTGTAGACCCTCAAGGTTTCCCTGGCCCCCCTTCATGAATATTTCCATAGCTCCCTTTACTTTAGTTACAATGGTCTCCACATTTCCATATCTGTTGATATAGTAACAACAACTTTCATTGATGAATCTGCGGATGCCCCCCTGCTGTGACGATAATACAAAGTGCCAATCTGTTCTGTACCATCTTGGTGGCTACACAGTTAACTTCCACCTGCAGTCCTTGAATAGCATCCCTGGTGGCATTGAAGGCAATGGCCAACCCTGCAGAAATATTAACACCAGCTTGTTCCAGGTCATATATCCCAAATCCAGGGACATACATATGGAAGAACTTATAGAACGCATTCTGTCTTGTCTCCAGTACAGGGTACGTCTTTTGTAACAATGTGCAAAGCTCCCCAAATTCAGAGGCTCATGAGCTGCTACATGAGGTACCACTGTGATATTGGGTGTAAGGGAACCTAGAGAGCATGTTCCCATGGCCCTATTGCCACACACAAAATACATGGTTCCTTGCACTTGGGTGTCCATCCCATAATATTCTCTAGCAGGGAAGCCTACCCTCTCTGGCACATCATGATGGAAGATGCTACACCACCTGTAGTTTCTCCAGGTGATTAGCAAGCCAGTGACATTCATCCAAGGGGAAGCATATGAACATGGGGCCATCCAGAGCAGGAAATCCAGGAGTCTGGAGACTATTTGTGGAGGGGTAGTACTTGAACTCAGGAACTCAATCAAGGGATCATATATGAGCCCCTTAGGGTCCACCACCACAGTTTCTCCTTCTATAGTCAGGTTCCCATAATGGACTGTGTAATTGAGGCTCTGTGACCAGGTCACAAGGGTCTAGTTTCTACCCTGTAACTCCTTCCCTTTCATATTCCAGCTCCCTGTGACAACGCCAAACTTCAGTAGGTTAAGACACTCATCCTCCTCCAAGCTTCCCAGATGCCGGGCCTCGGGATTGCCTCCCAGAGACTGATATCGGAAGCATGTCTTAGGTAGTGTTTTCCCAGGAGGGGGGGGGGACAATTCATACTGGGCCTGGACATTAGATTTCAAGGTGCAATGGAGCTGCCACTCATCCAACCCTGCAGCTCGCATCCATGTGACATCTGGTACATGGCACATATCTCCTTTGTTATATTCTCCCATCCCCACAGGTGTGGCATATAGCCTTCTTGGATCCCGTGGAGGTCCGGATAGTTGTCAACAGATCAAACAGCTTTTAACACTCAGAATTTTAGCAAGCTCCCATGAACATTGATCAAGGAGAACAATGCTGGCTTCTTCAACAGTGGAGTAACACAGACAATCATCAAGCTCAGTCCTGCCACCTCATTTTTGATAATACTTTGTTATCTCAGTAAGTATAAATATGCAAAGATTCACTTCTTACAAGTCTTATTATAGCGCTACATGCAAGTTCGATTGAAGGTTCAGTCTTTACTGCAGTCGGTACCGGTGGAGTAGATTTGCAATTAATTCACTGTCATCTACTTCTGGTCCTTACTCGTATATTTCTGAGGAGGTTTCCTGGACCTGCCCTGCGGTGTCCTTTCCATATGCTTCTTGGGCAACTTCCCAGACCTGCCCTGTGGTGTCCTTTTCATCTGTTTCTGGGATGAATTCCCAAATCTGCCCAGTTGTATCCCCTTCAGTCTAGTTTTCGGCAGGTGCAGAACAACACTCCTCTTTGAGATTTCATTGTCTAGACTTCACTCTACAGTATCTGGTGGCACTGGACTCCTTTCAACATGTGTTAGATGAATCCAGGTTGGACCAGCATCATCTTTGTTTGCAGTGTGGGAAGTTAGTAGAACCTGGCAGGGTACACTTCACCTTGGCTTGAGGCAGTCTTTCCATCTGAACACCCTTACGCAGACCCAATCCCCTGGCTGTAGATCATGGGCATAGACTGCAAGAGGGAGAGGTTGGGCACTTTTAGCAGGATCATAGTATTTGGTCAGAGCCCTTTGCATCCTTCTGCAATACTGCACCACGTCCTTCTTCCCAATTATGAGAGAAACATATGAAAGTCTAAAGTACTCCGGTTGGAAATGGTCTTTCAAAAAGGATTTCATAGGGAGTTAACCCATGCTTCTTACTGGGGATGAGTCTAACATTCATAAGAACCATAGGGAGAGCTTCTGGCCATTTGAGCCAAGCCGCTTGAAACATTTTGGCCAGTTTATTCTTGATCTGTCCGTTCATCTACTCAACCGCCCCTGAAGATTGGGGGTGATAAGGCGTGTGCCGATTCTGAGAAGACACTTAAGAGTGTATTTAAATACTTGAGCTACGAAATGGGGGGTGTCATCTGAGTCTACAGATTCTGGTTCCCCAAAATGGGGAGAACATCAAGTGTGAGCTTTTTTGCCGTAGTTATTGCATCCACTTTCTTGCATGGGAAGGCCTCTGGGCACCCTGACATTTTATCCACCATCACTAGCGCATGTTTGTAGCCTTTTGAGGATTGTAGGTCCACAAGGTCAATCTGAAGATGCTGCATTGGCCATTCTTCCCACTGCCTTGTACCCTCCCCTTGCTGTCTTAATGCCCCTCATGGGATATTCCTCCTACATGTGATTCAGTTGTAGGTCACTTACTTCGCTATCTAGTGTATCCCAGGGGCATACCAATCTTTCAGTATCTCATTTGCAATTCCTTCCTTCCACATGTGACATTGAATGAAATGTCATTGAAACACTGCAGTTGAAACACAGGAGTAACGGCTGGCCTGTCATCATGAGAAACATACAATTGCAAAGCGGGTCTCGGGTGCAGCCCTGGGAATTCCAAAATGCTATAAGTTCAGTAGTAGCCTCCTGTTGCATTGCAAGCAGTTCACCCACAGAATGAGACGGGTTCCTGCAAAGCACCTAAATAAGGGAAAGTGGCAGGATTCCCCTACAACGCAGCAGGGCGTGCAGCAGCATTGGCTTGGGCAGTACTATGGGCTACATCTGTTCTCTAGTGTAGGCACGTCAGTGGATTACTGTAATTTCTGTGTGGAGGTGAATAGCATCAAGCAAAGAGCAAAGCTTTATTAAGCACAGAAATAGTGGAGCCAGGGGACGTGACAACCCTCTCATCTTCCATAGCGACCAATAGCAAGGCAGACATTAAAAGCATAACGTGAATCAGTGTAAATAGTGACCCGAGTTGCAACAGTCTACTCACTCACTCTAGTGAGAGCAACCAGTTCTGCAACATGAGCACTGTGGGCTTGTGGGAGGGCAGCGGCCTCTAGTGTAGCAGATTGTGAGCATGCTGTTTAGCCAATACTCAGTGCACCAAAATTGTCACGCAAAGCAGAACCATCAGTGTACCGAATAGAGTCTGCATTAGGCAGCGGTGTGTCAGTGAGGTCTGGACATGGAGTTCTATGCCACGGCTTGAGTACAATCATGAGGCTCTCTATCCTCCGCAGTGGGGAGAAGAGTGGCAGGATTGAGGGTGGTACATCTAACTATCATGACGTTTGTATCTCCAAGAAGAGCCTGTTTATATTGGGTTCGGCACTGGACTGAGAGATGCTGGGTGCTAGAGCGGAGAAGCAGTGCTGCAACTGCATGTGGCACTGCAAGAGTCAATGGATGTCCCAGGACAATATCAGCCACTTGCTTCACAAGAGTGGCTGCTGAAGCGACCCTGTGAAGATACGGTGGCATGCCCCGGGCCACAGGGTCCAGGAGGGCAGAATAGTTGCCCACTGGTCTATGTTTATCTGAAAAGTGCTGTGTAAGGACATCAGAGGCCACTACCTGGTGCTCATGGCAGTACAACATGAATGGCTTTTTGCAATCAGTGTGACCCAGAGCAGGGGCAGAGACCAGGGCTTTCTTACAAGCAGTAAAGGCCTCCTCCCCTTAAAGGGGTCCACTTTAGTGGGTCTGAGGCGCTGTCAGTGATTAGTGCAAACAGTGGTTTAGCAATCAGAGTGAAATTTGGGATCCACAATCGACAATATCCCGCAGCACCTAGAAATTGTCTCACTTACTACTTGCTGACAGGGTTGAGAATGGTGAGCACTGCTTGCACACAGGCCGGGGTCATGGAGGAGGAAGCATAGGAGATGACATGACCTAGATATGTGACCTCTGGAAGGCAAAAACAAAGCCTGGAGAGTGATGCTTTGTGGCCCTGCTTAGCAAGCTCAGTAAGTAGGGCAAGGATATCAGAACGGCAGACTTCAGCAGAGACAATGTACAACAAAATGTCGGCCACATATTGTGTCAGGACAAAGCCCACTGGGAGCTCATTACCTTGCAAATCTTCTTTCAATATCTGGGAAAATATAGTTGGATTCTCGCAATACCCCATGGGGAATCTTGCCTAACAAATCTGATGGCCCTCAAAGGTGAATGCAAATAAGAACTGAGAATTAGGGTGGACTGGGATGGAAAAGAAAGCACAACAGAGGTCCACCACAGTAAAGTAGGTAGCATTTGTGTAAATAGTGGTAAGAATAGTAGCCGGATTGGGAACCACCGGAGTTGAGGGATAACAAATTTGTTCACTGTCCTAAGGTCCTGTGTCAAAACAGTACTGAGGGGTACCACCTGGTATGGTAAAGGTTTTGGCTTTTTCACTGGAATATAGCAGTGTTACAACGTAAAGTACGAGGAACCAAACTACCCTGTTGCAGGAAAGACTCAATGATAGGGCGTATGTCCTTAATGACTTCCATGTGGAGAGGGTACTGTGGGTTGCAAGGAACTGGGTGATCAATGTGGTAGGTAATCTAGACAGGTCGGGCAGATTTCATTAATCCAACTTCATTTGGATGAGTAGACCATAAATAAACAGGCACACCCTCCAAATAGGAAGGTGTGCTATGTCCATTATCTTCAAGTGAGTTGGCTGCCAATATGGAACAAAGGCTGTGCACCTTATCACTTGGGAGAAAAAGGTATACTCCCTTAGGTTCACAATAAATTGTGGGTCTCATTTTACAGAGGAGATCATGGCCCAACAGGTTATCTGCGGCTTGCAGGCTGAGTAGAAACATGTGTGTATCTTTGATGGGGCCAAAAATAACAGAAAGACGTTCAGATAGCCGCAGACTTATAGGGGCCCCAGTGTCAACAAGCATTTTGTAGGGACGTCCATCAAAAGTGACAGTAACCTGAGGTTCCATAAGGTCCAATACATAACTGGGCATCATGGTGCTGGTACTTGAGTGGATGGGGAACACCATCAGAAGCAAAAGGAGTACATGACATTAGAATTTCCCGGGAGAGGGAAATGGGGCTCGCAAACTGGTCCCGCTGGGGCTGGTTGCACTTGGCTGGTCACACTGGGGTGCAATCTGTCCACCAGATCTATTGTCTCCATTTCTTTTCTTGGGCCAGGACCGTACCCAGTATCCCTTCTCATGACAATACCCACACTCATCCTCTGGGCGGGGTCCCCCCTGTCCTGGAACACTCGGTCTTCCTCTACCAGCTGGGCCCCAATGAGGGCACTCCATCCCTGGCCCCTGTGCTGTGGCTTGCAGATTTTTAAGTTGAAGTGCAAGTACCTCACCCTTCTTATCCTCCTCCTTCAACTTATCACTCTGCTTTTTCTGCCACAGATGAGCTGCTATGGCAATGAGCTGCAGAAACCCCATACTTGGACTCCCCAGGCTATGTTCACCAATGTACCTTCTAATGTAGGGAAGTGAATTTCTGACCACTATCGGGGCAGAGTCCATAGAGTTTGGATTTACTCCCCCATGTGCTCTAAGGGTAGCTAGTACTCTAGAAGCAAAATCAGCTGGGTGCTCATCTACCCCCTCCATGCATGATTCAACTCTAGTCCAATTAACTTGTGGCTGTTCCACCTCTTCCATCGCCCATATGAGGGCCCTCCAGGCAATCCTTAGGAGAACCAACTGGGCACTGTTGCTTGTATGTCCCATAGGGAGTCCTGTGCGGGCCACACCCGGGCAGGCAGTATTATCAGTGTTGCGAGCCTTACCTGTTTGGGAAAACACTGCTCACTTCTCAGCCAGGGTAAGAAAAGTGTCTAACATCATTACAACATCTGGCCAATTTAGGTTGTGTTTTTTGCAAATTGTCTGAAATTGCCCAAAGAAACCATGGGAGTCCTCCCGAAACTTGGGGAAAGTCTGCTGCCAATGGATGAGGCCAGACGTGGTCCATGGAATGTGAACTAGTGTGGTGTACCCTTCTCTGCTGCCAATGGATATGCCCTAAGGGGTGCAAGATTTAACAGCTTGACACTACTTTCCAATCAGTCTTTACCTTTTACCTACAATGTCCTATTCCTCAAAGCCATTCCCCCAGCTCTGGTATCCAAGGTATCTCTGTCTTCCCTTTCCTCCTTTCCCATATAATATACCTCATCTTCCTTCAAAGACCCCCATTGGTTACTGGGTTGGTTGCTGGTAGAGCAGTCATTTTGCTTCCTCTCACCTGTGCCTTATTTTGGGGAGGATGAGGCGAATTTCTGTGTAGGAGTCCGGTACATCCTCATTGTATGGGAGTGGTCTTGGTTTCCTCTCTTTAACAGGGGCCTGAAGGGCAACCAGTGAAAGTGAGCTGACATCCCCCAACTCCCTTAGTCTCTTGTTTGCAGTCCTGCAATTTTCTTTCAAGCTTTTTGTTAATGTCCTGCAAACTAGCAATAACAGATTTATCATGTCTGAGTGAAGCCTCATTATACCACAAATAAAAATAGTCCATGTGCCCTGGATGGGGCTCTTCTAGAAAACCACACAATTATCTCAACTTATCAAGATCAAAAGAACCATCATCAGGAAATTATAACCCAAGCTTATCAACAGTACAACCATTTAAACATGACACAATGATACCAACTTTTTTGTGACAATACACCTGTTCCCAAAAACTCAGAAAAGTGCTTACACATGTATGCCACTGGAGTGTTGCTAGTGGGACAAGAAAACATTCCCCCAATTATTTCACCCTCTCTTATGCCCCTCTCTCACAACACCCACTCTTCACTCTCTAATGCACAGATGACAGTTGTACAGATAGCAGAGAGATCACAAAGTGGTTCGCCATCCTTGCCGCCGAAAAGGGGGAAGGGAAAAAATGAGCAGACGGTCAATGTCACAGAGCAGAGAGAAGGAAAGGTGTTTGCATTTAAATAAAGACACATGGAGACCCTTGCTTTCAAATACAGCACCTTGACACTGCAATTGGTGCAGCTTCCAACCATGTACCTAGAGGCAAGAGATCCTAATTTCAGGAAAGAAAACATGCACACAGAGAGTCACACATCACATGCCACATACACTCAGAAGATGGAAAAGCATTCACATAATTAATCACACACAGCACTAGTTTCCTGCCCTTCATAGGCGTAGACAATCTTAAGGGGGCAGACAACAGGGAGCGATCCAGTGCCTTTCATCTGAAGAAGACTCAGAAATAACCCTAATGTCTTGCCACTCTTAATTAATCCCTGGTCCCCATACACCTTACCTGGATGCTACTGGTCTGCTGATTACCACTGTCCTCAATGAGTCGGCAGGCAAGAAGAGACCCCGCACAAACTGCAGACTTGCGAGCCTTTGTTCCCTTCATGGCGGACCCCATAGACAGTGCACCAGGCAATTCCACTTCGGAATTGTCACAGAACTGACCCTGAATGTAATCAGAGTCTCGCCGGTTCAACCAATCAACCACAGGCAACGTGTCTTAGTTAAAAAGCATCATAAGTTTGTTGCATTGCTTAATGCTTAATGCTGTGTGATGCACTGAGCAGAGGTCCGAGAATGTGTCACACTGTATACTTCGTCGAACACATATTGTCGCGTGGGCTCTCATTATCCTAAATGAGACTACTGGATTTCTAGGCAGCAGGATCGATAACGGTGTGGGGTACTGAGTCTGACCCACGTGTAAGGAACTCTGTCACCCTAAATCCGGTTTTTGCTCCGGCTAACTAGCAGTGCCTCATTTCTCCCACGGTGAAGAAATGATTGGGCAGCTGAGCGCATGACATCTTTGGAACTTCTCAGGGAAGTCGTGGTCACTCAGATCCAAACCAACTCTCTCATTTACAATATGATCTCATATACAAATGACAAAGACAGTATAAGTTTTATATAACGTTTTAATAAAACGACTGTATTTTAGATAATAAGGCGTGAGCCGCAATAAGCAGTACAATACAACACAGTAGGATTGAAATAGTCACCAGGAGAGTAAAACATAAGAACAAAGCTATCATAGGGCCTAACAGTTTCTACTCTCCCTCTGCTTGTTCTATTTAGAGCACAGCATGTTAAGCTTCTAGCTTGCCTTTCCGAATCACTGGGGAGACATCAGCCCTCATACCTGAGCAAAGGCCTGTGATCTGGTTCAGCATCTGCAACGAGGCAGTCAGCGTCAAGTTGTGGTTCCCTCGTCGGAATCTCCCTCTTACGTGTATTGGGACAAGGAAGTGATTTTATAACTAACATGTCATTGTGATCACAAAATGTCCCTACGCAGGAATGCCAAGTCTAAACTCCTACCACGTCTATCGGCAATGTACCAGACTGTATCCTTGACTGAAGCACAGAGTGAATGTGTTATGGAGAACTCCAGTGCTGAAGTAGGCAAAACAGTGTGATATGAATAAAAAACAAAACCGTAGAACTGGCTATTTGAAAAATAACAGTACGAAGCCTATTAAAAAGCATTTAGAGCAAAGTGCACAGAGGCTCTATGATGCCAGCAAATGAATAAAATACATCCAGGGCAAAGTGCACAAAGGTCTAAAGCCTGAAGCTAACGCGCAAAGGATACATAAAACCAACCACACTGCAATATCATGTTACATATGGTTGGCAGGAATATTCAAGAAGACAGTTTAGAGCATAAATTATGCATATTGTAGGAACAAGAGTAACAAAGAGATGGGCTCTGGTCTTTTCCTGTGACCCTTAAGAAACCCCAAATCCTGCTAGTCCGTCTTATCTGACTCAAACCACATTCCAAGCAGTCCTTCACCTGCTGAGCCCTTCAGTCTCCCAGGGCAGGCAGAGAAAGCAGAAGCAGGTGTGCACATATATGCATGTTATCAAAGGTTCAATAGGTCACAGTACCAAAAGTTCAGACAACAGGTCAACAGTTTCACAGTAGCAAGGGTCCAACAGTTCATTACACATGAGTTTGATAGTTTATATAATTTTCCCACTCAATGATGGTCACTGATGAAGGGCAGGATGAGGAGAGTGAACCTCTCCCTGATCTCTTGTCAAACGATCCCCAAGATGGGTCAGTTGAAGGTGTATTCTTGTCTGACTCCCTCATCGCCCAACAGCAGGCTGACTACAGGCAAGTCTTCAGCCAGTTTGCTGAGCTCTTTTTTTAATGCCCAGACTGAGAACATTGTGTACCCTTGATGTGGACACTGGTGACAGCCTCCCTGTCAAAAATAACATTTATAGACTGTCAGACCAAGTTACAGCTTGCATGAAGACTGAGGTCTGCAAAATGTTAGTGCTTGGGGTCATTGAACCGTCTGACAGCCTCTGGGATACCCCAGTGATGCTGGGCCCCAAACGTCACTCCAAAGGTGGAAAACCTGAGTTGATATTTTGTATGGATTATAGGGGCCTCAGTGCAATAACAAAAACTGATGCTCATCTTATCCCTATGGCAGACGAGCTGACTAATAAGTTGGGTCCAGCCAAATTGATAAGTACTTTTGACCTGACCTCTGGGTATTGGAAAATTGAACTCACCCAGGGAGCCAAGGGGAGGTCTGTATTTTCCACTCCAGAGGGCCACTACCAGTTTACTGTGATGCCCTTTGGACTTTAAAATGCACCTGCCACCTTCCTAGTGTTCTCAGGCTGGAAGACTTTAGTGCACCATATCTTGATGATGTTGCTGTCTTTCACTCCACCTGGGAGGATACCTGGCACACCTGAAAGAAGTGCTCCAGTCTCTGCAGCAGGCTGGCCTAACTATCAAGGCCTGTTTATACCATGTAGGGCAGAGTTTGTGTACCTAGAGGCCAAGTACAGCCTCTCCAACCTAAGATCCAGACCATTCTGGTCTAGGACCCTCCCAAGACCCAGACTCAAAGCAGGGCCTTCCTTGGCTTGACTGGATACTACAGAAGGTTTGAGAAGTAATATGTGACCATTGTGGCTCCCTAATTTAACTTACCTCTAAAAAGCAGCCCAAGAAAGTCATTTGGACTGCAGAATGTCAAAAGGCTTTTGATACCCTGTACCCAAAGCCGCTGACTATACCAAGGAGCTCATTGTCCAGACAGATGCTTCTGAACATGGGATTGGGGCAGTGTTAGCAGAAACAAATCATGAGGGCCAGGATAAACCTGTTGCCTATATCAGCAGGCGATTCCTTCCTAGGGAGCAGCGTTGGAGTGCCATTGAGAGGAAAGCCTTTGTTGTGGTTTGGTCCTTGAAGAAGCTGGGACCATACCTGTTTGGGACTCACTTCGAGGTTCAAACCAATGACAGGCCTCTCCGACGACTGATGCAGATGAGAAGAGAAAACATTAAACTGTTGAGGTAGTCCATTTCCCTACAGGGTATGGACTTTACAGTGGAACACAGACCAGGCAGTGACTATGCCAGTGCAGACGGCCTTTACAGGTTCACCCCTTTTTGTCATCAGGGGGCAGGGAGGTCATGTAGGAAAGTGTCCCTTTTTGTATGGTCACCCCCACTTTTTGCCCATAATGCTGATGTGTATGACTCTATTAGCGCACTCGGAGCCTGCTATCCAGGACCCAGTGAACTGTTCTCTCTCCCTAGAATATTATGTCAACTTGGTGATTACCTGATTGGCAAGACTTTACCCCCGTTTAAGTCCCTAGTAGATGGTACCCATGATACCCAAAGCATAGGTGGTAAAGAAGTTCCCAGGGCTACAGCACATGTTTGTGCCACCCTGAGTGACCCTCCCACAGTAGTGGTGGCAGGCCTGCCATTGCAGACTTCCAGAGCAGTGCAAACTGCTCAAGTTCGACAGTACCCTCGCCAAGAGTGGCACAGTCCCATGCACTGCCTTATATGTATGTAATTACAAAAAGAACAAAGGCAGCCCTATTTAAAAAGCACCTGGTCCATAATTATTATTCTCAAAACAAAAAGGGGTTTTATTAGTAATATATGTATATGCAATCAACTTGAGGCACAATTGCATTGATAACTCATTAGTAGGATGTTGAATTAAAAAGGAAAATGCCCCAAAATGTAGAATAACACATTGAAAGAATAAGGTTCACCACAATTAGTAGATATCTCAATGAATATATTGTTGGGAAAATCATAAAAACATGCCCAGTGTTCCAAGAAAAAGGAACCCATAGCATATGTGTATTCAAATAAATTATACACATCAAAAAGGTTTCCAAATCCAACAAACAACCTAATACAACGATGTCTGTATTTACTAGCCCCAATGAAGATTCCAAGGGCCAGGTTAGGTTTGTTTATAGCATAGTAGATGGTGTTTTGACCCTCTTAATGAATGTGAGGTCTCATCATGAACAACAATTACACAGACACCTAAGATAAGAGCAAAAACAATAATGATAATTAATTCCACAATTGTGATAGAATAAATCATTAAGGTATTGTGAGGCCCAACCATTGTCATAATAGTGGTAGTGTCCACCTGTCGAATCAACAGAAACCAACTAAACCTGGTGCAACACACAACTAGTGCAAAGATGATAAAAGTACTTAATTGGGGGACTCCTACACTGTACAGGGAAAGCAATATAGAGATGCATAAGCGAAGATCATTAAATTAAATGTGTAATGTTGGTAGCTAGGATCGCCGTGTGGCAATAAATAACTTCCCCCCAGATGAAAGAGGTCAATAATAGGGCATGTGGGCAGTCTAATTACCAAAATAGACCTGTGGTGGTGGCGGCGCACAACTAATGGCGGTCCACTTCCAGCAAAGAAAATGCCCAATCGGAAGAGATTAAGGTGGTTGCAATACCGCACCTCACCACAGCCCAAGAAAGTTTGTCTGAGGGAGCACAGCATCTTCAGGAGGAGATAAAGACAACGCTCAAAAATTATGCTTGGGGTGCAACACTCTGCACTACAGAGGTCAGAAGGGGGTGTGGTCACATCCTGGTGCAATCTACACAGATCGAGAGGGACGATTAACAACTACAAAAGTGACCCCTTTAGAAAGTAAAAAGGAAAAAAGGACCAAACAGAAGTGAAAATTAGTACATCAAGAATCATAACTCCAATTCTGATATTGACAGTAGTATTAACACATTAAGGATCATAACCTCAATTTCTGATATTGATGAATATACATAAGCTTGAAACATGTTCACATTAAATTATAGGAGAGCGACAGAAAAAAAAGCCAAACAGTATACAAGCAGGAGACTACTGTCCTGATGGAATTGGTCACCCAGCCTGGGCTGGAGTGGTCAAACTAACTGTATCAAACTTTTAAAAACTTTCCAGAGTTTTTGTTGACCATTGATTGTTTGCGGTTGCATTTAAAAGTCATAATATATTCTAAAATCTGTATATCCGAGACCCTCCAGTGGCGATTGCTTATCAAGGGCTCTAAAGATTCATAAAAATATAATCTATTTGTGTTGTGACTTTCTTATTTTGTTGCTTGGTGCTGATAAATGTTTCACACATAGTTCCTTTGCCAAGCCATATTGCTCGCAGCCACAGCTACCCAGGGTTGAGTAGACGTTTGGGTAAATGAGCCTGGCAGGACCCAAGATTATATTTGTGAGTGTACTGCATGATAAGGCCCCAAAGCTACATCATGTAGTACACCCAAATCTTCACACATTGTATAAATGCAGTGAAGTCAATGGAACGTTAGCCCATGGGATCATTTATAGGGTCGTGATGCAATTGAGAACTAAAAGGCACACACCAACTGGTTCAGTGAAGTTGTCTTCAGTCTCTGGGCTAGAGGTCTCCAAAAAGTGAAAAGACGGAAACAAATTGCTTAGAAACATATGAAGAGTCATGCATGTATACTCATCTGATTTACACACATTATAGATAGTTGCTGTAGAAAAACATAAGTATTAGCAGGGCCATTTTAATTATGCAACAGTGGAGGGCCAAACTATGTGGCAAGGGTGAGTAAATTATGCTGCAAGAAGAAGCGAATTAAGCAGTGTAATGCGGCACACTGTGTGAGATCATGCAGCAGATGATGTAGATCTAACAAATGCAGAAAATCAATAATTATTTGAAGAAGGGTGTGGCAGCACAAACATAATCCCTGTTGCCCTGACTATTAGTTGCACTATTGACAAGACTGACATACAGAATAATAAATTAGTTACTAATTCTGTTTAGAAATATGGAAGTGAAAAGTGACCTGAAGGTTCTGTGGGGTCTGCAACCATGGATGGGGCTTCTAGAGCTAATCAGGACAGGGGGACCTTGGCAGTGAACCATATCTTTACAAGTCGAAAGTAAATTGGCAAGCACAAAGGCCAAGCTCTGAAAAAAAGTTGGTAGCCTCGATCAAGTCTGTTTCAACATAAAAATGAGACTAATGTAATGTAAACCACACAATACAATTGTGGGGAGTGAATGTAGTAAAACAAAATGTGGAATGTGTCATTCTTACTGACAACATAGTCACAGGTTTACAGGATTTCATTATTAAAACAATAACAATATTGTTGGCAAATTTGCCTATTCTGCATTGTCACCCTGGATTTTTCACCTTTTTTTTAAACAAGTTTTTTTCTGGTACTGGGACTCTGTGCTCTATGAAACTGCTATTCAGTGCGACAGGGCATGATTACTGTTACTTTGAGATCCAGCTGAACTTGATGATGGATGGAGAGATGCTCCATAGCATTGGATCTGAAATACTTGCCCTGGTTGTGCTTTGCCTTCCAGCCTCCTGTTTTTGTTGAAGTCGTTTTTGCTGGCTTTAGGACTCTGCACATTTCTGTCATGCCGCGAGCCTCTGCGGCATCTCCCGCTCGGCCTGCGGTGGGGGCTGCGGTCCATTTTTCAGATCGCGGGGCCCACGAGGGCCCTTTTTTCTGGCCGTGCTCTGTTTCCTTTACCGCAGCGAGGCCGGAGGCCCAGGATTGGGCGCCAGTCCTCGCCATGTATAATGTGCAGCGCAGGTGTTGTTGCAGGGTGTCCGCACTCCCACTCGGTTCTTTCACTTAACTGGTGCCCCATTCTAGGGCCTTCTCCTTTTTTCCTTCTTCTTCCTGGAGGAGCCATGATTTCTCTTTCCCTGCATACCATTCTCCTTCACCTTCCCTGCATGCATCTGTTCCCCTTACTATTATGGTGTCTTTTCCTATCTTGGAGCAAAAAAACACAAGGGTAGTAGGGGTGAAAGATGCCGGACCTCCGTAAAGTAACAACTAGTATAATGGAAAAATGTCAATGAAGTGAGAAACCGGTGCCAGGTGGTAGGGTGCCTTACTACCCTAGTAGGCACAAATATGTGTACCAAGGTACACAATAACATCAAATGCAATATGACCACGGCACACAGAAATGTACAGTCCAGATTCGTATTGAGGAAAAGTATCCCTGGTAGTAAGATTCAGGATGTGGAGAACACAATATGAAGATGCCAAGTTGGTGTTGCACAGTGTCTTTAATCGTAGGCACAATTTGCCACAGGATTATGTTGTTTCGAAGACAAATTTGACAAATTTGTCACTATAGGCTAGTGACCACTTTTACCAATTTCAATTGGCATACTGGAACACCCTTATAATTCCCTAGTATGTGGTACCTAGGTACCCAGGGTATTGGGGTGCCAAGAGATCCCTATGGGCTGCAGCATTTCTTTTGCCATCCATAGGGAGCTCAGACAAACCTTTACACAGGACTTCCACTGCAGTCTGAGTGAAATAATGCACACGTTATTTCACAGCCATTTTCACTTCACTTAAGTAACTTATAAGTCACCTGTATGTCTACCCTTCACTTGCTGAAGGTTAGGTGCAAAGTTACTAAGTGTGAGGGCACCCTTGCACTAGCAAAGGTGCCCCCACATAGTTCAGGGCCATTTCCCTGGACTTTGTGAGTGGGGGGACACCATTAAACGTGTGCACTACATATAGGTCAATACCTATATGTAGCTTCACAATGGTAACTCCGAATATGGCCAAGTAACATGTGTAAAATCATGGAATTTGTCCCCCATGCCAAATCTTGTATTCTGGGATCAATTCCATGCAATTCCATGCATCCCCGTAGCTCCACTGTGGACCCCGGGTACTGCCAAACCAGCTCTCTGGGGTTTTCTCTGCAGCTACTGCTGCCACCCCATAGACAGGGTTCTGCCCTCCTGGGTCCTGGGCAGCCCAGTCCCAGGAAGGCAGAACAAAGCATTTCCTCTGAAAGCTCCTTGCCCTCCTTGCATAAGCCAGTCTACACCGGTTTAGGGAACCCCCAGTCCCTGCTCTGGTGCGAAACTGGACAAAGGAAAGGGGAGTGACCCCATGGGTGGTGCCCAGAGCTCCTCCAGTGTGTCCCAGACCTCTTGTTTCCAGAGGTCTGAGGGCACTCTGGAGGCCTCTGAGTGTCCAGTGCCAGCAGGTGACATCAGAGACCCCTCCTGATAGGTGCTTACCTGACTAGGTGGCCAATCCTCCTCTGAGGGCTATTTAGGGTCTCTCCAGTGGCCTTTTCCTCAAATAACGACTTGCGAGAATTCACCAGAGTTCCTCTGCATCTCTCTGTTCGACTTCTGCCAAGGATCGACCACTGACTGCTCCAGGACGCCTGCAAAACTGCAACAAAGTAGCCAGAAGACTACCAGTGACATTGTAGCGCCTAATCCTGCCGGCTTTCTCAACTGTTTCCTGGTGGTGCATGCTCTGGGGGCTGCCTGCCTTCATCCTGCACTGGAAACCTCAAAGAAATCTCCAGTGGGTCGACTGAATCTTCCCCCTGCTTTAGCAGGCACCAAACTTCAGCTTCACCAGAACTCTGGGACCCCTCTCATCCTGACGAGTGTGGCCCCTGGAACACAGGTGGTGGGCCCAAGTGACCCAGACTGTCCAGTGGTCCAAATGTCCAAATTTGGAGGAGGTAAGTCCTTGCCTCCCCTCTCCAGCGAGTAATCCTGTGCACCGCGTGAACTGTAGCTACAAGGGCTTCTGTGCACATTTCTACACAATTCTGCATGCACAGCTGAGCCTAGGTCCACAGCACTCTGTCCTGTGATGCTCAGCTCACTGAGTTGATCTCCGGTGTCGTGGGACCTCCTTTTGCAGTGTTGAGATGACCACTGTGTTCAGACTTCTTGAACCCGTGTTCAAGGACTTCTGCTGGTGCTTCCTGCTTGCGCATGGGCTCTCTATGTTGCTGAGGGCCCCCTCTGTCTCCTCTCCCAAGTGGTGACATCCTGGTCCTTCCTGGGCCCGGGCAGCACTCTTTTTCTCTAACCATGACTCTTGCAGCTAGCAAGGCTTGTTTGTGGTATTTTGCCAACAAAAAAACTCTGCATCCTCCAGCACAGCGTGGGACATCTGCATGAAGGAGAACTTCCTACTGCCTTTCGTTGTTGCAGAATCTTCAGCTTCTTCTATCCGGAGGCAGCCATTTTGCACCTTCATCCGGGGTTTAGTGGGCTCCTGCCCCCCCCGGACACTTTTGCGACTCTTGGACTTGGTCCCCTTCCTTTGCAGGTCCTCTGGTCCAGGAATCCATCTTCTGTGCTTTGCAGTCTGTTGTGATCTTTGCAAAATTCCTTATCATGACTTTAGTGTGTTTCTTGGGAAATAGTAGTACTTTCCAGGCTCTTGGGGTGGGGTATCTTGGACACCCTTAGTGTTTTCTTACCATCCCAGCGACTCTCTACACACTACACTGGCTTAGGGGTCCATTTGTGGTTCACATTCCACTTTCTTAGTATATGGTTTGTGTTGCCCCTAGGCCTATTGCATCCTATTGTATTCTACAGTGTTTGCACTACTTTCTGACTGTTTTACTTACCTGATTTGGTCTGTTGTGTATATTTTGTGTATTTTACTTACCTCCTAAGGGAGTGTATCCTCTGAGATATTTTGGGCACATTGTCACTAAAATAAAGTACCTTTATTTTTGGTAACACTGAGTATTGTCTTTCTTATGATATAGTACCTACATGACATAAGTCGTGTTGCATGAGCTTTGCATGTCTCCCAGTTCAGCCTTGGCTGCTCTGCTATAGCTACCTCTATCAGCCGAAGCTGCTAGAACACTACTACTCTACTAATAAGGATAACTGGACCTGGCACAAGGTGTAAGTACCATTGGTACCCACTATAAGCAAGGCCAGCCTCCTACAGGGAGTTCCTGTCTAAGAAGTTTTTTCCCTTCTGGGTTTTTCCTCTGGGACTCCTTCTGGAGGGCACGGACTGTGGTGACGTACTACTGTCAGCAGCACCGTGGCTACTAGAAGGGGTCGCCCCTACCTCAGCCAGAGTAGGACTGGCAAGAACCAAGGCCGCACGCCATTCCCATCTGATCTGGGCGGTAAGCCAAATGTAAAACGTGACAATTTTACAATTGCTAACCAGTGCTAAAGTGCTTGTGCTCTTTCCTTGAAATATGGTAAAATTGGCTTACACCAAATTGGCATACTTAGCTTACCTGTAAGTCAGTAGTAAAGTGGCACTACATGTACCCAGAGCCCGTAAATTAAATGCTGCTAGTGGGTCTCCAGCAATTATTGTGCCATCCACTTAGGTAGCCTTTTTAAACATGTCTCAGGCCTGCCATTGCAGCCTGTGCGTGCATTTTTAAACTGACATTTTAACCTGCCAAGATAAACCTGTTGCCAGACCCAAACTTCCCTTTTAAATATATTTGTCACCCCTCGGGTAGGCCCTATACAGCCCAGAGGGCAGGTTGCAGTATATTTCAAAAGTTAGACATGCAATTTTAGGTTTTTCATATCCTACATTTGTTCTTTTTTACTAGTGTGCTGCCTACCTCTCCCATTGAATAACATTGGACACCATTGGGTTAACTTATAACATTTAACAAGTGGTAACTTCCAATTGGGAGCGAGCAGGCTGGAATGTCCAGTTTGGTGTCTAAGGAATTGTATTTTAAAGCCGTCTTTAATGATAAAGTCTGATCTTAGGTCCCAGTTATGAAAATGGCAATTTTAGAAAGTTGGCACTTTCTTCTCCTAACCATTTGGTGCCTGTTGCAGTATCCTGGGTAACATGACTATGTGCAGCTTGCATTTGTTTTTTTTTGTATTGCTACCAGACAGTAAGATAAAGAGAAACAGGTAGTAGCAGGATGGGCCATCTCTGACTTTATGTGGGGGAGGAGCTGTCACCTACCACACTTGCACATCACAAAGTCTCTGCCTGAACACCCTCACAAAAGGTTTGACACTAGTCTTTTGTGACAGCAGACACACTGGGGCCAGAGTAGGGAGGCAGGAAATTCAAGACACTTCTGGAGGGTGGAAACGCCCACAACCCTCTCCTCCTTCAAAGCTAGCACCAGGTACAGGCGAGAGCACCAAAATGTGGTGCATCAATACTTCTTGCTTTAAAATGACCTTATCACAGTAGTGCAGAATGGTCCATCTTTTCTTCGTCAAAAAGTCTTCGACTCCACATGGTGAAGATGAATGCAATGTTATTTTTCCATTTGAACTATGAAGCATATTACTTTTTAGGCAGGAAATAATTTGTAGGCTAAGCTTTATTTTTGAAGTTCAAAAAATGTACCTGCTTGTCACTGCATAGACACGATTTCACTTCTTTTATTGTGATATCACTGCAAATTACAATTCATTGCGTCTAGGAATGTCACAAACTACTGCACACATGGTTGAGATTTTCCTGTCCCCCGCACTGTGATGGAGAATTTTAGAAAAACGACAGTGCCAAAATTATGAAAGTATAGAGATAAATACATGTTGCAGATTTATGAAACAACCTGAAATAACCTGTTGTCTTTAGCGAAACAACCTCAGTGTAATCCGGTGTCTGAGAAAATAATGGTTTTAACACAACTACTGGTTTTAGGAATAAACTGGACATGAAATACAGGGCCCGATTTACAATAAAATGGCACATCAGCTTTGATGTGCCACTTTTCTTGTGCCCCCCCTAACAACACCATGTGTGCACCGTATTTACCATACAGCACCCCATGGCCTACATCAGGAGAATAGCATCATAATTTATGACACTATTGTGGTACTTTGCAGGGTTAGAGCCATAAACTGTGGTGCTAATCCTGCAAAGTAAAGGGAGGCCCATTGAAAATAATGGGTTCATCATTTTAATGCCTGCTCTGAGCAGGCATCACAAATGATGCTAAAAATGTTGCAGTGAAATGTTGTAAATTTCACTGCTCCATTTTTATGGGCCTCCCTGTGGGAAGCCCCCGTGCATACATTATGCCTGGTGCAGGCATAGCATGGCACAAGCATTTACAAAGTGGCGCAATGCGAGCATTGCACCACTTTGTGAATATGGCGGAGAATGGCCTCCTTAATGCCACATTAACGTAAAAAGAAATGATGCTAGTGTGTCACTAAGAGGTGCTAGGGCCTTGTAAATCCGGTCCATAGTGTTAAATGCTTGTATAAATAAGCAATATCGATAAGGTGAAAACATTCTCTCAGCTTACGTCTGCACGTGGCTTGTAAAATGCAATGAAGGGTACAAAAACTTGAAATGAAAGATTAACATCCCAAGACCCCAGTTTGAAATAACATATTTTCCAGACGAGTTTTGTCAATGTTTTTTAGACTTTCAGATATTTAACAAAGAATTTCATAACTTAAATGACCATTTGTACTATGGAATTAGTAAAGTAATCTAAAATCCCTGTAACCTTTGTTTTTTTCAGTGAATTTCTAAGGTATTTTTTTAGATTCTATTTCCTAACTATATCGTTCCTGTAACCTTTGTGGGGTTTTTTCAGTGAATTTCTTAGGTTTTTCAAAATCTACTTCTAAAATTTTATATATGCATATATAAACAAAGAAAATGTATACGTGATTACAAAGATTATCAATCAGGAAGGATCCTTACCTTCCACCACAAATACGATCATATGTATACAGAAGGTTATAAGGAGCCAACACCCTCAGGTGACAATGAAAGATCTGGTATCAATCTGGGACTAACAGAGGAAAGTGATGTGTCGGATGGAAATCTTTCGGATGCACCCGAGACTACAGCTGAACAAATCAGGGATGTGGATGCTAGTGTTAATAGATCTAATTTTTTTAAACAGTTTTGTCTCCTAAATCAAGGGAGGACAGAACAGAGAAAAGATTTCCAGCCCAGAGGCAGGGGTCGAGGACAGAGAGGAAGAGGACGAGGAACCGGGCAGCGAAGGCAAGAAGAAAGAAAAGAAGCTCCTATGACAATGGCAATGACTACAAGAGCACGCAAAGTTCCACAATGACTGTAATCAATTTGTCTGAGAGACTGTTGACTAAGGAGGAGGAAAGCTTACTAGCCCTAGGTTTATCCTTCTGTCCTACCAATAATTTTGACTATGTACAAGCTCAGCTTGATTTGTTTCACTTTACACGTAAATTGAAGTTGAAAAAATGGTATAAAAACAAGGTAACGGTAGACAGGGGTGTTGATAAAATCAATAACATTAGTAAACTTTGTATTTCGGATGTGGATCTATTACACACATTATCATTATTGGATGCTGACATGATTGCTCATGATGATCCATATGTGAACCTACTAAATCTGGGTATAGAGACTGAGTTACCCTGCCCGAGTCCCTTTAGACCAAAATCAACTTTTTTGCCAGCTATTCAAAGTGAAGCCATCCATGTGTTTGAAAAAGATATGATTAATCAATTCAAAAAAATGAGATATGGCACTGGAAATGTTAAGTATGATAATCTTACTAAGAAACAAAAAATGGCTCTGGAGAGTTTGAACAAAGACCCTGATATTGTAATTTGTGAATCTGATAAGGGGGGCAATGTAGTTGTCCTAAATGAAGACACAATATCTAGGGGAAGGACCACGTCAGCTGAGTGATCGCAAATGTTATATCTCTGCTAATCAGACTGAGTTAAAAAAGTCTAGTCTCCAATATCTTGGGATGTTGGTTGACTGGAGAGATAGGGGTTTATTGGAATGGGATGAGTATCTTTTTTTGAAATGTGACCACCCCAGAACCCCAGTGTTATATCTCCTGCCCAAAGTACATAAGGACAGACTGAATCCCCCAGGTAGACCGATTGTGTCAGCAATGGATTCGTTACTTGAAAATACCTTGCGATATATAGACTTTATTCTCAGACCCTTTGTAGAATGCCTACCCTCATATGTCAAGGACACCACACAATTTGTAAGAATGATGGATGGTTTGGGCTGGGAAGATGATTTTTTATTTCTGACCCTAGATCTCACTAGCCTCTATACCTGTATCAAACATGAACTGGGGCTTAAAGCAGTTAGACATTACTTAAGAGCAAGATCTATATCATATCTAATGCACACCGAGATGATTTGCGACATGATTTGGTACTGTCTTACCAACAATTTTTTCCTATTTGATGGCCAAATATACAAGCAGACTCAGGGTACCGCGATGGGTACATGCTTCGCCCCCAGCTACGCAAATTTATTTATGGGCTGGTGGGAGGAGCAATTATCCTCTAATATAGTCAACTATGAGGATAGTGTGGTACTATGGTGCCGGTATATAGATGATATTTTTATCATCTGGAAGGGGGAGGTTGATTCAGCATTTAATTTTGTGACAACTCTGAACGATAATCAATGTAACCTCAAGTTCAGTGAGCAGTACAGCAGAACATCCATTCAGTTTTTGGATGTCGAATTAAATGTTGAGAATAACATGGTACATACTAGGCTTTATAGGAAAATTATGGCAGGCAATAGCTTACTGAATGCCAAAAGTGCACATCCCCCGAATTTGATTAAAAGCATCCCATACGGTGAACTCCTAAGGACGAGACAAATATGTAGTACCAATGAGAAATATCAGCAAGAATGTATGACCATGTGCATGAGATTCAGTCAAAGGGGGTACAGTGCAGATGTTATACGCCAGGCTGTAGAGAAAGTTGAGGAAATGACAAGGACAGAAATATTATATCGTACACAGCATCGCACTACCAAGGATGAGAAGATTAGGTTTATTACGACCTATTGCAACCAAACATTTAATCTAAGGAAAGCACTCACTAGGAGTTGGCTGTCCTTCAGACAGACCCAGACTTACATGAGGTGGTGGGCAAGAATCCAGCAATAACCTTTCATAGAGGCAGATCGCTTAGAGATAGCCTCAGTCCCAACATAGTGCGGAGCAGCATCGAATTTGAGAGGGAGAGATCTGATATCTTTGGGTTTTATTGCTGCCACCAATGTAAAGCATGTAGATATAGTAAAGATTGCAAAAATGTAACATGGGGTGGCTGTCAGAATCAATATGCTATAAAGGGATTCTTTACATGCAACACTGAATTTTGTGTGTATTGCCTACGATGCCCATGTGATAAGATATATGTGGGTAGCACAATCCACAAGGCGAAAAAGAGAATGTTGGAGCATGTAAGAGCTATCCGCAATTTTGACCGCAACTACCCTGTGGCACGCCATTTTCATGAAGTACACCAAGGCGATGAAAAACAACTTACATATGTGGTCTGTGATCAAATTAAATCTAACTCACGAGTTGGAGACAGACAAAAAATGCTACGTGTCCTTGAATCAAAATATATTATTAAATTCATGACTCTGTCGCCTAATGGGTTAAATTTAAGTGAGGAAATGAACACCCACCTTGGCAGCTAATTTGATTCTGATTATAGTAATGTTTGAGTCTTCGAGCTTCTATGTTTGATATATTTATATTTCTTTTGGGGTTTTCTAGTTGTGAGTGTCTAATTATGACAAAGGCAGCAAGTCTGAGCGGAAACATGAAATCCATAATGTAGTGTTATCCATTTATTAATAATATATTGAATATATATTTCAGAACTCATGGTATGCATTTATTAACAAGTTGATTTAACATGATATGTGAAATTTATATTTATGGGTTAAAGAAAAGTTTGCACACATACATGACATCTCTTGGTATGTATTTTGTTCTATATACTCTTACAAGATGGCACTCACTTTTTCTAGAATGACATGTATATGCATTTTGTGATTAGTCCTTTTTTTATGTTTATGAATTTGTATTTATACCTGTTCTTTGTTACACACCCCCACCCGTGAATAAGGCTACGGCTGAAATGCGTTGGGAGGAACACCATTTCTTTCTTTTTCTTAATATATTTTGGAACTGTTCGTCTGGTGTCTTGATCTCTTGTTTGACTGGGTGAGAGAACTTGTAAATATATATATATATATATACATATATATATATATATGCAAGTATATATATATATATATGTATATATATATATATATATATATATATATATATGCAATGTTTAGTTCTTTGTGATAATTTATTGAGCTTATTTTTAAAAGTATTGTTCAAATAATTATGAATTTTCTTTTCTTTTTTTAAAATAAAGGCATTAGTTTTTCAATTTACTCTATTTTCTTTTTAAAACATTAAAATTACATATCCAGTCAATTTAAAACATTGTTTGAAATGTAATTATATGAATTTTGTTTTTTAAAAATATTTTGTGACTCCACAGTTCCTCCGCGGGACCATAAACATACACGGGACATACTCTATGGTTTTTGTTCTGATCATGTGATTGGAATATATCCATGATTCTGGAACTATGGTTTCACCAAAAATGAAAAACAAATAGTTTGAATGTATAGGTGCCTCTGTTTGGATTAATGACATCACGGTGAACATATCACGGTGAACATATGTGGACGTATATAAGTGGCACCCTATATTTGATTTTTTAGCAATTTACTATTTTTATGAGTTCGGTAATTTGTGAATCTACAAAACCTGATTCACACATTCGCTAGATGACACACTTTCCTTTTGACTGGGTACTTTTATACCCCACCCATATAGATGCACTCAAAAACATTTATTTCTCTGCTGAAGTGTGTTGAATGAGGACCTGCAAGGAGTGCTTCTTTACTTTCCTGAAAAAATGTCTGAAGTTTCTACATCACATCAGGATGAAGATCCACAGGTTACTGGAGAGGACCTGGAGCCAGAAGAGCCAGAGTGATGTATGACAGTATTTCACTATCTCTTCAGAGAAAAAAAAAGTATCTGCCAAATTTGGGAAATGCACTATTTGTGCAAAGCAGTTGTTGAGAGGCACTGCAAAAAAGATATAGCCATGGAGCCAGCAGCATGTGGAAGTACCTAAATATTATCCACAAGTGTGTTTACAACTGGATGATGTGAGAGAGAGCTGGTAAATTGGGCGACACGAGATCTGCTACAATTTCTGAGGATTGACATTTACTCCAGAAGTTACTATACCTGCTACCTGTCCAGAGCTCCAAGGCACGGAGACACACTGTGCAAAGAGCCGAAGGCTTGTGGCACAAACAATTTCTTCCGTGTCATAAGTTTTTGATACAGTCGAAAAGCATTGCTGCTAGTACCTTTTTTAACCTTTTGTTCCTCAGGTTAGTTTACAAGGTTTTCAAAATGAAGCAAGTTGCTCGTTTGCAATTTGTTTTGCAGTTTTTGGATCCTGTTTAGGTTTTCTTTAAGAAACCAAAACAATTCAAATAAAACTTTTTTGCTACAACCACCATTTGGCCAATCAAAAAGGTGACTCTGTCATTCTATTGTTTTAGTGTATGGATCAGTGTATGTCAATGGGTGTACCAGTGTCTGCATCAGTGTGTACCTGCATGAGTCAGTATATGAATCAGTGTGTCTGGATGTATCAGTGTACACATCAGTGTGTACCTGGGTGTGTCAGTGTATGCATCAGTGTGTGCCAGGGTGTGTCAGTGTATACATCAGCGTGTACCTGGGTATATCGGTTTATGCATGAGTATGTTCCTGGGTGTGTCAGTGTGTGCCTGGGTGTGTCAGTGTCTATATCAGTGTGTACCTTGGTATATCAGTGTAAGTATAAGTGGATGCCTTGGTGTGTCAGTGTATGCATGAGTGAGTGTCTGGGTGTGTACGTGTATGCATCAGTATCTACTTGGGTGTCTCAGTGTAGGCATCAGTGTGTAGTATTAGTGTATGCATGATTGTGTGCCTGGGTGTGTTAGTGAACACATGAGGGTATACCTGGGTATGTCTGTGTATGCATGAGTGTTTGTCTAAGTGCATACATGTATGCATCAATGTCTACTTGGATGTCTCAATGTATGCATTAGTGTATACTTGGTGTATTAGTGTATGCATAAGTGTGTGTCTGAGTGTGTCAGTGTATTCATCGGTGTGTGCCTGGGTGTGTCAGAATAATCTTCAGCATGTCCCTGGGTGTGTCAGAATATGCATAAGTGTGTGTGTATGGTGTATATGTGAGCGTGTGCCCGGATGTGTTAGTGTATACATCAGTGTATGCCTGGGTATGTCAGTGTGTGTGTGTGTGTGCATGGATGTGTGCCTGTGTGTGTTACTTTATATATGGGTGTGTGCCTGGATGTGTTAGTGTATACATCAGTGTATGCCTCGGTGTATTAGTATGTGTATGAGTGTCCATGTGGGTGTGTCAGTGTATGTATCAGTGAATGCCTGGGTGTGTCTGTGTACGCATCAGTGTCTACATGAATTTTTCAGTGTATGTGTCAGTGTGTGTTTAAATATGTCAGAGTATGCATCAGTGTGCACCTGGGAGTGTTAGTGTATGCATAAGTGTGTGCCTGAGTGCGTAAGCGTATGTGTCAGTGTATGCCTTTATGTATCACTGTCTGTATCAGAGTGTGCCTTGGTACGTCGTGTATGCATCAGTGTGTGCATGGGTATGTCAGTGTATGCATAACTGTGTGCCTGGGTATGTCAGTGTATGCATGAGCGTGTCCCTGGGTGTGCCAGTGTATGTATCAGTGAGCACCTGGGTGGAACAGTGGTTGTCCCTATGTGCCTGTGTGTGTCAGTGTACATACCAATGTCTTCCTGAGTATCCTGTTGGACCCATTATAAGTGGTAAACAATGTAATTAGTCACCTACATTACTGCAATAAATGGCTCTATTGCGCTGTGTAAAAAGAGAGAAAACATAAATATAAGTTAATGTTACATGCTATACATTTTCAAAATAAAGTTTAGGTTTCTGCAATGCAAAAGTTCATGTTATTAATTAGCACTATAAATTTGTAACACTGTATATAAACCATACATTTAATTTAAGCATTTAATTTTCCTTGTTTACTGTTCCTAGGCTCCATACTTTTACACGATAAATGATGTGTTGTATAAAAAATCATCATTGAACAGTGGGGGGAAAACAATCAAATAGATTGTAAAAGAAAGCCCAGAACTGCACAGCAAGTCAATCTAAATAAGGGCCACGATGCTTTACACTCACTACAAATATTTAATCAGTATTTTTACCTATAGATAGTCAACTGTTCTAAAGAAACATATTCTAAAAATAACTTGCATTTTTATTATGACTGGCAAATACTACTAATTTATGTAAAGAATTGTAGGATATTGGCCTTCTTATAAAGACATCACCCTTGGTACGCCAGGTGATGTCATAAAAACTAAGCGTAGGTAACCTACAGCCATACTATTTTAGTTTACCAATTGTAATCTCCCTTGAAAGTTGGTAGGTTATGATTGCAATGTTTGTTTGATCGTAACGTTGGTCTTAATGTTTGTGCCATCCAGTTTAGATTTTTAAATACAGATTGCAGAATCCAGATGTGATGTTAACTTCTTTATGAAAGATGACAGCCTATGTACTATTTGTTTATGCAGAAATAAGTCTTTCCCCCGGTTTATACTTTCTAATGTCTGTTTCACATTTAGTACCATCTGTCCAGTATTGCTGTAGGATTAACTGCATAGAAGCCTGTTAAAAGTCTCATAAAGACACCACCCCTAGTAGGCCATATGATGTCCTCAGTAGTCACAATACAAGTGCTGCATCTATACTGTTTAACGTTTCCAATTTTAATCCTCCTAAGAACTTAGGTTCAAGAAACGGAAGATAGGAATTTGGTAGGTTAAAAAGCAGATTTATCTTGAACGTGGTTACTGTTGTTACATTCTGTCCATCCCATTGCAGTTTTTAAACAGATAGTATAGTGTCCAAGTGTAATACTTACACCATGAAAAAATTATAGCATAGTGTTATATGTTTTTCCTGAAATAGATATTTTTAATGCTTTAAAATTTGTAATTTGTGTTTCCATTTTAGTTCCATCTGCTATACCACTGTAGCATTAGAATAAGATATTTGACAGTTCTTCGTTTACGCAAAGTTGATAGAAGATCTGATTTCGGCAGGTATTGTTATGTAAAGGTTCCTTACACAACCTATCAAAATCAACAGTTTTGCAATCTGGTTGCGTTAAGTAAATAAATTGCTCTGAATTAATTTCTGCAGCTGATCTAGGAGAACAATTTTCACACTCATGATTTCATGAGTAACTGAGTCCAAATAAGTTCTCAAAAGGTACTGTCTTTTCTTTTGAAATAGCAAAGATAACCATTTGAAAATTCTTGTGCATCTGCTTGAGTGTTTTGGGTAAAGTGTATCGATCATTGCACACATCTACAAGGTCTTGTATGTGAGATGCACTATGTCTTTTACTTCTATTGCTGCACAGATGTTCTAACTAGGGGTGGGCGGTGAACTCCGTTCCACTGGTGGAGTTCATGGAGTTTTGGCACTCTGCACTCCAAGGGGAGCATGGAGCTTGGAAAAAAATATACTCCAGGTGGCTGTGGAGTGGAGTTCACTGGTGCGCTGCTCACCCACCCCTACCCCTCAAAACCAAAGTTCAAAACACCCACGTAGTAGCTGAGTCCACCCCTGTGTGTGCAAAATACATAGATTCAGCCCCAGGACATGCCTCACAGACTGCAAGTAGCGGGCTAAGAATAACGCTACATGGCACCCAGAAAGTGGAGTTCCCGGAAGAGAGACTCTTGTATCAGCTGCTCTTTCCCACCTGGCTGCTGGGCCAGTGGAGAGACAGAGATAGCCCTCCTGCTGCCTAGAATGCACCGACCGGCCGCCACTGCTGTTTTTCACCTGGAGGTCTTCATCAGAGTCTGCATGGTGCTCATCAATGTCCAGGGTAAGCTGTCTCTCATCTCTCTGCTCACCAACCCCTACAAATATCAGGTGCTGTAGGCATTTTGAATCTCACTGACAGTAGGTGGTGCTCATTCATAGCTCAACTACACAGCTTCCTTGCTAATTTCACTTTTCATTTTTCATTTCTTCTACTCTTTTTTCCTTTGTGACAAAATACAATAAAAAACGGCAATGACACCAAAAATTCAATGCGTGCGGCCCATGACTTTCCAAAGGAAAATGGAAAACCTGGCTTCCCTTTACACTAAGCCCAAAATAAAGACACCATTTGCCCTAACACAGCCAAGGGGACTCCTGCCTAAGGCATTGCTTTCTGCCAGTGGAGCTGCTGCAAGCTGCAGCTGCAAGCTGCTGCTGAGTGGCTGCACCACCACAAGCACCAGCTCCATTTCCAGGTCCCCCTCCTTTCACTGTCCTCAGCAGCCTGGGACCAGGGGGAAGATGAAGGCAATGAGCCAGGTCACTGGCAATGGGGATCCTAGACTCAGACAGCATTCAGACCCTCATCTCAGTTCCTCTTCTATGCGCACACAGGGCTAGCACTGGGCCTGAACAATATTTACCCATGGGAGGGAAGCAAACTTGCAGTCAGAGCTTCACTTGAAAAGAACCTGTCTCTGCAGACTCCCAGGAAAAGGAAGTGATGTTATGGGGTATGGTGTTGAGGTCAGCAGGGAGAGCTGGAGACCGAGTGAGCATCAGCTGCTGAGTGATAGTTGTGCAGCCACCACCATATAGAGATGTGTGTGGCCTGATGAGTGCCTTAAATCCCAGTAGGAAGCACGGCTATGCACTTTTTGAAAATGCCCAGCTGCTGGTGGTGAGCTGGTTCACTGCTGCTAGTGCTGGGCCCTAAAGAAGGGTATCCTGAGCCTATGTGTAAGTGCAGAAGAAGCGAGTGCAAGGCTGCTGCAAGGTGTGCTCGGCCATCCATAGCAAGTTTGTGAAGGACAGTTGGTGAAGGGAAATGTGTCCGTAGGACTGGATGGTATACTGCCGCATGTAGAACTCCGCAGAATTTCACTGAGTTTTTAGATAACTAGACGAAGTAGATTTCCATGAACCCTTCCCACCGTTAGTTCTAGCAAAGCAAACAGTGCAGAGAACATTCTCTTGTCTTTTCTCTGTTCAATTGCATAAACAACATGAGGTAAAGTGAAAAGTGCATTGAGAACCACATGGGAATAGCAGTTGACAACAGAGGTGTTTGACAACTGGTAACTAACATCTTCAACATTGTCATTTTTTTTCTTAATAAGCTAATTTTTTACACTTCCTCTCAAAAACATAGGTACAATCCTTTGAATGCTTTCCTTTCAGGCAGATGGGAGGTTTTTCATTGTGGATACTGTCTTAAATGAGGAACATGAACACTTCTCAATCAGTTGTGCTCTTTGACATAACTTGAACCAGCATTTACTTAACTATTGTCACTGCGTACAAGATACAAACTGGACAATGTTCCAACTCATGGTAAGGCTACATATGACATACCTTCCTTAAAAAGACAGTAATAATATTAATGAATGCTAAATTTATGCTTAAACCTTCAGATTTATGAATAGTTACAGCATATGTGTCACAAGCCACTCACCTATATTTCCCAGGTTGTTTTGATGGGGTGAGTATAGCCTCAACTACCTCTCGGGTCTGGCCACGGTTGCAGTTATTCTTTTAGCTAAGAGCTGAACCAGGTGAGGCCCCAAAGGGAAGGGGAGTTGAGAGGAGAAAGAGAGAAAACATGAACCACTCAGTTCTTAGCACTACTTCTTATTGAGGCAGGGACTGGTGGACAGGATAAGTTGTAACGTGCATCGGCCCTCTTGGTTAGCAGGACTCCAGCAAGGAAACAGGTCTGGAAAAAGAGGCTCAATTAGTTTACTAGCATGTAGGCTGTTCTGAACACAGCTTTGATTTCATGCCACAAAACATAGCACATCAAAGGAAATACAGGTTAGAGTACCTAAAATCTCACAGGGGCTTTCATTGCATATAATGACTTTTGTTCCATACAGCACATAAAGCAATCAAAGTTTTCAGACACTATACTTTAGTCTCTCACTAAATCTGGTCTCTTGTTCCTGCACAGCAGCCAAGAAAGTCTTGATTAGCAATAACAATCAATTATTTATTTAACAATATAAAATCAAGAATTTTTCAAGAGACAATTGTTTGCAAACAACACAAAACAGTAAATTGAAGCCCAAAGGACCGAATAAGCCATACAGTGTTTGTGCTGGTTAGTTGTTCATCAAACTTAGCACAATGTGAGTCCACGGATTTATTACACCTGAGTTTTTGTCCCTTTTCCTTCTTCCTGCAGATCAGGAGCCATAGAGCCTGAGGCTGCGTGGAGTATGGTTGCCGGGAAACGCGTCCCCCAGGGAACCGATGCTGCAGAAAGACCCCAGTCGAAGGAGGAAAAGTCCGCTGCCAGGCTACAGGAGGTAGTGATTAATCAAGGATGAGTCATGTTTTCTTCCAATTGCAGTGATTAACCAACGATGAGTCATGCTGTACCATGAGGGAGTAGGGTTGCAACAATATGCTAGAGAAACTGGGAACTGCTTCCTCTGAACATAGGGAAGTGTGCAACAGACCTTCCAAACTGTTTTACACCATTAACCTGATCAAATTAGATATTCAACCTCATTCCCATCAGGAAACAAAATGAAATCAATTACTTTATCCGTAGCATTATTAACTAATCCCTCTTCAACATTTAAATTACGCTGCAAAAATATTCTATAGTTTTTGCAAACATGTAACCACATTTTCAATCCTGCAGTTCTGGAAACAGATTTTGTCCAATGAATCCAATTTGTCTTTTAGTTTTTCACATAGGAGTACTGTTACACCCTGGCGTTCCATTTTGTCAATTGCTGTAACTTCCAAAATGTCTTCTTTCTCCAGTTTTAGTAATTGTTTGTTAAAAAAGGAGCACGCCTGAAGTATAGGTATTAGGCAGATGATGGATTTCCCTTTTTCAATGAAATTGAACATGAGCTGTGCTGCTGTCTAATTTGTAGGGTAGAATTTCTTTATAAGTCAACTTTCTAAGCAATGTTTCCCCTCTTTTGTGAGAACTCATACTCTAATATCTTTCAGAATATTTCCATATTCCAAGTCAAATGCTTGATGTATATTCCTAAGTAGTTCTTTGTATTGGAAGTTTAGCCAAATGTTTACATTTCCAATACTTCCCAAGGAATTCCAAGTTTCATCATGGAGAAGTGTCTTGAACACAGGCTGTCTTTTGATGGGGTTTAGTTGTAGTAGCTCACCGAACACAATTAAGTGCTTCTCTCCAAACAGTGCTTAAACAGCCTGTTTTTTTAATCTGTTGCATTCTAAAGTGTACAAAGGCAAGCTTTAAGTTTCAGACCATGTTCACCTCATCAATTATTAAAACTTTCAATTTCTTCAGTACTCTTGAGACTTCATCACAAGCTTCAGCAGATACCTTTTGACACTCCAGTTTGTTGTCATGTTCTACAGGTAGCATAAGTAATTGAATTTAAAGTAATTCCTTTAATGTTGTGTGCAGCTAATCAAGTTGGTGCTGTTACTATACAAGACAAGTTCGAGTCTGTAGTCCTCTATACTCAAGAAGTGAGAACTTCAATTACAAAAGGTTTTCACAGTGCCAGCTCAACTGCTGACATATGATAGTATTGGCTTAAATTATGAGCATTTACATTTATTCTTCTCATGGGGGAACCTATGCTCTATTTTCTCTTTTACCTCCATATATATTTCTTTCTGTTTTTCGTTTAGTTGTTCAACTAACTGCTCCAACTCAATACTTTCTTGTCTTCCTTGTTGCATTTCAGTCTCCACCTCATTCATGGCTACAGCAGCTTTATTTTCATTTTCAATAATTGGGTGCCCAAGAGGATGTTGACTTAGAAGTCCTGAACTTTGGCTGCTTTGTGAACTGTCCTTAGCTATCCAAGCAGCAATTGTTTCTTCCTGTTCAATCTCATCGTTTAGCATTTTCAGGTATTTGGGAAATACTGGACTCTGAATGCTGTCTTTCAGAGTGTTGATAGAATCTTGAAAGAAGGCAATGTGCCCAAGTAACTCTGACTCAGAATGCCAAGACTTGAACAGTTGTAAAAGTGCCAAATAGAAAAAATCTTTTATCAGGATTTCGCAACTAAGCTTTCTGTGGTTAATTAGACTTCCTTTTGTGTGTTGTACCAGACAACTGTCACAACCAACTACTGCATATTTCTTTTCATGTAAATTTTTTGTTACATTGTTTCTATCTCCACAGTGTTGAAGTATTTCATAAGGGCACACGTTTTCAAGATGTGGACTCCTTCGTGGATAGTAACTGTCCAACATATTTGTTTTCACAATGTCTGTATTTTCCGGGTTGAATTCAGCTAGATACTGGATTTCTGGGAAAGACTTCAACACTTTATTTTGCATGCTTGCAAGGTCTAGACTTACCCAAACATTTCCCCTTGACTTTGTGTACAAACTGGCTGAGCTCAACAGATCACAGCAATCTTAGGAACATATCTCCCTGAGCGAAAGAAGTTTCTAACTGAAGTTGTACAATTCCATGGTTAGAGACTTTTCAGCAAAAATCTCCTCCCACATCTCCTTCATCTCTGTCTTCTCTGATTTTGTTACGTAGGAAGTCACATAACCAGCAACAGTGATGCAGGTGTCTACCACAAATTGTATATCCATATTGGCATTCCACATTTTGAGAACCGCAGGATTATAGTCATTAATATAATTTGAGGCCTCTCTTCTTCTGAGATTGTATGTGTTTTTCTGTGATTTTTGAGTCACTATGTATGTCTCATTGCAGATAAAAAAACGTTCACTCTTCCTTTGGTAAAAGTTTCCTTTAGTCCTGACAGTACTTGCCACATCTATGTGTCTGACATTTGGTATAAATGACTAAGGGCCTGATTTAGAGTTTCGTGGTGGAGTTACTCCATCACAATGGTGACAGATATCCCATCTGCAGAAATATAAATCCCATTATATTGTATGGGATCCTATGGCCAAACTCTAAATCAGAATTTAAATTTGCACCCAAACGCTCTTTATTCAGTATTTATTTAATGAGCACTGTGACTTCGCATTATTTTTTGTTCCCTTCCCCCCATGCTCTTGTAGCTCTGTTACCATGGTCACCAAATTTGAAATATTCTCTGCTAGCTGTGGGTCAGAAGTTCACAACACTCTCTGAGAGCAGCATACTAACTTTAAAACCAACTGTAGCAGGTGTGGTTGAGTGTTTGGAATTATGCGCATATCTCAAACACCATTACTTTGATGTTATTTCTCCAAAGCTAATCACACATCTACTTACTTGTAACTCAATATCACGAATATGATCATTTGCATTTTATGTGTTATCCTCAATTTTAACTGCCTTTCATTTTAAATCTCTATCATTCAGCTGTAGCCTTCTCCTGTGTGGTATTCCAGCTTCCCTCCAAAATGCTCAGAGTGTGGATTGTGGGTCAGAGATCTGTGTTATGGGCCAGAGAGAGTGCTAGAAAAAGAGGTATTGGCAGTGGCCTGGGTTTACCTAATGTGGATATTACTTGGGTTGGCCCGCACTACCTCCCTGGTGCACTACCTCCCTGGTGCGGGTCACGACCAGTGGCTGACACCGGGGAGGCAGTTTGAAAATCCTCGGGTGTGTCGCACCCGATAATTGTCTTTTTTGTTTTCATCCCACGACCCCCACCCGCCCCTTTGTGACGTCAGCGCGTCGCAAGGCGCGCTGACATCACACTGTTGTTTTCCCCATCGGAGCAGGAAGCGGCCGAAGGTCCACTTCCTGCTCTGATGGGGAAAATGGCCCCAAACGGCCTTACCCACGTTCGGGAAGGCCTCGTATGAAAGGGGAGACTCTCCCCTTTCATACGAGGCCTTCCTGAACGTGTTTCCTGGCCCCCGATCGCAGCACAGCTGCGATCGGGGGCCAGGAAACTTCACTAGACGCCAGGGATTTCACTTGGGGGGTCCGCCCCCCTAGGAAAACGGGCCGCCCCCCAAGGGGGCCATATTTAAAAAATTTAATGTTGGGGCCCCCTGGGGGGCGCGATCGTGCGCGATTGCGCCTCCCCCAGGGGCTATTTAGTGCCATAAAGAAGCGCAGAAGGTTTATATGACTACTGCAAAGAGAAAATCTGTATTTTAAGTAAATAGCTGAGTACGTTAGTAAAGTCAGCCACTACCTGCGCTATAATACAAATGAAATGTAAGTGCGGGGTGGGGGGTGGCTATGGAGAGATGATGAGCACGTTTGCTGGGTGGTAATGAGGGAATCCGAGGAGGAAGACATGGGAGTGGGAGCACCAATAATGATTGTTGGACTGGGCGCAGGAGGTGCTAAAGACTGTGACGAATGGTATGTGACAAGGTGTTTGAGTGTCTTGAAAGAACGTGCTGATTGAGGGAAGAAGCGCAGGTAAGGTGGCCTCTACTGTTGCACGTATCACACACACACACCAGCAATTTTGTGACTGTCTATGTAGGCTAGTGTTTTAGAGCAACAGTTTAGCAAATAGCAGAGATGGCATCTTGATGGATGACTGCTGTTGACGTCACTCTGGTTACAGAGGACAGCTCTGACATAGGATCAGAGACTGAGACAGCAGATACTGAGACAGCATCTGAGGGATAGGACAATGGCGCAGACTCTGTGAGTGATTTTTCAGTTGGAAGAGTCCCATTGGATAACTCCTGCCAGTAAATTGTGAGGGAGGTGATGAGGGCAGTCCTGTTGTCCCTTCGCAAGCACAGTCTGTGCAACAGGGCAATAGTGGGTTAGCCCAACCCAGAGAGCAGGTGAATGTGGGGGCAAGCACAGAGAGGGTGCTCTCTTGGGAGCTCCCCAATTTAGTTCAGCCCCGAATTCCACTGCCCAAATTGTATTGTGGAGACATCAAAATTATCTATCACAAAACAAACTGGTTTTGTAAGGCAGGCACCTGTGTTTTTGGTCCTGAGTTCGGCGGCTATATAGGGAAACATACTGAACCCAAACTTTTCTGGAAACTAGACATCCGGGGGAGTCCACAGACGTGTGACTTATGTGGATTCCCCAAAGTTTTCTTACCCAGAATACCCTGCAAAGCTTAAATGTTGAATAAAAACTCTATTTTTCTTGCATTTCTGTCACACAAACTACAGGAATATGCTGCGATCCACAAAATTGCTATCACCCAGTGATTCCTCATCTGTCCTGATAAAAACACTACCCCACTTGAGTGCCTATTCCTAGTGCCTGTGTAAGGAATGGATCACCCCAGGGTCAACAGTTGCCTCATGTAAGTACCAACATTGACTGTTGTGTGATCTATTCCTCTCGCGGGCACTAGGCCTACCCACACAAGCGAGGTACCATTTTTATCGGGAGACTTGGGGGAGTGCTGGATGGAAGGACATTTGTGTCTCCTCTCAGATTCCAGAACTTTCTGTCACTGAAATGTGAGGAAAAAGTGTTTTTTTGGCCACATTTTGAGTTTTGCAAAGGATACTGGGTAACAGAACCTGATCAGAGCCCCACAAGTCACCCCATCTTGGATTCCCCTAGGTGTCTAGCTTTCAAACCTGTGCATGTGTGCTAGGTTTCCCTAGGTGCCTGCTGAGCTAGAGGCCAAAATCCACAGCTAGGCACTTTGCAAAAAACAGCTCTGTTTTCTTTGTCAAAATGTGATGTGTCCACGTTGTGTTTTGGGGCATTTCCTGTCGTGGGCACTAGGCCTACTGCCACAAGTGAGGTATCATTTTTATCGGGAGACTTGGGGGAACACTGGGTGGAATGAAATTTGTGGCTCCTCCCAGATTCCAGAACTTTCTGTCACCGAAATGAGAGGAAAAAGTGTTTTTTTGGCCACATTTTGAGGTTTGCAAAGGATTCTGGGTAACAGAACCTGATCAGAGCCCCACAAGTCACCCCATCTTGGATTCCCCTAAGTGTCTAGTTTTCATAACTGTGCAGGTTTGCTAGGTTTCGCCCACTGCCTGCTGAGCTAGAGGCCAAAATCCACAGTTAGGCACTTTGCAAAAAACAGCTCTGTTTTCTTTGTCAAAATGTGATGTGTCCATGTTGTGTTTTGGGACATTTCCTGTCGCGGGCACTAGGCCTACCCCCACAAGTGAGGTATCATTTTTATCAGGAGACTTGGGGGAATGCTGGGTGGGAGGAAATTTGTGGCTCCACTCATATTCCAGAACTTTCTGTCACCGAAATGTGAGGAAAAAGTGTTTTTTGGCCATATTTTGAGGTTTGCAAAGGATTCTGGGTAACAGAACCTGATCAGAGCCCAACAATTCAGCCCATCCTGGATTCACCTAGGTGTATAGTTTAAAAAAATGTGCAGGTTTTGTAGGTTTCCCTAGGTGCCGGCTGAGCTAGAGGCCAAAATCTACAGCTAGGCACTTTGTAAAAAACACGTCAGATTTCAATGTAAAAATGTGATGTGTCCATGTTGCCTTTCCTGTCACGTGCATTAGGCCTACCCACGCAAGTGAGGTACCATTTTTATCGTGAGACTTGGGGGAACACAGAATAGCATAACAAGTGTTATTGCCCCTTGTCTTTCTCTACATTTTTTCCTTCCAAATGTAAGACAGTGTGTAAAAAAGACTTCTATTTTAGAAATGGCCTGTAATTCACATGCTAGTATGGGAACCCCGGAATTCAGAGATGGGAAAATAACCACTGCTGCTCAATACCTTATCTTATGCCCATTTTGGAAATACAAAGGTTTTCTTGACACCTATTTTTCCCTCTTTATGTTTCAGCAAATGAATTGCTGTATACCCGGTATAGAATGAAAACCCATTGCAAGGTGCAGCTCATTTATTGGCTCTGGGTACCTAGGGATCTTGATGAACCTACAAGCCATATATATCCCTGCAACCAGAAAAGTCCAGCACATGTAACAGTATATTGCTTTAAAAAATCTGGCATTGCAGGAAAAAGTTACAGAGTAAAACGCTGAGAAAAATTGATGTTTTTTTCAGCTCAATCTCAATTATTTTTTTCAGCTGTTATTTTCTGTAGGAAAACCTTGTAGGATCTACACAAATGACCCCTTGCTGAATTCAGAATTTTGTCTACTTCTCAGAAATGCTTAGCTTTCCGGGATCCAGTATTGGTTTCACACCCATTCCTGTCACTAACTGGAAGGAGGCTGAAAGCACCAACAATAGTAAAAATGGGGTATGTCCCAGTAAAATGCCAAAATTGTGTTGAAAAATGTGGTTTTCTGATTCAAGTCTGCCTGTTCCTGAAAGCTGGGAAGATGGTGATTTTAGCACCACAAATCTTTTGTTGATGCCATTTTCAGGGAAAAAAACACAAGTCTTCTTCGGCAGCCCTTTTTTCCTATTTTATTGAAAAAAACAAAATGTTATTTGTATTTTGGCTAATATCTTGGTCTCCTCCAGGGGAACCCAGAAACTCTGGGTACCTTTAGAATCCCTAGGATGTTTGCAAAAAAGGACGCAAATTTGGCGTGGATAGCTTATGTGGACAAAAAGGTTTGAAGGCCTAAGCGCGAACTATCCCAAATAGCCAAAAAAGGACTCAGCACTGGGGGGAAAAAGGCCCAGCAGCTAAGAGGTTAAAGTGGCATCAATTGCTGACTTTGCTTGAAAGCATTATGGATTGCCAACATCTAGACCTCAGGATTGTACACTCAGGTGGCAAAACCTTGGCATACTTACTGGGGTAGGATTGGAAATCCTAATGAAAAAAAAACGTTGGTAAATTAATGGCACTTTTTCCACACTTCCTTGGTATTTTCCAACATTTGCCAAAGACAGAATTGGAAGTGGTCAAGCGAACTCTGTCCACAGATAGACAAATCCAGGAAACATGTTCATAAAACTGTTTCTGCATTCCTCAGAGACCACAACATGGGCTCTACAGATCACAATAATGTATGCTTTGATATGGATGGTATATATGGAAATGGTGGAGTTCACTTGACAGGGAAAAGGCAAAAGGGTGTTTCTCAAGAACTTGAAAAACTGCATTCCTGTCGCTATCACCTACACATCATAAACACAAGGCTCTTTTCAGAGTCAGTCCTTTTACCCAAGCCCTATTAATTTAATTGTTGTTTTGGATCCTCCAGTTCATAGTGGATTCAGAAACCAAAAGCACTCATATGATGCGCACCAGCAACACTGAAGGAGGTGTCAGTGGATGTGGGAATGGTTATACCAGCAGATGTCTGAGTCTGTGAGTGAGTGTGAGAATGTCTGTGTGGGTGTGTGAGTGGGTGTGATAGTCTCTGTGTGAATATGAGAGTGTCTGTCTGGGTGTGTGAGTGGTTGTGAGAGCGTCTGTGTGGATGTGAGAGTTTCTGTCTGGGTGTGTAAGTGTGTGTGTGTGAGTGTCTGGGTGTATGAGTGCATGTGAGAGTGTCTGCCTGTGTGTGTGAGTGGGTGTAAGAGTGTCTGTCTGGGTGTGTGAGTGGATGTGACAGTATTTGTGTGGGTGTCAGAGTGGGTGTGAGAGTGTCTGGGTATATGAGTGGGTTTGAGAGTGAGTCTGGGTACGTGAGTGGGTGTGACAGTATTTGTGTAGGTGTCAGAGTGGGTGTGAGAGTGTCTGTCCGGGTGTGTGTGTGAGAGTGTCTGGGTTTGTGGGGTGTATGAGAGTGTGTTTCTGGGGGTGTGAGTGCATATGAGAGTGTCTGTGTGAGTGTTAGAGTGGGTGTGAAAGTATCTGTCTGGGTGTGTAAGTGGCTGTGAGAGTGCCTGTGTTGGTATGTGAATGGGTGTGAGAACCTTCTTCTGTGTGGTTGTCAGAGTGTCTGTGCGGGTTTAAGAGTGTTTTTCTAGGTGTGTGAGTGGGTGTGAGAGTGTCTGGGTGTGTAAGTGGGCATGAAAGTTTCAGAGTGGGTGTGAGTGTCTCACTGGGTGTATGAGTGTGTGTGAGATTGTCTATCTGGGTGTGTGAGTGGGCATGACAGTGTCTATGTGGGTGTGAGAGTGTCTGTCTGGATGTGTGAGTGGTTATGAGAGTGTCTGTCTGGGTGTATGTGTGGGTATGAGAGTGTGTGTGTGTGAGAAAGTGGGCGTGATAGTGTCTGTCTGGGTGTTTGAGTGAGTGTCAGAGTGTCTATCTGGGGGTGTGATTGGGTGTCAGAGTGTCTGTGTGGGTGTCATAGTGGATGTAAGAGTGTCTGACTGGGTGTATGTGTATTGTGAGAGCGTCTGTGTGTGAGAGTGAGGGAGTGAGAATGTCTATGTGGGTGTGTGAGTGGGTGTGATAGTCTCTGTGTGAATGTGAGAGTGTCTGTCTGGGTGTGTGAGTGGTTGTTAGAGTGTCTGTGTGGGTGTGAGAGTTTCTGTCTGGGTGTGTAAGTGTGTGTGTGTGTGAGTGTCTGTGTATATGAGTGCATGTGAGAGTGTCTGCCTGTATGTGTGTCAGTGGGTGTGACAGTATTTGTGTGGGTGTGAGAGTGTCTGGGTATATGAGTGGGTGTGAGAGTGTGTCTGGGTGCATGAGTGGGTGTGACAGTATTTGTGTGGGTGTCAGAGTGGGTGTGAGAGTGTCTGTCTGGGTGTGTGTGTGAGAGTGTCTGTGTTTGTGGGGGGTATGAGAGTGTCTTTCTGGGGGTGTGAGTGCGTATGAGAGTGTCTGTGGGAGTGTTAGAGTGGGTGTGAAAGTGTCTGTCTGGGTGTGTAAGTGGCTGTGAGAGTGTGTGTCTTGGTATGTGAGTGGGTGTGAGAACCTGCTTCTGTGTGGGTGTCAGAGTGTCTGTGCGGGTTTCAGAGTGTTTTTCTAGGTGTGTGAGTGGGTGTGAGATTGTATGGGTGTGTGAGTGGGCATGAAAGTTTCAGAGTGGGTGTGAGTGTCTCACTGGGTGTATGAGTGTGTGTGAGATTGTCTATCTGGGTGTGTGAGGGGGCATTACAGTGTCTATGTGGGTGTGAGAGTGTTGGTCTGGATGTGTGAGTGGGTATGAGAGTGTCTGTCTGGGTGTATGTGTGGTTATGAGAGTGTCTGTGTTTGAGAAAGTGGGTGTGATAGTGTCTGTCTGGGTGTGTGAGTGGGTGTCAGAGTGTCTATCTGGGGTGTGATTGGGTGTCAAAGTGTCTGTGTGGGTGGCATAGTGGATTTAAGAGTGTCTGTCTGGGTGTATGTGTATTGTGAGAGCGTCTGTGTGTGAGAGTGTCTGTCTGAGTATGTTAGTGGGTGTGAGAGTATCTACCTGGGGCGTGAGTGAGTGTGAGAGTGTCTGTGTCGGTGTCAGATTGGGTGTGAGAGTGCCTGGGTGTATGAGTGGGTGTGAGAGTGTCTGTCTGTGTGTGTGAGTGGGTATGAAAGCATACATAAATAATATTTTAATTTGTGTCATTGTCTGTGGATCCATTGACTTACACTGGGGCCCCTCTGAGCCCTGAGGATGGGTGTCTGGGAGGACGCAGAGGGTCAGACTCCCACCCTACACTTCCAGACCCACAGGACTCAACTGCAGAGTCCCCCAAGGATCCTCACTGACTCCCACACTGTTCAGCGTATACATGGCCCCTCTCGCTACCTTCATCAGAAGCCACAGTATGAACATTGTGTTATATGCCAATGACACACAACTCATCATTTCCCTCACCAAAGACCCGGACATGGCCAAAAAGAACTTCCACTCAGGAATGGAAGCCTTCGCCACCTGGATGACAGAAGGCTGCTGCAAGCTCAACTCCTACAAGATGAGCTCATCATCTTCGGAAACGCCACCTCAGCTTGGGACGACTCCTGGTGGCCCATATCCCTTAGTGCCCTCCCTGCACCAACTGAGCACGCCCACAACTTAGGAATCATCCTCGACCCCTCCCTATCCATGACCCACCAGGTAAACTCTGTCACCTCCTTATGCTGGCACACACTCCGCCAACTTCGGAAGCTCTTCAGATGGATCCCAGCAGACTGTCACAGGACAATCAACCACGCCTTAGTCACTAGCAAGCTCGACTACAGCAAAGCCCTCTACACCAGCACCTCAACTAGAATCATCAAAAAACTACAACTCCTCCAGAACGCTGCCGCCAGACTCATTCTGGATCTCCCTCACTGAGAACACTTCTCCCAATACCTAAGGACCCTCCACTGGCTACCGGTTGAGAAGTGAATCACCTTCAAGCTTCTCACCCACACGTACAAGGCCACACACAATGCAGGACCAGTCTACCAGAACCACTGCGTCTCCTTCCACACCCCCGCCAGATTCCTCCACTCCACCCATATGGCCCTGGCCACCATCCCTTGTATCCGCAAAACCACAGCCAGAGATGGATCCTTCATCTACACTGCAGCAAAGAGCTGGGAAAAACTCCGCCTGCACCTCAGACAAAGCCCGTTGTTCACCATCTACAGGAAGAACATCAAGACGTGGCTCTTCAGATGAGGCCCCTCCCACCCCAGCACCTTGACCCCCTCAAGGGTGAGTAGCTGCGCTTCACAAAAATAAACTGATTCATTCATTCATTGATCCGCAGATCTCATGCATGTTAAAAAAACATTTTCAGGCATTTTGTTGCCCATTACACATACTATTGCCACATCTATGACATTTAATTTGCATGCAGCTTAAGGGACCATTTCCAGATACATTAAATGGCAGCAGTAACTTTACTCTCAGGTTGCAGCAAGTCAATCAGGGCCTTGCTTTGACATGTGAATCTGTGAATCCATAGCGGATCGATCCGCAGGGGGTCCTCCTTTCTAGATACACACATTTCTTTTTCCTTTAAAATCTCAAAAGCAACTGAACGGATTTACACCAAATAACAAAAAGCAAGCTTCTTGACCAAAACCTACCTTTCGGCCAAATTTGGTGTAAATCTGTCCAGCGGTTTAGGCTGTAGTCTTGTTCAAAATTCCTATGGGAAATTGCATGGGCAAAATGCATTTTGGGACCCAGTCAGAACCGCTGGATGGAATTACACAAAATTTGGCAAGAAGATAGATCTTGGTCCTGAAAGAGTGCTTTTTTAAATTCGGTATAAATCTGTTCAGTAGTTTCGGAGTTATTAAAGAAAAAAAAGATGTATCTATGTCTAGAGACGCCAATCCACCTCGGATCCACCGCTGCTGTTCTGCGGATCCACACGCCAACAGCAATGCCATGATTAGCTGCTGCAACCTGAGAGAAAGGTTGCAGCCACAAATTTGTGAATCTGGACAAGGTTCTGAGGGGGGAATAAAGATTATAAAGATTAAGTAGCTTATAAGGGATTAGCATTTAGGTGTCCTGATCCCATGGGATTGATAGAGGGGTCTCTGAGAGAACTTCCATAGGCAAGAAATTGGCCAAAACTTGTTTTTTGGGGGCACATAAGGATCTGTGGATCCATGGCAGTGCTCAACGTGGCCCCTGTATGAATTTGCAGATTTGTGGATTGAGACCCTAATTAAAAAAAATCATACAACCACTCATGGACCCACTTACTCACACACTCGTACAACCACTCACATACCCACTCACACACCCATACAGCCACTCATACACCCACTCACACATCCATACAGTCACTGATACATCTGCTCAGAGATCCACTCACACACCCACTCACAGACCACCCAGGCACTCACATACCCACTCACACACCAAAAACAACTAGTTCCCCACCCACTCACACACATATACAGCCACTTACCCACCCACTCAGAGACCCAGAAAACCACTCACACACTGGGCCTCACAGGTTGGCTGGCTTTGAAGGCATGGCCACAGGGCCTGGCCACAGGTCATGTATTGTGGCCAATCCCCTGTGCATGGCAAAAAACAGGGCAGTGCACAGCATGGAGCTGGCTGCATGCAGTGGATCAGCACTAGAGTCTGCCTGCAGGCAATGCCTTGTGGCCAACCCCCATCTGTGCACGGCCAAATGCTGTCCGCAGCATGGGGTTGGCCAAAGGCCAGGCCCTTCAGCCAACCTCCCGCATGCAGTCAACCTTCCATTGCACACAGCGGAAAGCAATGCAGGGCGGTAGATGTATTAACATATGGTAATCCAATTTTACCTTACATTTAAAAAAATCTTAGAAATTCACTGAAAAAGCCAAAGGCTACAGGGATGTTATAGTTAGGAAATAGAATAAAAAAAACTTTAGAAACACTAAAAAATCAAAGGTCACATGGACATTAAAGGGAGGTTCAGATTAGACACACATAAAACTATAGAAATTCAGCAGTTACAGTTATCTCAAGAAACTATTACATGTGCCCTAAGTTAATGATAACTTGCCCTCTCACCATGCACTCCTAATTACCCCACATATTACATCAGTCATGACATATTCTATGACATCACTGATAATATCACTGTGTTCTGTGCAAGCCACTCACCTGAATTCTAGACGTTCTGATGGGGTGATGACAATTCCCCAATCCCAGTGAGGACTAATGTAACTGCAATGAAGAGTACATTGACCTATCGCAAGTCTTCAAGGGAAAGGGGGTTTTGGAAAGACAAAAAGAAAACATACCAGATTCTGCTTCGTGGACTGCAGAATCAGACTGCTGGACCCTGGACTGCATGTCGTGTTGGGCGTCAGGATTTCTAATTTCTCAAAATACTGGGTTCTTGGTTTTTAGAATTCTGGGCTGCAAAAGAATTACTTCATTGATACATTGAACTTGCTAAATTATACATTGTTGACAGATTGTGCATACACTCCTATAAGGCTGAACAAGTCTCTTCCTCTTTTTACAATACTTTCAGAGTCTCTGAAGCAATGTCCAAATGCAAAAGCAATCAACTTCACTCAAGGGCTTCTTAGTGTTCTGGCGTAATCTCTTGCCAATAATAGTTATGATAAACTTGCTCTATTTCCAATCTCCTAATTCTCAGGGAAGCGCTTGTTACAGGAAATACGTCTTTCCTTAATGTCTGTTTAGCGGTATCTTAGATTCCACCCAAACGATAAATCACGCTAGTTCTTACTGTCATAAATTATTTAAAAGACAGAGCTCTGTTTGTTTAATTTATGTCAACATCAGGGCAGTGCGTGCTCTACGGGCGACTAGAATGCAAAAACCCATCAATTTCAAGCTAACATAATTTATGCATTGTGCTGATCTGATCTGGTTTACTCTTAAAGACTTATGTTCAGCATGCATATAAATACTGTTCACATGCTATGTACTGCTGCAGGTTTTCAGACTGTGTCAGGGTGAGGTCCCCTTCCAGGGCCTTCTAGAAGCTTTCCCTGCAGCATGCCTGGGTGTGGTTTGTGGGCTGGGCCAAGACTCTATATAAGGGAGCCAGCCCAGCTCCACCTGCTCACTATTCAGAGGTCCCGGTGCAGAGCAGCAGCAACTTCCTGAGCTCCTGTTCCGGTGGCCTACTTTGATCCTCCAGGCCTTGCCCTTTTCACTTTAATTGGTGATCCTAGATCAGGGCGGTAAGACGGATGTCAGGCTGGGCCCCCGACCCCGTTATCGAAGACTCTCGAGTTCTTGGGCCTAATCTTTGCATGATAAACAATTTTACTCTTGTGCGTGGGAATGTGCGCTTGGTCGTTTCGTAGCATTTGCATGCTGATACTCGAAGCGGCAAGACGCGTGATTCTTTGCTTGTATGTTAACTCTTGATATACATTGTGCACTACCATTTTATGGCATGTACAAGGTAGCATTCGAATCTGCAAGACGCGCAATTCTTTTCTCGTGCTTAATTCATGTTATTCATTGTGCACTACCATTCCTTGGCAGTTACATGGTGGCATTCGAATTGGCAAGACGCGCGATTCGTTTTCTTGTGCTTTAACCCTTGATATTCATTGTGCGCTACCATTCCTTGGCAGTTACATGATGGCATTCGAATTGGCAAGACGCGCGAAACGTTTTCTTGTGCTTTAACCCTTGATATTCATTGTGCGCTACCATTCCTTGGCAGTTACATGGTGGCCTTCGAATCGGCATGATGCAAAATTATTTTCTCGTGCTTAATTCATGTTATTCATTGTGCGCTACCATTCCTTGGCAGTTACATGGTGGCCTTCGAATCGGCAAGACGTACGATTCGTTTTCTTGTGCTTTAACCCTTGATATTCATTGTGCACTAACATTCTTTGGCAGTTACATGGTGGTACTCGAATCGGCAAGACGCGAGATTCATTTCCTGTTGTAATTCATGTTACTCATTGTACGCTACCATTTCCTGACATTTATTTGGTGACATTCGAATCGTCAGGCCGCGCAATTCCTTTTCTGTGTTTAAAAACACGGTGTTCATTATGCGCTACCATTTTAAGGCATTTACTTGGTGGCTTTCGAGTTGGCAAGTCGCGTGATTTATTCCTCGAGTCTAATCTGTGTTATTCATGGTGCACAATCATTCTATGGTATTTACTACCCATATAAAAATCTGCAATGTGCGCAATTCATGTTCCAGCAATTTGAGAGAACAAAAAAGCCAGAGTTCTAGATATAATGTTGTGTGTTCCTAATATGTTTCTCAAACACGATTCATATGATGGTTTATAAATCATTCAGATTGTTTCCTGATTCTCATGCAAAGAATAATACTTGAATTTGAAAGTTGCATTTAACCTTTCTTGATTCCCTCACAGGTATCCAGTCATCTTGAAGCCTAGTCATTTTAAGTATATCCTTAAGTTGTCCATGTTTTCAGAATGACAATGCTTAGAGTCATAGCCTAGTATTGATTCATATGATGTAATCTTGATATTGTGTGTTTTAACCTTTTTTCTTCCTACAGGTCTCCTTCCCAGCTGTTCCCTTTCTTATACCCCATTTCCCCACTTGGACTCTCTTAGACTCTGTGACAATTCAAACCAGAGTTTTTGAGCTGTCTTGTGGTGGAAGTGTTGGGAACGTGCACAGACTCCGAGGATCTGGTGACTCTGACAGAATAGTGAGCCCACAAATTATTATCCTCCTGGTTTGTGTATGTTCTCAGTATGGCCACACTGGACGAGCTAGTCAAGGCCATCACTCAGCTCCAAGCAGAGATGGTATCATCAAAAGATTTTGCAACTAGCCTAGTTGAGAGAGTGAGTAAGTTACAGGATAAGTTAAAAAAGAAGGAACAAAATCCCCCAGGTGTGTCTTGGTCAGGTCCTTCTTTTCAGACTTCTGGAGGTAATCCGACAAACATTTCCCTCAATGTTCCTTCAGCCATTCCTTTAACTCCCCCAGAACGTTTCTCAGGTGATCTGTTGAAAGCGCAACCTTTCCTGGTTCAAGTGGAATTACACTTCACCTGCAGACCACATACTTTCCCCGACGCCCAGTCAAAAGTAGCTTTCTTATTATCATATCTGTCTGGAGATGTAGCTACCTGGGCTATCCCTCTTGTGTGTAAAGATAGTCCCCTGTTGTACAAATGGAGAAATTTTGTTCGTGAGTTTGAGTGAGTTTTTGATCGTAGAACTGTAACACTGTCAGCAGATCGTTAATTATTAGACTTACGCCAAGGGAATCAGGACTTAGTGTCATATTTAGCCAACTTTAATTGGCTGGTCGCTGAGACATCCTGGCCTGGAGAAAAACAAGCGGCCTTGTTCTACAAGGGACTCAAAGAGGAGCTAAAAGATATCCTAGCTCAAATCGACCCGCAACCTACAGACTGTCAAGAATTGATAAACCTTATCTTGAGGCTTGATCATCCTTTAACAGAACGAAAAGGAACACGCAAAAAGACTGAAAAATATTCCTGCCGTGTTCACGATAATAGAGACTCAAGAACTCCAAAAGAAAGAACGCCAGAACCGATGGATATTGGAACCATCAGGAGACCTTTGACCAAAGATGAAAAGGACCTACGTAGAAAGAATGGACAATGTCTCTATTGTGGGGGTAAGGGACATTTTGCCAAAGATTGTCCAATCAAACCAAAGCAAAAACGAGGTCCAGTTCGGAAGGTTGCAGCCAATGCACAAGTCGAGTCGGAAAACTAAAGCACCCAAGATGCAGAGAAGGGTTGCTCTTGGGTGTCACCGTGGACCTTTCAGAATCTAGACATCTCAAACTGAGAATAAGAGTTCAGGTTAAAAAAAGACCTATTTCAAGAAGGCTCTAGTCGATTCTGGGGCTACCAGGAACTTTGTTGATGCCCAATTGGTTCGTGCATGGGGGATCCCATGTATTGAAAAGAAGACCCCAGAAATCATCCAGGCAGACGACGGAAAACTCTTGACTGGAGGTCCGGTAACTCTTCAAACTGTCCCCTTGTCGGTGATTTGTGAGGATAAAAATCAAAGAAAGAAACATAAAGAGAAACTCATCCTTGACGTGATCCATGCTCCCCAGTATGGAATTATCCTTGGTTTACCATGGTTAACTCATCACAATCCAGAGATTAATTGGGCAGAACGAAAGGTCGTGTTCTCATCTGTGCTATGTAAAGAACAATGCCTCCAAAAGATTCAAGTATCAAAAGTTTGCAACTCTTACATAGCTACTGCCACGGAGAAAGAGGTTCAATTGCCCAAACAGTATTCATCTTACGAAGATGTATTTGATGAGAAAGAAGCAGAGAACTTACCTTCTTATAGATCTTATGACTGTCAAATTGATCCAGTCCCAGGTGCGATACTTCCCAACTGTCGTGTATATGCCCTGTCAGAACATGAAAATCAACATTTATGAAAATATCTAGATCAATTCTTGGTGAATGGTTTCATTCGCCCTTCTAAGTCTCCTGCAGCTTCTCCTTTGTTTTTTGTTCCAAAGGCAAATGGAGAACTTCAAACTTGTATTAACTATAGGGGATTGAACAAAGTCACCATCAAGAATAAATATCCTTTGCCCCTAATTCCGGTCTTACTGGAGCAAGTAAAGAAAGCAAAAATCTACACGAAGCTTGATCTTCGAGGTGCTTATTATTTGGTCAGAATGACAGAGGGTGACGAATGGAAAACAGCATTCAAGACAAGATATGGCCTTTTTGAATACACCCTCATGCCTTTTGGTATGTGTAATGCTCCAGTAGCATTTCAATTTTTCTTGAATGACGTTCTTAGAGAATACCTCGACATATTTGCCATAGTCAACATCGATGACATTTTTATCTACTCAGACAATGAAAATGAACATGTCCAATATGTCAAGAAAATTCTTGCAGCCCTTCGAAAGCACCATTTATATTGTAAACTAACAAAGTGTGAGCTTCATGTTACCATAGTTGAGTTTTTGGGGGTTATCCTTACCCCTCAAGGTATGGTGATGGCAGAAAAGAAAGTAAAGGCTGTAACTGATTGGCCCACCCCAAAGACTGTTCGTGATATGCAATGTTTCCTGGGGTTTGCAAATTTTTACCGGAGGTTCATAAATCATTTCTCCCAGACAGTGGCTCCAATCACTAAGTTATTAAGAAAGAAGAAGAAATGTGTATGGTCCCCAGAAGCTGACCAAGCCTTTTTCAACTTTGAAAGAGGCTTTCTCCACTGCCCCAGTCTTGACTCATCCTGACGCGGATCGACCCTTCATAGTGGAAGCTGATGCTTCAGATGTGGCAATAGGAGCAGTCTTGTCGCAACGAAACAAGGACACTGGTCAACTTCATCCTGTAGCTTACATGTCTCGGAAGTTCAATGAAGACGAACAGTACTATGTCATTGCTGAAAAAGAGCTTCTGGCGATTCGTGACGCCTTTAAAGAATGGAGACATCATTTGTTGGGTGCCAAATATACTGTCACAGTATATACTGATCATCGCAATCTTCAGTTCATGAGATCCGCCAGACTTTTGACTCCTCATCAATTACGCTGGATGCAGTTTTTTGCCAAATTTGATTTTGTGGTAACCTTCCAGCCTGGTAAAGACAATCTCAAAGCTGACGCCTTGTCCCGCCAAGAGTCTACCACGTTGCCTGCAGTTCAAACCTCCAGAGCTATCATTGCTCCCGACAAAGTCCTATGTATCATAAAAACTGAAGATTTCTTTTAAGACATCCGCAATTCTTTCACTGTTGAGAAAGGGCAGACATGGGCCCACGCAGATCCAAAAAGGTCAATCAAACAAGGATTACCTTTTCATGACGCTCGTTTATTCGTGCCCACTACCAAACTTCGCAAGATAGTGTTTCATTGGTTGCATGTTATACCTACGGCAGGTCATCCAGGTACTCCTAAAACTCTTGAATTAATCCAATGCTATTTTTGGTGGCCTACCCTAACAAAAGATGTTAAAGCGATGGTAAACAACTGCAAAGTCTGTGCTCGCACTAAAACGAGTCATTCAAAACCGAAAGGGTTGTTGCATCCACTCCCAACCCCAAGTCAACCGTGGGAGCACATTTCTTTAGACTTTATTACCGGTCTACCAGTGGTTCAAAACATTCAGTAATTCTGGTGGTAGTAGATAGTCTCACCAAATATGGACATTTCATTGCCTGTAAGAAATTGCCCACCTCCAGTGAACTGGCAACTATTTTACTGACTAGAGTGGTTCGTTATCATGGACTGCCAAAAATGATCCTCTCCGATCAGGGTTACAATTTGCCTCCAATTTCTGGAAGACATGGTGTAAAACACTCCAAGTGACATCTGCACTATCTACTAGCCACCATCCTCAAACAGATGGTCAAACGGAGAGACTAAGGGGCATATTTATACTCTGTTTGCGCCGAATGTGCGTCAAAAAATTTGACGCAAAATCGGCGCAAACCCTGCCCCATATTTATACTTTGACGTCCGACCCCGCTGACGTCAAAATTCCACCATGTGCGTCATTTTTTGGAAGGGGGAACCAGCCTTGCGTTAATTATATGCAAGGTAGGTGTTCCCTTCCAAAAAATGACTTTAAGGCCTGTGCCCCATATTTATACTCTGACGTCATTTTGACGCAGAGGAGGGGGTGGGCCTTGAAAAACGACGCACAGCCTGATGGGCGCCGTTTTTTAACGCCTGGGTCAGGGCAGGCGTTAAGGGACCTGTGGGCTCGGAAGGAGCCCAGAGGTGCCCTCCCCTGCCCCCAGGGACACCCCCTGCCACCCTTGCCCACCCCAGGAGGACACCCAAGGATGGAGGGACCCATCCCAGGGAAGGAAAGGTAAGTTCGGGTAAGTATTTTTTTCCGAATTTTTTTGTGGCATAGGGGGGCCTGATTTGGGACCCCCTACATGCCACTATGCCCAATGACCATGCCCAGGGGACATAAGTCCCCTGGGCATGGCCATTGGGCAAGGGGGCATGACTCCTGTCTTTGCTAAGACAGGAGTCATGTCAATGGAGGTTGGGCGTAAAAAAAAATGGCGCAAATCCGGTTTGAGGCCTGAATTTTGCCTCAGACCTGACTTGCCCCATTTTTTGACGCACAACCCCCATTTTCCCATACGCCGGCGCTGCCTGGTGTGAGTGATTTTTTTTTGACGCACACCAGTCCGCAGCTCCGGCTAACGTCATTCCATAAATAAGGCGCCCGCATGGTGCGTTGGAATGGCGTTAGCCGGCGGTAAAATTTTTGACACACAACTGCGTTGGTGCAGTTGTGCCTCAAAAAGTATAAATATGGGCCAAAATCAGACCTCGAAGAAACATCTACGTGCTTACGCAGAAAAAGCACTTCATTCTTGGACATCAATGCTCTGGTTAGCTGAGTTAGCCTACAATAACTCATTCCACATTTCTACTGGCGTTACACCTTTTTTTGGCTTGTTTGGCTATCACCCTGACACCTTGCCCATCACAATCCCTCAAGAAAGTCCTCTTACGCCAGCTGTGTCAGAAACCATTCAACATTTGCATCAAACCCATAAATTGATTCAACAGCATTTAGAAAAGGCAAAACAAAAATGCAAAAAGCATTATGACAAGAAACATTGTGAGGGACCGCAGTATCAACCAGGGGCCAAAGTGTGGCTTTCCACAAAACATATAGACTTCAAGAAGAAGCACATGTTCAACCCCAAATTCATAGGTCCTTACACTGTCCTTCAGCAAATCAATCCTGTGACCTGTAAACTGCAATTGCTGAGATCATTACGAATTCATCCAGTGTTCCACACTTCCCTCTTGAAAAAAGCAGTCCAAAAGGTCCGCCCTCATCCAGCTCCAGTTCTAGTACAGGGAGAAGAAGAATACGAAGTCAAGAAAGTGTTGGATTGAAAACTAAGAGGGCATAACCTATGGTACTTAATCCCATGGAAAGGTTATGGCCCTGAAAGTAACTCATGGGTTTCTGCATCTGATATCCATGCTCCAGTACTTGTGAGGCGTTTTCATCGTCTCAATCCAGACAAACCAAGCCCTAGAGCGCGTCTGGGAGAGGGGAGTACTGTCAACATAAGGGCAGTGCGTGCTCCACGGGTGACTAGAATGCAAAAACCCAACAATTTCAAGCTAACATAATTTATGCATTGTGCTGAGATGATGTTGTTTAACCTTTTGCATTGCAGAGTTTAATCTTAAAGACTTATGTTCAGCATGCATATAAATACTGTTCACATGCTATGTACTGCTGCAGGTTTTCAGACTGTGTCAGGGTGTGGTCCCCTTCCAGGGCCTTCTAGAAGCTTTCCCTGCAGCATGCCTGGGTGTGGTTTGTGGGCTGGGCCAAGACTCTATATAAGGGAGCCAGCCCAGCTCCAGGTGCTCACTATTCAGAGGTCCCGGTGCAGAGCAGCAGCAACTTCCTGAGCTCCTGTTCCGGTGGCCTACTTTGATCCTCCAGGCCTTGCCCTTTTCACTTTAATTGGTGATCCTAGATCAGGGCGGTAAGACGGATGTCAGGCTGGGCCCCCGACCCCGTTATCGAAGACTCTCGAGTTCTTGGGCCTAATCTTTGCATGATAAACAATTTTACTCTTGTGCGTGGGAATGTGCGCTTGGTCGTTTCGTAGCATTTGCATGCTGATACTCGAAGCGGCAAGACGCGTGATTCTTTGCTTGTATGTTAACTCTTGATATACATTGTGCACTACCATTTTATGGCATTTACAAGGTAGCATTCGAATCGGCAAGACGCGCGATTCTTTTCTCGTGCTTAATTCATGTTATTCATTGTGCACTACCATTCCTTGGCAGTTACATGGTGGCATTCGAATTGGCAAGACGCGCAATTCGTTTTCTTGTGCTTTAACCCTTGATATTCATTGTGCGCTACCATTCCTTGGCAGTTACATGATGGCATTCGAATTGGCAAGACGCGCAAAACGTTTTCTTGTGCTTTAACCCTTGATATTCATTGTGCGCTACCATTCCTTGGCAGTTACATGGTGGCATTCGAATCGGCATGATGCAAAATTATTTTCTCGTGCTTAATTCATGTTATTCATTGTGCGCTACCATTCCTTGGCAGTTACATGGTGGCCTTCGAATCGGCAAGACGTACGATTCGTTTTCTTGTGCTTTAACCCTTGATATTCATTGTGCACTAACATTCTTTGGCAGTTACATGGTGGTACTCGAATCGGCAAGACGCGAGATTCATTTCCTGTTGTAATTCATGTTACTCATTGTACGCTACCATTTCCTGACATTTATTTGGTGACATTCGAATCGTCAGGCCGCGCAATTCCTTTTCTGTGTTTAAAAACACGGTGTTCATTATGCGCTACCATTTTAAGGCATTTACTTGGTGGCTTTCGAGTTGGCAAGTCGCATGATTTGTTTCTCAAGTCTAATCTGTGTTATTCATGGTGCACAATCATTCTATGGTATTTACTACCCATGTAAAAATCTGCAATGTGCACAATTCATGTTCCAGCAATTTGAGAGAACAAAAAAGCCAGAGTTCTAGATGTAATGTTGTGTGTTCCTAATATGTTTCTCAAACACGATTCATATGATGGTTTAGAAATCATTCAGATTGTTTCCTGATCCTCATGCAAAGGATAATACTTGAATTTGAAAGTTGCATTTAACCTTTCTTGATTCCCTCACAGGTATCCAGTCATCTTGAAGCCTAGTCATTTTAAGTCTATCCTTAAGTTGTCCATGTTTTCAGAATGACAATGCTTAGAGTCATAGCCTAGTATTGATTCATATGATGTAATCTTGATATTGTGTGTTTTAACCTTTTTTCTTCCTACAGGTCTCCTTCCCAGCTGTTCCCTTTCTTATACCCCTTTTCCCCACTTGGACTCTCTTAGACTCTGTGACAATTCAAACCAGAGTTTTTGAGCTGTCTTGTGGTGGAAGTGTTGGGAACGTGCACAGACTCCGAGGATCTGGTGACTCTGACAATTTAAGAGATTAATCTTTCTTTATCTTGAAATGAAGATACTTGCTTAAATATTTCAGAAGAACCCAAACTGGGTTTTTTCACCTTACTTATTTATTCTCTTTTACAAGAAATACGGGATTGTTGGCAGAAGACGGAAGAGGAGTGGCAGAACTCTGCAAGAAACCTTTTGGAGGGCAGGTATTGCCAGAACTCGATTGGAGGGTATCCAGAGGACGAGAAATGCTGGAGCTCGACTGGAAGCTGGTCGGAGAATAAGGAACACTGGAACTCGACTGGAGGCAGGCTGGAGGATAAGGAACTTGACTTGCACTGGAACTCGACTGGAGGCAGCCTGGAGGACAAGGAACTTGACTTGACTGGAAGCAGGTGAAAAGAGCAATAGGTACAAAGCCAAGCATGGCCTAAGACTCACAAGCCTCCCTTAAATAATCAAATGTGCACATATGGCTTTTGGCAGTTGATTGCTTGTTAAGGAAATTAGCAATTATCCTCCTGATTGTGACACATGTTCAATATAGATCACATTCTGAAGAACACAAGAAGCATTGGTTATAATAAATAAGACATTTAAAAAGCATTGGTTATTGCACACTTGATATTCAAGTACATAATGAATATACCAAAATAAGTCTGAATGTTGCAAGCAACAGCACCGTACTGTAATCAAGCTCTTGGATGTGCTAGTTTACCCACAGCACACTGCAACATTTGCAGTGAAATTGTTGATGAGAAAGCTGTGCATGGTGGGGCCACAAGTTATAGTTACCATAGGGCACGAGGCCTTCAGCCATGTGCAGTGTGGAGTTGGCCATGGGCCAGGCTCTGTGCCCAACCCCTGCTGCTACCCAACCCCCACAGCTGCACACAAGCAATGCACAGCAGGGGGTTGGGAACAGTGTCTGATACCCAAACCCCTGCAGACACACCTGGCTGAAAAATAAAGGGTGTCATTTCAATAAGGCAGAGCAACAGATTTTGTCAAAGGCTCAAAACACAAAACAATTAGACATGGGCCTATAAGCTTAATGAAGGGGTCAGGAGATCAAGATAAATAGAGCACATCCATTGTGTCTATCACAAAATGACCAATAACTATATTGAAATGTACATTTCATTAATTCACACACTTCAGTGTCTAATAAAAGAGATTGCCATTTAAATAACTGATAAAGCTTTATTAAAATTGTCTTTGTGTCTTTTTTGAAATTTTTCCAGTTCCATAGTGCAGCCATAGAACTGATCACAAAGGGGTTCTGCATTCCAACTGAAGAGCATAGAGCTCCACTGGGACTGCTTTAAAAAATATGGTAAGGTCTCCTGCGGTCAAGGATTTAATGACCCAGGAGACTTATTGTTTTTTTTTCAACCTTGTTGGGGGGACTGCTGCCCCATCTACAGCCCCCAAACATTAAACAAAATGCTTGATGGTGCCCCTGCTGCCCCCTCAAGGGACATCACCACAATAACAAAAAAAACTATGTTTAAAAAGCCCTCACCAGGTATTAAGGGACACTCCTTGCAAGGAGCTGTGAATAATAAATGCATGCCATCTGGGGCACCGCACAGTGCTTTTGTACAGTAGAGGCTGGGGTGGAGCTTTAGGGGCCACGCTGGCTCCTAGCAAGGCAGAAGCAGTCAATATATTTGTAAAAAATGGGGTGCCCCTGTGTCCACCCTGGGAACTGCACAGCATTTCTCAGATTTGGTTCTGCGAGGGGAACCTCAAGGCCCCAAACCCTGCTGAGTCCCCTGCCAGCACCCATCCCAGGTGTGGCTGGAGCCAGCATTGCTCCCACCCTACTGTCATAGCTTTTCTTTTGCTCCCACCAGGTGGGAACATTTCTGTGCTTCCTTGTCTGAAACATGGGTAGGGAAAACATTTTGTGCTCTCCCTCTGCTGGAACAACTTTCAGCTCCTGCTGGCTGGGAGCACGCTACACACTTCATCTGCTGTGTGCTTTTGGGCATGGAGAAGGTGGAGTCCCAGGGGTTGGGGTCCCTGGGAAACTGTCTCTGAGCCTGCCCCTGAGGAAGGGGTGCCTAGGGCCTTTTTGGCTTAGGGAGGGTTGCTGTGGGCTCCCTAAGCTTATTACATAACTGGCCCTGGGGAATGGGGTCCTGGGGGGCATGCAGCCCCCCCCTTATAATAAAATTGTCTTCAAAGGTTAGGATCCCTAGGGCCTCCTAGAAGGTTGTGAAGGGGAACAACATGTCCCTTCCTCTTATTACAAAATTGACCTGGGGGCAAATAAAGGTTTATGTGGGTGCTCTACTGCCCAGCCAGGTCACCAACAGCAACTGATGACATGTGTCTGCGGGCGGAGCCTCAGGGTCCCTGTATCCCCTGCTGGCTCCCCTGCCTGCACCTTTTGTGGTGCAGCAAGAACCAACTCTAGAGCCAAAACTGAAACCCACCATATCCAGTTAGTATAATTGCTTCTTAATTGAAATCTCATCTCACTTAAGATAGGACCACTTGTGGTAAAAAGAACAGAGGTTACAATGCAGTCACACTTAGAGCAAAAAGGCATACTACCAAACTTAAAGTGCCATAGGCAAGAACGCCTCAAAAAAATTCTTCCCAATTTATCAAGAAAATTATCAGAAATTCCTCCCTTAATTCTCAAGTACCATAATCAAATAGCCTTTTAGACATCTTCAGTGGCAAATCCTCCAGTGTGTAATTTGCTCCTTCTTCTATGGAAGATAGTGAAACCATCTGAGATTCAAACATCTTCTAGGACTACTTTTTTCAGAACCCATGAACTCCATCAATAAATTTGATCATTAATCCAAATCTATCATCACTCTTTGCGACTGTTGCAAAGGTAAGACCCTTAAACTCAGTCAATCTGCTCTAATGCTAATCATCACAAGGTTTCGTCGATGTGGAGACTGCTTACTGGAGACATCCCACTCAAACACAAACATCATATCATTACACATTGTCAGGAAGCACTAATCCTGTAGTCAGGATCCAAGAGGAATGCTTCTACACCTCATTGTACCCACTACAAACCCAATACAGGTGCAATATATGCTAGTTTGCGGTAGACTCAGGGAAAGATGAGCGGGATAAGAGAGAGAAAGCAGATACTGGACATCGCCACTCTGGCTTGTCAGTTCTGCAGGTAATGGACTTCAACTGGTCAGTTACATAAAATAATAGATGTGATACACTTATTTCTCATCAATTCTAATGCCTTCCGGAGTGATTATGCAGCCTACACATTCCACTGTAGTAGCATGAGAGACATACTAATCTAATTTAGCCAAATGTTGGTGATATCTCAACGAGGTTCATCAAAGCTTTAACATTTAATACATGTGATTATGAGGCATCTGAAGAAATGAAAATGACTCTTACGAAGAACTGGAAGGCAGAATGAGCATTGCAGAGTCCGCAGACATGACATTGTGTTCAAATAATCCAGATTTTGTGTGAAATGCGATTTTCTATTTGTCACTTTTGTAGATTCTAGCTAGAGGATAAACTCCCCTTAATTGTAGCTTAGCTGACTTTTTTGCTACTTTATTAGATCTAACAAAACAGACATCAAAGGCAATGATAACAATTCTTAATTGGGATGCTATCAATAGATCTATACTCAATGCAGGGTCTCAACTCATCTCCCATCTTTGAAACCATAAACAAAGGAGAGAAAATGTTTAAATGTGAATGTCTAACGCACCTATTTGCTAAATTCTCATCTAATTACTATTTTATTTGTTCTGGTTCTGACCTTGTTAGGTCACATATACCACTACATAGTATTTAGGCATCAGGTTCTAAATCAGTCTTACAATCATAGCTCCTAAGTTGAGGTAGTATACTTGCTTTCACTTTTTTGAAAACAATATGGCAATGTATGCACACAACCAATAATTTGTGATATAGTGAGCCCTGCTAATGCCTTTGGAGGGCACTTCTTACAAATTACTCCTGGTATCCGACAACTGTGACACAATACCCTGACTTCCACTGCATAGGTCTAGCTACCGAATCAATTGTGGGATTATGCTGGTTTACCCATGACATTCCACTAATTGCCTTGAACCTAAGTCAAATCAAATCTTGAGGCTTGATTTCTTGACACTCCAGGTTTACTATGATAACTTTTATCACCATGGCCTGACCTTCCACAATACATATACAACATTTGCGTATAACTTCATTTCTTTCTTTTTTAGATATAAGCCTTAATGTCACATTACTGAAATGTGTATTATATTCTGACTTATAGCATGCTAGGAGGACCTCAGTATCTGTTTTAGGTTTTTCTGAAGGGCTTTCACTTGAACAGTGATTTAACTGCATTACAACAGCAATTTGCATTACAAAGTCAATACGTTTTGCACACTTAGTTGAGGATAAATCATCGTGCAAGTATATCCTTTAGTTCACTTTGTAAGCCCTGATAAAACATGGATATTCTTATACTTCAGGGCAACCCATTTCAGCAACCAAAAATTAAACCTTGTGAAAGGTCTTATCAAATCTTGATTAATTTGTTTTAAATCTAATGCCTCATGATCAAAGGGACTGGTATGATGTTTTGTACTGAATAACTTTGTTCATAGAAGGTATTATATTATTTTTTTTAGCAAAGAATAATTTCTTTTTACTAGCAGATTGCTCCAGTTAGTGGCATTCCAATTTCCGTTTTGATCATCTGGCAAATATTATTGACTTACCCAAAAATTGTAACTGACATAGATTAAGATAGAATGCAAATTTCTACAGTTCCTCGTTAAATCGCTCTGGAATTGTTAAAGGTATAACGAGCTCTGCTAATGCGTATGTAGGCACACTAAACTTACATTCCTGAAATGGAGGTAGTAAAGATCTATGATCGATTTCTTTTATCCTGTAGATAATTGTGCTTGATTTGTATTTTTTTTACATTCCTTAACATGGCGTGTATCTCTTGTTTAATTGTGATTAATTCTGACTTTAAGGCGGTGTTTTCAACACTTATTGAGCTGTTCTTCATCTATTATCTCTATTAACTGAAGCAGGGTGGTGTCAGAATCTATCACATGGGTTGGAAATTAATGTAAACAATGCAATCTCCCAGAACATGCTAATCTTTTAGTCTGGATTAATGAATGCTATGTATACTTCCATCAATAACCATATCAAGTAACAACCCATTACAGACAAAGTATGGTAGGTAGCACAAGAGCTTGAGGGGAAACGTCCTAAACAAAACGCACTGTATACAGCACAGACGTTTACCAAACAAGCGTAATATCGCATGCCAGAACAACTACTGCCTTTTCTGTGGGATGGGGGGGCGCAGTTTTTAGGGGTGGGGGTGGATTAAGAGCTTGGGGTGAGTGGGGGCTTTAGGCTTTTTTGGCTTTTTTTTTAGGGGTGGGGTTAGGGGTTTGGGAAGTTTCGTTGTTTAGGGCTTAGGGTGGGTGGGGGCTGAGTAGTTTATTTTTTAGGGGTGGGTGGGGCAGTTGGGGTAATTTTTTTAGGGCTTATGGTAGGGGGGTAGGGTAGTTTATTTTTTAGGGGCATGGACGGTTTAAGGAATGGCAGGAGGAGAGAAGAAAGGATCAATAGAGGACCCGGTGAGGTAAGTGGGGTTGGATTTCGTCCTTAGGCTGGGTGGGGTGTCGGGTAGTTTATTTTGTAGGGGTGGGGGCGGGGTGGGACTGAGGTAGTTATTTTCTTTAGGCGTTTGGCCGGGTGGGGGGTTTGGGTAGTTTATTTTTTAGGCGCAGGGACAGGGAGGCAGGGTAGTTTTTTAGAGGTAGGGGAAGGTTTTAGGGCTCAGGGCGGGTGCGGTGTGTCTGGGTAGTTTACCTATTATGGGTGGGTGTAGTTTTGGGCCTCAGGGTAGCTGGGGCTGGGGTACTTTTTAGGTGAAGAGAGGGGGTTGTATGACAGAATCACACATGCAGTTTCCACATATGCCTTTCCTAAGCATGCTTTTATAACAAAATTTGTTGTAAAGGCATGCATGGTAAAGGCATGCGTGGAAAAGACACAGTCATGGTTCTGACCGCGTTGTTAGGGCATGCGTGGTTCCAGCATGTGTGGGTCTGTCATACAACTGAGCCTAAGGAAAGGAAATTGGAAACAAAAGATAAAAATGAGACTCTAGAGATCCCTACTCTTACTTGCCACATCTGCTGTGCATGGACTTACTGGTCATAGCAGGTACCTAAAATTGGTAAGACTGTTAGTGTACATTAATTAATCTGCAGCTAAGTCTATACACACACACACACATATGTACCCTGAAAAAATAAAGGTTAAAGGGACATTTTAGTTAAGTGAAAATGAACTTTAAATAAAGAAAAACACTGAAATGCACAAGCTATAGTTAGCTCAAGTAAATGTAACACACTGCTGCCACACTGTTGTCATCAATGATGGAATTTCAAATGTTGCACTCATGTTATCAGTGATGTCATAGATCATATCATGAGTGATTTAATGTGTGGGTGAGGGTGTGAGTTATAGTTACTTTAGGGCATGAGCTACAGTTGCTTGAGTAAATTATAAGTTGTGAATTTTAGTGGTTGTGTTCATTTAAAAGGTTATGTTGTAACTGACATTTTCACCTCTTTCTAATATTTATTCAACTTTTGTTGCTTTTTATAGTGGATTTCTGAAGCTTTTTTCATGCAAACTAATATATTATTTCGATACCTACTGTTACTTCAACCTCTGTGTTTTTCAGTGGCTGTCTATTTTTTTTTTAACATACACTGTGCGGTTTTCAGACATTCACAGAGTGTGATTGGCTGCTGATTCTGAAACAGATTTCAGGCTACAAAAAACAGCCATAGAACTAACCACATGGGGGCTTTGACTCCAGCTGAAGAGCATAAAGCTCCATTTAGGAGTCATGGATTTAAAGACCCTGGAGGATGTGTTTTTTGTAATGTTCCTTGGTGGCTGCAGCACTCCCTGCAGACCCTCCACAGAATTAATTAAAGGCTTGGTGGTGTCCCTTCCTGTTTCATGGGGACCACCAAGCTCAAAATAATACTTTAAAAAGCTGCCACAAGGCATTATTCAAAAAGCAGTGCATAATAAATGAGCAACTTCACTTTAATTTTTTTAATAATTGCATTTTTGTTTGCCTCACTGCCCACTTGGGCCACCCAAATCTTTTTTGTTATGTAAGGCCCGTAGGGGGAGCACCAGGACTGACGCAGCTCTGACTGGCTCCCCAGCCACCACTGTGACATTAGTCAGCCACTTAGGACTGGATTTAGTAAGGGCTTGCATTGTTATTGTGTCACACAAGGTGATGCAAAGCATCAAAGCCGTAACTCAGATTTACTAAGCCTGACAAAGCCACCTTGCATAGTTCTGCATGAACAAATAAATCTAAAGTAACACAAGGAAGCGCAAGTCACTGCCTGGGTTACTCTTTGTGGGAAGGAGTTCAAAGAGTGGGGTGTAGGCGCAGGCCACATGGATTCTGCCACATTGCATGTTTAGTAGGAACAGTAAAATTGGGAATGCATCACAATGCTATGCCATCCCAACAGAGGCAGAGGAGAAACATGTCTCTGATGATTGTTTTCATGCAGGAAGGCGTCCCTTTCTGCACAAAAACAACGCTTCTTGTAACACAGCACCCTTGCACCATAGTGCAAGGTTGCCTATGTTGGTGCTGGGCACCACACAGTGCATCAGTGCAGAGAGAGAGTAGGAATGAGCCCTATTTTAATAAATATGGCACATTCTTGCTCTCTTCATGTGAATCAGCTCAGCACAACAGGTTTCCTAGCTGTGTTGCGGCAAATGTTAGCAAATCTATCCCTTAATTATTTTAAAGTGGGTACCCCGGGCACCCACAAACTTGGGCCCATATTTATACTTTTTGACGCACAACTGCGCCAACGCAGTTGTGCGTCAAAAATTTTACCGCCGGCTAACACCATTCCAACGCGCCATGCGGGCGCATTATTTATGGAATGGCGTTAGCCGGCGTATGGGAAAATGGGGGTTGTGCGTCAAAAAATGGGGCAAGTCAGGTCTGAGGCAAAATTCAGGCCTCAAACCGGATTTGCGCCATTTATTTTTACGCCCAACCTCCATTGACATGACTCCTGTCTTAGCAAAGACAGGAGTCATGCCCCCTTGCCCAATGGCCATGCCCAGGGGACTTATGTCCCCTGGGCATGGTCATTGGGCATAGTGGCAAATCAGGCCCCCCTATGCCACAAAATAATTCGGAAAAAAATACTTACCCGAACTTACCTTTCCTTCCCTGGGATGGGTCCCTCCATCCTTGGGTGTCCTCCTGGGGTGGGCAAGGGTGGCAGGGGGTGTCCCTGGGGGCAGGGGAGGGCACCTCTGGGCTCCTTCCGAGCCCACAGGTCTATAGAGTATAAATATGGGGCACAGGCCTTAAAGTCATTTTTTGGAAGGGAACGCCTACCTTGCATATAATTAACGCAAGGCTGGTTCCCCCTTCCAAAAAATTACGCACATGGGGGAGTTTTGACGCCTGCGGGGTCGGACGTCAAAGTATAAATATGGGGCAGGGTTTGCGCAGATTGAGCGTCAAATTTTTTGACGCACATCCGGCGCAAACAGAGTATAAATATACCCCTTGGTTTCCTTGGAAGCTACAGGGGGAGCCCTTGGGCCTGCACAGACCCTGTCAGTTCCCATGGTGGAAGTCGACCATTTCTTGAATGTTTGGGCTTTGTTGGGGGCTGTGTGGGGAGCCCCATGTACCCCAAGGCCCGGACAGCTCCCTTTGTGAAAGCTGGTCCCTTGTTTAATTCTAATGGTGTCCTGGTATCCATCTGGGGCACCCACAATGCTTGGTACTATGGGAGGTTCAGGAGAGACCCAAGCTAGCATCATTCTGGGTGCTGGTGGGAGCCAGCACGTTTCTTTTGCTCTCACCCGTATAGAAGCAGCTTTTTTTTACTGCTTCCGCAGGGAAGCAGCAAAGTTATGTTCAATTATTATTATATGTGAGCAGTAGCTGGGTGATTTATTTTAATGTGGTTTAGTAGTTCATAGCAAGTGCTATTTTGTTTTTTCTTATTAGGTAGCAAGGCATATATGAGGGGTATATTGGTGTTTTGATATTCACCATGTATGCTGTAGATCTGAGTAACTGGTTTATGGCACATTTTGAATGTTCCGTCCATCATCTATGCTTGATTTTGGCTTAGTCTTATTAAATTATTTGCTGTAGCAAATATAATAATGCATTCCTCATTGTTTAGGTTATCATGTACAAGGAAAGGTTCCTCATTAAGTGTGGTGGTTAAGTGCTCAGTTATTTGGATGTCTTTGTATATACTAGGGGCAGCAAAAGGGATACTGGTAGCTTTTGGAGCGTGTGCTATTAAGCATTATAAAGTGGTAATAGCTGATAGCTGTCTTGTGGTGTGTTAAGCTACCTTTTTTTAGTAGTGGGCTCTTGGTAACTAGTGCTTGCCTTACTTTGATTTTGGTGACATTTGAGGAGTAGTTGCGGTCTCTCACAATTTTATTAACATCATTTTTCATGGTAGTGCTCCCATAATATGCATTACAGCAGTATTTTGCACACTTCGAATCAATATTCTCTGTGCTTTCTTGGCTGGTACATGCAGCCAATTTGTGACAGTAGTTGTTTCCCTTTCTATGAGGTGATATATATTATTATTGCTGTCATGTTGTCTGGAGCTATTTTAAAATACACTTAAATAAACTGTTATTTTACTTTTGCATTTTTTATGTGCATAATATATTACAACAATCAGTCTGCATTTTATACTTATATACTTAGGCCCATATTTATACTTTTTTAGCGCCGCAATTGCGTCGTTTTTTGACGCAAAATCGGCGCAAACTTACAAAATACAATTGTATTTTGTAAGTTTGCGCCGATTTTGCGTAAAAAAACAACGCAAATGCAGCGCTAAAAAAGTATAAATACGTGCCTTAGTGTTGATTGCAGTTGCAGGTTTTTTCTGTTTTCGGTGGAAACTGTTCTTATGTGGATAAAGTGTTGATGGTTTTGTACTTTTTCTGTAGTAGCTAAAGTTAGGTAGTTAATAAAAATAGAGTTTGGTTACTCATTGAAATGCTACTATTAACAATGCGCAACACATGTTTTGCTTACTTGTGAATGTAGTTTTCCTTCTTTGTTTATCTCTTGGCAATCTGGCAGTGTTGTTCTCTTACAGATTTAGGGGTGTATTTATAGGCCCCTAGCACCACAGGAGCATCACTTTTCCTGAAGCTCCTGTGGCGCTAAGCACTGTACCATATTTATAAGGTGGGGTTAAGCCACTTTTTGTGGCTTAACGTCACTCTGTAATTACAGCCCCTTTCCACGCAGCACTGTGCATTGAAGGGATGTGCAATTGGGTGTTGCTATGGGCATGCCACAGCAACACCCATTGCATTTTGATGCTGCCTCAGATTTATGAAATTTCATAAACCTGAGGCAGCACCAAAATCAAATGCCACACCCTGGGGTGATGTTAGCAGGGCACAACGAGGAGGAATAGTTTTATTCCTCCTCATTTTTTGCTTTTTCTATATGTGCTGCATTGTGCAGCACACATAGGCGGTCAACCCGCCATGCGGTTACCGCCGAATGACCGCACCGGTCATTCCAACTTTCCCGCTGGGCCGGCGGGCGACCGCCAAAAGGCCGTCCGCCGGCCCAGCGGGAAAGCCCCTGCAACGAGGAAGCCAGCTCCGAATGGAGCCGGCGGAGTTGTAGGGGTGCGACGGGTGCAGTGGCACCCGTCGCGATTTTCACTGTCTGCAAAGCAGACAGTGAAAATCTTTGTGGGGCCCTGTTAGGGGGCCCCTGCACTGCCCATGCCAGTGGCATGGGCAGTGCAGGGGCCCCCAGGGGCCCCACGGCACCCGTTCCCGCCATCCTGGTTCTGGCAGTGGACACTGCCAGAAACAGGCTGGCGGGAAGGGGGTCGGAATCCCCATGGCGGTGCTGCAAGCAGCGCCACCATGGCGGATTCCCTGGGCCAGGGGAAAACCGGCAGGAAACCGCCGGTTCCCCTTTTCTGACCGCGGCGGCAGAATATCCCAGGAAGCACCGCCAGCCTGTTGGCGGTGCTTCCGCCGCCCTCCGCCATGGCGGTCATGGACCGCCAGGGTCGGAATGACCCCCATAGAAAGGACAAAATGCCAAAAATTATTGTTTATGTGAGGGGAGGTGTCCCTTCCTGCATGTAAACAATCATTTGAAAATTACGCTTGGCACTTCTGTGTGTGCTGCATTGTGCAGCACACACAGAAGTGCTAAAGCACCATTAGCGATTGTTTATGTGCAGGAAGGGACACCTTCCCACACATAAACAATCACACCCCTCAACGCAGACATCCTTGCACGATGGTGCAAGGATTCCTGCGTTGGCGCTGCCAGCTGAATTTAGCTCAGGGGACAACACAGAGGTTCGTAGTATTCACTTAAATACGGCACATCCTTGCGTTTCTAAAGTGATGCAGTGCAGCGCTGCTAATTATGGCATAGCACCACGTTGTACCACATTTCCATAAATCTGGCCCTTATCCCTTTTCATGTGGTAAGTGTAGAAATGTTCTGTCCTTTTCATATTGTACGCTTAATTAATTTCCTTTTTGTATTGGTTAGTTAGTTTCATAGTTGTTTTTAATAGTTAATGCTTGTTTAGTTTGATTTTCTTTTAGTAATTACTTTTTATGGAGGACACTAATCAGTGTTTCTGTTTTAATGTTCAATACATATTTTAGTTTTTGTTTTCCTTTCAATGTATTACTCATTTAATTCTTAAGTTAAATTTTTTATATTACATGAATAACTGAAGGCATTTTTGTTTGTTAATTATTTAATATATAGAAATGTATTGTCATTTTTCATCTTTTTACAGTATATTTTAGTTGTAAGAATAATGCAGTTAGATGATTTATTGATTTATGCAGGTTTTCGTTTTTTTAATCAAGATAAACGTATATTATTTAGTAATATTTGGCTGTGTTTTTAGTTATATTAGTGTAGTCGACATTGTGTTTCAATATTTTTGCCTTGTTAGATATTTATTTATACGTGGTGATATTTTTGTTTGCTATATTTGTTGTCTAGATATTAATAAAAATAGCTATTTTTATTGGTGATATTTTGGTCATCAATATTAATATGTTTGTTAATTAAGCAAAGTTGATAAGATCCTATATTTTGTGATTCAATATCTTTTTCTCCTATGTTATGTCATTGATCCGGTAGTGGGAAATGTTTAGTTAAACAGCACTGATTTTTATTGTTCAACTTCAGCCTTTCCTTCCTTTGACTGGAGCTAACATTAAGTATGATGCCTGTGTGCCCACAGGGTAGGCAAACACCTCTGGCTCAAATGTGCTTGTCAACTATACTTCCTTCTGCTGATGAAATCACTGAAGTTGTAGTTCCCTCGCAACTCTCATCTTACTATATTAGTGACTTTCAGCTGGATTAAGGTCTCTGAAGGGCACCAAAACTACCATCCTGAGTATCTAGGAAGAGCAACTTTCCACTAAATATAATGGCAGAAGCTCTGCATTGATCCTTGTAGGCTTGTCTGCAGCCTTCAACACAGTTGACCACATGATACTCCTTTCTCAATTGGAGCTTGGGCTGAGAGGTGCTATATTCCACTGGTTGAGATCCTTCATTACTTTCTGCTCTCAAAAGACTAACTTCAGGCTGTTCACATCACAAATCACTGCTATGGCCTGTGGCATCCCACAAGCATCATCCATGTCACAAGCTGTCCTCCATGAAGACTCACCATCAACAATCATTAACTGCTACTCAGTCAGCTATCACAAGAATGCAAATGATAATCAAATACACTTCAAAATTGTGAAAGAACCAGACAATGGAAGAAAGTGTTTGATTGTCTCCAGCATTTGCAAACATTTGATTTATGATTGATGGCATCTAACTTGATATCCTACCCTTTAGCCATGAAACCCCTGATTTTCTCACCTGTATCTGGCATGACTCAGTAAGACCTCCCACACCCTCCATATTTGTCAGCAATTCGGAAGTTTGTATTGACAATAAAGTTTGCTTTTCCACTCAGGTCATCTCTCCCACCAGAAGTTAATTTCCACCTCTGTTGCCCCCAAAGCATACTCCTCCTACTGCAAACGCAAGACTGCATGTCTCAGCAAAAACACAACACATACTGCAATGTAGTCTGTGGTGGTCCGACAAAATCTTGAGTGAACTTTAAAGAGCACAAAGTTACATTGCCCATTTTGTATTTAGTTTGAAGGGTTCCTAACAAATCATCCAAGCGTTTAGGTTTTTTCTCTGTCAGAGGATGCATTATAAATGTCTTTGTCTTGTCCACCGGATCATGCATTGCTCATTCCAGCCTCCCCCTCCAAACGTTTTATGACTTGCCACCTGACTACCAGATCAGCTACTACTGCCAGAACTCTTTTAGCTTTCAAGAAACAAACAAACTGACGATCTACCCCTTCCTCCAAATGTTTGCAACTTGCTGACCTTTGGTGGACCGGCTCTAATCCCCAATTCCTGTCCCTTCCGCGCTCTATAGCTTCCTCTGGTTGTATGACTGCTTTTAAAAAATCAATATCATAAACAAATACATAAATATACAAATAAATAGTATTTTTTCCGTCATTAACGTTAGTTGCAATTAAAGAATAAACATACTGTTCTTGGGTGAAAAATACATACAGCTCGCCTTCCGTAAAACACGGGCCTTCGCTCTGGACACAAAGTTAGGGAACTAAGTTTGAAAGATGTTAGTATATATTTTACTCAATGGTTTTGTGGGAATAATCCATGACTGGCTGATCTAAGTGCAAGAAAGAACCCAAACTCAGACACGTGTATTAATATTATTATTTTGTAACATAAATCACTTGTTATTCCAACCCCTCACCCATTTTACTCTATATATTGTTCCTATTTAAGTCTATAAATTCTATATGCACCGAAAAAAACAATCATTGCCAGGTAGATGACACACCAGAGTGTATACGAGCAAAGTGACAGTTCTCATTATGCTGTGCACTATATAAATTGTTTTCAGGAGTATGAAGAATCCTAGAAGGTCTGGGAAATTTGGACTGCTTGGCAGGAACTGGCAACTTTTTGCTATTAACTACACAATCTGAGGATTTGACTTACTGTGCCTGTGTGCCAGCTTTGCAGGCTGACGTTTTCACTTCTGTAAAGGAATTGAAGGCTACATTTACAAATCTCATTTTACGGAACTACAAGCCACATTTACTAACATTAGGAATAGCAATTTCCTAATTGCAATTTTCTGTGATTCGGAAATCGCTATTCCTAATTTACGCATCTTGTATTCTTTAAAATAGTGAATTGGACACAAATCAACCTACCTCATGAATAAAAATGAGGTAGTTTGCAGTTTTAGGCCCATTAAGAATGATAGCCATCAGAGGGATGGTGGCCTGCTGGAGTCAGCAGACCATCAAGTGTACGATTGCTTTTAAAGAAAAAAAAAAAAATTTCTTTGAAAGGCAGACCCTTTTTTCTGAAAAGAAATTAAAAAAGCATTTTAAAAAGGGAATGAAATGTTTAAGTTCAATTTTTTTAAAGTAGACAGCGGTCCATGCAACTACTTCCTGCTCTGTTTAACATTCTAAAAGGAGAAGGAGTCTCATGGTGACACTCCCTATTTGGGCATGGGTTACCACCAATTTTGAAGTGGTGGTAAAGTATTCTTGTTTTGCTACCAGAATTTGGTTGCAAAACATTATTCCATACCAATGTAATTCAGTATTTCGAAGGGATGCCCTAAACACAACCCTTCCAAATACCAATTCAGATTTTGGTCACAAGTTACTGAATCACAACTTAGTGTTTGTACATTTAAAAAAGATTGTTTTGAAGTTGCAAACGCCCTGATTCAATTAATTGGGGCATTTGCAACTGAAAGAAATGTTGTACTTCTGGCCAGTAGTCTTTTCTTTTGGAAGTCCTACATCACCAGCAGAAGAAAGCTTCAGGCTGAAACCTACAACGGGCCTGATTCACAAGTTTGCATACCTACTACTCATAAATGCCCCTTTGTGAATTCCCAAAGTCGTAAACTTAGATGTTTGGTCTAAATTTAGACCAAGGGGGTCATTATGACGTTGGCGGATGGTTTACACCGTCTGAAAAAGTCCAGACGGTTAGATTGCCGCCAGTGCAGCCACCTTTCCGCAGGACCCATTAAGAGTTCCCCACTGGGTCACCAGACGGAAATAGTGTTTCAGCCCTCTGGCGCAGAGGGGAATGGCCTACAACATTGACACCAGCTCATAATAGAGCCAGCAGCAATGCTGTAGTGCGTAGGGTGCACCAGCACCCATCGCAATGTTCACTGTCTGCAAAGCAGAGGCTGCCGGGGGGGCCCTGCACTGCTACTACCATGTAACCGCTGGCAGAGAAGGAGGTCGTAATCCCCAGGGTGGTGCTGCTTGCGGCGCAGTCCTGGTGGATCAGGATCACCAGCACTGACAGTCCCTCCTATGGAGGAAAACTAGCAGTGCTGGCGGTCCGACCATGGCACTGCCGCCACGGTCATAATGTGAAAGGTTTCTAAGTTCTGAGTTTTGGTTTTGGCTGTTTGGGTACCTTTAACACCCCTTCCAAGACTCCAGGGTTAGGTGGGCACCACTTGGAGGGCAGGACATACTTTAGTCAAGGTCTAGGTGCAGGTTCAAGATTGTTGGAGATTTCCGTGTCCCTGTAGCTCAGAACAGGATGCCAATCAACTAGCTCTTGAAGTCACTCTGGCAGTCCTGGAATCAAGCAAAAAGGCAGGCCTCAGGCAGCAGTGCAGTCCCCTGAGGGTACAAGGCAGACTTCAAGCAGCAGGGCAGTCCACTGAAGTACAAGGCAGTCCTTCTGGGAGTCCTCCACTGGAGTGAACCGAAGAGTGGATCTGATGGTCCTGTTTTTATACCCAGTGCCAGCTTGGAAGTGGAAGAAACTTCTAGAATATCCTTCCCCCACAGATGGAGCTGAAGTTTCCTTCCTCCTTGTGCAGGCTTCAAGAGGTCTGGGGTGACAAAACGTTAGTGGGATGTTCTTTGTGAATATGCTGAAGCAGCTCTGCTCCACACATACTGACAAGATGGCCCATCCTTCCAGCAGCTAGTCCATATTTGTCTCACTCTCTACACAAAGGACCGCTGCCATACTAATCACAGTGATGTGACCCAGGACACCGTTTGCAGGCACCAAATGATTAGGACAAGAAAAAGCCAACTTTCTAAAAGTGGCATTTTAAGAATTGGGACTTAAAATCTGATTTTACCATTAAAAATGATTTTAAATTACAATTGTTTAGAGGCCAAACACAGCATTTCAATCTGTTCCAATCAAATACTATCACTTATTAAATGCAATAAGTCAACCCAATGTTGTCCTTTGTGAGAGGTAGACTTTGCGGTAGAGAAAAACAAATTTAAGGGTTTTTCATTACCAGGACATGTAAACCTTAAACATACATGTCCAACATTTTAAATACACTGCAACCTCCCTAGGGGGCTGTCTAGGGCCAAACTTAGGGGTGACATATGTTTTAAAAAGTAAGGATTTAGGTCTGACAAAGTGGTTATTTTGCGAAGTCAGATTGGCAGTTTAAAACTACACACAGACTGCAATGGCACTCCTGAGACATGTTTTAACAGGCTGCTCAAGTGGGTGGTACAATATGTGCTGCAGGCCCACAGGTAATATTTTATTTGCTATTTTTCCTTTTCCAAAATATATCCCATTCTCTCCTGACTTGTGCACCTACAGCTCTTGCCTACAAACATTGAGATGGATGTCACCAACCTGGGGAACTATGCTGTGGCTGAGCTGAATGGATTTTGCATGGAAAGTACCAGTAAAGAGGAGCTAAAAAAGGCAAGAGCTCCAGAAAAGTCACTGGGTCTGGGAGGAGGCCCACCAGCTTTTAATTACAGCACAGGAGCAAGAGGAGGATGAGAATTTAAGGGAAGAGGAATTAATAGAGATGGAGGAGGAAGAGAACCCCCTTATTATGGTCTCAGAACAGAGGTGGGAGCTCACTGAAATGATGTCCCCTGCTGGGTCAGTAGCAGAAAGTAGTGCATCCTCTTGCAACCTGTCACTTGAAGAATTGGAGGACAAAAGGGCTTAAAGGTAATTCATGTTGCAGTTGGTCAACCCCAAAATGGATGAGGCAGCTACAAAAAGAGACGTGGCCAAGGAGGAGGCCACCACAAAAAGGAAAGCTGCCAAGGAGGAAGTAGCTGCCCAGAGTGCCTTGGAGGAAGAGAAACATCTGTTAACTCATTAAGTGCACCTAAAGGAGCTGGAACCTGAAAACAAAACAAGGCTCAGGGTCCTGCAGCAATGGCAGCAGTGAAGATCCAGTGTCCAAGGGAGACAGGATGGTCCACATTCCCAAAGAACTGATGCCTATCTTTGTTGTTAGGGATAAAATTAACAAGTGATTTAAGGCATACCAAGTCCCTTTGTAGTTGCATAGGGTCCTTGAGGAGGATTGGGGAGCCAGTTTCTGGTGGCATATACCTAATGAGGGGAGGGATTCACTACTGGCTTTAGAGTGACAGGATTAAGTACCCACTCATAAAGGAAGACCTTGTCAGAACGTTTGGCCGCACCCCTGAAAGGTATAGGTTGAAGTTCAGGGATAGCTAGAAGCTGCACCACCATTCCTGGGTAGATTATGTGGATTGCATTTGCAAAGCACTGGATGGTTGGATGAAGGGCACCAATGTATGTGATTACAATCAGCTGTACACTTTGATTGCGCCAGAGCATATTTTCAGGAGGTGTTTTCAGAGCTGCGCCAACACTTGCGGCAATACCTGATAGCCAGCAAGATCACTAACCCCAGAGACGTTGTCAAGGAGGTGGACCACTGGCTCAGCACCAAGGTTCTGAAGAACGTCTTAGAAAGATAACCAAAAGGGTGCACAGGGTCCCCACCACATGAAAGAAGGGAGAGGCAAAAATAAAAATAGAGTTCTCAATAGGCCCTCAAAACACTTCTCAGGGGGAGGGTACGTAGTCAGAAGAAATGCAGCTATCCTGAGATGAAAATCTCAGGTTGGTATTCCCTTGAATGCTACAAGTGCTACAGGTACAGGCATGTCAAGGAGGACCCCCACCGCTTAGGAAGCAGCAGCCCCCCACTGGTGGGCAGACACCAGGGATGGCCAGGGTAGCATTTGGGGAAGAGTGTGCCCCAGTTAGTATGGGGAAAATGTAGAGGTTTCCCTAGTGTCCCTGAGTGACAGAAAGATGGTGTTGAAGGGTCACAAGCCTAATATTACTTTCAAGTTTAGGCAGTGGGACACCATCAATGGGCAGTGGATGGAGACTCTTAGAGACAGTAGTGGTCAACCACAAAAGTCACTAACCTGTAAGTCTAGTTCCCTTTAAATATGGGAGGGGGGTCTCGGGTTTCTGAAGGGTAGCTGTGAATCCAGCCATGATTGTGGATTGCCTGTCTGGTAACAACATGGAGCACACCACCTGGAAGGAGTTGGAGCTCTGGTCTCACCTGGAGAAGTTAGGTTTGCCTCAGAGGGTGTACCTGACCACACTTTCCATGGCAGATGGACAGGAGAGTCAGAAGGACGTGGACCCTGGAAAAATGGCCTAGGTACTTCTTAACCTGTTCCCGTGCCCTCCATTTTATTAATACAAAGTGAGATAAATTACCATAGCTGACTATAATGTCACAAGAGTTCACCCACTCAAACACTCACACACCCAATCACAGACACTCACACACCCACTCACAGACCCACTCAGGCACTCACACACCCACTTATAGACCTACACAACACTCACACACCCACTCACAGGCTCACTCATACACCCACTCACAGGCCCATTCAAACACTCACAAACCCACGCACTCTCATATACCCACTCACAGACACATGCACTCAGACACCCACTCACAAACCCACTGAGACACCAACACACCTACTCATAGACCCACTCAGACACTCACACACACTTACAGACCCCCACAGATACTCACACACCAACTCACAGACCCACTTGGACACTCACACACCTACTTTCAGACCTACACAGACACTCCCACTCCCACTCCCACTCATAGAACCACACAGACACTGGCATGTGCACTCACAGGTCCATGCAGACACTCGTACATCCACTCACAGACCAACTCAGACACTCACACACCCACTGACAGACTCACACAGACACTCAGACACTCAGACACCCACTCTCAGACACTCACACATCCACTGACAGACCCGCACTGACACACACGACACACACACCCAATCACATACACACAGAGACACCTAGAAACCCGCTCACAGGGCCATGCACAGACTGATATACAAATTGGCAGTCCCACGGAGACAACTATAAAATCACTTGCACTTCCGCAGATACATTTATAAGTGTTGCTGTTGTGATTGGGTATGTGCTTTTGGTTTGAGAATCTGTGGATCCTGATAAGATTTTTTTTAATAAGGTTTTGAAAATAAAAAAACCCACAGTGGTTGGAAAAGGGATTGGCTCTGAAAAGAGTCTTTGTGCTTATGGTGTGTAAATAATTACTTCAGATATAACAAGATGCGCTCTTTCAAGTTGGTCTGGAACACCCTTTACTTTTCTCTGTGAAATTAACTCCATCGTGTCTATTTATTCCATCCATATCAAAGCATAAATTGTTGTGATATATGGATCCCATATTGGTGGTCTCTGAGAAATAGAGAAACAGTTGTATTGACATGTTTCCGGGATTTGTCTATTTATGCACAGGATTCAATAGACCACTACCATTTGTGATTTTGGCAAATGTTGAAGAATACCAAGGCATTGTGTAAGAAAAGTGCCATTAATTTACCAAAGGTATCCTTCATTGGGATTTCCATTCCCACCCAGGTATTGTAGCTAGGTCATTGCTACCACAGTGCACAATCATGAGGTCTGGGTGTTGGCAATCCATAATGCTTTCAAACAAAGGCACCAATTGATGCCAGTTTAACCCTCTCTGGCTAACCCAAGTAATGTCTACATTAGGTAAATCCAAGTCCCTGTCAGTGCCACTCTTTCTAGTAGTCTCTTTGACCCAAAACTATGAGCCATAATCCTCACTCTGAGCACACAGAAGAAGTCTGCAGCTAAATGAGACAATTTTCAAAATGAAAGACAGTTAAAAAAGAGGACAACATCTAAAATGTAAAGCAACATGTTTCATTATATGGTGTATGTGTGAAGTTGCTTAAAATTAGGTAGCGATAGTGAGATAAAAGTAACTACATGTGTTATTGGCTTTGGAGAAATAACAAAAACAGTATGCTGTTCGGGATGTGTTTATAAATCCCAACAGTCAACTACACCTGCTAAAGGTGAATTTGTAGCTAGCATGCTGCTCAGAGAAAGTGTTGTGAACTTTTGGCCTAGTGGTAGCATAGAATGTTTCAAACTTGGTACTATGGAAACAGAGCTACAAGAGCAAGGGGGGCAGGGAATTAAAAAGACTAGATTGTTAATCTGAAAAAAGAGTGGCATGGGAATATTGGAGATTACTGAGTGTTTAGGTTCATATGTAGTCATTTGTTTAAAGTAGATTATAAATGACATGTTTATCAGTATATTATGAGATGGTGTTATGGGCTCCTGTACGGATTCACAGATCTGCTGTGATTTTACATGAGGGGAATGCTCAGAGCACTGCAGCGGATCCACAAATCTTCCCAAAACCCTTACCAAATTGGGCTTCATAACAACAAACTGTCAAAGGGTTAATATAGAGTGACCATTCACAAGTAGTGTAAGAAAATATAACTTAGAAACAACGGTTGGGATTTGCTTACTATATCAGTATCACTCAAATCAAGCTGGGAAGGGTTGCCATTTATGGTTCATTTGTAGTGAGAGTGGTATACCATTCCTACACATCTGATTTGAGTTTGTTATTCACAAGAGATTCTACCTGATACCGAGATAAAAATTAGAGAAGAGCAAAGAAAGTTTAAAGGGGTGTCAACTGGGATGTACTTTAAGAGGTTATACATATTTAAAATGGTTATTATTGCATATAAGGTGAAATAAAATATGCGAGATATTATGAGATCCTCTCAAACACATATAATGTTTTTCATGTCCGCAATAGTCAGTGAGTTACAGGGAGGTATACTCTGCTATACAGTCAGCTATAAATGCAGTTGTCCACTCACACAGATACTGAAATACTTTTTCATTGACCCTTAGGCACATTTGAAGTCAGTGGGAGAGCAATAGAGACACCTAAGTATCTAATGACCTAGCCAGACAGGAATGCACCAACAAAAGTATTCTTATATAAATGTATTTGGAGATCCAGGAGGTGAGCAGAATTCTCCTTCCCTCCTTCTGACACTGAAGTGATTTTGTGATCTATCGGAGGAGGGAAGGCGAGGGCTACGGTGTACGCTGTCCATATATTTTGAGAGGCAGGGGAAAGAGAAATGCAAAACCTGTGGATTAGGGCATCAAAATGTTAAGAGCAGAGGCCCCATACTAGTTTATATAGGCTACTGCTGCTTCATTATTTTTAATGGAGCACTCAATATTCTACTACTGATTTTACAATTTGAGGTCCTAATGGGTATAATATTTATATGTGTATTCATTTGGATAAATTGTTTAATTAAGCATGTTTAATATAATGTTACATGTATTTTATGTTTGCTTTTTGGGTGTTTATGTTTAAAGAAGAAGATTTATAATGCTCAGAAAGAAAACAGAGGAAACACCACTATTTACTTGAAACTGAACATAAAAAAATGCAAGATGTGGAGAATGCACTCAGAAAAAAGAGCTGCTGGTAAGAGAGTTAAGTACTTTGTTGTCACTATATGTAGGAAAATGAAAAATATGGGAAAACTTTCAGAAGAAAAGACAGCTTTAACTCAAGTCACAAAGGCCAGGGAGTAAGTCATACTGAAAGTAAAAAAAGTTGCAAGAAAAATGCTAGTTTGACAAGAAGATTTAAACAATTTTAGAAGCAGCACTGAAACAAAAGCAGCATATCAAAAGTGTAGTAGACAAAGCATTTGCCCTCAAGCAAAAACTATTCATCATGATGTTGAGCAGAATGGGAACACTAGATAAAACAGTGTTGTGCGGTATCAGCTGCTGACTTTGACAGCTGTGGGGCATAAAGGGGATCATGTCAAAACTGTACATTATAAGTACTGTTAAAGAGACTAACCTTCATGATGCTGTGAGCCGTTATGATCCTAGTCCCAAGGGTAATCCTCCTGCCTCGTGCTGCCTGGTTCTAAAGATGTGTTTCCAATCCTGCCTGGGGAAGCTCTCCATCCAATCCAAGCACTGCTCCTGTGCTGCATATGATACTAAGCAGCATAAAGGAGTCCTAGGATTGGCTGGGGCATGCAAGCACAATGCTCCATTGAAGATTGATGGGGCTGTGTCTTTGCTGATGCAGCTCCATGGTAGCCTTCAATGTGAAAGCCTGAACTGCACATGTCAGGTTGGCCACAGTAACAATACCGCCCAAATTGACATGTGCAGCTCAGTTTCAGCATCAACTCCTGGTCTCACCCACATCCAGCTCCATAGCTCTGCCCCTTGAGGAAATAAAAACAATGGAGGCACAGCCCTATGTGGCTAATTTCATCTGTCAAAATGATTCTGGAAGGTATTGGCTCACGGCAGTAGGGGGTCAACGCCCCTGCGCTCTTATGAAGAAACCACCACTGGTGTTGTGTATGAAAAGAAAAAGACAGAAGAAAAGGATTATTTAGAAAATTATTTTTTCCATGTTTTTAAAGGAGAATGGAAACATACTTTTAATACTGAGGCATTCTTTAATGAAAAAAGCTATTTACAAAATAACAAATTAGACATGCAGTTGAAACAACTGGTTGATGTTATGAGGTAAAAGATGGTACTCACATTGAAAAAGAAGAAGATGTAGACATGCCCCTGTGTATAAATGGAACTGCAGTAGTGTCTGTAGTGTTCGGCAGGAATCAATTGATGGATTAAGAAATTTTCTATGTAAAGTTCCATGTAAAAGTGAAAATTGGAAAATTGCAATCTTGCAAGGTTTAGAGTGAGGAAATACACTAATTTACAAGTGCACTCATTGGCATGTTTATCTAGGAAAGTGTGCACAAGCACCTTTCATCATTTTTGCATGCTTGGTTTTCATCATTCAAAAATGAAAAAATGTTGTAAGAAGAGTCTACTTTGTAAAAGGTCCTGCTTTATGCTTAGGAAATATGAACAAAGCCCTGTTGTATGGTATAGTGTCTGAAGTTGAAAATGTTTGTGAGGATATTCAGTTACATTTCCTTGGTCTTGAAGAGGAGTGTAGGCAAAATGAGGGGGTGGTTTCTTACCAGTACTGATAGCTTTGCATAACAAAATAGCAAAGTTTAATGCATTTTCTACAGAGAAACCAAGCTCTGTTTGTGTTTGTTGTCAGCACACTCACTTCAAAGTCCAAACCAAGAAAATAGAGATAAGTAGTTAGAATTTGCAGTGTACTTGTTTGTGGAAGAACGTTTTGATTTGTTTAAATGGAAATTATCTGGAGGTATTGCTATGATAAATTAGAGGACAACAAGATGCTTGCCAGAGCAATACATAATAAATTAGAGTTGGTTCAAATACCAGAGGAACTACAACATCTGAATATTTAGGAAACAATACGGATACAATCTATACATCCTTTTCAAGCAATAGTTCATATGGAACCAAATACTTGGAAACTACCACCAACAAAGCAACAGAAAGGCCTAAAAGGTAAAATTGCATACTTAACTTTAGATTTCAAACACAATATTGAAACTGTGGGTGTAGAGAGAGATGTAGATGAACCTCTTATTATTCTAGCACCCACAAAGAACAATAAAAATTGTCAGGAACTAGCGTATGTAAATAAGGTGAAGAAAGCAACATTATGGCCCTCATTATGACATTGGTGGTAAATCCCACTTACCGCCATGCTGGCTGCTGCCAACATACCGCCGCCGCCGCTGATATCCGTTCACCATATTATGACAAACACACACCAATCAGTCACTATTCAGCCACACACACAAGTACGCCACACCAAAGGTCAGTGATAAACCGGCGGTACCAAAACCCACACCTTTACGCCAACAGAACTACGCCCACCACATTATGACTCAGGAATCACTACAGCAGACATTCAACTGCGGTAAACCATTGGTGGTACACACCGCCGCGCTCAAAATACACACACACACACACATACAAAACAACACCACATTGGACAATTCAAACTACACCCACCTGACACCCATACACACATCACACCCACACCACTATAAAACACAGTCACATTAACCACAATCCCTTATGAATACAAACCATTGCCAACAGACTGACATCACAACTACAGACAAGACCAGACCACCACACCACCATCAACTATACACCACCCACGCACCTTACATCACACACCCCAACACATCACCCTACACACCCTCACCCACACTACTCACACAACACCCATGACACCACAATGACACCCCCGATTCTCAGAGGAGGAGCTAAGGGTCATAGTGAAGGAAATCATCTGGGTAGAGCCACAGCTATTTGGAGAACAGGTGAACCAGATATCCATTGGTAGAAAGATGGAGCTATGGCGGAGGATCGTGGACAGGGTCAACACCGTGGGACAGCACCCCAGAACCACAGATGACATCAGGAAGAGGTGGAATGACCTACGGGGAAAGGTACGTTCAATTGTAGCAAGACACCAACTCGCTGAACAGAGGACTGGCGGTGGACCCCCACCTCCTCCCCCACAATTAACAACATGGGAGGAGCAAGTCTTGGCAATCATGCATCCTGAGGGCCTGGCAGGAGTAGCAGGAGGACTGGACTCTGGTTAGTCAACTCTATACTACTACTACCCCTCTACCTGCATGCCATCACATACCCCCACCCTTTCCCTCACTCCCATCACTCCACCAACTCCCACACACCCCACCATCACATCTCACTCATCCCAATGCCAAACCCTGCATGCCATACCAATGCATGGACACCACTCACAGACCTGCATGGACAACTATCATCAAAGCATGCACACTAGAGAGATTCAGCTAGCCCACCACATACCAACTTACACAAGTAAAAGCTGCCAGGGCAATGATAACCAAAGAGGGCAACCCACCGATGCACAATATGTCCCACACAGAAAGAATAACACTGCATTCACATCCCCACAGGTACCCCAGTCAATGTCACGGGAGAAGAGGTGCCAGCAATATCCAGCCCTCCCACAGGAGAGGCCCACAGTGATGACAGCGACTCTGGACGCCTGGATCTGGATGACCAACCAGGCCCATCATCTGGACAGTTGGTAACTCAGCCACAGTCACACACCACCACAGAGCCTCCCCCATCAGGAAACACCACCACAGCACCCACCCAGCGTACCCACACCTCTGTCCCCAGGACACGTCAATCAGCAGTGTGTCCAGGGCACAGCTCAGACAATCAGGGACCTGGGGTCAGTGGCAGTGGGCACACGGTTCAGGGGACAGAGGCACAGGACACCAGGGAAACTGGGAGGAGTGCTATGCACCAGGGGGAGGACAGGCCCAGGGAACCAACTCACCTGGAGGCACACACCGAGATCCTGGGAGCATACCAACATTCCTAGGACACCCTGGGCCAGATCCTGGACAACGTGCAGGAGAACAGGCAGCTGCAGGAGGGACAGTACTAGGGTATCAGGGAGGACTTGCAGGCCATTAACACCAACCTAGTCTCCATTGCAGGGGTGCTGGCAGACATGGCCAACATTATGAGAGAGGCGGCCTCACAACAGCGGGCGCCTGCCACTAGCCAGACATCTGAACTGCCTTCCACCTCCACTGCCGCTAATGAACAGGAGGCCTTGCCACAGGAACAACAGGCCACCAGCACCCCTACCCCGGCAGAAGGAAAACAAGCCCGCCAATGTTCCCTGTGATCCATGCAGAAGCCAGAGACTATTGCCAAGACCCCCGCCAGGAAATGAGACTTTCCTGATTGTCACCCTTGTGTCCCACTCTGTCACCCTGTCCACCTTGCACTGCCATTGCTCCCCTTCCTATGTCCCCTTGGACAATGCACCTCTGCTACAAATAGACTGGAACTATTCCCTGGACTTTCCTCCATCATCACCCCAGCCCAATGCACTTGCCCCCTACTCTTAGCACTTAAATAAACACCCTTTGAAAAAATACAAGTATGGAGTATGTCTAATGATTTCAGTATGTATTCATTTAACCAAGATCTGCAAAATTAATTTTCAAAGGGTACAGTGAATGGGCATTGAAGTGGGAAATAACAGCATGCCTGTGACAAAGATAATCAAAATAATGACAATTAAATGTGAAGTAACACTATCCTACCTGTGTGTCATTGGAAGTATTGTCTGATCACTGCAGTTCTGTTGTCCTCATCTTCATCCTCTGCCTCCTCATCCTCACTGTCTACAGGGTCCACTGCTGCCACACGGCCATCTCCAGCCTCTTCCTCCTCCTCCTGCAGAATAGGCACATGGAGTCTCAAGGCAAGGTTGTGCAACATACAGCATGCCACGATGATCTGGCAGACTTTCTTGGGTGAGTAGCACAGGGATCCACCTTTTAGATGGAGGCACCGAAACCTGGCCTCCCGGAGGAGTACGTTCTATAATCCTTCTTGTACGCCCATGTGCCTCATTGTAACGTTCTTCTGCCCTTGTCTTGTGATTCCTCACAGGGTTCAGTAGCCATGATAGGTTGGGTTAACCTGAGTCATCTGCAAATATGGAGGGACAACATTCTGCCACACACCATCCCATATGGCCAACACCATACCCATACACCAACATGGATTGGAACAAGGGCTCACATATTAGCCACAACCTGTGCCTCTGTAGTTGGGCCATCACATTAGGGATGCTGCTATTCCTAAGGATAAAGGCATCATCCACAGACCCAGGATACTTAGCATTGACATGGGAGAGGTACTGGTCTGCCAGGCCCACCATCTGGAATGATAACTTTTTCAATTTCAGAATACCTGTTCATTTTGCCGGGGGGGGGATGCAATATGTGTTCCATCAATTGCCCCAATTATGTTGGGGATATGTCCCATTGCATAGAAGTCAGCCTTCATTGTGGCCAAATCTTCCACTTGGGGAAAACAATATAGCTGCACATGTGTTTAATCAGGGCAGACAACACTCTGGTCAGCACTCTTGAGAACATTGGCTGTGACATTCCTGCTGCCAAGCCCACTGTCACTTGGAAGGAACCAGTTGCCAAGAAATGGAGCACTGATAGAACTTGCACAAGAGGGGGAATCCCAGTGGGGTGACGGATAGCAGATACCAGGTCAGGCTCCAGTTGGGCACACAGATCCATTAGAGTGGCCCTATCAAGTCTGTAGGTGAGGATAATGTGCCTGTCCTCCATTGTTGCCAAGTAAACCAGGGGTCTGTACACGGGGGTATGTCTCCATCTCCTATTCATCCACAGCGGTTGCAGCCTAAGGGACAAAGGAGTGAGGAGCAAGTCACAAACTAAACATTGGAGCCACAACAGTACAATGCATGATGCTAATTTTAAATGTATAAGTGGCATTTGTCTTGTATGTCCAATTGTGAACTGTGACGCAGTTATAATCCAGGGCCTGTCCCCCCCCCCTGAAATGGCATCCACCTGTCCTGTGTGGAGGGACAGGTGAAAGTGAGGTAATTCTGCTGACGTTGTGTGCCATTGCGGGAGGCGGTCGGGAACCGCCATGCAACTTCTCATTGGATAAGATTGGGCCCTAAGGGGTACAGTGGCCAATGGTGATGTACACCGGCGGTGACTGTATGCACCACCGCAGACGTCACTGCCATTTTCTATCTGTTCTCTCACTTGGTACCTGACCTTCAACAGGAGAGGACCTTCACTGCATGTGCTGCTGTGACCTGTGTCTGGGACCTACCATGGCGCCTGTGACTGGGGAAAGAGCCCCTGCCTTCACTTTGGCGGAGTTGGAGAGACTGGTGGATGGGATCCTATTCCAGTACAGACTTCTGTGTGGGCCTCCAGACCAACAGGTGAGTACACTGTGAGTACGATGCATGGGGCATGAATGCATGGAGTGGTGTGTGTGAAGGGCTCGTGTGGGGGGGTTGGTGGATGTCCCCTGGGCGGCATACAGCTTGTGGGCTGGGCCCTTTGTGTGCAAATGGTGATGTGAAGGGGTATGGTGGGCCAAAAGTGTAACAGCCAGGACAGTATGACTAATGGCTTTCCCTGTGTGTATTTCTCTGCAGGTCAGTGCCAATCAAAAGAACGGTATATGGCGTGCCATCGCCAAGGACGTGCAGACCCTGGGGGTCTACGGCATGCGGAGCACCCACTGTCAGAAACGGTTGGAGGACCTGAGACGCTGGGCACGGAAGACCGCGGAGGCCCAGCTGGGGATGGCCTCCCAACGAGGAAGGGGTGCCCATCGAACCCTAACCCCCCTGACGGTGGCCTATCCTGAGCTGGATAGGTGCTTGAGGGCATCACAGCAGCCACAAGGGGGTGAGTAAAGTGCCCGTCATTACAACTTATGCCTGGTAGGGTGGTATCCGGGTGGAGGATGTGTGTCAGTGGGTGCCCCTAGGTCAGGCCTGACATTACAAAGTAGTTCCTATGTTGGGCAGAGTTCTGAAGTGATATTCCTCCTACCTAGCTTGTAGGTATCCTCTACTGGGCAGGGCTGTGTGGGTCCCAGGTATGCTGCAATTGGCAGGCTATGTCCCTCCACAAGCCCTGGAGACTAGCATAGGTACTGTTAGTGAATTGCATAGTGCGTAGGCCGGCTCCCTGTGTGTGAGTGTGGTATGTACACCAACGGTGGTGTTTCTGCAGCCATTGACCCTGTGTATCCATTGTCTTCCCCCCCTTTTCATTTTGTCATCCTGTCCTAATGTGCATTAGCATCATCTGGCGGAGGAGCAAAGGCACCGGCGACAGAGGGAGCTGCATCCCATAGGTCCCAGGAGGCAGAGTCCACCGACGCTGAGGGCACCAGTTTGAGGGAGGACGAGGGGAGCACCACCTTGGAGACAGGAGGGGACAGTTCGGACACAGATACCTCCTCTGATGGAAGCTCTCTGATGGTGGCAGTCACTTCTGTGACCACCCCAGCAACAGGTACATCAGCCAACCCCCATACCAGCACTGCCCTCCCAGCAGCCCCTCATTGAGTTGCTCGTGCCCGCTCACCCAGGAGGGTGGTCATCTCCTTCGCCCCAGACACCTCAGGCCCTGCCCCAGTAAGCCCTGCTGCCCTGAGTGAGGAGGCTATTGACCTCCTGTGATCCATCTCTGCAGGGCAGTCAACCATTGTGCAACAGACAAATGCATTTCTGGAGGGCATTCACACTGGCTTGGCAGGCCAGAAGAGATTAATCCAGGCTCTGGCCTACTCTCTGATGGTAGCCTTCCCACTCTAACTTCCTCTTCTCAATCCCATTCCCCTCAACCCCAACCTATCCCAAGCACACAGGTAGACGAGCATGCACACAGTACAACACACAAGAGTGGGCATGGCAAACACAAACACCACACATCATCCCACAGGCACTCACACAAACACCATCCAGAAGCAGACATACCAACATCCATTGCCTCCACTGTGCCCCTCTCCTCCTCCTCCACCTTCCTCCCAGTTGCATCTATACTCACACCTGCATGCACTACACCATCATCCACTACCAGCATCACCACCACACCTAGCAGAAGACACACCTCACTTGCAGACACCACTACAACATCTATGCACATGCCCCCTGTGTCCTCTCCCACTGTGTCTGTCTCCCCCTCCCAAGGTACACAAACGCAAGCACTCAGACACCCAACAGCCATCCACCTCACAACAGCATCCAGCCCATGCATCTGCACCCAAACACAGAAGACAGACACCTCCTACAACCACTCCCTCTTCCTCCACTCCCAAACCTTCTCACTCTTCCCGCCACAGTGTCCCTAAGAAGCTTTTCCTCTCCACCATTGACCTCTTTCCCACCCCTACCCCAGTCCTTCCAGTCTGGACAGGGTGGCAAAAACCCAGGCAAGCACCTCAGCCACCCACAGGCACAGTAGTGTGCATACCCACTCATGGTGGTAAAGGATCCAGGGCACCAAGCTGCCTCAAGGATGGGGTGCCATCCCCAAGTGCTGCCCGGCAGGGCAAGGAGCCTGCCACAAGAGCTGCAAAGAATGGCAAGGTGTGATCCCCATCTTCTGACAGGAAGGGCGAGGAACCTGCCCCAGCGGCTGCCAGGAAGAGCAAGGTGCCATCCCCAGCTGCTGGCAGGAAGGGCAACAAGCCTGCCCAAAGTGCTGCAAAGGAGAGCAAGGAGCAATCCCCAGCTGCTGCCAGGAAGGCAAGGGGCCTGCACCAGCAGGCAGGGAGGATGAGTGGCCTGGTGCTGGGACTCAGTCAGAGCCCCCCACCACCAACCATTGTTGTGCAGCCATCCGAGGATGAAGGGGACAGGCTGGAGCTTCCCCCCCACAACCGCCACTACCAGCACCAGTGGGCAGCCATCTGATGCTGCAGGGTATGGGCTGGAGTTTCCTCTTTCAACCGCCACCAGCAGCACCAGCACCACCACCAGCGGCAGTGGGCAGCCATTCGAGGGTGCAGGGGATGGCCTGGAGCTTCCCCCCACAACCACCAACAGCAGCAGCAGCACCACCACCACCACAAGTGGGCAGCCATCCGTGGCTAAAGGGGATGGGCTGGAGCTTCCCCCCACAACCGCCACCACCAGCAGCACCACCACCAGCACCAGTGGGCAACCATCTGAGGGTGCAGGGGATGGGCTGGAGATTCCCCCCACAACCACCACCACCAGCAGTAGTAGTCCACCACCAGAGGGCAGCCATCCAAGGCTGCAGGGGATGGGCAGGAGCTTCCCCCCACCAGCAGCAGCAGCAGCACCACTACCACCACTGAGCAGCCGTCACCGCCAGCAGACAGTCTGTAGTCCTGCCTCCATGGGCTGTTGTGCGGCCTGCACCCTGCAAATCCTGTGGGTATGACACCCAGCTGAGAGACTGTGACCTTGCACTCCCCAGGATTAGTAGCACAGGGCACGATGCCCCCTGCAGATCCAGTGGATATGCCACCCAGTCACTCCAGCCTCTCCAGGATCAGAAGCACAGGGCATGATGCCCTCTGCAGAACCAGTGGGTATGCCACCCACTCACCCCTTCCTCCCCAGGATCAGAAGCACAGGGCACGATGCCCCCTCCAGAACCAGTGGGTCTGGCACCCACTCACCCGTCCTCCCCAGGATCAGAAGCACAGGGCACAATGCCCCTCAAGAGCATATGGGCAAGTGACCCACCTGAGAGACTGTGGCCTTGCACTCCCCAGGCTCAAGCACAGGGCATGGTGCCCCCTCCAGAGCATGTGGGCAAGTCACCCACTTGAGAGACTGTGGCCTATCACTCCCCAGGGCCAAGCACAGGCCATGTTGCCCCCTCCAGAGCATTTGGGCAAGTCACCCACTTGAGAGACTGTGGACATGCACTCCCCAGGACCAAGCACAAGGCATGTTGCCCCTTCCAGAGCATGTGGGCAAGTCACCCACTTGAGAGGCTGTGGGCTTGAACTCCCCAGGACCAAGCACAGAGCATGTTGCCCCCTCCAGAACCTGTGGATTTGTTCCATCTGCTGGATGAGGTCCCCTCCGTTCCCCGTCCCACTGAGGTGCCTGCCTATTTTCCAACTGATGCCCCTGCAGTGTTATCTCTGTGTTGGTGCAGGAGACAGGTGGGGCCTTGGACTTTGTCATGTGGCCCTGTGACCCACGTACATTGAGGACTGGACAGTGTCCCTTGAAATGTACAGATGTATATACTTTTGGATTGAATGTTTGTATTTTTACTGTATCTATATTATTACACTCACTTTCATCTATTTGTGTTGTCATTGCATTATTCCTGAGGGGTATGGGGTAAATATGTTGTCTCACTGCATCTGATTGTGTGTATGGTGTTGGGGTGGGGGTGTGTGTTGTGCGTGTGTGTGTCACTCTCTTTTTCCTCCCCATCCCCTGTGTGCTAGGTGGCTGTACTCACCGTGGTTGTCTTCGCCATCATTGGTGTTCATGGTGGAGCAGGACCTAAAAAATCATGGGAAATATTTGCAGCAGGGGCTGCTTGGCGTTGTGGTTCTTCCCTGTGTCTCCAAAGGTGAGTCCTTTCCTTTCTGAGCTCTGTTTCAACCAGGCTTTTGATGTTGTTGGTACCGCCCCGGAATAAGTGGCGGTTCCAGGGGTCATAATATGGTGGGCGGAACATTGACTTCCGCCTGGCTGTAGGCGGCTACCGCCATGGTGCCTGTTGTTTGCGCCCTGGCAGTCGGTGTGGTAAAGTGGCTGTCTATCTGAGTTATCACTGCCGTGGTCATAATTTGGCAGTGGTTAATGCCTGCCTGTTGGTGGTATTACTGCCACTTTATCACCGACTGCCAGGGTTGTAATGAGGGCCTATATCTTAAACACAACAATGTGTTTTGCAAAGATGTGGATGTTCCTATACATGGAGCTTCTATGGAGGAAGAAATGTTAGCTTCAACTGGGTAGTTAGAAAAAGTGGATACAACTAAATGTGAAGAAATATATGAGCACTACAGCATCCATCCACTCCAATCAAAAGAGATTATGGGGGGATGCCATTGAAATGTGTCAGATGAAACAAGCTAAAGGAACTCCAATGAGTGTGTGGGAGAAAAGTTTAGTGGCTCGCTGGTTTCCACAACTATTTCCAACTGCAGTCGGTGAACAATATGATAACCACCCATTGCAAATACCAGCAGCTGAGTACAGGTCAACAAGATTATATTCAGAAGACCCTAGATTTCAACAAAGTATTCCATATATATTTCTTCTGCTATTTGAAAGTGATTTGTCTACACTATCATATTACTAAAACAGGAGATAATCTAAAAAAGATGTCTGCAAAAGATTTTCTTGACAAAATGCTTGACAAAGATAAGAAGTTGAAATACAATTTAATACATTTGATGGCATACGAACGTGGGACCAATGAATACTGATATCATCATCATGGTGAGCTAAAGCGTATGTTGCAAAATGTAGGTGTACCAACTTGGTTTTTGACCCTGAGTTGTACAGACTATGCATGGGATGACTTACATGACTTTTTGAAAGAAGCTAATTTTAAAATCAATGGCATGAATTTGAAGACACCAGGAGAACTTTGCTCTTTGGATCCTGCAAATGTTTGTAGGTATTTTAACCAAGGTTTCAAGACATAGGGCCTCATTCTGAGGCCAGCGGGCGGCGGTCGCCGCCCGCCTGGCGGGAACCGCCATATGGCCGCTCTGCGGTCGAAAGACCGCGGAGGCCATTCTGGCTTTCCCGCTGGGCTGGCGGGCGACCGCCAGAAGGCCGCCCGCCAGCCCAGCGGGAAACCCCTTCCCACGAGGAAGCCGGCTCCGAATGGAGCCTGCGGAGTGGGAAGGGTGCGACGGGTGCAGTAGCACCCGTCGCGAATTTCAGTGTCTGCTAAGCAGACACTGAAATTCAAAGTGGGGCCCTCTTACGGGGGCCCCTGCAGTGCCCATGCCAATGGCATGGGCACTGCAGGGGCCCCCAGGGGCCCCACGACACCCCTCACCGCCATCCTGTTCCTGGCGGTCAGAACCACCAGGAACAGGATGGCGGTGAGGGGGTCGGAATCCCCCATGGCAGCGCAGCAAGCTGCGCCGCCATGGGGGATTCCTCAGGGCAGCGGAAAACCAGCGGGACACCGCCGGTTTTCCTGTTCTGACCGCGGCCATACCGCCGCGGTCAGAATGCCCTGCGGAGCACCGCCAGCCTGTTGGCAGTGCTCCCGCCGACCCTGGCCCCGGTGGTCCTTGACCGCCAGGGTCGGAATGACCCCCATACTTTCTTTCAACTGCAACAAAATTCCACCTCTTGGAGAAGTTACAGATTTCTTTTGGAGTAAAGAGTACCAAGCAAGAGGTGCTTCTCATATTCTTATGTTGTTCCAAAATTTGGAATGGACACAGATGAGTCTGTACTTTCTTTCAAAGAACAGCACCTCACATGTGCCATCGCAAAAGGCAGTGATGAAAAAGGCCTGAAACAGCATGTTCTTTGCTTCCAAGTACATAGATGTGTGAAATCCTGTTGGTGGAAATACAGAACTAAAGGAAAATTGTACACAAAGGCCCCCATTAAGACATTGGCGGTAAGTACTGCCAGCATACCGCCACCGTTGCTACCCGCCATCTACGCGCATCATGACCACCAATGGTATACCGCCAGAATGCTGGTGGAACACCGCCGCCGGTCATGGCGGCGGACAGCGTTAAGGCGGTGCTACTGACAGCAGCACCGCCACACCAGCAAAACTCCACCGACCGTGTCATGTCCAATGATACAGCCTGGCGGTGTTTTGATGGCGGACGCTGCTGCTGACAGCAGCACTGCAGACTGTCTCAAGCCAGAGGACCCCCTGCAAGCAGGTAAGTCGGGTTCTCCAACAGGAGAGGGGTGGGGGTGTTGTGTGCATGTAAGGGGTGTGTGTGTGTGTGTTTTAGAATGCGTGCATGTGGGTGTGAATCACCTTTAATGCATGCGTGAATGAGTGATTGTGTGTGTTGGGTGTTGTGAATGCATGTGTGTGACAATGTATGTTGGTGTGTGTTGCAGTGTGTGGGTATGTATGTGTGCATGCGTGGGTGGTGATGGGTATGCGTTGTGAATGTGCATATATGGGTGTGCGTGCGGGTGTGTATATGTGTGGGGGCAGGAGAGGGAGGGGGAGGGCAGGGGCGGACTCTGAGGAGGAGGAGGGGGGCAGGGGAGACCCCTATCAGTGCCAGGGAAGGGATTCCCTGGCACTGATAGTGCCTACCCCATGCCTACCCCCATGGTTTTCGTGCGGTAAGTTTGGAACGAAAACCATGGCGGTAGGCCGGGTTGTAATCCTGAGGGTGGGATTGTGACGCCCGCCAGGCTGGAGACCGAAGTGTCCAGCCCAGCGGCTGTTACCACCCTGGCGGTCAGTGTGTTAAAGTGGCGGTCTTTGAAGGCGGTTACCGCCAGGGACATAATCCCTTTTTTTTTTTACCGCCGGCCTGTTGGCGGTATTAACGCCGCTTTAACACCGACCGCCAGGGTTGTAATGAGGGCCAAAGTGTTGTTATACTTTTCCAAGACCTGCAATTTCAAAGGAAGAGTGAACAGTTTTTTGTCTGCAGTGAGACATAAACAATCAAATATTAAGCGAAAGCACATACATCCTCAAAATGTGGAATGCCAATATGGATATTCAGTTTGTTGCAGCAACTCCATTGCTGTTGCTCTTTATATGACTTCATACATAATACAATCAGAGAAGATGGAAATGAAGGCTATGTGGGAGAAGATTTTTGCTGAAAAGTATCTAACTAAGATATTATACAGCTTCAGTTTGAAGATGCTTACACATAGAGAAATTGGGTCCTAGGACTATTGTGACTGATTAATCTCAACTAGTTTACACTCAAAGTCAAGAGAAATTGTTTAGGCAAGTCTAGGTCTAGCATGCATGGAAATAGAGTGTTAAAATCAGTTCCTTAAATTCAGTACCTTGCAGAATTTGAGACAGAAAGTACTGCCATTGTAAAGACAAACATGTTGGATACTTACTATCCAAAAAGGAGTTCACTTCTTGAAAATGTATTTCTTTATGAAATTCTTCAAAACTACATATTTAGAAATAATGTCACAGAAAATTTAGATGAAGATAAATTTGCAGTAGTTAGTAGTGATGGTTGTTTGGTAAGACACAGCAAAGACAGTCTAATTAGCCACAGAAAACCAAGGGCCAGATTTAGATCATGGCAGACAAGTTACTCCATCACAACGGTGATGGATATCCTGTCCACTGATATATATATCCCATTATATCCTATGGGACTTTGTGACTTTTTGAAGAAATGTATCGAATTTGGATTTTTTCACTTTTTGGATCAAAAAAGTAGATTTTTTTTCCAAGTGCCCACTCAGAACCAGACTTTGTCACTTTTTTGAAGAAAAAAATTGAAATTTGATTTTTTCACTTTTGGGACTAAAAAAGATGAAATTAGGATTTTTTCACTTTTTTGGTGAAAAAAGTTGAAATTTTTTCCAAGTGCCCACTCAGAATGGAATTTTTTTCACTTTTTGAAGAAAAGAATTGAAATTTGATTTTTTCACTTTTGGGACTAAAAAAGATGAAATTTGGATTTTTTCACTTTTTTGGTGAAAAAAGTTGAAATTTTTGCCCACTCAGAATGGAATTTTTGTCACTTTTTTGAAGAAAAAAATTGAAATTTTTTCCGATTGCCCACTCAGAATGGGACTTTGTCACTTTTTTGACAAAAACTATGAATTTGCACTTTTTCACTATTTGGATCAAAAAAGTTTATCTTTCCATCCAATAAGTCAAAATGTCCCATTCTGACATGGGAAGCGGCACACATGTCAACTTAGACAAAAGTTGAATATTTTTCTAAGTCCCATCTCATAATGAGATGGGACTTAGAAAAAAATTCAACTTTTGAAAAAATTAAAAAGAGCTTCCACGTCCCTTGTCAGAATGGGAATTTGTCACTTCTTGAAGAAGAAAATTACATTTGGATGTTTTCACTTTTTGGACGATAAAAGTTGAAATTTTTTCTAAGTGCCCACTCAGCATGGGACTTTGTCACTTTTTTGAAGAAAAAAACTTGAAATTTGATTTTTTCACTTTTAGGACTAAAAAAGATGAAATTTGGATTTTTTCACTTTTTTGGTGAAAAAAGTTGAAATTTTTTCCAAGTGCCCACTCAGAATTGAAATTCTGGGTGTTTTCGGCGTAGGAGACAATGTTCAGCCCGTGGCTCCTGATGATGGATGCAAGTAGGGCATGTGATGTTGGAGAGTGTGGGGCTCAGGGAGGAGCCCTGTGGAACTCCGCAGCTGATCTCCATAGGTTCTGACAGGTAAAGCGAGAGTGTGACTCTCTGTGTTCTTCCAGACAGGAAGGTACGTACCCATTATAGGGCCTTTCCGCGTACGCCGGCAGTGTGAAGTCTGGAGCAGAGGGTGAGATGCAAAACTGTGTTGAAGGTGGCTGATAGACCCAGTAGGATGAGGGCTGAGGAATGTCCATTAAAGCTTGTCATGAAGTCTCAAGACTACTGAAAAAAGTAAAACTATTAATCACATATGAGGTGAGCATAGACTCAGATGTGATGCTTGCCTTTGTACACTGAAAATTCAATAGGTTCTGAAAACAGACTATGATGTGCTATTTGGAAGGAAACACTTGATTGTGTTTGGTGATCTACTACAACTTACACTAATTAAAGGACTGCCTGTGTTCAAAATACTGCTCCATGGTGAAACTCAGAATTCTTTGGGATGTATTGGAAATGTCAACATTTGGTTAAACATTCAAAATAAAGAACTACTTAGAAATATATGACCTTGAATATGCAAATAGTCTGAAGGATATTAGAGTAGGTGTTCTCTCCAAAGAGGGTAAGCATCTACTAGAAAGTTGACTTCTTGAAAAACTGTAGCCTACTAAGAAGACAGCAGCAGAGCTAACTTTCACTTTCATTCAAGAAGGAAAATCAATTGTGTGTGTGAAGCTGACACTGGAGCAGTGCACTTGTTTTTAACAAGAAATTGCTGGAATTGGAGAAAGAAGAAATTTTGCATCATACAGCAATAGACAAAATGGACCATCAGGGTGTGACAGTATTTCTAAACGAAAAGCTGCAAGCAAAACTAGATTCATTGGAAAAATCTGTTTCCAGAAATGCAGGATTAGAGAAATGTTTAATGTAAAGTAATTCTGCGTTCAAATGTAAATGTTGTGAAGGATTGGTTAATGGTGCTATTGGTGAAGTGATTGAATTCATTCTGTTTCCTAATAAGAATGAGGTTGACTACCTAGCAATAAAATGTGATCAGATTGATGGTGTGAAGCTGATTGCAAAGTTTACTGTATGTTTTTGCTAGTGAAAGACTTATTTGTACAATGGAAACAGTTTCCAGTTTCTTTAGCATACACTGAGACTATTAATAAATCTCAATATTTAAGTGTTCATTTAGCATTTATTAGCATTTGTAGTACTGTGTTTAAGGAAGGTATGTTGTAAGTAGCCTTATCTCGAGTTAGGAAATTGTCCAGTTTGTATCTTTTTGAAGTTGATGACAGCAAAGTAAATGCAGATGCAAGGTGTGTGAAAGAATACAACCGATTAAGAAGTGTTAATGCTGCTCATTTACAACAGTACCCATTTTAGAAGAAACGCATCATCTGTCCAAAGAAAGTACTTTCAAAGGATTGTAGTCATGTTGTTGGAAAGAAGAAAAAGAAAGAAATCAAGAAAGTTGGTAAGGAAAAAAATTGTAATGATAGAGATAATGTTGGGTACCAGTTGTCAAACCCCTCCCCCCCAGTGTCAACTGCTGTGCTAATGTTGTTCTCAGTGTGCTGTCTAATTAGCCACAGAAAACCAAGGGCCAGATTTAGATCATGGCAGACAAGTTACTCCATCACAACGGTGATGGATATCCTGTCCACTGATATATATATCCCATTATATCCTATGGGACTTTGTGACTTTTTGAAGAAATGTATCGAATTTGGATTTTTTCACTTTTTGGATCAAAAAAGTAGATTTTTTTTCCAAGTGCCCACTCAGAACCAGACTTTGTCACTTTTTTGAAGAAAAAAATTGAAATTTGATTTTTTCACTTTTGGGACTAAAAAAGATGAAATTAGGATTTTTTCACTTTTTTGGTGAAAAAAGTTGAAATTTTTTCCAAGTGCCCACTCAGAATGGAATTTTTTTCACTTTTTGAAGAAAAGAATTGAAATTTGATTTTTTCACTTTTGGGACTAAAAAAGATGAAATTTGGATTTTTTCACTTTTTTGGTGAAAAAAGTTGAAATTTTTGCCCACTCAGAATGGAATTTTTGTCACTTTTTTGAAGAAAAAAATTGAAATTTTTTCCGATTGCCCACTCAGAATGGGACTTTGTCACTTTTTTGACAAAAACTATGAATTTGCACTTTTTCACTATTTGGATCAAAAAAGTTTATCTTTCCATCCAATAAGTCAAAATGTCCCATTCTGACATGGGAAGCGGCACACATGTCAACTTAGACAAAAGTTGAATATTTTTCTAAGTCCCATCTCATAATGAGATGGGACTTAGAAAAAAATTCAACTTTTGAAAAAATTAAAAAGAGCTTCCACGTCCCTTGTCAGAATGGGAATTTGTCACTTCTTGAAGAAGAAAATTACATTTGGATGTTTTCACTTTTTGGACGATAAAAGTTGAAATTTTTTCTAAGTGCCCACTCAGCATGGGACTTTGTCACTTTTTTGAAGAAAAAAACTTGAAATTTGATTTTTTCACTTTTAGGACTAAAAAAGATGAAATTTGGATTTTTTCACTTTTTTGGTGAAAAAAGTTGAAATTTTTTCCAAGTGCCCACTCAGAATTGAAATTCTGGGTGTTTTCGGCGTAGGAGACAATGTTCAGCCCGTGGCTCCTGATGATGGATGCAAGTAGGGCATGTGATGTTGGAGAGTGTGGGGCTCAGGGAGGAGCCCTGTGGAACTCCGCAGCTGATCTCCATAGGTTCTGACAGGTAAAGCGAGAGTGTGACTCTCTGTGTTCTTCCAGACAGGAAGGTACGTACCCATTATAGGGCCTTTCCGCGTACGCCGGCAGTGTGAAGTCTGGAGCAGAGGGTGAGATGCAAAACTGTGTTGAAGGTGGCTGATAGACCCAGTAGGATGAGGGCTGAGGAATGTCAGTGGTCGAGGAGCAAGCGGATTTCATCTATGGCGGCGAGGAGGGTGGTCTCCTGAAACCAGATTATGAGATGTCCAGGATTTTGTTGTCCTCGCTGTGTTTACAGAGCTGTGTGTTGATGGCCTTTTCGATGACCTTGGCTGAGAAAGGCAGCAGAGAGATGGGGAGGTAGTTCTTAAGGTCCAAGGGATCAGCCATGGGTTTCTTCAGAAGTGGGCGGATCACGGTGTGCTTTCAGTCCTAGGGGAAGGTAGCTGTATCTATGGAACAGTTGAGGGTGTGGTGGAGCTTGGGTGCAATGGAGGTGTTGGCTTTATTGAAAATGTGGTGAGCACAGGGGTCCGTAGGGGCTCAGGAGTGGATGCTGCTCATGATAAAGCAGGTCTCGTGCATGGTAAGGGTGGTCCAGCAGTGCAGGATCTGTGACGGTTCGGAGGTTCGGACCTCGGGGTATGTTGAAGAGCTCGCGGGGTCTTGGGGTCTGACGCTGTCATATATGTCTTTGCTTTTTGGTGGAAAAAGTTGGCTAGTCTATCGCAGAGGTCTTGAGATGGAGGGATGGTAGCTGTTTCTGATTTAGGTTTGATGAACTCTTTGACCACTGCAAAGAGCTCTTTGGTGTTGTGGGTGGTGGCGCTAATACGGTTCTGCAGGGAGGCTTTCCTGGTGGCTCTGATGAGGTGGTGGTGGGATTTGATGGCAGCTTTGAAGGCCTCAAAGTCTTCTGGGGACTTGCTGTTTTTCCATCTATTCTGTAGCTGTCTGCAGGTGCGCATGGAGTTTGGGAGTGTGGGAGATAACCAGCTGGCCTTCTTGAGGTGGTATTTATCTCAGGTCTTACGGAGAGGTGCTAGGGTGTTGGTGCGTTCAGAGATCCATTGGTGGAAGTTCTGTGCTGAGATGTTAGCGTATGAGGTGAGGGGTGGGAGAGGCTTGCTAAGGGTGTTAATGAGCTGTTTCTGGTTCCATTTTCTACTTGGGGCTCAGAGTGTGCGGAGGTGGATGGTCGGTGTAGTGACAGTTAAATGAATGCAGTGGTGGTCAGTCCAGTGAAGTGTGGAGGTGTTGTTGATGGTGATGTTGTTGCTGGTGGAAAGGATGGCATTGAGTGTGTGTCCAGCAAAGTGTGTTGGAGGGGTGACCAGTTGCTTTAGTCCCACTGTGGTGAGGTTCTCGAACAGGAAAGTGTTGTTGGTGTCGTTGCTATTGTCAATGTGGTAGTTGAGGTTACAGAGGAGGAAGTAGGTTGTGGAGTCGAGAGCATGGGGAGAAATGATGTCAAAGATGGAGTCGCTGGAGGCTGGGCCGGGGCCGGGTGGACTGCAGATGAGGGTGCAAGGAAGGTAGACTTGGGGGTGGCGTGTATCAGGAAATGGAGGTGCTCCAAGAGAGGGGAGTGTTCTTCCATGTTGTTTGTCAGGCGCAGGGTGAATTTGTGGATGATGGCCAGACGGCCGCCTGGCCGAGAAGGCATGTTTTCACTGAGTAGTTTGTGGTTGCTGGAGATGGCAGTGGCGATGTCTGGTGCAGATGGTGGGTTTGTCCATGTTTCAGTGAGAAAGGCACTGTCTGAGCAGGTGGAGTCCAGTAGGTCCCAGAGTTCTACGGCGTGTTTGTGGATGGAGCGAATGTTGAGGAGAATGCAGCTGAGGTGCCCCGGGTTGGTATGCGATGGCTCAGTAGTGGGAGGGTCTGGTACTTGGAGTATGGTAAGGGAGCAGTGGCAGTATAGGTAGTAGAATAGTCCATGGGTGTCTCTGGGTAATGCAAAGTGGCAGGCAGCGGAGTGTCCTGCATGTGGAGGGTCTCTCTGTTGTAGCGATGGAAGTTCAAAGGACCAGGGTTTGTGACACTGAGCGAGGTCCAGGTGCAGACGGGTACAGACAGGCTTGCCTTTAGTGCTCCTTTGGCGTGCCAGCAGCATGCCCACTGCACAGCTATGCAGTGGCCACATTAAGAAGGGGAGGGAGGTGGAAGGGTCTGGGCAGCTGGGAGGCAGGAGGGCAGAAAAGCGCTTCCCAGGGGGGGGAGGAGCGACTGCAGGGGCAGCAGCGGCAGAAAACAGAACACGGGAGAGTGAAAGGCTGAAAGGAGAGAGAGCAAGACAAGAAAGACAAAGAATAGAAAAAATAAAGATGACGGAAAAATAAGCAAAAGTAAAAGTGACAGCAAGATACTTACACACAGATGGCCAATATGCCACCAGGGATGAGGTGCAGAGTGAACCTGCAGTTGGAGGTGGGCCTCGAACTGAGAGTCAGCCAGGCTCTCCGTTCAAATGCAGCAGAGGCAGCAGCAGCAGCAACATGTGGAGCTGTGCAGAGGAGAGCGAGCAGACGCTGACCAGGGGATCAGGGGGGTCGCCCTCTCAGTGCGCAGTGGCCTCCATTAAGAGGGGAGGCAGGTGGGAGGATCCAGTCAGCTGGGAGATGGGAGCGCGGGAGAGCCCTTTGCAAGGTGAAAGGCTGACTAGGAGAAAGAGACAAGAAAGAAAAAAGAAAGACGACAGAAAAATAGGCAAAAGTAAAAGTGACAGAAAGATACACACAGATGACCACTCGGCCATGAGGCACAGGCGGGAGCCTGTGGGTGGACGTGGGCCTCAAACTGACAGTCAGGCAGTCTCTCAGTTTGAAAGCAGCAGAAGCAGGAGAAGCAGCAGCAACAGATGGATCTGTGCAGAGGAGAGCGAGCAGACACTGACCAGGAGGTCAGAGGAGAATTACCATTATGAAATATCTTTCAATGCTTCAAAGGATATCACTGAGTGTTCAGTTTTTCCTAACTATTTGAAAATGTTAAATGATGTGTTTGAAGAGAAAGAGACAATTGCTGCTGAGATAGCTAAGTAGAGTTCACAAAGCAAAGAGAGTTCTGCTCCTCTAAGTGAAGATCCTCTTGGGCATCCATTCATTGAAAATGAAGCTGCAATTGCAATGAATGTGGTGGAGAGTGCAATGCAACAAGCAAGACAGGAAAGTATTGATTTGGAAGAGTTAGTTGGACAACTAAAAGATGAGCAGGAAGATATCTATACAGAGATAAAAACAGGGCTGAGCATTGATTCCTCCATGAGAAGAAAGAGTGTGCATGCACATCATTCAGACCTACACTGGTAAAACCTTTTTAATATATGTTCTCACTGCCTTCCTACAGAAGGCTACAGAGTGTAATTTGTTATGTGTAGTAACATCACCCACAGGATTAGCTGCATATAATATTAAAAGGATTACATTACATCGACTTCTCATGCTGCCTGTGCAGAATGACAACAAACTGGAGTAGCAAAGTTTATCCATTAAAGCTTGTCATGAAGTCTCAAGACTACTGAAAAAAGTAAAACTATTAATCACATATGAGGTGAGCATAGACTCAGATGTGATGCTTGCCTTTGTACACTGAAAATTCAATAGGTTCTGAAAACAGACTATGATGTGCTATTTGGAAGGAAACACTTGATTGTGTTTGGTGATCTACTACAACTTACACTAATTAAAGGACTGCCTGTGTTCAAAATACTGCTCCATGGTGAAACTCAGAATTCTTTGGGATGTATTGGAAATGTCAACATTTGGTTAAACATTCAAAATAAAGAACTACTTAGAAATATATGACCTTGAATATGCAAATAGTCTGAAGGATATTAGAGTAGGTGTTCTCTCCAAAGAGGGTAAGCATCTACTAGAAAGTTGACTTCTTGAAAAACTGTAGCCTACTAAGAAGACAGCAGCAGAGCTAACTTTCACTTTCATTCAAGAAGGAAAATCAATTGTGTGTGTGAAGCTGACACTGGAGCAGTGCACTTGTTTTTAACAAGAAATTGCTGGAATTGGAGAAAGAAGAAATTTTGCATCATACAGCAATAGACAAAATGGACCATCAGGGTGTGACAGTATTTCTAAACGAAAAGCTGCAAGCAAAACTAGATTCATTGGAAAAATCTGTTTCCAGAAATGCAGGATTAGAGAAATGTTTAATGTAAAGTAATTCTGCGTTCAAATGTAAATGTTGTGAAGGATTGGTTAATGGTGCTATTGGTGAAGTGATTGAATTCATTCTGTTTCCTAATAAGAATGAGGTTGACTACCTAGCAATAAAATGTGATCAGATTGATGGTGTGAAGCTGATTGCAAAGTTTACTGTATGTTTTTGCTAGTGAAAGACTTATTTGTACAATGGAAACAGTTTCCAGTTTCTTTAGCATACACTGAGACTATTAATAAATCTCAATATTTAAGTGTTCATTTAGCATTTATTAGCATTTGTAGTACTGTGTTTAAGGAAGGTATGTTGTAAGTAGCCTTATCTCGAGTTAGGAAATTGTCCAGTTTGTATCTTTTTGAAGTTGATGACAGCAAAGTAAATGCAGATGCAAGGTGTGTGAAAGAATACAACCGATTAAGAAGTGTTAATGCTGCTCATTTACAACAGTACCCATTTTAGAAGAAACGCATCATCTGTCCAAAGAAAGTACTTTCAAAGGATTGTAGTCATGTTGTTGGAAAGAAGAAAAAGAAAGAAATCAAGAAAGTTGGTAAGGAAAAAAATTGTAATGATAGAGATAATGTTGGGTACCAGTTGTCAAACCCCTCCCCCCCAGTGTCAACTGCTGTGCTAATGTTGTTCTCAGTGTGCTGTTTACATTACCTCATGTTCTTCATGCAACTGAACAGAAACAACAGAAGACTTTGTGTTCTACACTATTTGCTTTGTTCCAACATGTGTGTAGTGACAGAACTAAAGCACATTGTGCATCACACATTCAATACCTTGTAGATGTCTGCACTGGATCTGTACAGTTTATCATAGACACTCAAAACGTGCACAGGAATTTTAAACATTATTTTTGCTGTTTTAGATGAAGAGGAAGTACCTATTAATGAGTTCTTTGGACAAAGTTACTCATGGAACCATGACTGTCAACATTGCTCATTTACCTCAATTACAGAATTAGATTCAGAGCGATTTATTTATTTAACTCTTCTGGATTGCACAATTGTGAGTTTTTACAGATTGTTGAAACAAGCTACACACAACAATACCTACCAAAAGTGTCAACTTTACATATTCAAAGAAGTGGCAAGTATGTTTTGTATTGCTGTAACGATGCAGAACAAATGACAGTAAATTGGAAACAGACATTACAAACTTTAAAGCAAGACAAATATCTATTTCTGGAAAACCATATACTACTATGGCTATAATATGCCATGAAGGAGCTAGTGTTACATCAGGACACTACACTGTCTATTTAAAGAGTAAAAGTGGATGGACAGAATAGAATGACAGCAACCTGAAATTCAAGCAAAGATTACCTTATAAGCTACCAAACTTCTATCTTTTAATTCTTGAACCAAGGTTCGAAGGAGGATTTCAGTTCAAAAAGTGAAATTGAGTACTTGTAGTGGATGTATTATCAGTATTTGTGACATCATACAGCCTACCAGGGTTGATGTCTTTATAAGATTTTCCATATGATGGTAAACAGTTAAAGTTTTGTAAAGTAGATTTCACTAATTTGCAAACAGATTCCAACCCCAGAAACAGGACATATCGGGGCATATTTATACTCTGTCTGTGCCGAATGTGCGTCAAAAATGTTGACGCACATTCAACGCAAACCTTGCCCCTTATTTACACAATGACGCCCAACCCCACGAACGTCAAAATCCCTCCGTGTGGGTCATTTTCTGGATGCGGGAAACCGCCTTGCATTAATGACATGCAAGGTAGGCGTTCCCATCCCAAAAATTACTTTAAGGCCTGTGCGCCTTATTTATACTCCCACGTCATTTTGACGCACAGGAGGGGGCGGGCCTTAAAAAATGGCGCAGAGCCTGATGTGCGCAGTTTTTTATCACCTGGGTGAGGGCAGGCGTTAAGGGACATGTGGGTCCACTTCCATGGTCACTGACCATGGAAGCAGTCCACAGGTGCCCTCCCCTGTCCCCGGGGACACCCGCTGCCACCCTCGCCCACCCCTGGAGGACACCCATGGATGGGGGGACCCATCCCAGGTAGGTAAAGGTAAGTTGAGGTAAGTATAATTTTTTTAATTTTTTTTAAGTGCCATGGGGGGGCTAACTTGGGCCCCCTACATGCCACTGTGCCCAATGGCCATGCCCAGGGTACAGAAGTCCCCTGGGCATGGACATTGAGCAAGGGGGCATGACTCCTGTCTTTGCTAAGACAGGAGTCATTGCAATGGGGGTTGTGCGTAAAAAAATGGCGCAAGTCCAGTTTGAGCCATGATTTTTTACTCAAACCTGACTAGCCCCATTTTTTGACGCACAACCCCCGTTTTTCCCTACGCCGGCGCTGCCTGGTTTGAGTAATTGTTTTTTTACTCTGACCAGCCCACAGCGCCGGCTAATGTCAATCCTTAAATAAAGCGCCTGCATGGCGCATAGGAATGGCGTTAGCCGTCGATAATTTTTTTTTGACGCAAACCAGTCAAAAAGTATAAATATGGGTCCTAGTTACTTTTGGAAAACAATATGCTGCTATAGCTATTATATTTTATGAAGGAATTACAGTTAAATCTGGACTTTACAATGGGAATTTGCAAAGTAAAGTGGATTGACAAAATCCAATGACAGCAACCTTAAAATGAATCAAAGATTGCCTTATAACCTACCAATTTTCTATCTTTTGCATCTGAAACCAAAGTACTAAGGAAGATTTAAATCTAAAAAAGTGAAATAGTGTAGCTTTAGTTGATGTATTATCAGTATTTATGGCATCATATGGTCTACCATCAGTGATGTCTTTATAATGCTTTCATATTTTGGTGTGCCTTATATATCTATTTTTAGAACACTGGAATGTTGGAAGCTCCATTGGAAGCAATGGAGTGCTCCGGTCTTTTATTGACTGGTAAAAGCCCGGAGCATCAACATGCCAATGTGCTTTTTGTTCCTAGCAACAGCTGTGAACAAAGGCCTCATGGAGCCCGAGGGGATTTTAATCTGCCTGGATGATGAACATCCCACCACCTCCGCTGGCGCTAGTGGACAGGAGGCACTGCCACAGGACCACGGCACCAGCACCCCACCCCCTGCAGATGGAGAACCACCCCGCAAATGGTCCCTGAGATCCAGGCACAAGACAGAGAACAATGCCAAGACCCCCGCCAAGAAATGAGACCACCCTGAATGTCATCCTTCTGTCCCACTTCGTCACCCTGTCCATCCATCAACTGCCCTAGCTCCACTTCCTATGCCCCTTTGGACAATGCACCTGTGAAACAAATAGACTGGACTCTGCCATGGACATTCCTCCACCATCACCCCTGCCCATTTTACAACCCCCTCCACTAATTTGCACCCTTGAATCACAAAACAATCTGGAGTCAGTCTGTGCTTTCACAAATCTGTATTTGCTATAACTAAGAAAAATAGTAATGTCGATTGTATTGTCAACATACCTATGTCACACAGCTCTAGTCCGTGAGGTAATATAGCAGAGGTCACACAGTGGGACCCACATCTGTGAAATGGAAATGCAAAGTGACAAGTCAGGGTCCATACACTGGGTGAAAGTGACAGACATATGATAGGTCTAACAATTGTATGAGATGTGGGAGGCAGTGATGTCTTCTTACCTGTGTCTCACTGTAAGTATTGCTGGATAACGTTGTTTCTGGTGTCGATATCCTCTTCTTCTGCCTCCTCTTCTTCACTGTCCACAGGTTCCACAGCTGCCACAAGACCTCCTTCTGGACCATCCTCCATCAGAAAAGGCACCTGTTGTCGCAAAGCCAGGTTGTGCAGCATACAGCAGGCCACTATGATCTGGCACACCTTCTTTGGTGAGTAGTAGAGAGAACCACCTGTCATATGGAGGCACCGGAACCTGGCCTTCAGGAGGCCAAAGGTCCTTTTGATCACTCACCTAGTTCACCCATGTGCCTCATTGTAGCATTCATCTGCCCTTGTCCTGGGATTTCTCACTGGGGTCAGTCGCCATGACAGGTTGGGGTACCCAGAGTCACCTGCAAATGTCGAGGGACAACTGTTAGACACACACTAACCCTTAGGGACAACCCCAGACCCAGACAATCATTCACACGGTATAGGGTCCTTGTCCTCACCTAATAGCCACACCTGGTGTCTCTGGAGTTGCCCCATCACATATGGGATGCTGCTTTTCCTCAAAATGTAAGCGTCATGCACTGAGCCTGGAAACTTGGCATTCACATGGGAGATGTACTGGTCGGCCAAACACACCATCTGCACATTCATTGAATGGTAGCTCTTCTGGTTTCTGTACACCTGTTCACTCCTGTGGGGGGGTACCAATGCCACATGTGTCCCATCAATGGCACCTATGATGTTGGGGATATGTCCCAGGGCATAGAAGTCACCTTTCACTGTGGGCAAATCCTCCACCTGAGGGAAAACGATGTAGCTGTGCATGTGTTTCAGCAGGGCAGACAACACTCTGGACAACACATTTGAGAACATAGGCTGGGACATCCCTGATGCAATGGCCACTGTTGTTTGAAAAGAACCATTTGCCAGGAAATGGAGTACTGACAGGACCTGCACTAGAGGGGGGATTCCTGTGGGATGGCGCATAGCTGACATCAGGTCTGGCTCCAACTGTGCACACAGTTCCTGGATTGTGGCATGATCAAGTCTGTAAGTGATAATGATGTGTCTTTCTTCCATTGTTGACAGGTCCACCAGCGGTCTGTACACCGGAGGACCCTGCCATCTCCTCACCTTCCCCAGCGGACGTGCCCTATGGATGAGAAGAGCGAGCACAGACTCAGCCAACACTGAGGTATTAAAAAAAATATTTATTGCACACATTTGTCAATCAGCAATGTGCCTGTCACTGTGTGTATGCAAGGCCTAGATAGGTGTGACGCATTTAAAAATAATGCCATGTGGCCCCCTGAAATGGGCCTTTTGGAGTCTTTCGGCTAATACTTTACTATACTCCTAGAGTCTTTGGGAGTTTTGCAACCACTGGGCAAATACACAATAAAGAAGGGCATTGATCAATGTATAAATTGACGTTTTTTCATCCAACTTCAATGTACCATTCATTCAATCTACATATTATAGCCTTGAGAAAGTAATTACTGACGAAATACATGTCGGCTGTCGATGGTTGTGAATACAAGAACTGTCTTGGCTTGATGACATCTTTCTCAGCAACCTACTTGCTGTGGACACGTTTGGTTGATCGTTTATCTGACTTATCATGGAGAATTAAAAGACCCCAGTATGAAACTGTGATGTACCGTGTTTTTTTTTCTTAAATGTTGAGATTTAGCAACAATCCTGCAAGGACCCAATATCACCACACAGTGTGGCACTTGGCAAAGCTGAGCAGGATGAGGAAATTAATTTACCAAAGCATGTCCTTCCTCTTACAAGCAGTGTGTCAGCTCCGGAGGTACTTGCTGAAATAAAAGTGATGCTGTGACCAAGGCAAAAGATCATGAGGCTTGATAATTTCATATTGAATGTACACACTCAGGTGTGCGGTGCAGCCCGCCACTCCTTCAGTGGACGTGCTTTCAAGTGGAGCTCTGTGTAAAAATGAAGTATTGAGCGCAACCTCCTCTTAAATGACACCGCAGTGCAGTGTGTGGATTATCATATGCTATCCAAGCACGAAAAGATAAATCCTGTAGGGTATTAAAAGCAAATCAGATCACATATTTTCTGGAAAGTCTCAGAAGCGAGAAGCCTGGAATGAGGCTGGTGAAAAGTTACTGGAATAAGCATTGAATATCACATTTAAAAATGCAGCTATTTTAGAGTCATTCATAGGTGAAATTCATCTACTTATGTAAATATAGCTGATTTGAGCTACTTCTGCTAAAGTGTTGCTCAAAGGGTCACACATAAGTGATTGAAATGTCACACATAATTACACAGAAAACCTAGATATGTTACGCATACTACAATGAAAACTTGGCAGCTATGAGGGTGACTGAAGTTACCTGCCTGGGGTCTAACTCTACAACTAAAACATTGGAGAAGTAAATATGTTGTCTCCTGCCAAGTGACACTGTTAACAATTTACTGAGATTTATATAGGGCATTTTTCCTGCAGTCCCACACCTAATATAATTGTTATGTGTAATACGTTTCTCAGTTCTACTTTCAATTGACTATTTAACACATGTTTAACTGAATATAATCACTGTTCAGGGCACTGCTAGCTCTGCTCTTCTGGATTTGATACACAGGCAAGCCACCTTTAGCAAGTAGCTCCTGCAACATACATCGATCTATTATCCACATTCACCATTTGAGGGTGTGTTTTAAGTCTCAAAATTAAAACTGAAACTTAAGTCGCAACAGCAGTGGCGCCTCAAACAATGAAGAACTCCATAACCATGAACCATCAGACAGTGTGAACTTCATTAAGCCTTGGATACCTCGTTTCACACACCGGCTTTTAACCTTATCAATTACGAAACCTAGGTGACTAAGCTGCATGAAAACAAATGAAATATAATACATTTTTGTAATGGTAGGAAAAAGACGTGGGCTGCACAGGACTGGCAGCTCTCTTCTCCCCTGCAAGTCATTCCTGTCCCATGTAAAGCCACATAAATGTAGAAAGTGCTCACAACTAACCAGTAATAAGTTTATTGTGACACTAGACCCAGATTTAAAAGGGCCTACTCTTCCTTGTGCCACATTAGCGTCATTTATTTAACAGTAATGTGGCCCAACGAGGCCAAAATCGTCGCACCACATTTGCAAAGTGGCGCAATGCATGCATTGCACAACTTTGTAACCCCTTGCACCACATTATGCCTGCACCAGGCATAATGTGTGCAAGGGGGGCATTCCCTTGTTAGGGGGGTAAAAAAATGAAATTTAGAAGATTTCTTTGCACTATTTTTTGCGGCATTTTCAACGCCTGCACAGAGCAGGCATTAAAAGAAGGTACACCATTATTTATAATGGGCCTCAATGTCCTTTGCAGGATTAACTTCAACTTTTTTGAAGCTAGTTCCCTAACTACTGCCATGGTGCGCCATGGTGTGCCGTATCTGAAAAAACGGTGCACACATGGTGGTGTTAGGGGGCACTAGACGGGCTTTAGGGGGGTGTTAGGGGCCGCTAAGGAGCACAAGATGGAGCACCACTTTTCTTAAATCAGACCCTAGGTATGTTGTATTATAGTCAGCAATAATTGTGTTTTAAAAAATTGAAATTCACAAAAAAAAAAAGGTTACAGGGATACTATAGTTAGTAAATAGAATTGAAATAAATCTTAGAAATTCACTAAAAAACGAAGCTTACAGGGACATTATAGTTAGGGAATATGATTTGAAAAACCCTAGAAATTCACTACACAAACACATCCACAGACCAACTCACACATCAACTCACAAAACTACATAACCATTCACAAACCAGGTGACACACCCATGCAGCTCACCCCCCCCACCCCCCCACACACACAGACACATACCCACACAACCACAGACAAACTGAATCATACACCCACTTACACACCAACTCAACCACTCAGACAATCACTTCGTACAAACACTCACACACCCACTCACATACCTATGCAATCAGTAATAGATGCACTCACACATACACATGACTACTCACACCCCCAATCAAATACCCATTCAACCAATAACAAACCAAATCACACACCTACATAACCAGTAACACAGCCACTTACACACCCACACAATCTCTCACAAACCCACTTACAGACCCATAGAAACAAACTATATATATATTTTAGCATTTCTGATGAACCTTTCTCACCAATCTCAGCCACAACATTATCCAGAATAATACCACTCTATGACACTGAACACAGCAGGACAGGTGAATACTACTTTATTGAAGAAAAAGCATCAACCAAGGACAGGACACCAATGCGTTTCAGCTTGCACCTTCAACTGAACCTTTTACCTCATAAGACAAACAGGCCTGGGTAATGCTATGTATCTCTTACATGGATATGAGAGTGTGACATGAGGAAATCCTAACTGTATTAGATATTAGAGCCATATGGTAAGTGAGGTATAGGGGCGTGGACATAAAATGGCATCACAGGACAGAGAATACACAGTCACATATGAACGGTGGTCAGTCTACATATGAACTCAGGTGTTGGAGAAAGCAGACTTTAAGCTTGTGGATGGTGCTACCTACATATCTTTTGTGGCATCATTATGCACAACAAAGTCAGTGTCACATGTAATTCCCTAACTGAACGCATGGGATCTCCCCTCTAGGGTCTCACACATTTGTTTATTGGTGGCATACTGACAGGCCTTGCAGTGTCCACATCTCCAAAAACCTACACTCTTTTTGGACAGCCAGGTTGATCTGTCATTTCCACTGAACATGCTTCTCGTGACAATGTCTCCCAATGTTCTGGCCCTCTGAAAGGTAATTGGCAGATGTGGACCAATTTTTCTTCTGATATGTTCATTATGTTGTAAACCGCGCTAGTTACGATTAAGGATGGTTCAGATGGATTGATGTTATTGATTATATCCCAGAAATAAACAGATAGTATACTCATCCGTGCATCCAAGTTGTGTAATGTCATGCCCATGCATCACATTATGGCCCATATTTATACTTTTTTAGCACCGCATTTGCGCCGCTTTTTGACGCAAAAACAGCGCAAACTTACAAAATACAATTGTATTTTGCAAGTTTGCACCGCTTTTGCCTCACAAAATGACGCAAATGAGGCGCTAAAAAAGTATAAATATGGGCCTATGTTTGTTGCCATGCAATAAATCTTCTCTCTTCATTCTGGATCTCATATATGCTTCACTGAGAACTTGGTAAGGATAACCTCTCTCATGAAACCTGCTGATCATATAGGCCACTTCTCTCTCAAATGCTGCCACATTGGAACAGATTCTGCGTGCTCTCAGGAGTTGGCTTTATGGGAAGTTCCATTTGAAGGCGTTTCCACCCTTATCAGAGGGCTTCATAATGATGGAACTGTCCTATTGTAGCCCATTAATTCCTAGCCAGTCACTTGAGGTAAAGTTGTCCTTGCCCTTGATTCTTGGTGCAGCACATAATCTGTTAATGTTATGAAACAGCTAGTTCATGAAATACATCAATCAGGGTTCCACTGGGTAACAGCGGATTAAATTTGCTGGAAGGTTAGAGATTGCTAGTGCTGGACATATCCATTGTGAAACCCATGGACTTCAATTGTGTGATGGTTGTGACATTCATGTCCTCTGGTGTGACAACTCCTGTGTGTTGGATGTGTCCAGTTCATTAATCAGTAGTAATTCAGGTATATCCCTAGTGGTAAACCCAGATAATTCGCTATCATCCACCATGTGTGTGTCTCGATGGTGTGGGGATTTCATGGCATATCATTTACAGAACTTTAGTTTCCTCACAAAATTATAGGTTTTATATAGACAACACATAGTTCTGGCAGTTAGGGCCCACTGGTGTAGCGATCCAAGCCGGGCTCCAGTTTTACAAATATCACAAAATCGATTCCTTAGGTAAAAGGAATAGCACGGACTCCAGAATGCAGGGAACAAGAGGTAACTTTATTAAGTTGGCTTCACAAATGCGTTTCGGACATAGCATTGTCTACGGTTAGCGATCAAAGCTACAACATCCATAATCAAAGTGCAAAGATGTGAAAATCAACAATGGACTTCCTTAAATATTTCAGTAGCCCTTGGCAACAGGGAAAGGTAGTCACTATCTTGGAATATTGCCATGATACAGGGCAACATTGTCAGCTAAATTATTCATTATAATAGTGGAGAACAGGAGGCGTGGCCAAGCAGCAAATGGCGTATGCAGCAGGGAGCCGGAGCTCCAGGACCCGCCGTCTCATCGGACCCCCCGCAACCCATCCTTCAGCAGATCGAGAGCCGGGAAAGTAGAACACCGGTGTGGCCACCGGTGCGGGCGCCGATAGGACATCAGTGGGGGCGTCAGGCCGGAGAAGACTGCCAGAGTTGTGAAGGGCTACAGCCTGAGGCCGTACTAAGATGGCAGCCGCCCGACTCCCAGTAAGGCCCTGCTAGCATGGGTGTTGCAACAAGCCTCTCAGGGGTACTGGGTGGAGCGCTGGGAGAGCCTTGCTAAAGCCGGGTTCTCCAAGTTTGAAAAGCAATCTAAGCCCAGTGGAACAGAGGCCCCTGAGACTGGGGGGTCCTCCCAACCTCAATGCGCACGCCGAGAGCTGGAAGGTGGGAAAGTCGAGCGACACCTTAGAGAAACGACCGGAGCCCCATGCGAACAGGACCAGAGGGTGGGCGCAGCGTGGCTGGATCCCGCATCCTAGGAGTGCTCCATGGGAGCTGAGAAAGATGCTGAGCAGAACGCTGAGAGCAGAAAAGACAGGCGGGAGAAGACAATTGCATAAGAGCACCTGGGGCTGCGGAAGCAGCGAGGTGAGGTCACTGGGTCCAGCGGCGGGCCCTACCTAGAGGCTAGAAATGGAACCGGCAGAGGAGGCATGAGTGCGAAGGCGAGGGGCCCCAAGCTGTGAAGGTGCTAGAGGTGCTCTGGGATGGACGCTTTTATGGTAGGAGCACGACAAATATCAAGGCCAGATTAGGGCTGCATGCTAATGACCCCTTGAGTGTACCAGGGCCTTCAGAACTCTACTAAAACCCGTGGCAGGAAGACGACTGGGGTGACACTCGCTGGAGCCAAGAATCGCGAGGGTGGACATTAAAGCCAGAGGCCCGCGGAAACAGCATCGTCACCACAAGATCCTGGACACGTTGATCGCGGCTGCCTGGTAGAGGGGGCTTTCATTAGAGTGTCATGAGGGTGGAGTCTGTATAAGGTCAGGGAAAAGCACCGACAATGTAATTCATCATGGGAAAGGCTTTTAAGAAAAGAGACGGAGAAGGAGGAAGCTCACAACATATAACATCGACCAGGAATGAGGAAGAGCATTCACTGGCGCTCGCAGAGAATACAGTGACCACCGCCCCCATACTGCAGGACGTACTTCAGGCAATAACGGCCTCATGAACAGCACTAGAGGTTAGAATTGATACCTTGAACATTGATCTGGACCTACTCCGAGATGACCATCGCCGTCTGGCGGACGGAGTCTCAACGACAGAGCCGGAAATCTCAACAGCAACACCTGCCTTGGCCTTAGCAGATGACTGCTTGACGTCACTTGAGGATCAAGTAAAAGTACTGGAAAGGAGAGGGGAAGATGTGGAGAACAGAGCAAGACACAACAACATTAGACTGGCAGGTCTCCCTGAAAACATTGAAGGGCCAGATATGGTGAGCTATTTGTGGAACCGGCTCAGGACTGTGATAGCCCCTGAAGGTCTCTCCCCTTTTTTTGCACTAGAGAGGGCCCATCGAGTAGCTGCTCAACCGCCACCTCCAGGTGCCCCCCCGGTCAGTGATAGCGCAACAACTCTACTTCAAAGAACAGGACTACATTTTACAACAAACTCGACTGCAGGAGAAACTGATAGTGGATAATAGTAGAGTGTCAATATGCCCCGATTTCTCTAGGGAGGTCCAATGCCAGAGGGCGGCTTTTAATGCTGCAAAACAAAAACTCAGGGAACTGAAGATCTCTTACTCCAGGCAGTTCCCGGCACGACTCCGGGTGGTGACTCCGACAGGAGTGGATTTTTTCAACTCACCGCAGGAGGTGTGGTCATGGCTAGAACTGCTGCCTAACCCGGCCCGAGTGGCCCCTCACGGCATTGGAAAAGGAAGCATAGACTTCAATCCCATCAGAGAAAATCGTAAGCCAGGATCGACCCTCCTACAGCAGAGGAAGCGCAGGAGGAGCCGCAGCGGGTGGTGGCGGCAGTCACCTCGTTGGGTGGCTCGTCGCTAAGCACTATGTCCCCAAACAAAGGAGTGAGTGGCGAACAGTCAGATTCAGACAATGACTCTTTGACCTCATCCCGCTCAAGTATAGTTCTACCAGCGGTTAACCCAGGAACTGCAGATGAACTCATCTGAAGGACCGACCAAATAATCCAGCTCTCTCAGCACCCACACCAACCATTGCTAGGCAAGAAAAGAACAGTCAGATTTGGCCCTCATCCTAACTGCAATGATACACTCCTAGGGACAACCTGAGCTGATCCTACATTGTAGACATACAATGGGGGTGAGATGGGAGCTTGGGGTACCTGGAGCACCCTGTTGCATAACGATGTAACAGACACCCCCTCACAGACCATAGCCTGAATGATAGACGAAATGTACAAACTTGTTATTTGGTTGTTTGCTAGTTTGGGTGAGCAAGTCATACCTCTTGCCCTGGAGACAAGGAGTTGGGGTACGTGTTATATGGTTACTGAAAGAAATGTTTTGTGTTGCCTAGCCCTGCCTTCCGTAAAAATGGCTTTGAGTAGAGCTCCCCTTCAGATGTGTCCCAGACCCCCTCATTTGACACTATGGCCCTCATTTTAACAATGGCGGTAAAAACCGCCTAACGCCAAAGCAACAGCCACCAATAGACCATTGTCATGGCTACCAGTCGTCCGCCGTATTATGACCACAGCCAAATTACTGCCATAAGGATGGTGGAAATCCAGCTGTGGCCATGCCAGTACGACCCATAATACGGCCTCGGGGTGTTCTGTTGGTGGACGCTGCAGGTGGCAACAGCGCCCCGTCCCGTCTCCTGACGGAGGACACCCTGAACACAGGTAAGTCAGGTCTCCGACAGAGGAGGGGGGTGGTGGTGTTGTGTGTGTGGGGGTGTTTGTGTATGTTTGTATGTGCATGGATGAGGGTGTGTGTTGCGTGTTGGATGCGAGTCTGCATGTATGGAGGTGTGAGTGTGTGTCTGTTGTGTTTTGTGACTGCGTGTGTGCGTGTATGTTTAAAAGTGTGTGCAGGTGTGTGTGGGTGGACGGATGCATGCGTAGATGTTTGTGGGAAAGAGGTGTGTGTATGTGTTTGTGTGTCAAGGGGGGTGAATGTGGGAGGGGTAGGGGGGTTTGGAGAGGCAGGGGGGCGAGGGTGTAACTGTAGAGGGGGGAGACCCCTATCAGTGACAGGGAAGGAATTCCAATGTCACAATATGGCGGTAAGTACCACCAGCCTGTTGGCAGTACTTACCACCATGTTACCGCCAACCGCCGGGGTCGTAATGACCCCCTATGTCTTATACAACACCCCCGATGGACAGTACCCTGAACATCAAGGTTCTAACATGGAATGTTAGAGGGCTGTGTTCCATGGCTAAACTGCACCAAGTATTTTCACATCTCTCTAGGCGGGGAATCCATATTGCCCTACTACAGGAGACACATTTATATGCAGTTGAGGGACGCACTCTCCAAAGACGCTGGAGAGGCCAAGCATACAGCAGTGCTTACTCGGCCTATGCCAGCGGAACCTTAATATGGATTAAACACGGAATCCCCTATCAACGTACAGTGACCACTATAGACCCATTGGGTCGCTATACCGTGGCACTTGGGAAGCTAGATGGGAGAGACATACTCCTAGACAGCATATACAGCCCTAACATTGACCAGTCAGAATTCCTCACGCACCTCTTGGAACGACTGGCCACACAGCTCACAGGGGAGGTGTTGCTGGAGGGAGACATTAACTGTGTCACAGATCCCACACTACATAGGTCACATCCTCCGTTACCATCTTTGCCGCCGGGGCGAACTGCCCACTGGTTCCAGACTTGTCAGGGCGAGAGGGGTCTGGTCGACTCCTGTCGAACCCATCATCCGGGGACTCAGGATTACTCCTTTTACTCACCAGTGAATGACCTGTGTGTGCGGCCGGACACATTTTTGTGTTCTTGGGGCATTCATGAGTTAGCACGACAGACCGAATATCTGAGCCAGACAATATCAGACCATAACCCACTGCTGATGTGTCTGGAATGGTCTTGGTGCCGATACCCATGTGGCGACTCCAGCCGGCCTTGTTGGAAGACCAGGCTTTCGCAGTTCCAGCACGGGCGGGAGAGACACGTTCTTGCACTCATCCAGGACTGGTCACCAGATCTCAAAGGAATTTTAGATGAACAAGTCAACATACTTTATTCCTGGCTGTTGAATCCTCTCAGCTGCAAGTGGCCGAGCCATGCCTTCACCTGTGGCTAGCATGGTCTGTCAGTACGCCGCACTGAACGTCTGTCTGACTTTCCAGCGTTAGGTAATTAGAAAATCCGTTTTGCATGTCCACAACTGGGAGCATGTAGCTTTTAAAAAGGGAAATAAATGTTGAGATTTAGCAACAGTCCTGCAAGGACCCAATATCACCACACAGTGTGGCACTTGGCAAAGCTGAGCAGGATGAGGAAATTAATTTACCAAAGCATGTCCTTCCTCTTACAAGCAGTGTGTCAGCTCGGGAGTTACTTGCTGAAATAAAAGTGATGCTGGAACCAAGGCAAAAGATCATGAGGCTTGATAATTTCACATTGAATGTACACACTGAGGTGTGCGGTGCAGCCCGCCACTCCTTCAGTGGACTTGTTTCCAAGTGGAGCTCTTAAGCGCAACATCCTCTTAAATGAAATCGCAGTGCAGTGTGTGGATTATCGTATGCTATCCAAGCACGAAAAGATAAATCCTGTAGGGTATTAAAAGCAAATCAGATCACATATTTTCTGGAAAGTCCCAGAAGCGTGAAGCCTGGAATGCAGCTGGTGAAAAGTAACTGGAATAAGCATTGAATTCACATTTAAAAATGCAGGTATTTTAGGGCCATTCATAGGTGAAATTCATCTACTTATGTAAATATAGCTGATTTGAGCTACTTCTGCTAAAGTGTCGCTCAAAGTGTCACACATAAGTGATTGAAATGTCACACATAATTACACAGAAAAACTAGATATGTTACACATACGTACAATGAAAACTGGGCAGCTATGAGGGTGACTGATGTTACCTGCCTGGGGTCTAACTCTACAACTAAAACATTGGAGAAGTAAATATGTTGTCTCCTGCCAAGTGACACTGTTAACAATTTACTGTGATTGATATAGGGCATTTTTTTCTGCAGTCCCACACCTAATATAATTGTTATGTGTAATACATTTTTCAATTCTACTTTAAATTGACTATTTAACACATGTTTAACTGAATATAATCACTCTTCAGGGCAGTGCTAGCTCTGCTCTTCTGGATTTGATACACAGGTGTAGGAGGCTGGCCTGGCTTGTTGTGGGTACCAGAGGTACTTACACCTTGTGCCAGGTCCAGTTATCCCTTATTAGTGTAGAAGAGGTGTTTCTAGCAGCTTAGACTGATAGAAGGTAGCTATGGCAAAGCAGCTTAGGCTGAACTAGGAGACATTTAAAGCTCCTACTATACCACTGGTGTCATATGCACAATATCATAAGAAAACACAATACACAGATATACTAAAAATAAAGGTACCTTAATTTATGACAATATGCCAAAAGTATCTCAGTGAGTACCCTCAGTATGAGGATGAGAAATATACACAAGATATATGTACACAAACCAAAATTATGCAGTTAATAGCAAAAGGAAGTAATGCAAGCAATGTAAAGTTACAGTAGATTGCAATAGGAGCACATAGGTATAGGGGCAACACATACCATATACTCCAAAAGTGGAATGCGAACCACGAATGGACTCCAAACTTATGTGAGCTTGTGGAGGGTCGCTGGGACTGTAAGAAAACAGTGAGGGTTAGGAAAATAGCCCACCCCAAGACCCTGAAAGGTAGGTGTAAAGTGCACCTACTACCCCCAGAGAGCACAGAAGTCGTGATAGGGGGATTCTGCAGGAAGAACAAACACCAGCAATGCAACAACAGTGGATTTCCGGACCTGAGTGCCGGTAAGACAAGGGGACCAAGTCCAAGAGTTGCGACAGTCTCGAGAGTGGGCAGGAGCCCAGGAAATGCCAGCTGAGGATGCAAGGAAGCTGCCACCTGTTGGAAGAAGCTTGGTGTTCTGCAAGAACGAAAAAGACTAGGAACTTCCCCTTTGGAGAATTGATGTCCCTCGTCGTGAAGAAGCTTGCAGAGGTGTTCCCATGCAGAAAGACCGCAAACAAGCCTTGCTAGCTGCAAGGGTCGCGGTTAGGGTTTTTGGATGCTGCTGTGGCCCAGGAGAGACCAGGATGTCGCCACTTGGATGAGGAGACAGAGTGGGCGCCCAGCAAGTCAAGGAGCCCTCACAGAAGCAGGCAGCAGCCGCAGAAGTACCTGAACAGGCACTTAGAAGAAAAGTGAACCAGAGTCCACCTGAAGTCACAAAAGGGAGTCCCACGACGCTGGAGGACAACTCAGAAGGTTGTGCACTGCAGGTTAGAGTGTCGGGGACCCAGGCTTGGTTGTGCATAAAGGAAATCCTGGAAGAGTGCACAGCAGCTGGAGCAGCTGCAAATCATGCGGTACCCAACAATGCAGTCTAGCGTGGGGAGGCAAGGACTTACCTCCACCAATCTTGGACTGAAGAGTCACTGGACTGTGGGAGTCACTTGGATATAGTTGCTGAGTTCCAGGGACCATGCTCGTCGTGCTGAGAGGGGACCCAGAGGACCAGTGATGCAGTCTTTTGTTGCCTGCGGTTGCAGGGGGAAGATTCCGTCGTCCCACGGGAGATTTCTTCAGAGCTCCTGGTGCAGAGAGGAGGCAGGCTACCCCCAGAGCATGCACCATCTGGAGACAGTTGAGAAAGCCGGTAGGATGAAGCGATACAAGGTTGCTAGTAGTCGTCTTGCTGCTTTGTTGCGGTTTTGCAGCGTCCTGAGCAGTCAGCGGTCGATCCTTTGGCAGAAGGTAAAGAGGGAGATGCAGAGGAACTCTGGTGAGCTCTTGCATTTGTTATCTGGTGAGATCCCCAAAGCAGAGACCCTAAATAGCCAGAAAAGGAGGGTTGGCTACCTAGGAAGGAGGATTGGCTACAAGAGAGGTAAGAGCCTATCAGAAGGAGCCTCTGACGTCACCTGCTGGCACTGGCCACTCAGAGCACTCCAGTGTGCCACAAACACCTCTGTTTCCAAGATGGCAGAGGTCTGGGACCCACTGGAGGAGCTCTGGGCACCTCCCCTGGGAGGTGCAGGTCAGGGGAGTGGTCACTCCCCTTTCCTTTGTCTAGTTTCGCGCCAGAGCAGGGGGATCCCTGAACCGGTGTAGACTGGCTTATTCAGAGATGGGCACCATCTGTGCCCATCAAAGCATTTCCAGAGGCTGCGGGAGGCTACTTCTCCCCCGCCCTCACACCCATTTTCTAAAAGGAGAGGGTGTTACACCCTCTTTCAGAGGAAGTCCTTTGTTCTGCCTTCCTAGGCCAGGGCTGCGTGGACCCCAGGGGGGCAGAAACCTGTCTGAGGGGTTGGCAGCAGCAGCAGCTGCAGTGCAAACCCTGAAAAGGCAGTTTGGCAGTACCCGGGTTCTGTGCTAGAGACCCGGGGGATCATGGCATTGTCCCCCCAATACCAGAATGGCATTGGGATGACAATTCCATGATCTTAGACATGTTACATGGCCATGTTCGGAGTTACCATTGTGACGGTGTACATAGATAGTGACCTATGTACAGTGCACGCGTGTAATGGTTTCCCCGCACTCACAAAGTCTGGGGAATTTGCCCTGAACAATGTGGGGGCACCTTGGCTAGTGCCAGGGTGCCCTCACACTAAGTAACTTTGCACCCAACCTTCACCAGGTGAAGGTTAGACATATAGGTGACTTATAAGTTACTTAAGTGCAGTGGTAAATGGCTGTGAAATAACGTGAACGTTATTTCACTCAGGCTGCACTGGCAGGCCTGTGTAAGAATTTTTCAGAGCTCCCTATGGGTGGCAAAAATAAATGCTGCAGCCCATAGGGATCTCCTGGAACCCCAATACCCTGGGTACCTCAGTACCATATACTAGGGACTTATATGGGTGTACCAGTATGCCAATGTGAATTGGTAAATTTAGTCACTAGCCTGTTAGTGACAAATTTGGAAAGCAGAGACAGCATAACCACTGAGGTTCTGGTTAGCAGAGCCTCAGTGAGACAGTTAGGCATTACACAGGGAACACATATAGGCCACAAACTTATGAGCACTGGGGTCCTGGCTAGCAGGGTCCCAGTGACACATAACAAACATACTGACAACATAGGGTTTTCACTATGAGCACTTGGCCCTGGCTAGCAGGATCCCAGTGAGACAGCAAAAACACCCTGACATATACTCACAAACAGGCCAAAAGTGGGGGTAACAAGGCTAGAAAGAGGCTACTTTCTCACAACAGGCAAGCCACCTTTAGCACGTAGCTCCTGCAACATACATCGATCTATTATCAACATTCACCATTTGAGGGTGTGTTTTAAGTCTCAAAATTAAAACTGAAACTTTGGTCGCAATAGCAGTGGCGTCTCAAACAAGGAAGAACTCCATAACCATGAACCATCAGACAGTGTGAACTTCATTAAGCCTTGGATACCTCGTTTCACACACCGGCTTTTAACCTTATTAATTACGAAACCTAGGTGACTAAGCTGCATGAAAACAAATTAAATGAAATGAATTTTTGTAATGGTAGGAAAAAGCTGTGGGCTGGACAGGACTGGCAGCTCTCTTCTCCCCGGCAAGTCATTCCTGTCCCATGTAAAGCCACATAAATGTAGAAAGTGCTCACATTAACCAGTAATAAGTTTATTGTGACACTAGACCCAGATTTAAAAGGGCCTACTCTTCCTTGTGCCACATTAGCGTCATTTTTTAATGGTATTGTGGCCCAACAAGGCCAAAATCGCCGAACCAAATTTACAAAGTGGCGCAATACATGCATTGCACAACTTTGTAACCTCTTGCGCCACATTATGCCTGCACCAGGCATGATGTGTGCAAGGGGGGCATTCCCCCGTTAGGGGGGGGGGTCAAAAAATGAAATTTAGAAGATTTCTCTGCACTATTTTTTGCGGCATTTTTAATGCCTGCACAGAGCAGGCGTTAAAAGAAATACACCATTATTTATAATGGACCTCAATGTGCTTTGCAGGATTAACATCAACTTTTTTTAAAGCTAGTTCCCTAACTACTGCCATGGTGCGCCATGGTGTGCCGTATCTGAAAAACGGTGCACACATGGTGGTGTTAGGGGGCACTAGAGGAGTTTTAGGGGGGTGTTAGGGGCCGCTAAGGGGCACAAGATGCAGCACGACGTTTCTTAAATCAGGCCCAAGGTATGTTATATTATAGTCAGTAATAATTTTGTTTTAAAAAATAGAAATTCACTAAAAAAACAAAGGTTACAGGGACACTATTGTTAGTAAATAGAATTGAAACAAATCTTAGAAATTCACTAAAAAACAAAGCTTACAGGGACGTTATAGTCAGGGAATAGGATTTGAAAAACCCTGGAAATTCACTGAACAAACACATCCACAGACCAACTCACACATCAACTCACAAAACTACATAAACATTCACAAACCGAGTGACACACCCATATAGCTCACACACCCACACACACATTCACATACCCATACAACCACAGACAAACTGAATCACACACCCACACAACCACTTACACACCAACTCAACCACTCAGACAATCACTTCGTACAAACACTCACACACCCACTCACATACCTATGCAATCAGTAATAGATGCACTCACACATACACGACTACTCACACCCCACTCAAATACCCATTCAGCCAATGACAAACCAAATCACACACCTACATAACCAGTAACACAGCCACTTACACACCCACACAATCTCCCACAAACCCACTTACAGACCCATAGAAACAAACTATATATATATTTAAGCATTTCTGATGAACCTTTCTCACCAATCTCAGCGCACCATTATCCACAATAACACCACTCCATGACAATGAAGGCAGCAGGACAGGTGAATACTACTTTATTGAAGAAAAAGCATCAACCATGGACAGGACACCAATGCGTTTCAGCTTGCACCTTCAACTGAACCTTTTACCTCATGAGACAAACAGGCCTGGGTAATGCTATGTATCTATTGCATGGATATGAGAGTGTGACATGAGGAAATCCTAACTGTATTAGATATTAGAGCCATATGGTAAGTGAGGTATAGGGGCGTGGACATAAAATGGCATCACAGGACAGAGAATACACAGTCACATCTGAACTCAGGTGTTGGAGAAAGCAGACTTTAACCTTGTGGATGGTGCTACCTACATATCTTTTGTGGCATCATTATGCACAACAAAGTCAGTGTCACATGTAATTCCCTCACTGAACGCATGGGGTCTCCCCTCTAGGGTCTCATACATTTGTTTATTGGTGGCATACTGACAGGCCTTGCAGTGTCCACATCTCCAAAAACCTACACTCTTTTTGGACAGCCAGGTTGATCTGTCATTTCCACTGAACATGCTTCTCGTGACAATGTCTGGCCCTCTGAAAAGTAATTGGCATATGTGGACCAATTTTTCTTCTGATATGTTCATTATGTTGTAAACCGCGCTAGTTACGATTAAGGATGGTTCAGATGGATTGATGTTATTGATTATATCCCAGAAATAAACTGATAGTGGAATCCTCCGTGCATCCAAGTTGTGTAACGTCATGCCCATGCATCACATTATGGCCCATATTTATACTTTTTTAGCGCCGCATTTGCGCCGCTTTTTGACGAAAAAACAGCGCAAACTTACAAAATACAATTGTATTTTGCAAGTTTGCGCCGCTTTTGCGTCACAAAATGACGCAAATGCGGCGCTAAAAAAGTATAAATATGGGCCTATGTTTGTTGCCATGCAATAAATCTCTCTTCTTCATTCTGGATCTCATATATGCTTCACTGAGAACTTGGTAAGGATAACCTCTCTCATGAAACTTGCTGATCGTATAGGCCACTTCTCTCTCAAATGCTGCCACATTGGAACAGATTCTGCGTGCTCTCAGGAGTTGGCGTTATGGGAAGTTCCATTTGAAGGCCTTTCCACCCTTATCAGAGGGCTTGATAATGATGGAACTGTCCTATTTTAGCCCATTAATTCCTAGCCAGTCCCTTGAGGTAAAGTTGTCCTTGCCTTTGATTCTTGGTGCAGCACATAATTTGTTAATGTTATGAAACAGCTAGTTCATGAAATACATCAATCAGGGTTCCACTGATGGCTAGTGCTGGACATATCCATTGTGAATCCCATGGACTTCAATTGTGTGATGGTTGTGACATTCATGTCCTGTGGTGTGACAACTCCTGTGTGTTGGATCTGTCCAGTTCACTAATCAGTAGTAATTCAGGTGTATCCCTAGGTGTAAACCCAGAGCATTCGCTATCATCCACCCTGTGTGTGTCTCGTTGGTGTGGGGATTTCATGGCATAGCATTGATACTCTGGCCAGAGGGGGGTGGTAGGTGTCCACCCCAGTGCTAAGGGGCAGGTGGTGCCCAGGATACTCTGGCCAGAGAGGTGGTGGCAGGTGTCCACCCCAGTGCTAAGGGGCACGTGGTGCCCAGGTGTTTTGGAATGGTAGTTTTCCATTCCAGTAGAGCAGGCAGGAGGTGCCTGGCTCTTTCATGTTTTCTATTCTGTCCCTACCATATTGCAGTCTGTGTTCTATGTTTATTAAATGTTGGAGTCAAAATTTTTGGGTGAGATGCACAAAAACGAAGAAAAATGTGGTGAAATAATTGCGGTGTGTATGGATGAAAGTGGCTTTGATTTATGAATGCATGGGTAGAAATTAGTGGTGTGCTGTATGATTTATTTGAATGCATGCATTTGCACTTTAAAAGACAGGAGAGAGGACTGTGACAGTAGGAGGCATTTGGAGGGTGGGTTCCTGGTTGACATAAATTAAAAGGGGTATATTGACATTTATGAAACCTGTTTGATTTAAGCGGCTAGGATACCAGGACCCAGGAGAACTAAGTGACTACCCCACTGCAGTGCACTATCACCACCCTGCACTCACATTACACAGGTACAAGGGGTGGGACCGTTGCTATCTGTCAGGACAAAGTTTTGTTGTGTCCCTCTGTCTTTTGTTTTCTTGTTATATGTGAGTGCATGGGTTGTTCACCGCTATTACTTTACCTGTGTGTCACCGGCCACGGATCTGGTCCGGGTTCCAATACCATACATCCGCCCCCTGCCTTAGGGCAGGATAGCAAGGGTGTGGTATTCTTACCTTTCTCTCCTGACTTTCTGTCATCTTTTCTAAGCCGTAAGGACGCCAACCTTGAGACTGATAGAATGAGACGCAGTAAAGACAGTGATCAGGGGGCGAAGTCTCTCAGTAGCTACTGATGTGCACAGGACACTGCTTCAAGATATAGCAAGGGCTGAATGGGAACCGTGTGCAATGGAACAATGGCACCCAGAGGACCCAGCCCTCAAGGCAGCACTTGTTGCTGCCTGGGAAAACACAGTGATAACAATAGAGAAACTCTGTTGTTATGGCTACAAAACCTACGTGGCTCGTGCCCATTCAGAAGGGGACCGCGCAAGCTCCCTGTTGGTGTGGCTGGCGAATCCAGCACATAGAGGTTCGGTTATAACTCAATCAATCAATCAATCAATTACTTGTTAAGTGCGTTACTCACCCATTCGGGTCTCAAGACGCTGGGGGGGGAGGGATGCTACTGCTCGAATAGCCAGGTCTTGAGTCGTTTCCTGAACGTCATGAGGTCCTGGGTCAGACGTAGGTTGACGGGAAGGGAGTTGGCAGTGAGGTGAGAGAAGGATCTGCCTCTGGCTGTGGAACGATGGATGTGGGGATGGAGGCGAGGGCGAGGTTGGCGGAGCGTAGCTGGTGGGTGGGTGCGTAGAAGCTGAGACGCTCATTGAGATAGGCAGGGCCTGCGTCGTGGACAGCCTTGTAAGCGTGGATGTTGAGTTTGAAGGTGATCCTCTTGTTGACGGGGAGCTAGTGTAGGTCTCTGAGGTGGGCTGAGATGTGTTAGTGGCATGGGATGTTGAGGATGAGGCGTGCGGAGGCGTTCTGAATACGTTGAAGTTTCCTCTGGAGCTTGGCCGTTGTTCCCATGAAGAGTGCGTTGCCGTAGTCCAGTCTGCTGCTGACGAGGGCGTGGGTGACCGTTCTGGTTTCGATGGGGATCCATCTGAAGGTCTTGTGAAGCATGCGGAGGGTGTTGAAACGTGAGGATGAGACGGCGTTGACTTGTTGGGTGATGGTGAGCGATGATTCTAGGATGAAGCCAAGGTTGCGTGCAAGGGTGGTGGGAGTAGGTGCAGTTCCTAAGGTGGCAGGCCACCAGGAGTCATCTCATGCGGAGCGGTTGGTGCCGAGGATGAGGATCTCAGTCTTGTCCGAGTTCAGTTTGAGGCAGCTCATCTCCATCCAGTTGGCAATGGCATAAGGTCCGTTGTGGAGATTGATATTAGCGGTGGCGGGTTCCTTGGTGAGTGAGAGGATCAGTTGGGTGTCGTCCGTGTAGGAGACGATGTTGAGTCCATGAGATTGGACGATGTATGTGAGCGGCGCCATGTAGATGTTAAAAAGGGTTGGGCTGAGAGAGGATCCTTGGGGCTCTCAGCCGATGGACTTGGTGGCTTTCGACAGGAACGGAGGGAGGCGGACTCTCTGAGTTCTACCGGAGAGGAAGGATGTGATCCAGTCCAGGGCCCTGTGGCGGATGCGGGCGACAGGGAGGGGTTCACGGAGGGTGTGGTGACAGACGGTGTTGAAGGCTGCCGAGAGGTCAAGGAGGATGAGGGCAGCGGTTTCACCTTTGTCGAGCATGATCCTGATGTCATCGGTTGCGGCGATGAGAGTGATCTCGGTGTTGTGGTTCTTGCGGAATCCGGATTGGGAGATGTCTAGCGTGCGCTTGTCCTCAAGGAAGCGGGTCAGTTGGGTGTTGACTATCTTCTCGATGACCTTCGCTGGGAAGGGAAGAAGGGAGACGGGCCGGTAGTTCTTGAGGTCTTCGGGCCTGCCTTGTTTTTTTTTTGCAGGGCATTGACTTCGGAGTGTTTCCAGCTTTCTGGGAAGGTGGCGGTGTAGAAGGAGCTGTCGATGAGAGCACTGATTTGGGGGGGTGATGATTTGGCTGGCTTTGTGGAAGACATAGTGAGGGCATGGGTCAGAGGGTAATCCGAAGTGGATGGTGCTCATGGTCTTGGTGGTGTCCTCGTCATTGGTTTGGGTCCAGGTGCTCAAGAGGTTGGTGTGGCTGGGTGCGTTGGGGTTAGTGGTGGCCGCCATGGTTGAAGGGGATCGGGGAGACGAAATTGCCGTGGATGTCTGTGATCTTGCAGTGAAAAAAGGTGGCAAGGGAGTCACAGAGGTATTCCGAGGGTGGGGGTCGACGGAGCAGGACTTGGGGTTAGTGATTTCTTTGATGATGCTGAAGAGCTTTTTGCTGTTGTGCGCGTTGTTTTCGATTTGATCTTTGTAGAATGATATCTTGAGGGCAGCGTGGTTGCTCTCTGTTTGTTCGTGGCACCATATCTTCTCAATTTTCCGGCATTCCCGCTTGGAGGCCTGAAGGTCGGCGGTGAACCAGAGTGCTTTCGTGCTGCTGCGGTTGTTGAATGGTTTCCTGAGTGGGGCAAGGGTGTTGGCGCAGTCGTCTAACCACTGTTTGAGGTTGAGGGCGGCAGTGTTGGGTTCGCTGGTGCTGGGTGGCGGGGCATGAGTGAGGGTGGAGGTCAGCTGGTCTACCGTGGTCTTGTTCCAGCTGCGGCAAGGGATCTGTTGCGGGTGGTGGTGAGCGGTGGGTTTCTGGAAGGTGAAGTGGACACAGCAGTGGTCGGTCCAGTGGAGTTCCGTGGTATGGGTGAAGATGATGTGGCTGCTGGCGGAGAAGAAGGGGTCGAGTGTGCGGCCGTCTGAGTGGGTGGGCATCGTGACGAGTTGTTTGAGACCGAGGTTGGCGAGGTTGGCGATCAAGGTGGAGTTGCTGTTGTTGGTGTTCTCAAGGTGAAAATTCAGGTCGCCAAGGAGCATGGAGTCTGTAGAGGCAAGGGCATGGGCGCTGATTGTGTGGGTGATGGCGTCGCAGAACTGTGGTCAGGGGCCTGGGGGTCTGTAGACATGGGTTCCTCTGAGAGTGGTGTTGGCGTTGACGTGAATCTGGAAGTGGAAGTGTTCGGCGGCATCAATGGTGTCATTGGTTTTGATTGATATCCTGATGGTGCGCCTGTGGACTATGACGATTCCTTCTCCCCCCCTGGTTTGTTGGCACTGTCTCTGCGGGTAATCTTATAGCCTTCAGGGATGGCTATTGCAATGTTGGGTTCCGAGGAGGGGTTCATCCAGGTTTCAGTGAGGAAGGTGATGTCTGGGGAGGCTCAGGTGAGTAGGTCCCAGAGTGCAACGGCGTGCTTGTGGACGGAGCGGGTGTTGAGGAGGATGCAGCTGAGGTGGTTGTATGTGGGGCTGCTATGGTGCTTGGTGGCTTGGGCGCCAGTGAAGCTGCACATTCAACAGGAGAAGGGTCCAAGGCGGTGGAACGGCCTGGGTTGAGGGCGTGGAGTTCGTTGGCCCTGTAGCAGAGTCTAGCGATGTGAGGGGCGCAAGGGTCAGGGGGACTGGCGCTGGGCATGGTCAAGGCATGGACGGGCTTGCCTCTGGCACGCCAGCGGCGCGTCCGAATTGCGGCCACCATTAAGAAGGGGAGGTGGGAGGGAGAAGCAGCTGGGAGGTGGGATGTGAGGGCGAATTGGGGCGTGAGGGGGCGGGGCCGCAGGGAGGCAGCGGTGGTAACGAACAGCTCAGAAGAGCCGAAAGCGGGTGGGAAGCGGAGCGCAAAGCAGAGCAATCGGAAAGAAAGCGAAAAAGCACAGAAAAATACAGAAATGGCAATATTTAAAAAAGGAAACCAGCAGAAACAAAAACACACTCACAGCACTTACGGGCCCCACTAGACACCAGGGAATGAGGCGCAGGGCGTGGTGGAGGGCCTCAAACTCACGGCAGCAGTGAGGGTGGGATGGAAGGCACATGCACAGACTGGAGGAGCTGCACGGCATGAGGGGCGAGCCCAGACCTTAAAAGCAGGTCAGGGGTCACTCCGAGCACTGCGCAGCGGCTGCCATTAAAAAGAGGAGGTGGGAGGGAGGAGCTGCTGGGAGGTGGAAAGTGAGGGCGAATGAGAGCTCGAGGGGGGTGTGGCCACAGGGACGCAGCGGCAGGAACGAATGGCTCAAAAGAGCCAAAAACAGGTGGGAAGGGGAGCGCAAAGCAGAGCAAGCGGAAAGAAAGCTAAAAAGCACAGAAATGGCAATATTTGAAAAAGGAAACGAGCAGAAACAAAAACACACTCACATCACTTACGGACCCCACTAGACACCAGGGATGAGGCGCCGGCGGGTGCCTGCGGGTGGTGAAGGGCCTCGAGCTCGTGGCAGCAGCGAGGGTGGGTTGGAATGCACGGGCACAGACTGGAGGAGCTGCACAGTGTGAGGGGCAAGCACAGACATTAAAAGCAGGTCAGGGGTCACTCCTGAGTTGACTTACTCCACAGGTCAGAGTATCTACACACAGTCCTCCATTAATCGCAAATTTTATAACTACTATAACTGACCTCTACAAGTGCAAAATTCAGTCGACTCCGACAGATGTCAACAATTTTCTATTACATGTAGCTCTCTCTACAATATCGGACCAGGAAGCGACAGACTTGGGAGCGGCGGTCACACTTGCAGAGGTGAAAGCTGCTATTGCTGATATGGCACGAAATAAAACACCGGGACCAGATTGGTTCCCAGTTGAATTTTATTCAACATACATCACTAAGCTGGGCCCTAGACTAGTCTCATTATTTCAGGAGGCCAGATGTAGCGTCCTCCCCACAACAGCTCGGGAAGCCTTGATTATTCCTCTCCTCAAACCTAGGAATCCTCCCACAAATGTAGCTTCTTACCACCCCCTATCGATGTTGTCTGTAGACTATAAAATAGTGAAGTTTTGGCAACACACCCCCTGTGACATATGTCACACTTAGTCCACATAGACCAGGTGGGGTTTATCCCCGGGTGTAAAACAGCTATTAACATACGCTGCCTCCTCTCCCTTCTAAACGACAATATACATGATGAGCAGGAAGCATTGATCTTCACAATTGACTTTGAAAAGGCTTTTGATAGCCTGGAATGGCTATACTTACACAGTGTACTTTGTAAATTTGGCCTGGGCGACCAGATCATCGCTTAGACCCATTTACTCTATGTGGAACCGAGAGCCAGGGTCCGCACGGGTACCACCATTTCGGAGAGCTACCGAGTAGAAAGGGGAACAAGGCAGGGTTGCCCACTTTCCCCCTTGCTCTTCGCACTTGCCATTGAGCCGCTCGCCTGCATAGCCAGAGCAGGAAGAACCTATAAGGGTATAACAATGGTGGGGCAGGTACACAACATACCTCTTCATGCAGACGACCTCCTCCTCTTTCAGAGTGACGCAGAGGGTGCTTTGTGTGGGGTCAGACGGCTATTGGGGAGATTTGGCACAGTATCCGGCCTGAGAGTAAACTGGCAAAAATCTAGTCAGTTCCCGGTTGTGGAGTGCTGCACAGCGCCACCAGATCTCGGTGAGTTATAGTGGGAACCACGATGTTTGGCTTACCTGGGCATCCATGTCTACCACAACCATCAAGACCTGTTGGAGGGGAACGTGGAATGGGCTTTGAGAGGACTCCGCAACTCTATGAGCTTCTGGGCAACCATACCGATATCTGTGGCAGGATGAGTTGCGCTCCTGAAAATGATAGCTTTACCCCACCTGCTTTCTTTTTTCACCATCCTCCCATTGTGGATCCCAAGGGCCTTTTTTAAATAACTGAATTCTATAGTGGTGGGATTCTTGTGGAGAGATGGCAGAAGACGACTGGCACTTTAGGTACTGCAAAGACCACTTGTGGTGGGGGGTCTGGCTGTCCCCGACTTCTAGGCTTATTACTTGGCTGGGTAATTGCAAAGGCTGACCCCCTGGGTGGCTGACCATACGATGGCTGACAGGGATATTAATCCTTCTGCCCCAGACCTCCTCACACTGGCCAGGGTGCTCCTTCGTCTGGGCCCCCCACACCCATCCAGTCCCAATGAGCTGAGGGTGTTGCACAAATGCTGGATACGCTTTCTTGCCAGATCGCAATGTAAAGTGCTGTATGGGCCGGAGATCCCGTTACAATGTCTTCAGACGTTACAACATGGGGGAGATTGGAGGGGCCTATTGCGGTGGAAGTCAGCTGGGCGATCTCAATGGGCACCTTATATGAAGCAGCCTACCTACTACCATTCAAAGATTTCTGCGACCGATACACCATCCTCCCAGGTCATTTCCTTCTCCACAGGGCGGTTACCGAGGCGATTATCAAACATTGGCAAGTCGGATGAGCAGAACCACCCATTTCGGGGGTGGCTCAATACCTCACAAGTGCCACAAGTACTTTCAAGACGGTGACCTGCCTCTATAGGAAAATACAACAGACTCCAGGTAAACTGCTTGAAACTCTCAAACAGAAATGGGAAACGGACCTGGGCGCCCCATTTGCAGCTGCAGATTGGGAGGACATATTGGCTCGGACCACAAAAGTCTCACGCAATGCACTGTTCAAACTTATAAATATATACGTCTTACACAGAGCATATCTGACACCAGGCAGACTTCGGTGACATTTTGGACTGACAGAGGCCACCAAATGCCCGAGATGTCACATGCTCAAAGCTGAGTTCCTCCACATGTTTTGGACTTGTCCACATGTGCTAGAGTTCTGGGGGTCGGTTACTGACTCATTAGCTGAGGTGATAGACAGGGAAGTCGCTGACAGTCCTAAACACTGCCTATTGGAGGATACCGCTGTAGAGCCCGATATAGGGTAACAGATCAGTTTAGGGATTTGACCCCTGTACTAGCTAAAAGAGAAATAGCAATGACTTGGAAGGCTGCAAAAGGACTGCAGGCAAACACATGGAGATGGGAAGTTTGAAATGGGCGAGGGCTGAGGAGACGGTGAGACACCGGGAGGCAAGGAGGGGACAAGGGCTACTGGAAAGAGCACGAGCATGGGGCACCTTGGTATGTGAATGGGACCAGTTGGGAAAAGCACCTTAAGATAATCCAACATCATCATAACATACAGGGAATGACACACCTAGTGGGGATTATATCTTTTGACCCTTCCATACACCATAGACACATCAAACTGAGGGTTGGGGAGGGAGAGGACACAGACCATTTGGGGAACACATACCACAGCAATACAAGTTAAAAGTATGATGACACCTTCAGGTGGCTAGGCACACACAGGAAGGGCTGGGAGGGGGGAGGACACCTAGTTACCCGACTGGGGCTTCATCTACACACTACAACCAATCACTGCCACAACAAGTTAAGAAATAGCAGGAGATCCGCAAAGCGTAGATGACAAATATTTCCAAGGAATTGTTGAACTGCTACATATATAACCCATATAGTCGGACTGGGGTAATGGATAATAAATATGTGAAAATGATGTTTGAGATAACTGTGGAGTTGGATGGAATGGAGCAGTAACTGAGGATAAGGTTCTGTTATGTATAAAGAAAACTAATAAAAATGTGTTTAAAAAAAATAATAGTGGAGAACTAAAGTGAACACAGTAACCCAAGTTATAGTTACCTTATGGAAGAGTTATAGTCACTTGCAATAACTCTAACTATAACAACTGAATTTATATGGTTTTGTGCATTTAAAATCTGCTATAATGTCCTTGGAACGTCTGTTTTTTTGTGAATTTCTACAGTGTTTTTAACTTTCAATAAAATGTCCATCACAATGCCTGGTGGGGGGGTTGGATGAATGGCCTGGCCTGGCCTGGCCTGGCATGGCATTGTGCTTCCCTCACCCAAGCTTGCTGCTCCTGGCCCCCCTTCTCTATACCATCCATTGTCCAAGTCTGTGCTCTCTTATTAATGTCCTGTGTGGCCCTTGTTCTGCCGCTGCCCTTCCAGCCTGCCCTTAACAGTTAGCTTGCTTCCCCATCCACCCCCTCCCTACCTTCTGTTGTCTGAGTCCATGCACCAGCCCCCTCCCTCCTGTCCTGCATGGTCTAATGTGCTGTCACTATGAACTTGATGTCCCTGCCCACTTCTACTGCCCTCTGTTATCCAATTATATGCCCCATCATTCCCCTCCTGCTTAGACTCTGTGCTTACCTTGTGCCCCTACCCTCCTTCCCCTTGCCTTCTGATGTCTGTATGCTTGACCTTGCTCCCTCCTTTTTGGCCACAATGTTTCCTGTACCTGCCACTGTCCCTTCTATCTACTCTGAGTGTTCTGTTGAGCTGCCACTTCCCCTCCCACCTGCCTAGCATGGTCAGGTGACTGACACCTGTCCCTACCACCTTCACCCTCCCTGTCCGAGTTCCACGCCCCTATTCCATCTCTACTGCCCTCCATGGTCCATTTTGCTGCCACTCCCTTTTGCCCTCCATGCTCTGACACTGCTCCTCCTGCCTACCCCAAGTGATTGGTTGTGAAAGCCCTTCCCCTGCCCTCTCTTACCTGTGTCCAGCCACTACCCATCTTCTCTGACCTCATAGCCCTTTGTGCATTCCCCTGCCCCCTCCCTCTTGCCCACCATGTCTGTTGTGCTGCAACTAACCGTCCTGCTTGCAATGCATGGTCTTCGTGCTGCCAAAGCATCTCCCACCTGCCCTGTCTAGTGAGCTTGCTGCCCCGACCCCCTCTCACCTTCCTTCAGATAGCTGTGTGTATGCCATTATAGTCTCACTGTTGCCCTCCATGGTGTGTTGTGCTTCCAGTGCACATTCCGCCTACCTTCCATTGTCAGCTTGTTGCTCCAGTCATGCCCCCTTGCCCATGCACTCTGTGTTCCATGTGCAGGCCCCTATCACCTCCCTCCTCCCTTGTCTGGTCCATTGTAATGCCCCTGCCCCCTCCTTCCTGCCCGTCATGTTCCGTTATGATGCAAATGTCCCGTCCCTCCTGTCTGCTGCCCTTGCCTATTTCCCCTCTGCTCTCTGTTGTCCATGTGCATGGCCCTGTCCCCTCCCTATTGCTTTCAATGGTCCATTGTGCTGCATTGCTGTCCTGCTTGCCCTGTGTGGTGTATTGTACTGCTGCGACCCCTGACACCTGCCCTGTAAGGTCAGTTTGGTGCCCCTGCCCATTTCCATCGTGCCCTTTGTTATCTGAGTCCATTTCCTTACCCCATTCCTCCTGCCCTCAGTGATCCAATGTACCATACTTGCCAACATTTTGAACTTGATAAGAGGGAGATTTAGTCAAGAGACAGAAAAAAATAAAGCCCTGTTGGGCTTAAAAACATTGGGACTCTCCTGCCTTGATTGGATCTTTTGGCATATAAGGTTGTATTGCCACTGCCTCCTCCTTTTGTCCTCAATGGTCTGTTATACTGCCACAGCCTCTAGTGCCTGTCCTCCATGGTTGGTTTGTTGCCCCTGACCCACCTTTCTCATGCCCTCCATGTTCTGTTGTGTTACCACTGCCCCTCCCGCCTGCTCAGTGTGGTCTCTACACCCTATTCCCGTCCCTCAATTATCCAAGTCTGTGCCCCTGACAGCTGCATCCCCACAGTTTTCTAATGAACAGCTACATTGCTAACATTCTATATTTATTACAAAAGTGTGGCACACCTGATGTTGTCTTCATGCAATCAAAACTGTAGTACCTAAATCATTTCCTTTAGAAATTTTTTAAATTAGTGTTTTACTCCAATAGACATTATGCTTAGGCCCATATTTATACTTTTTGACGCAAAACTGCGCTAACGCAGTTTTGCGTCAAAAAAATTAGCGCCGGCTAACGCCATTCTGAAGCACCATGCGGGCGCCGTATTTATTGAATGACGTTAGCCGCCGGTGCCGTCTGGTGTGCGTTAAAAAAAACGATGTACACCAGGCAGCGCCGGCGTAGGGGAAAATGGAGCTTGGGCGTCAAGAAATGGGGCAAGTCAGGTTGAGGCAATTTTTTCGCCTCAACCCGATTTGCGCCATTTTTTTTCACTCCCAACCCCCATTGAAATGACTCCTGTCTTAGCAAAGACAGGAGTCATGCCCCCTTGCCCAATGGCCATGCCCAGGGGACTCCTGTCCCCTGGGCATGGTCATTGGGCATAGTGGCATGTAGGGGGCACAAATCAGGCCCCCCTATGCCACAAAAAAAAAAAAAAAAAAACACTTACCTGAACTTACCTTAATGTCCCTGGGATGGGTCCCTCCAGCCTTGGGTGTCCTCCTGGGGTGGGCAAGGGTGACAGGGGGTGTCCCTGGGGGCATGGGAGGGCACCTCTGGGCTCCTTCAGAGCCCACAGGTCCCTTAACGCCTGCCTTTTGCAGGCACAAAAAAACGGCATTTTTTTTGACCCGCCCACTCCCGGGCGTGAATTTTGCCCGGGAGTATAAATCCGACGCACATGCCTCGGAGTCGATTTTTTAGACGTGAACGCCTACCTTGCATCTCATTAACGCAAAGTAGGTGTCCACGCTAAAAAATGACGCAAACTCCATGGACTTTGTCGCTAGACGCGTCTAACGCCAAAGTATAAATATGGAGTTAGTTTTGCGTCGAAATTGCGTCAAAAAAAAACGACGCAATTCCGGCGCAAACGGAGTATAATTATGCCTCCTAGTGCTCTAAAAAACTAAAGTGAGGACACATTTTCTGAGTTTTCAAATAGCGACACAGCACTTTTAAATTTTAAATTATTTGCTATCTTGATGTTTTTTTAATCTGGTTGATCACTTGATTATATGTTACACTTAGGGGAGAGAATGTGGCATTACGGCTAGAGCTGCAGACACTGAAACTGGGGGACCAGGTTCAAGTTTTGGCATCAGCTTGACAGCCTGTGATTCTGGGCATATCAGTTAATCTCCCCATACCTAAAGCCAAAAAGGAAAGCATCCTTGTATAATGTAACTGATGCTCATGAAAAACACTCCAATGTCTTTGCATCAAGTCTGTACTTTATAAAACTGCACAAATACAAAAACAAATTAAGGGTTAGATTTACAAGGCCCTAGCACCACCAGAGTGCCACTTTTAGTAGGTGGTGTTTTTTACTGCACCATATTTACAAGGAGGGGTTAAGCCAGTTATTATTTATATTATAACTAAAATCTGTTATACCGCTTTACACATTCCCATTACACATTCCCATTTTTGTGACCCTCAAAGCCTGCCATTTGCTACAATGCATTTCACTGGGGTGCTATCTTGTATATTGGTCCCTAGATGGCTGCCATCACTTTCTGGTTGAAGTGCTGACAGCCAATCAGATCTTGCCATGAGATCTGTGCGTAGGCTCTGCCCCGATATACAAATTTCTTTTTCCTTTAATATTGTGATACTAAATATTGTGATGCAGGAATATTGTTGACAAAAATAATGATTTTCAAAGGTAAGTAATTTAGATGTAAAAAATATCCATGGGCCTAATTATGAGTTTGGTGGTCAGACCGCCAGAGCTCCACTACGGCGGTGGGAAAGCAGCTGCCAAGCTTGCGGCCACCCCACCACCGTATTATGATGTTTCTGCTGGACTGATCAGCAAAAACAGTGCAATGGCGTTGGCCTCAGCTCTCAGAGACAGCCAAGGCCAATGCCGCCGCAGATAGCACAATCGGAATGCATACTGGCTGCCATGTGCATTCTGAGTGTGCTGATGGGGGGGCCCTACACTGTCCACAGCATGTTTTTGGACAGTGCAGGGCCCCCCTGTGGCCCCAACTCTGCCTTTCTGCCAGCCTTTTCATCGCAGGGACCCCTTTATGAAAAGGCTGGCAGAAAGGAAAGTTGTGATCAGCACGACTGATCATGACTTTCACCACCGCCAACCCGTCGGGATCTCGGTTCCGGGTGGTGGCGGTGGTGTTGTGGCAGTCAGATTGCCAGCATAGTAATCTGGCAGGCAGACGACTAGGGATGCGGCGGTCAGACCGCCACAGCAGATATGGCAGTTCTTTGGACCGTCATACTCGTAATCAGGCCCTATGTTGTTAATATCGTTCACAAAAATATTGTTGTAAAGAATATTGTTCTTTAATTATCTTGATGTATTTTTGTATACATTTAAATTGTATATGTTATAAATTGTTAGTATCATTATTGTTAAGGTTTTTATATAGTTTGTAAATTTGCAGTTGTTTTATGATTTACTTTAATTATTAATTGTAATTTTTAGTGTTGTACCGGATTGAGGGGTTTGTGGGGGCACAGGGTGAGAAGTAAATTAATTAAAATTAATTAAGAATTAATTGGGCTTATTATTAATTATTTAATGGATAAATAATTATGTACTTTGTGCAATTAATTTATTTTTTTGAGTTATGTTTTAGGTGCAGGTTTTGAGGTTTGTAAGGATAAAGGGTGAGGAGTTAATTATAATAAATGATTAAATATGTATTAATTAATATTAATAATGTATTTTATTAGTTATGTAAATAGTTTAATTAACATATTTTTAAGTTATATTTCAGGTATGGGTTGTTAATAATGTATTTAGCATATTTGTTGAGTTGAGTAATATTTTAGGTGTGTGTTGTTTAGTTTGTAGATGAATAGGGTGGGAAGTATTCAGTAATCATGAATGAAAAGATATTCATTCATTCATAAAAAATAGTTTTTTATTAATATGTTAATTGTATTATACGTTTTTATTTTCATCACATTATATTAATAATGTTTGTTTTAATTGATAATTATTTAAAATTGTAATAATTATGTACATTGCTTCAATTTTGTTAAAATTCAGATATATCTCTATAGTTAGAATTTTAGATTTTTGGGTACTTAAGAGGATTGGTAAAATCTGTTATTTGTTTGAAGTGAATTACTCTCTCTCCACTGTTGCACTGAATGGAGTGGTAATAGTAAATTTTACCCCTCCTGAATCCAACGCTTTCCCTACTGTTGCACCCACTGGAGAGGGAATAGTACATATTACCCCTCCTGAGTCAAATGCTTTCCCTACTGTTACACTGACTGGTGTTGGAATAGTAAATTTCACCCCTCCGGTGATCAACACCTTCCCTACTGTTGCACAGACTGTAGAGGGAATAGTACATTCTAACACTCCTGAGCCCAACACTTTCCCAACTGTTACACACATTGAAGTGGGAGTAGTAATTTGTGCCCCTTTTGAGTCCAACACTTTCGCTACTGTTCCACTGGCTGGAGTGGGAATAGTAATTTTCACCTCTCCTGAGTCCAACACTTTCCCTACTGTTGCACAGACTGGAGTGAGAATAGTAAATTTTGCCCCTCTGGTATCAAACACTTTCCCTACTGTTGCACTGACTGGAGTGGGAATAGCAAATATTATCCCTCCTGAGTCTAACACTTTCTCTATTGTTGCACACAGTTGAGTGGGAAAAGTAAATGTTACCGCTCCTGAGTCCAACAGTTTCCCTACTGTTGCTCTGACTGAAGTGGGAATAGTATATTTAACGCCTTCTGCGTCCAAGCTTTCCCACCTGTTGCAGATACAGGAGTAGGAATAGTATCTTTACTAACGCTACAGTTTAATAGCTTTATTAGTATTGTTTAAATGTTGATTATTATGTGTTTGTGTATGTAATGTTATATTTTCAATATATATACATTTATATAATTTTTAATATAGTTTTAGTAAAACGTATTTTTATCCGCTGTTAACTTTTTAGGTACAATTAAATTGGAAATATAAATTAAGTTTTTTGCAGTTTGTTACATTTTTAATTTTTTATGTCAATTTATGTATGTATTTATATTTGAAATATTACAATGAGGTTTTATAATAGTTTTACATTATATATGTGTATAAATATACACACACATATATCTATGCATGTGTGTTTGTTTAAGTAACTATATATTTTTTTAATATTATTTAAACATATTTAATATGTTTTATATTGACGTTATATGTTAAAATATTTAAGATTTACTGAGAAGGATCCATGTCACTAGATATACACAGTTCTGACTGGACCGCGATCTAGCTGTCTGCCAAATTTGGTGCAAATCTGTTCAGCGGTTCAGGCTGTAGTCAAGTTAAAAAAATGCGAAATACCCATAGACATTGAATGGGGGAAAAGCATTTTGGGACACCCCTTTTTCTCGGGCCCGCTTGATAAATCACCCCAAAACATTCCACACAGCAGCTAAAGTGAGTGGCAAAAGCTAGTTTTGAAAAGTTTGTGAAGATTGGTCAAAGGGTGCCAAAGTTATTAGTAAAACAAAAAACACTTTATCTATGGGAATAGTTGATTCTAACTATACCTACTGGCTATCACCAGTAGGTATGTATATCAGTTAAAAAAACAAAGGTTAGAGGGATGTTATAATTAGGCTAACATTTTAAAAGCAGTAAACCATAGAAATTCAGCTGTTTTAGTTAGAGTTATTTCAAGTAACTATGACATTTTGCCCTCACCATGCACAGCTTTCTCATCAATAATGTTACTGCAAATGTTACAGTGATGTTATCAATTATGTTATCAAAGAGGTCATGAGTGTTGTAATTAGCAGTGCTTTGGAGGGTGTGAGTTATAGTTACCTTAGGGCGCGAGTTTTTGTTACTTGAAATAACTCTTACAGCTGAATTTCTATAACATCCTTGTAACCTTGTTTCTTTTTTAAAGAAATTTCTAATGTTTTTTTTAAGTCTCTTTCCTAACTATAACGTCCTTGTAACCTTTGTTTTTTTCAGTGAATTTCTGTATTTTTTTAACGTAAAGTAATTTTTGTTACTTTAGGTTAATACAACTACTGCTGTGCACGGCCTTCGTGCTGCACCCAGGCCCTGTGGCCAACTCATGATATAACCATTCAACCCTACACCATGCAATTCCTTTGGCTGTGTACGGTGGGGATTGGCCACAGGGCCAACCCCCACCCAACCATGCACGGCTCCCACACCACATATGGCCTTCAGCTGTGCGCTACAGGGATTGACCACAAGGCCTGGCCTGAGGCCATGTTCTGTAGCCTGCCCCACGGCACTCATGAAGAGCTTCTTTGTTTGGTGGAGATGTGATATTTTCCTGTGCATCATGAATGTGTCTCTAAAATCTGCAGGAAACATGCTTGAGGGGTCCTTTTAGTAAGCAGTCAATCTTCCTGGAAAATCGGGGGAAGACATTGCATGTGTCTAATGTATTTGGGGTGGGGTCATAAGGGCGGGGCTCTTAAGCCATCTTACATACTTATAGTTTTTAAATGGGATAACCTGATTTCTGGTCTCAGCAGCAGACTACAAGAATGAACCCACTCGTCACAGTCACTACAACAGATATTGAGCTAAAAAAACAAAGTTCGCAATCACCTCCATCAAGGATTACATATGACTTTTCACAGTGGCAATGGAGGGAAGACACACTTGCTTGTCTTGACAATGCCCATAAAATTAGAATGTTTAGTACTTTACAGAAGTGAAGCTTCAACTTGGGCACCTGCTTTGTTTAAGTTGATGTGTGCTTTTTGTTGAGGTTTCATTTCTATTAAATGAGCATCGTGCCAGAATGAATTCTACTCTCTGTATTTATAAAATAAATACGCAGGGCAGCATTCATTAATTTGTTTTAAAAGTTGGGGACTGTGGAGGGAGCCTCAAGGCCCCCACTGTCCCAGCTGGCTTCCTGCCTCCTAGGGGAGCCAGCATAGCTCCTGCCTGCAGGGAGCTGCTGAAAATGCAGCTCTCTGCATGCGGGAACATCTATTTCCTTGCCTGATGTCTGTGGACAGAGAAAGAGATGAAAACTCTGCTTCCATCAAATGGGAGCAATTTGACAGCTCCCTGTTGCTGGAAGCGGAGTGATTGGTTTTGCCTGGCGGAAGCTGTCACAGCTCCTGCCAAGCAAAAGCAAACAGTGGTCTCCTGAGGAAGCAGGAACCGGCCCTGGAGGGTGGCGGTCCAAGGCCCATAAATGGGTCCAGGAGGGAGGCCACGTGGACCCCCTCTCAAATAAGACCACCTCCTCTGAGCCGGGGGGGGGGGGCTGCCCAGACCCTTATTCATTTTTGTTCTGTGGCCCCGGGGGTGAAGGTCCTTTGGGCCTCGGGGGTCTGCGCAGCCCCCCCTATTTATTTGTATTATGTAGCCCCGGGGAAGTGGTGGTCCCTGGGGCCCAAGAAGGTGCGTGTGCCTCCCCCCTCATATTTGCAAAATGTAGCCACGGGTAGGTGGTAGTACCTGGGACTTTTAAGAGCCCTAAGAGGGGGTGCCAGTGAACCCCCTCCTTAATAATTAAACTCAGCATGCCCCCAAGACCTAGCCCACCAGGGCAAAATGAAAAGCAAGCATGGGAGACTGCACTTGTTTTTTTAAAAACATTAATGGGGAAATTTATGAATATTCACAAATTCCACTGTAAATCGAAAAAAACAAATGCTTTTTTGCCCAGGCGGGGCCCCAGGGGGACTCAGGGCCAAAGCTAGGGACTAGGGTATTCCTATCCTGCCCCTTTTTCTTTTTTTTGCATTTTTTCAGGGGACTCCGCTTCAGCCGAGTCCCAAAATGGCTGCCAACACTTCCTGGTTGAAGTATTGTCAGCCAATACTGTACGAGCTCAGGACTATTCAATAAGTATTCAAGCTTCTAGACATACAATTTCCTTTATTATCTCAAAAACTACTGAATGGATTTATACCAAATAACAAGAAGCAGGCTTACTGGACCAATAGCTACCTTTCTGCCAAATTTGGTGTAATTCCATCCAGCGGTTCGGGCTGTAGTCTTGTCTAAAATGTCTAAAGGGAGTAAAATGGGAAACTTTCCAAGTCAAAAAATGCTTTTCCTATGGAAACTAGGAACTAACTATAACTACTTACTGGCAATCGCCGGTAGGTTTTATATATAAACATATATATCCTCATGCAGTCTTTTTCCCAACTTGTGATATGGTGCCACAAATAGGGATCAATCCATGGCATGCTCAAAACGCCAAAAATTAGTATTTTAAAGCAATATGCGCGTGAATAATAGCATATATTTATTTAAAGGTGCGAACAAGATAAAAGTAACAGCGACGTGTTCCGGCATCATGCCTCCAACTGGGCCTCACAGTGACTCTTGATGGTAAACCTTACATTTCAAAATCCTTTATTGCTCTCAATGGCCCAATAACTAGAGCCCTCCAAATTACATGTTTCTAACATTTAATTGACCCATTTCATCCTCCATTTCTCCTTTCAATAACACTTATACCATGATTGCACAGAGTATTACATTTTAAAATCTCATTTTCAAAAAATACATGTAATCTCATTTTGATCCCTTTCTTCGTTCATCTCTCCATTGCTAGTGCAGCAAATATTTTCTTTACGGACGAACGGGATGAGAGCCATCCATTTCCCAAACGATTGCCACATAATTTTGACATTAAAGCATCTTACACCATAGGCATTTTAAACACACCTGGATGGCACAATATTTATAAAAATTAGTGTCACCAAATATTTAAGATATTGACGCTGTAAACATTTTGTGGGAACAGCAGACCATAAACAGGTGTCAATTTCACATTTTTTTTTTAACAAGATATTAATGTTTATATATACAGATATGTCTATAGAAGAGATTAGCTAACAATGCCGTCACAATCCATATTAAAAAAAAAATTACTTCTTCTAAAATATTTTTAAAGAGACGTGCTGTTCGTAAAAAAATATTATAGACATGATGTTACCCATCTTTGTACATAGCCCAAGATCAATATTCAGCGATTTTTCAATAGCCCAGATATGCTCAGATGATTGCGAGTCCTAAATAAATAATAAATACATAATAAACCATCACTGTCCATAAAATTCCTAAAAATTGATTTTCACATACAACATTAGCATATATCAATATTCTAAAAGATACCGGTACTAATGTGCAACATAATTTGATCAAAAGATGGCCTATGCAATTAAGATTTCAGCCAGCCATATATCCTAAAATTCTGTTACATATAGGTTATTTGTGACAGGTACTAAATAAAAAAATACCATACTGGAACTTTAAATATCCCTAACTGAAGTGGTATGCCTCTATGCAATATCATAAAGTGGCATGTGCTATTACATCAATCATAGTTCAATTCATGTATACCTTTACTCAAGGATTCATCAAGTAAAAAAAAAAGAAATTCTCTGTGGAAGCAGCTTATCAAATCGAGCATAATCAACGCTATTTTGTTTATTCATCTCTTCACAAACCCAAGCTATGTATATTCTTCTTTTTACATTTTGTTATTTTTGCCATTCTTTTATTTCTTCAGTGCAACACCACAGTGAGTATCACATCCCAGTACAATGCATCTTTGAATAATCCACAAATAAACACATTCACATGATGCCAAGGATTTAAAGCCACAACATCACAGAATCCATCCCACGTGGATAATTCTATAAGAACCATTCAACACAGCTCATTGGTTAACTTAAGGATATCAAACCAAACAGTGATTATGGACCCAAAGCAAAAAGAGGTCCAAAAACTAACATCAGCAAAACATATACTACATAGTGTGTATTGCATGTAATTTTGCTGTTGATTGTAACCATGTGTCCTCATATGTATGTTATGTCTTCTGATTCAATCCGTATCTGCAAACTTTACAAAAATTTCATTTTTTGAAACCTTAAGGGGCATATTTCCCAAAAAAGTGGGCCATCAGTCCTGATGCGCCACTTTCCTTGCGTCGTCCCTGCCCCACCTAACGACACTATGGTTGCGCCGTATTGTAAATACGACGCACCATGGCAGTCGTTAGGACAATAGGAACAACATTTTTGACGATACTGTGTCGCTTTACTGGGCTAGCGTCAAACATTTTGATACTAGTGCAGCAAAGCACAGAGAGGCCTAAGGATTAAAATGGGTACATCATATTAATGCCTGCTCTGAGAAGGCATTAAAAATGACGGAAAAAATGGTGCAGTGAAATGTTGTAAATTTTACTGCATATCTAAAAACGAGACCCACTGTTCAAAAACAAGTGGCTTCACACTCTCCAATAGGGCAGGGGTCCTATGGTACCTGCAAGCATTCATAAACTAGGAACAATAGCCCTCACTCACCATTGAGTGACATGCTTCATCATTGGGCTTTGCTCCTCGTCAGGCCCGCATTGCAATGCCTGATGGGCCCCGCTTGTGGACTCCTTGCCGGAGATATTTTTGATAAGTTTACTGGAAATGAGTGCAAGTGTGAGGGATGGAACAAAAAAGTGCATTAAAATTGACTAAGGGTGCCAAAAAGTCAATCTTTATTCTAACCCAACATCCCTGTCAAAGTTAAAAACAAAGGGAGGGGAAGCAGGGTATTATGATCTAGTTCCTTCAAATATGTGTCCAATATGATTGTAACACCTAAACTGTTAGTGTTTGTTTATGGGTGATTGGGTGCCGGTATTTCCTACACTACGAAACCCAAAAACTTGGTAAATTTCACTGTGACTTTTTTTTGGGCCTCCCTGTATTGGAACGCCCCCCCTTGCATACATTATGCCTGGCTCAGGCATAATGTGGGACAAGGCATTGCAAAATCCACTTTGTAAATACGGCTCAGGGAAAAAGCCACCTTAGTGTTAAAAAAAAGTAAGGTATGGCAGCGCAAAGTGGCACTAGGAGCTTGTAAATATGCCTCTTAGTGTTTTGTAGTAATCAGTTGTTTCCACCAGGGTCAAAATAACTTACTTAATGATTTGGTCTTTTTGAAGGTTATTCGTGGGCCTACATGTGTTATAGCCCTCAAATGTTCATCCTTACTCAACACATGCCAATTTTTCTGTAACATTCTCTAAATTTTGGGTTGGGCCTCACTATATTGTACAAACAGCCTTTTCACATTCTCATCTTTTTTGTTCAATTTCTTATCCTGTTGGTACAGTAGCTGATTTCTTCGTTACCCAACAACTCTTTCTCTGGAATTTTCTAGAACAAATAACGGATAACCTCCTCCCACAAATCTTCTCACCATTCCATGGATCTAATTATCAAATTCCTCATCAGTTGAATGTATCCATCTCGCCCTCAACATTTAGCTACAGGAATGCTCCATTTTAATACTTGTGGGTGTGCACTATTTGCATGCAAAACAGAATTAATGGCAGTCAGTTTCTTTGTATTTTTGTTGTCAATTTGCCATCTAATATTTTCAATTCCACATCTGGGAAGTTGTAATGGGACCTGCTGAGTGCACTGGTGAATTGGATGTTAGGATCATTGCAGTTCAGTTTGTGAGTAAAGTTAGATAGCTCAATTTCACTTCTTTCCCACAGAAAAAATAAATCATCTATGAAGCGTGCCCTTAAAGCCACCTTTCCGATATACAGCTAATTTTCTTCAGCCCAGGCCACCTCCTTCTCCCACCACCTCATAAACAAGTTTGTGTAGGTGAGGGTAAAGGAGGTGCCCATCGCAGTACCCTGCTGTTGCAAGAAATACTTGTTTTTAAAAATAAAAATATTATTGGTAAGGCAAAATCTCAACATGTTGATCATCATTTGTGTATGCTCAAGGTGTTCTATGGACCTGTCGCTAAGAAAATATTCACATGCTCGGATCCCATCTTCATGGTTGATGGAAGTTTACAAAGATAACAAATCCAATGTCACCAGTATATAATCATCTTTCCAGTTTCTTTAAAAAGTAGTTTGAGGCCTTCAAATAAGATGTCAAACTGGTGATGTAGTGTTGGAGAAACAAATCCAAATATCATGAGCTATTCTCTAATAGAGACCCACTAGAGCTCACTTTTGGTCTTCCAGGTGTCACTTTTTCATTCTTGTGAATCTTTGGGAGGAAATATATTGTTGCAATCCTTACGTGCTCCACCCATAGTATATTCACTGAACTCCAAAAGATTGCGGTCATACCATACTTTCAAGTTAGAGTTGTGTTCCTCCTAAATTTGCTTCATATGGTTCTGTGGGAGGCACTTTTAGTGGACCACATTATTGAACTGTCTCCTAGCCTCCATGAGGGACATGTCCCATCCCATTAGGACGGTATTACCCCACTTGTCCGATGGTTTGATAATTAGTGAGAGGTCAGAAATGTCCTTCCAATCCTTTGGTGAGAAGATACTTTTCTTCTTGTTGTTATGCGATTTCTTTCATAAATCATTCTGATCTTTTATTACCAACTCCTGAAATAAATCAATTCTATTACCGGGGGCAACTGTGGACGAAATGTAGTTTCAGGTTTGAAACCACTCCCTACCAGATCATCAGTTGTGAATACTATATCAATCAAAATGTCCCTCTGCGGGTTTGTGACGTATGATCTCAACTCAGTTGACATATCAACTCCAGTCCCCTCGTCACTCACGGCCTGTGTTACCAGTTCTCCATTAAGATTTTGAATAGCCTCATGCACTACGTGGGGACTTTGAGAGTTCTCATTCAATAGGTCATGGATGGCAAGTATGTCTGCAATTTTAAACATGAAAGGTGCTGTAGCAGTGTCACTGTTGATTAGTTGTTTCTTGGATTTCATCTGGTGGTACTCACAGAGCTTCAATTTTCTAATATATTTATATAATTCAATCTTCACATCTGTGAAGTCAGGGCCCACAGTTAGATAGAAGGTTAGACTGAGGTTAAGTATTTGGCATTAGTTTTCTGGATGAGATATTCACAACCAAAGGTTTAGCATATGCAGCATCACTCATATTGGACACCCATACTTCCATCCCCTGTTCTTTCTTTGCCCTCTTCCTTTTTCCCCTCCTAGTCATGCATTTCCTTTTTTGACATTCCATTGAGCTCTGCCCTTTTCACCTTGTCGCTTGTTCATATGTAGGAGGCGAAGTTCCCTGTGAAAATCCAGGGTCAGAGTTAAATTCACTTTCACTAGGTACCTTACTAGCTGATGGTTCAATTCTCTCCTTTTCCATTATATATAGATAGATAGGCAGCGCTACTCAAGGACGTCATGTAGTGAGTCACGTGCAATATAAATACAATACACATAACCAGTTAAACAACTGGCCCATGATCACAAACAAATCTCAAAAATGTTCTGCCATGTTCTCAGTCAGGACCATATCTAAATCAGGCCCTAAGAAAGTTATTAAATACAATTCATACAGGACACCACACTATAATATTCCTGTCATGCCATCCACATCTTAATTTGCCAATATTTGATTTAAATAACAATAATAGTTATACATCCAGTATCATGCACATGGTCTATTAAAATCACATTTATTGTTGGTCTTCAATATTTACAATACAGATGCATGACATGAAGGGCAAATTATAGAGTACAAATATCTTATATAATAAACAGTGCCACTTTGAAATGGCATGCTGACAAAGGAACACGTTAGTCTGTTCTCCATTCCTCAAAAACCATAGACTTCTTTATTAAGTAATAATGACTTTAATGACCACAATGTATCAAGCCCAAGTTGACTAGTGTGTTGCATATTCTTTCTAAATGTTTGGTCTGACAATGTCTATATAAAACCTAAAAAGGTTATATATTTGTATACATAATCTGTTATCCATACCTTTAACGGTCACCAATAGGGACTGAGACGTATTTTATTAAGTGTACATATGTACATTAGGTTGTATGTGTTCAAAGATATGGGGCATGAGTCACAAAGGTAGTTTACACTCGTGAGTAAGTGTATCCTTTCCAGTAAATTTACTAGTTTTCGGTATCCACAAACTCTGAGTATGAGATGTTACTAAATAAATAGCATTAAGTAAAGCACTAGACATTGCCATTCACTGGTACTACAACACCCTCCCATAGAAATAATGGAGGCAGGAACTTGAAATCAAACACCACTGCAAATAATGTGAAATTAAATTATTTAGTATGTAAATAAGTATGAATGAATGTCAGAGACATATATAAAAATGGCACATATTTATTATTTAATTCTAAAATATTTTGCTAACCTATTTTGAATTTAACAAATATTGTACCAATACATTTAATAGAAAATAATTACATTTATTTTTGATAAATATCACTTTTGATAATAATGCAGGTAAAAAAAAAAAAATTGTTTAGGTGGTTATTTAATTTAAATTTAAACTTCAAAATATAATTATAGTTTTATGTAATATATTTCCATCATTATAGGTTTTAATTCAAAATGTATTTAATAGTGTTATATCAATTTCTATTTTGGTATATATAGATAAATATATAATATGTATGTACATGAATATTTAACATAAAAATATTGTTAATATTATTTACGAGTTAAATAAACGTTCCTATATTTCCCTTTTCTTTGCCATGTGGAGAGCTCCCCTTTGACTGTGGAGTCTCATTATGGTAAAGTCTAGAGAAACTTTAGGGATATGCGACATAGTCCAGACTTTGTGAGTTCAAAAACTCCAAATACACTAATGATATATTCTACAGAGAAAGTTATTGTCCATTTTTCCACCACAAAACATGGAATGTGGTTTAACTTTCTCCTACCTGCAATGATACATTAAGCAAAATGAAAATCTATCTTACATAGATCATTACATACTTTCAACAGACACAAAGTACAACAAACAGTCATTATTCTCTCACAATAAATGTACTTTGATTTCCTTTTCAGTATTAAGGCCAAAGGAAACTTTCATCTCATATTCAACAATGTAATGGGATTCAAGATGTCTCGGATGGAGTTTTCTATCGCTACTCTGTTTCTCATATAATTCCCTGTCAGTGGCTAAACATTTTAGAAGATGACTATTTTCATGATGTATTTCATGAAAATGCATAGCCACAGATTATGCTTGCCCATGAGATTGATGATTATGATGTATTAGAGGATGAGTTTCCTTACTAAATGAGTTGTGCCCCCAACATAGCTTTTGAAACTAGTTAGTATATGTAATCGGAGCTACAGGTAATTATGTACAAAACTCTTAACTTTTTATCTGTAGAATATGATAGTACTTTTCACATTCCTATTATTTTTACATGCTTTGCACATGCTACATTTTCATAGTATTCTCAGTAATATTGTACTTGATATCACCCATGACAAGCTACACGGTCAGCCCGAGAACTGTAGGTGGGTATCAGTCAGATCTCATCCTTTTGTAGATCTGTTCCCTTATCACTGCTGTCATAAAGAAGATCCTGCCTAGATTGAGTTTTGACTCTTTTAACGTTTATGTCAAATACCCACAATGACTATTCAACATTATCTTTTGTTACAATTAAAATCTGCTACAATTACGTTTCGCTTTGAGGAGTTCCCCAGTGGGGAAGCTCTATTAGAGATAGTGGGGTAAATATTTACAGCATGTGAAAGGCTATTACCCAAATTGGGTTTTCAATAGATTGAAGGTGGACGCAGGAGTGTATATGGTGATTGAATGGATATTATATACTATAAATCCAAAAGTATATATATTTTTAATATATATTCAAAAATAAAATTATGAGAATGTATCTCATTTGCTTTGGTGAATTATAGACTGTCTAATTAGGACTTTCAATGACATTTAATATAATAATATGTAGTCAATATGTTCCCCCTTCATAAGAGAGGAGCAATTAAAGGTGACTTAAACCCCATCAAAACATGGAGAATCATGCAGCTTGTGCCCAACTAGACTGAAATACAAGTCATTCATCCGTGGCAACCACCACCAAGGAAAACATTGTGCTATGCAGCCCGAGCTCAAACATGAATACTTGAGTCAACAACCTTATTGACACTGAGGTTAACCCAGATACTATGTTTTACCCTTTAGACATGTGCATATTCAGGACTGAAAACAGACCCAAACCCTCTTATACAGGCCATTACTAAAGCAGCAGGGAACTCACTAGTTCTAGATTTCAATGAGACGACCAGAATCAGGAAAGTGACCCAGACAATTTTAGATCCCTTCTTTAGACCAGCCTTCACCATTCCCCCTGTTGTTGTTGGGAAGACAATGGGGCAGATTTACTAGTATTTCACTCAACACAATGCAGCAAGGCAACTTCGTGTTTTTTGGTTGCGTGAAGGGGAGAGAGCAGAAATGTACTCTATCTAATACAATATGGCACAGCTCTGGTCTCTCCTAGCATTGGTGCACTGTAAGCTAGTTAGCACTAATGCAGGTACCCTTGCACCATTCTGCAAGGATGCCTGCCTTACAGACATGATTTTATGTGTGACCCCTTCCTGCATAAAAACAATCTTATAAGACATATTCCTCTTTCTCTGTGTGCTGCAGAATCTATCGTATATCGAGAGAGAAATGAAAGAAAGAGAAATAAGGATATTTCTCCTCATTATGTCTTTGTTGGGTATGGGCACCATTGTAGAGCAAATCCAGGTTTATAAGTGTTTGTGAATATGGGTTTGCGTCAAATGAAATGGGTGGATGCACAAGAATGTCTATAGTCCACCCGCATCATGCCTAACCTAAGCGAAGTAATTGAAGATAGTACTGTGTGCTGCCCTGCATTACTTTTTATTTACTAAACCATGCAAAGCAACACAAATTGACCTTGCGTGGCTTAGTAAATGCCAAAATGGATTTTGTGTTGGGGCTGCACCACACACAAGTGATACAGCCCTTTTTGAATCTGGGCCCACAGGTGTCTATATACCATCCACCCCAAACAAGCCCTCTCTAGCATGTTAGGCTACGACTGAGATATTTTGCCACATAGTACCTCAGACTCAACCGATGACCATGACTGTAGATATAATCTACCAAATTTCAGTATCCTCCCAGGTCAAAAGAAGGGGGAAATCACCAATATGACTCTAGACATCCTTCAGGATCTGAAAGCCATTATTGAAGATATTCCTGAGTCTGCAGGCCCTCAAGCCTTATTAGCACTTCTTTTTGGAGATCCCAAACAGGTTGTGGAGTTTTCATACAATCCTACTATTACCACCGATCAAAGGATGGATGATGGTGCTCCGGCCTTTCCAGTAATTGCATCAATGTGGGCAGTAGTAAAAACCTTTGACCTATTTCTGTGTCTATAATTGTCCCAGACTCAGAAACTGACCTCCAATTAATTGAGCTAAGAGGAATTTCCTGACTCATAGGCTAAACATCACTTATCCCTGGGGTCAGACTTAAAAGCTGTGCAATATCTGGTCAAAAGAATATATGAGCACTCAAGGGCCGAAAGCAATTTTGAAGAGGTCACACATTTACCCACCAAGGTGGGAAATCTCTACCTCAGCTCTAGATGGAGTGTTGGGCAGTTTCTTAACTCACATATTCAGCCTTCGTTCATCTGCCCATGAACCTAGTTGGGGAAATGAAATCGAGCAATGGCATCAATAGTTGCCAAGATCACACAGCAAAAAAGATTCCCCTGTGGCTCAATGTGTGGGCAAAGGATCCAGACAAATGCCAGTCAACAGGTATCAGGACCTTGCGGAAACAAAAGGCTATTATGATGCCCCATTACAGCCTGTTGTCTTAATCTGGAACATTTGGGAGACAGGAGATCCTAGTAAATGGCTTCCCTGAAACAAAAAACAAGGATCCAGACAATGTTGTGGTGAAAAGGAAATAACGATCCAACAATGAACAAGGGGTTCATACAGATCTGTAAAAAAGGAAAGTTCAGAAGCTACGCAAATTGAAGACACTGCCACAGGCAGGCAGTTAGTAGGTCCATCATTACCATTATACACCATATTCCACCACAACACCCAAACTCACATGAGAAACACAAGTAACCCACAAAATAAGAATAACATCTGCCCAGTCTCCTTCAAGGACCCACCACTTGGAATTCTGAGTTATATTCTCATTCCAATGGAGGTAGCATCACAAGGTAAATGGGAAGAGGTTACACAAGGCAACATTCTGCATAATATACTACATCTAAATCCCCTACTGGAGGGCTAACAAGGGAGATCCCTGAGGCAGGGGCTCAATTTCTGTCCCACTCCTGAAAGGCAATACAACAATATCTATTGCAATGAGATCTTGAAAGCCTGGCAATTGATTAAATATCAACACCCTTGTTTTTTCACCTGCCAGAATTGACAAATATGGAGAACAATTCATGAGTGAAATATGTGGGGCCTGTGGTCCCTTTCTAAAACTCAAATTGGATTTGTTGCTAAAGTACATCTCAGAAGGGCCTCACAATATTCTTAATAGGGGCATTTTATTCTGTCTGTTTAAACCATTGAACCACCTCCGTAATGGGACCTCAAATGATTTTTCTTATGTAGAGTTTGCCACATTTCCTGAGGGAGGCAACAGGAATGAAACTTGAATATGATGGACATCTGATGGTCCTCTGTAAAGCTCTGAAGGAAAGCGGAGGGAAATCGGTCATAACATCCCCCATGATAGCTGCTCAACTGACAGTCTTTGCTTGTAGAAAGCATAAAAATGTTGGCACTCACATCAAAGTTGGAATGTAGCCAGTCTTGCTCAGAAATTCAATTTTGCCTTCTTGTGCAATTTTGTATCAGCCTTTTCTATTTGCATCATTCAAGAAACCTGGCCTGTGGATGTGTTAGACTTTCAAGGTTATACTACATTCTGCCTCCCTGCTTCACAAGGGACGAGAGGTAGACATTTAGGGGTCTGACAATCTGGGTGTGTACCATGTTGACCTGTACTATGACTAAAAGGACACCATATGGGAACTTAACTAGAATGTAGCACAAAGAATGCTTTTCAACATTTATAATAGTCGAACAGAGAACAGAGTAAAGTCTGCAGTTCGGCATCACCTGGATGCTCTTCAGTGGCAATTCCTCCTAATGGGCAGAGAAGTATCGCTTTGCCTGCAGCGAGCACCGCAAGTAAACACAGAATAATAAAATGGTCATTACTATTTTATTATTCTGGGTGCTGCAATGCCGGTCCTCACTGTTTACCGTGTGTGTGTGAAAGTGGGAGCGGGGCTGCAACAGCAGCTTGATGACTGCTGCCAGTGCGCATGTTGGATAGGCTGGCTTCCTTGACGTGATGCGACAAATTTAAAACAGGGAGTTCCTTTGGCACAGGCCGTTCTTCAGTAAGCAGTGAACAACCATTTTAATAGGCTTCAAGTGTCTTCAGCAGAGATAAACTCTGTTGTTTCCTCCCCAGCCCGGTAGTATGCACAAAAACACACCGCACACGGAGCTCATAGTGGATGTCCTTACTCGTCAGAGTAAAACATTCAGCTGAACTCTCAATTTCCAAATAACGTTAAAGAACACACCGTAACACCTCCCAGATCAATTGCCTAACACTTACATTTCTAAGACACTACATATCCCAACTTTTTAAATAAAAAGACATAAACAAAAGATATGAACAAATAGCAACATGATTTTTTTTCGATCAGCCGTCTAGGTACTTGTACAGTTCGACTAGACCGCATGGTATAAGGTAGTTAGGCTACATCCAGTGTGGACCGCTGGGGTACTGGGTTTAATGTTTGATCAGAGTCTTCAGGTGGGGCAGCTTCCTCTGAAGTTGTATGGATGAATGTCTAAAGTGGGATGAGTCACTTTTGATGGATGTGTTGGGATGATGCATGGTTATCATATGTCCCTTTGGTGTCACAACTTTTAAAGGTTCAACACCAAATGGAGGATCTTTCACGTTTGCTTGATAAGACCCAAATCACCCTCAATTAACATAATCGCTTGAAATTGATGATGTCGATCAGCATACGTCTTTATCTCATGCTTCTGAGGAGCGTCAGTAGCACGAACCACATCATCATGTACGGTTCGCTCAGGGGTCCACTGTGGTAGTTTGGTTCTCCTGGCTCTCGCGAACACATTAGTAGCCTATAGTGGAATGAGGATTTGACCGATAAGCACAGCATGGCATAACGCCTGACTCAGATCTATTCCCTCTATTAATGCACTTTGAACCACCTATTTCAGGGTCCTATAAATCGCTCCACAACACTGTTGGCTTAAGGCCACAAAGGTGTGCTTTTCTGATAGTTGATGTTAAGTCTGGCTGGAAACTCCTTGAACTCCTTCTTGTTGAATGGTCGACCATTGTTACACTTGAGAATGTCCGGTATGCCCCACACTGCAAAGATGTCATCTAGTTGCTCAATGACTATGTCATGGGTTGTGGATGACATCTTCCAGTAGAAGAAACCGAGAATGCTTGTCAATGATCACCATAAGGGGATGTCTGTTGGCCAGAAGGCCAAAGAAATCAACAGCGATCCTTTCCCATGCATGCAAAGGGAGATCAGACATTGTCAGGGGATGCTGGATCATCTTGGCGGACAGGCAATTGCATAAATTACATTCCTTTAGTTCTCTCTCCACTTTTTTGTCCAAGCTAGGGAACCACACAGGATTCCTCAATGCCCTCTTGATAGCCACAGTGCCACAATGTCCTTCATGGGTGAGTTCAAAAACTTGCTGCCTATGCTAAGAGGATCCCAGCTTGTCATACCTCCGAGATTTGACAATCCAGGATCTTCTCAGCACAATCCCTTCTTTGGTAACAAACAGTTCATTTTGGACATTGCAATATTTCCGAAATTCGGCATCGTCAGTTAAAGGTCGAAAACTTTGTCTCCAGAAATGGACTGCAATGATGTTTTTAAGGGCACAGGCCATATCAGGATTGGTACCGGCAATGATCTGCTCAATAGACAGAGTGGCAGGTGTGCTGGACTCCACAATGAAATTGATGTTCTACTCAGCTGTTTTGGACGTTGAACAGTGCCACTGTTGGGGTGCTTATGAATAATAATTGGCAGGATTTTGATTCTTGCCTGGCTTGTGCACAATTGCATTGTGGTATTCTTGCAGACGCAACCACCACCTCTTAATGCAAGGGGGGATCTTGGCTTTTCGATTGCTGAAAAAGGTGAGTAATTCATGGTGGTCAGTGACAATAATGAAATCCATACAGACACACATGAAAATGTTCAGAGGCCCATACCACCACCAGACTCTCCTTTTCTGTCTGGGAATCGGTGTGTTCTGTGTCAAACAAACTTCGGCTGGCATATGCCATAATGCGTTTCTGAGCATTTGGATGTCCACTATGCTGAGCAAGGATCGCTCCCAACCCCACCCGGCTTGCATCAACAATAATCTTAGGGCCATATTTTTTTCAAGGCCCTAGTACCTCCTTGCACCACATTAGAGCCATTTTTGTTTGACGCTAATGTGGCTCAACAAGGTCAAAAAACTCTGCACCATAGTTACAAAGTGGTGTAATTCATGCATTGTGCCACTTTGCGACCACTGGCACTACGTTATACATGTGCCAGGCATAATGTATGCAAGGGGAGCGTCCCGGCATTAGGAGGCCCACAAAAATGATGCAATGAAATCTACAAGATTTTATTGTGTAATTTTTGGCATCATTTTGAATGCCTGCTCAAAGCAGGCATTAAAAGGACGCACCCATTGAAATCAATGGGTCTCCTTGCACTTCGCCCAACTAGCGTCAAACTATTTGACGCTAGTGGACCAAGGCACCATAATAGCACAAAAAATATTGACGCTATTGGCCTAACACGTGCCATGGCGCGCAGTATTAAATACGGCGCACTCATGGTGTCGTTAAGTGATGGGGCGTGCAAGAAATCTGGCGCATTAGTAATGACGCCCAATATTCTTGTAAATCTAGGACTTACTGTGAAATTTAGGATCAAAGTAAACCATCTCGTTCACATTTTTAATAGCATGTTTTAGGTCTTTGAACCTACTGTCATATTTAGTGGACCATGAGAACTGGACATTTCATTTTGCAGGTCTCGCAAAGGGGCACAGACTGGCAAAGTCAGGAACGTACCCCAAACAATAGCTAGCCATGCCCAAGAAGGACTGTACCATGATGACATCTTGTGATGGACTAGTGGCTGCTAGTACCGCACTTTATCAGGATCAGGAGGCATAATTCCATCAAAAAATACATATCCAAAGAACTTGAGATTTGTTTTGTTAAATTCACACTTTTTGACATTTAAGGTGAGGCCTGCATCTGTAAGTAATTGACACACTTGTTTTTTTGGGGTTTATCATGCTCCTTCTGTTTCCCACCAAATACCAGTATAGCATCACAGTAATTGAAGGCATGAGTCACAGGCTGAATAACCCTACGTATAACATCTTGGAATATTTCTGTAGCAGAAGACACTCCAAAGCTTAATCTTTTCTGTCCAATAAATTAACCTGAATCACAAAAGTGGTAATGTAACTGCGGTGCTCCGCCAGTTCAAGCTGATGGTAGTTCTTGTTCAAGTCAAGACGGGAGAAAACTTTGGCTCCATTTAACTGCACAATCATATCTGCAATGTGCAGACCAGGATGTTTCTCTCACTCAATTACGTTGATAGCTTGGTGCATATCCACGCAGATGTGCACCGCACCTCTACTGTCCTTTTTTGGCACCACCACGACGGGCTACACCCATGGTGTGGGACCAGTAGAGCACTAAATAATGGCATGTTTTTGCAAAGCCTCTAGCTCCTTCTTGACCACTTCTTGCAGATGAAATGCTATCCTGCTGTGTCACTGTGCAACAAGTCTGATGTCTTTTTTAGGGCAAAGTTGCACCTTCATTGTTTTGAGCCTTCCTAAACCATAAGACAGTGAAGGGAACTAACTCACAATTTCAAGTTTTGTGTTTAAGTTGTAATTGATAGATACCAGTCCCATGTCAACAGCAGTTGTAAAGCTAAGTAGGCATGCACTAGATGGGGTACCTGAAAGAATAAAAATTGGGGCCTGCACAGATGTCTTCTTTTGCTACAGGGTCACTATGAATGATCATTGACTCCACAACAGTTTGGAAGGAAACCAAGTGTACACCTTCATTCTTGATGCTTTGAGGTTTGGTACAGGCGATAGACTGAAATTGTTTAACTGGCATGATGCTGATTGATGCACCACTATCGATTACATAACTTACCAGACAACCGTTGACTTTCAGTTTGATTTTGGGGCAATGTGTATATGAGTACTTTTGCTTTCTCAGCTCACTTGTTTCTTCCCTTCTTTCTTCTTCCATGCAAACAGCAAGGCCCACTTGTGCATGTCCTTCCCTTTGACCTATAATCATTGCACATTCACCCTCTTCATTGTCACTCAATGGTGACATCAAGGAACCCTTGCAGGATGATCTCAATGGCAATCAACTTCTTCTAGTTTTGACCTGTCACAATTGATGTTTTTTTTTTGTCTTTGTGGGTGTGGTAACCCTGCTCCTAGAACCTTCTGGTATTCATTTTCTCCTCCTGCTGTGACAGACTTGTTTTTTTCTTCACTTTACAAATGGTTATAAAGTGGTTCTCTTTTCCGCACGCTTTACACGTTTGTCCGGTGGCTGGACATTTATTCCCATATGAAAATGAAAATCCATATCGGAAGCAGTCTTTCTTTTTTCAAGGCTGTCGATTTACAGGTGTCTGCTTGCCACTGGTGTCTACTCTTCATGACTAATGGAGATTCACCTTTTGCTGTTCCTGCTTCCATGTAAGCTGCTTGCCAATCGACGACTCGTTTCTCAGCTCTAGCAGCCACTAACACCTTTTCTAGACTGTTTCTCGAAACATGCATCTTCTGAACAAGTCCAACAAACAACCATTAATGACTCTGAAGCGCATAGCTTCTTCATCATTAAATTCACTGAATTTGCAATGTTTGATTAGCTTATCAAGTCTTTCATCTAACTCATCGATTGTTTCACCAACTTGTTATCTCAATTGATTAGAAATGTACCTTCTTTAATCCACAGCGCGCCCGCAACCGCGGGACGCGCACAACTTCTTTCCTGGGCGGGAGCCCTTTAAACTTTGCCGGAGGCAGCCTCAGCTGCTGATAGGGCGGGAAGCCCTTCTTTAATCCACAGCGCGCCCGCAACCGCGGGACGCGCACAACTTCTTTCCTGGGCGGGAGCCCTTTAAACTTTGCCGGAGGCAGCCTCAGCTGCTGATAGGGCGGGAAGCCCTTCTTTAATCCACAGCGCGCCCGCAACCGCGGGACGCGCACAACTTCTTTCCTGGGCGGGAGCCCTTTAAACTTTGCCGGAGGCAGCCTCAGCTGCTGATAGGGCGGGAAGCCCTTCTTTAATCCACAGCGCGCCCGCAACCGCGGGACGCGCACAACTTCTTTCCTGGGCGGGAGCCCTTTAAACTTTGCCGGAGGCAGCCTCAGCTGCTGATAGGGCGGGAAGCCCTTCTTTAATCCACAGCGCGCCCGCAACCGCGGGACGCGCACAACTTCTTTCCTGGGCGGGAGCCCTTTAAACTTTGCCGGAGGCAGCCTCAGCTGCTGATAGGGCGGGAAGCCCTTCTTTAATACACAGCGCGCCCGCAACCGCGGGACGCGCGCGGGTGGCGCCCGGGCGAAGCCCGGGCAAAGGGCGGGCCCGTCCTTCGCCCGTCATCGACCGGAAGAGGCCGGGCTGGGCCCCCCCTCTAACGCCTTCTCCTCTCTACAGTGTCATTTATACTTGTGTGCTGCGCCAGGTACAGTGCGATCTCTTATTAAATATGGGGAAAAGGAAAATTAATGTTCAAAAGGGGATAGGTGGGTCCAGCTCCCTCCAGTCCTCCATTACCAGTTATTTATCCTCTGTAATGGGGGCCATTGAGTCTGAACTAGAACATGTAGAAGAAAGGATTGGGGCTGTCCAAAGTACTGTCCAATATCCTCCGCTGGAACCTTCTCTGGAACTTATCAGCCACGCTCCTACCTCCTTAAGTACTGGTCTTTCACCACTGCCCTTAACAACAAACTCCATCCAGTTGAAAGAAGACAAAATTCCTACTTTTGATCGTACTACTTCTTCTCCCCTTTTAGTTACTCCTCCTTCTGAGGGTTCTCAGACTGTTTCTCCACCTACAAAGAAGAGGCGAGCCGGGAAAAAGCCAAAAAATGTAAAAAAGGTCACAGGTTTTAAAAAGAACTTACCTACCCATTTGACCCAAAGTAACAAACCTTCAGCCCCCTTGGTTTTTACCTCTGAATGTCTTCCAAGTACGATCATTTCTGAAGATGGCTCTAATAGATTTGACTCGACACTTAAATTATTTTGTGCAACTTTAGAGGCTAAAATTACAACTTTGATTACCGAGAAGCTTGATTGTTTTTTTAATGATGTAACTAGGCTTTTATCTAGTTTCTCTAAACCTGGACCACTTAGCCCGGGAATTCTCCCTGGCCCCGAATCAGTTCATTTACCTACTCCTCCCCCTACATTGGCACCCCAAGGAGCCGGTAACTATTTGTCTGATCTACAAGTTGTCCCTGGCCAAGGAACCCTTGTGGATAACCCTGTATTATGTCCAGCAAGGAAGGCTCACTCCTCTAGGTTGCAAGACAATGGCTCCAACTTATTCACTAATCATGCAGACTTTTTACATTTACCTCCGGACTGTAATCCGTACGTTTTGGTTCTTTCTAACGTTCCTCCTTTGGAGTGCCGCAAACTAGAAGATACCCACTCTTTAATTAGGAAAGCCGGCCATTGGTTGAATTCTAAATTTAAACCAAATTCTTCAGGCTTCCGTAATGATAAGATTCTTATGGCCCGAAGGGTGAAGAGGGTTGGCTTCTCAAAAGAATTGAAGGAGGGCGATTATGTTATTTTAAACTTTGCCAATCCTCAGTCAGTAGATTATTTTTTGACTAAATCGGCCTATTGTAATATGTTAAATAACAAGATTCAAATCCATTCCCTGCACCATTTTTATGACCCTGTGCTTTTACCAAATCGTCCTATTACTAATTTAAGCATGCACAGCCAAGAGCCAGATAGGTCTCTCTTACAGGTCAACGTTCCAACTAGCAATAGATTCTCAACCCTTAGTCACTTTGATGAGAATGATTGACTATCGGTGACCCACCACTGTTCTTCTAATTTAGAGAGACGGATGGTTGGGACCGTCCAATCCAAGCGTATCATGGGCACAGGAATGTGTACTACAGATTTACAAACTCATCTAAATACCAAAGTCTCATCATTATGTTCTGCATTTAGACCACTAACCCTGCTCAGTTGGAATGTAGCAGGGTTGCGATCTAAAACTAACAATTCGGACTGGAAGAGTTTCATTTCTTCTTATGATATAATTTGTCTACAGGAAACTTGGTCTAAAGATATGTTTTTCTTGAATGGCTTTACTTCTTTTTGCCAGCCGGCACGGAGTTCTCACATGGGGAGAGCTAGTGGTGGCCTTTTAGTACTTGTTTCTGTAAATCTTCCGCTTTTAAATGTGTCCCTAATTTGGTCTTCCCCTTATTTTATGGTTGTTCTCGTCTCTATAAGCGGGCAAAAGGATATTCTAATTTTAAACTTTTATAATAATATCCCTCGGGGCTTCCTTATGACCCATCTGGAAGAGGTAATGGATTTTATAGATTCCTCACATGCTTTACAGTTTAGTGATTTAACTATTTTCTGGGTGGGTGATTTTAACATTCCCTTATGCTGTAAAGAACACACGGACTTGTGTGCCTTCCCTGTTGAGGGTAGAGAGTCACCAATTCATTTTAATCATACCTCTGAAGGAGATGCCTTAAATTCTTTTATTTGTAAATTTGATCTGGTTCACGTTACAGAGAAATTGGCCCCTGATGCCCGTAATACGCCCACTTACACCGGGAATTTGAAGGGGAGTACCATTGATTTTATACTTATCAGCTCTTCTGATTTTTATCTAATTAGAAATTTTAAGATTACGCCTCATTGTGCAAGTGATCACAACCCTCTTAGTATTACACTGGACCTAAAAGTAAATCAGGCACCCTTGAACAAAAATTTGTGTGCTGCTACAGTTTATAATTTAAATAGTGGCATTCGTTTAAAATGGGATAAAATTGACCCTAAAAAGTTTAACCAAGAAATTGTAAGAAGTAGGTCTGATACGATTTATACGTGTTTGTCTCAGCAATCAGACTCTGACTGTATTGTGCGAGAATTCGAATCCTTAAGTAGTGATATTTCACGCGCCCTGGTGATGGACAGGCCCGGGAAGGGGCCGGTGGTCCATAGATGGTTTGATTCTGCGTGTTCTTTAGCCCATAAAAAACTTAAAGAAGCTCTTAAAGCAGTTCCTCCCGCACGTCAATTAGTAAAATCAGCGAGGACTGACTATAAGGTTGCCCTTGATAAACGGAAATCCGAAATTAGGTCCAGGGCTTGGAGCGATCTTTTGGCCGCATCTGAATTTAAGGACACTTCCAAATTCTGGAAAGTGATAAATCACCCTTACTTTTCTGATAAGAACTCTTTGGCCAATGAATGTTTTATTACTGAGGATGTCTGGATAAATCATTTTAGGAAAGTTTTCTGCTCTGAAACTTATGAGAATTCGCATGTGGCAGTTACTCCTGCTACACATTTTACTCCAGATTTTAACTTTAAGGCCCTAAATATTATTTTTGATCTCCATGAGGTCAAAGGTGCCATTGATAGATCAAGGCAGGGAAAGGCCCCTGGACCCGATGGGGTTCCTGTCGACCTTTTTAAATCAGAAATTGAGCTCTGGGGCCCTTTGGTTACAAATGTGTTGAACAACGTGGTAACTAGTAATGTGCCCTCTTCATGGAAATCGGCTATTATTGTTCCCATCTTTAAAAAAGGTAATAGACAAGACCCCTCTTGTTACAGACCAATCTCCCTTATTGATTCAACGGCAAAGATTTTAGGTAGTGTGATCTTGTCCCGTTTAGAAGATTGGGTAACAGATGCCCAGATTTTATCTCCCATCCAATTTGGTTTTAGACCCGGTGTGGGCACAGTTGAGCAAGTTTTAAACTTACAATTGATACTTAATAAATATGTGTCTGTTAAGAAAGAGTCCATCCACATGGCTTTTATCGATCTAACCAGTGCCTTTGATTTGGTTAACAGATCCAAGTTATGGCAAATCCTAGAAGTTCTAGGGTGTGACCCGGCTCTATTGGAGCTTATTAAACGTCTACATACAGACCTAACGGTCTCTGTTCAGGTCGGCTCATCTGGGCAGAGAACCCCTCCTATTCCGTCAACCAGGGGCGTAAGGCAAGGATGTATTTTAGCCCCTTTTCTTTTCTTGATTTATATAAATGGGCTCTATGATTTTTTGGTTAAACAAGCAAAGGATGTACCGAAGATGGGCCAAAGATTACTTCCAGTTTTATTATATGCGGATGATGCAGTTTTAATTGCTCGTACTGCAAATGGCTTACAGGGCTTATTGGACATGTTTTATGAGTTTATGTCGAGCCTCGATTTGAAGGTCAATTACCCCAAGACTTTTGTCATGACCTGTGGCCCACGTAACACAAAATCCAAACAATTTACTATGGGAGGGCATTCTCTTATTAAGGTCAAAGATTTTTGTTACCTAGGCATGCATTTGAGTTCCTCTCTGTCCTGGAAGACTCATATTAATTTTAAGCTCCAACAGCTGATAAGGAACACCGAAGCGATCTTTCGCTTCTCTAATAAACTAGGCCATAGACCCCCCGCACATATGAAAACTCTGTATAATTCTAAGTGTACCGCAGCTGTGCTCTACGGAGCAGGCGTCTGGGGCTGTGTAAAGGTACCATCTCTCCAGAGGGTCGAAAATAAATTTTTGCGAAGATTACTGTTGGTTCCAAAATGTACTGCAAATATCATCTGCCACGAAGAACTTGGTCAGTGTTTTTTGGAGGATAGGGTTTTTTTGGCGCCATTATTGCTTTGGATTAGATGTTGGCTAAACCCAATGGCAAAATTGGTCCAAGATTGTATTTCCGAATGCTTACAATTGGAAAATTCAAATAGGATCCCCTGGCTTATGTTTCTACGAAACTCTTTTGAGAATTTAGGTCTTAGATATATGTTTGATGAACCTCACCTATTAACTATAAATTCTAGGTCCGTTCTGAAGGCTACTTACTCCGAGTACATATCAGACCTGAGATTTTACAGTTCTCTGAAATTAAAATCCTTTGATTCCTATTCTCAGGTTGTGACAGCCCCATGCCTTGAACCTTATCTGACCTGGTTTTCCAGTTTTAAGATACTTTCTTTTTTAACACTTTTTAGACTTAATTTAATTCATTTTAAAGTAGCGTTTCCTGAACCATGTTTTTGGAAAAGGGATTTACCTCTTTGTCCCTGTGATTCTAGATCAACCCAGAGTACTTTGCACTTTTTTCTCTTTTGCCCTTTTTATGCTGCTCCTAGAGGGGTTTGCATTTTACCCACTTTACGTTCTGTTAGACCCATCCATTACAAGGAAGCTTTAATATATTTTCAGAGATTGCCAGATAGACAAATTTGTCATTTTGTATTAGATTTTGTTACAGCTTCTTTAAGCATTAGGAAAAGGCTCATTTCATTTTAAATGTATATGTATGTATAGTTTAATATTGTAAGTTAATCTTTGTATTCTGTTATTGTGATTTTTCTTATGTTATGAGTTTTATTTGTTTCTTTTATGAGATTTTAGACCGGATGTTTACGTAATGTTTTAGATATGGTACTATTTTATTCTTCTATCTATTTACTGTAACGTAATTATTGTGTGGTATTTGTGTTTTTGTCTGTACTTTTATGGCATTTGCCGAATAAAGTTTTGTGACTGACTGACTGACTGACCTTTCATAGTCGACGTTTGGCATCGGATTGTGCTTGACTCCAAATGCTACTTCGATTTGACAGTAAGACATTGTCTCAGTCTGTGAAAGTTTCTTGACCACTTCTTTCACTTCATCACCAGTGAGGTCTTTAAGTATTTAATGATTTTCTCATCACTTCTTTCGGAGCATCTATGAAATCATCAAAAGTCTCAATCCACTTGGTCCTTATTGCGCCAATATACTCTTTTTTGGTGTTACTGAATCGTGGCGGAGGTTTCAAGAATGCAGGAGCACTGTATTCCATGTCTCTTGCTGTAGCTGCAGGAAATCATCACTATCTTGAAGTCCTCATGAGTTGTGCTGAAGGCCACTGGCTGCGCCTTCCCTGTCCATAGTAGCTTCTTCGAGGATGAACAACTTGTCCAGCACAACCCTTGTGTTCGCTCTTAAGTCACCTCAGCCGATTTGTGAGTAAGCTCACTTCTCGTACGTGGTTGTCGCTGCCTTCTAGCGTTATCTCTGATTGTTGCTGCCTCTTATGCTGTACCTGATTGTCAGCACCATCTTCCTTAGCCTGGCTGGCCAGACAAGGTGGGCTTTTCCACTGGTGCTCCTTTGCAGGGACTTCAACTCTTCCACGAGGCCTCGTAAGGGCTGGAGTGGCACTTGCACTCTACATACACCAACTGCATGCTTCTTTGTTTTGGCCTGGACACGTGGCACACCAAAGTAGTTTGCTATTTCTTGCAAACTCTCAGAGAGAGCACCTCTGTTTCTTTGGGGCACATATCCCCCACTCATCACTAGTTGTTGCATTCTTCCCAGCCCTGTATCATGCGTAAGATGCACCACACATGGAGCTCATAGGTAACGTCTTTACTCATGTGCGTACTGCATTCAACGGAACTGTCAATATCCCAATACCCGTTAAAGACAACACCCTAATACCTCCCAGATCAATCACGTAATGTTCTCCATAATTCTGGCCATAGTCACTGAAAAGGTCCTAATGCTTACAGTCGTAAGACACTACAGATTCCACAGGTAAGGACTGGAGTGAGGAAGAAGGCAGAGGAGGTAATATGTCTTTTGCCACCCAAGAGACCAGGCTAGGCTTATGTGGGTGCATGGCACACTTAAGAGATGAACCTGGGGATTGTGCATGGGTGTGTTGATGTGATTTGGACCTGTATGGTTTCAGGCATTTTGTAAACCCTAATTACACAGCCACAAACGTATAAAAAAAAATTATACTCAGTCCCTAACTTAAGCTATTCCATCTCCTGGGAGTGATAAAAAGGGACTCCACCTACAAAAATTCCTGAAACACTGAGCATCTCAGCAGCCATTTGAACAAAATGAAAGAAGCTTGAGTGTACATGTCTTGGACTGTGGTGAAGGAGTCTAGGACACTGGTTATTTAAGATTAACTGAAGCATTACCTCTTTGTCTATTTTCCTTGGAAAGCCAGAAAATAATTTAGGAAATATATAAAAAAAACAGAAAATTAATGTTAAGATGAAACTATTACAAATGATTTTTTGCTTTCTGAAGTAAAAGATTACTGCACTCAGAGGCCAGGATGCAAAGGCTCAACACAGGTTAGAGACTATTATTGCTCCCAACCCCTGGAATGTTTTAAAGAGGGAAACAGGAATGGCCCGAAGCCCAAATGCCAAAATCAGTTAGGATAAAGGCCTTTGGAAATACCATCCCAAACACAAAATACAAAAGGGAAGAGAAGAAGGTACTGACTGAGGCTAATAAAATAAAGATTTTTTGCTTTCTGAAGTAAAAGATTACTGCACTCAGAGGCCAGGATGCAAAGGCTCAACACAGGTTAGAGACTATTATTGCTCCCAACCCCTGGAATGTTTTAAAGAGGGAAACAGGAATGGCCCGAAGCCCAAATGCCAAAATCAGTTAGGATAAAGGCCTTTGGAAATACCATCCCAAACACAAAATACAAAAGGGAAGAGAAGAAGGTACTGACTGAGGCTAATAAAATAAAGTGCATGCACAAGGAAGGTAACTTGAACCTATAAAAGGAAGTAAACAGAGTTATAAAAGATGTAGAAAGCGCCTGGAGAAAAGCAGAGTCTGGTGTACATTTAGGAATAGAAGAGCCCTCCTCTCCAACAGTAAACTAAATCAATGGAGCTACCCTGAAACTTCATTATCACTTAACATAAATAAAAATACTGTACATTAGACCTGTCGAACCCCCCTGCAGAAAAAAGACAGCATGAGATCATTGAGGACTACTAAGACACAAGTCATCAGAATTGATGAGAAAACGTAGAAGGAAGTAATCTTACCAGGTATGAAAGTAGAATTACAATCCCCCTCCCCAAAGGGAGAGAGAGAGAAGGACTAGGACTCTGGACTTTTGGCTTAAAGTTCGAACTTCGTACTTCGCAGAAGCTTCGTCTTCTATAATGACTGGCAGTTTCTTACAAATTAAATGTCATTACGAGTTTGAGCACTTTATGGATATATTGCTTTCTCCATTTGCATAGGCTTTGTATATTAGATTTAGAATAGGGTCTCTTCCTCTGCGTCCCCTAACCTATAAATGGTCTAAAACAACTAATAGGTCCAAGACATGCCCAATGGGCAGTGAGAATGTAGAAAAATATGATCCATGTCCTCTTCCAATGTCCTGCATACTTCAAACAGAGGGCTCTTTGGATCACCCCCTTTTGCAAAAGAATGGGTTATAGGAATTGCTCATTGGCCTTGAGAATATTTAAATCGGATCCATCTGTGCTATTGGCGTGTTCTTTGGCAAAATATTTTGAATCTATTTGGCATTTTAGACTTGGAATTTTAAACGATAAAATTTAGCTATAGATACTAGTAGCAGGCAATGCAGTTTACAGTTGTGAAACATAATGTATGGTTAGCACTACATCTTAGATAATGTATGACCAATTTTTCACGCCGTTACTATATCTGTATATTTATGTAATTCTCTAGGTATTGCATCTTGTTGTTTTAAGCTTTTAGGATTTCAGAGTATTATTCCAAATTGTAATGATCTAATGTCTTAATTCCATTTTTCTAAATGTTATTATTGTGCTTTTATGGTATATTTCTACCGAAATAAAGTGATGATGATGACCTGTCGAACCCCCTGCAGAAAAAAGACAGCATGAGGCCATTGAGGACTACTAAGATACAAGTCATCAGAATTGATGAGAAAACTTAGAAGGAAGTAATCTTACGTGGTATGAAAGTACAATTACAATCCCCCTCCCCAAAGGGGGAAAGAGAGAAGGACTAGGACTCTGGAAAGGATCTGCAGGAGAATGATATCAGTAAACCCAACAACAAGCATGTCCAAATCTAAAATTTGCCCACTATGAAGATCCTAGCAAACAAACCCTGAACTTTCGATAACCTTACTCATTTTTTTCATGAGACAAATGTTTGTTAGCAAACCAAAAAGTAAGATTCTCAATTTCTTTTTCTTTTTTTTCAATATAGGTTTGGAACTCAATTTTGTATTCCCTCTGATGTGCATCAACTACTCACAGCTGTGGTCCTACAATAGGATGCTCAGGCCTGCTTTGTCAAATAACCTAAAAATGGAGCACAACTGATTAAACAAAGTAGGGTACCCAAGTTTTCTCCATAAGACCACAATACTGCAAATATTAAAGAATGGATACTTGAGCTATATATATATTACCTAGTGGTGGTTGCACTAGGTAGTTGTAGTTAAGACTGCTTTTCCATAGAAGGAGCATTTTTTGGTTTGCTAATAACTTTGGTGCCCGTTGAAGAATCGTCATGAACATTTCCCCCCAAAAGGGTTCATCCACCTCAGCTCCTTCCTGTCAAGCAGGGGATGAGAAAAAAAGGGGGGGGGGGTCACAAAACGTAAAATCTCTGTGCATTTTCCATAGACTCTTTTAAAACAGGTTTCAGCAAAAACTGCTGAACGAAATGACACCAAACGAAATGACACCAAATTCAGCAAGAAGGTAGATCTTGGTCCACAGATTGTGCTTTTTGTGATTTGGTGTAAATCTGTTTAGTAATTTTTGACAAATAAAGGTGAAAAATAATTATATATTTTGGCAGTTGGGCTCACAAGAGTCCTGCAAGCCTTGTGCAAGAAAACAAAATCAGAAATGAAGCCCTCTGTTTGGTCGAGAGGCACATTTGTCCTGAGAGCCTTCATGTTATTGAGGGAGCAAGAGGCTCTTGTGAGTCCTGTGAGAGTGAGCACTCTGAATGGCTGGCTGTTGGAATGCTAGAAATCAAATGGCTGCCATTGATATACTGTGCAAATTGGGAGATCCTGTGGAAGTTAAGTGAAAAAGCTATATAAGGATGTATAAGGGGGCAGCATACTTTTTTTGTATTTTCAAATACTTCTATTATTTTGGACATTTTTTTATAAAAAGTTAGGACAAAAACATAGGTGCCACACAAGCATCAACAGCATCTCCGTACAAACAAAAAGGAGAACAAATGACAAAAAACTGAAAAAAAACTGCTCCCTAGGGACACACTTGTGCTGGGCAGACCTGCTTGTCTCTGATGAAAAACGTACCTACTTACACAAGCAGCAAAATAGTGCTTTAATCAGGTAAGCAGGGGCGTTGTCCGCCTTTGTGCTTAGAACCTTTATATCTTCAACAGAACAGTACACTATTCATTTTTCTATCTTAAAGAGCATGTGTAATGTTCTACTTTGTTCCAAATTACAGTAAAACACTGTAATTAACTTAATTCTAAATGTATGATCTTTCGAGTGGTTCATAAGAACCGAAAATGAGAGGAGGTTATCATGCATTTGGCTCCCACACCTGTCTCGCAAGAGCCATCACTTCCAAAAATCCAACCATGTTTTTTTCACTACTCTATTATGGATTCGTATTAAATAATACATTAATTTACTTTTTTTTAAAACGTAGAAGTTCACTAAACAAACAAAGGTTAAAGTAACATTATAGTTAGGTAAATTTCTCACTGACAACTTTAAAGTTTTGAGTTCAACAGTTATAGTTAGCAGCATTAACTATAACTTGCACCTCCTCCAGGCACTGATTATGACCTCATATATGACATCACTGATGACATGTTATATGACAACATTTATGCCATCACTGATGACATCTCAAGTGACAATATTGACAATATTGATGATAAACTGATGACATCACTGATTACGTCATCCAAACTTCACTTTCCTATATTTTGCTCTATAAATAAGGATGGCATTAGAGGCTTGACAGTAAGTACACAATATCTCAGGTAAAAATCCCCCATTACTACTGCCACCACCTATACAACGGGAAACATCCTTTTTTCCGACTTTTTTTCTCCGAAAGTCGTGGTTAACGAAAGCGCATCAACGCTTTTTTTAACCACAACTCCGTTTTTTTGTGCCTTAACTACGTATGTTCTGAACAAGGAACATGCGTGGTTAAGGTACAAAGAAGGGAGTTGGCGAAGGTAAGTGGTGGGTTTAGGTTTTGGGGAGGGGGTGGGGGGGTCAGGGGGTTTTAGGTTTTGGGGTGGGGTTGGGGGGGTGGGGTGGGGCGTTTTTGGTTTTGGGGAGTGGGCGGGGGTCAGGGAGTTTTAGGTTTTAGGGTGGGGTTGGGGGGGAGGGGTGTTTTTGGTTTTGGGGAGTGGGTGGGAGGTCAGGGGGTTTTAGGTTTTAGGGTGGGGTTGGGGGGAGGGGCGTTTTTGGTTTTGGGAGTGGGTGGGGGGTCAGGGGGTTTTAGGTTTTAGGGTGAGGTTCGGGGGGTGGGGCGTTTTGGGTTTTGGGGAGTGGGTGGGGGGTCAGGGGGTTTTAGGTTTTAGGGTGGGGTTGGGGGGGTGGGGTGTTTTTGGTTTTGTGGAGTGGGTGGGGGGCCAGGGGGTTTTAGGTTTTAGGGTGGGGTTGGGGGGTGGGGCATTTTTGGTTTTGGGGAGTGGGTAGGGGGTCAGAGGGTTTAGGTTTTGGGGTGGGGCGTTTTTGGTTTTAGGGAGTGGGTGGGGGGTCAGGGGGTTTTAGGGTGGGGTTGGGGGGTGGGGTGTTTTTGGTTTTGGGGAGTGGGTGGGGTGTCAGGGGGTTTTAGGCTTAGGGGTGGGGTTGGGGGGGTGGGGTGAGGGATGTAGGGTGAATGGTGCCTATTGCTAATGATTTTATCAGGAATGCCTTTACAACGAAATATCGTTGTTAAGGCATTCGTGGTAAAATCATTAGTAGTAGCAACGAGGTCGGTGTTCCGACCTCGTTGTTAAGGCAGTAGTTGTTTTTGAAGTCGTTGTTTCGTCGTACAATCCCTATACAACTCACTTAGATGTTAGAAACAAGCAGTATATGCAACATAGAGCCTACAGCATACACTTTACAGGTAGCATAGATCAAATTAAGAATCAACCCAAATACAACAGTGTACACTCCATGCAACAGTTGTCAAAAAGAAAACTATTTGCTAAAAATAACCACAATATTAAAGTGCTAAATGAAAACTTTACAGATAGCTCATCTATTCTAACAATACTAGCATATGTACATAACCTAGTTTCTGGTACACACAGTTGTCCATCCTAATTATAAATTATTATGCTGACATGGTTTTCTGTAATAACTCAAGGCAGCTTAGAAAAGTTAGTAACTACTATGTAGAATCTTTTTCCTGTACAAAATGTTTTCTGTAGAACCAAAAAACTTGTCTAACGCATAAAAAACTAAAGTCGGATGTCACCTGCACAAAGAGTTACTCTTGAACAAAAAAATGTATACCTCTACACAGCTGTGATACATTAGGAGCACATGCATTTTGCATACACTTGCAAGCACTAGCCGAATCCAAGCTCTACAAAATAAAGTAGAAAGTTAATGTAAGAGCTACCCGCCACTATGTAAACTATATAACACACTTGCACACTCACTGGATGATGCAGTTAGTGATTTCATTAATGTCATTTGAGATGTCATCTGCAATGTCATAAATGATGTCATAGAAAATGTCATGATTGCCATCATATGCGAGGTCATAAGCAATGCACAGCAGGGGCACAAGTTAGAGTTAGTGCTGCTAACTATAAATGCAGAATGTTTGTGTTTTTTTTAAAATTCAAAATATTGATGTTTTTTAAAAATATATATTTTATTCAATTATTTGGGTACAAAGGTCGAGGACATTACATTACACATACACAAGGTAGGCAATCAATGTTCTCCTTAACCCCACATTCTACTACATATTAGGGGTCGCAAAAAGGCGCAATGCACGCATTGCGCCACTTTGTAAATATGGCCTCCTTGAGCCACATTAGCATAGTGTGGCGCAAGGAGGCACTAGGGCCTTGTAAATCTGGCCCTTAGTCACTAAGGATGCGATAAAAAGAAGCTGCTGCTGTCTTAAAGAGAGATTCTGTGTTATCAATATTCCAAAAAGGGCTCCTGGGGAATCAGGAGTCAGGGCTACCTGCATTTTAGTGTTAATCCACTGGAATACCTTCATCCAGCATCGGCCTAGGGTGGGGCAGGTGAAACATTTGTACAGCTAATCTCCTGTATTATGCCTGCACCTGGAAACACTGCCCAGAAATTGTAGGAAACATTTTATCTCTGTAGATTGGTGTGTAAAAAGCATCCATTTTGAAAGGAAACCCATTCTTTTAAAGTTGGCCCCTTTAATGGCTTTATGAGCCATTTGAATATAGTGCTGCAAAGTACTCAGGTCAATCTTGCACCCAGTGGTGGCTTCAATCTTAGCGAGGGCACCTGGATCTACGGTTGCCGAAATCTCTTGCTGGAGTATGCAATACCAATTGTCCACTCCTGTCAGGCCACCAATGAAATATGCTGGGTTAATAGTGTGGATTAGTGACTTCATTCATGGCTGAATGTTTTTCGTGAAATGATGAATCTGACTGTAAGAGAAAAACTGTGCTGGGTGGATAGGGGGTTACCTATTACCAACTGATCCCAGGTTTGCGCAATCCCTGACAGTTTACAATTGCTGAATCAATAGATTCCCACATTTTCCCAGCCCCTGACGGCTTCAGTTGCTAATTGTAGACCTAGCACACCACATTCTCTTAATAACATAGAAAGGTGAAATTGGGGGAAATTGTACTCTTCTTTAAATTGGGTTTATTGATAAAGCATAATGTGAGGAAGCTTACACCTGGTACGTTTAGGGAGTTTAAGAATCTTGAGAAAGTAGGGAAGCCAGATATTATTTTCCAAGAGTGGGAGAATGATCATTTTAATCAGAGCAATATGTTCGATAGTTTTGGGAGCAGATCATGCTGTGGCAGCAGTAACCTCTGCGCTTTATTAAAAGTTGTTACATAGTTGAATTGGTATAGATCTGAGAAATTGTGGGACACAAATATGCCCAAATACCTGATCGGCTAAGAAGTTGGGAAATGTGACCCCATAACAGTAGGCAGGGCTAGCTCAGAGCTATTAAAAAGAAGAGCTTCTGATTTTGTGTGGTTCACTCTATGCCCCACCAAGTTGGTGAAAACTTTGATTTTATTGAACGCTCTGGCGATGTTCTGCTCTTCTGCTGTCAAATACTGAATCATGTCATCTGCAAAGAACTTAATCTTTGGTGCACCCTGTAAGGGGCCATAATCTAGTGGTGTTGGTGCAGAGCAGCTGCTAAAGGATTGATGAATAGGGCAAATAAGATTGGGGACATAGGGCAGCCATGGTGCTTGCCCAGACTTACAGATATAGTTTTGGCCGTGCTCGAATTGACTATGCCTTTGGCTTCTGCTTTACGATATAGGTTTTCCTAGAAGCGCATGAGTTTCAAAGGAAAGTTGAAGTGATGCCAGATAGCAAACAAGACCTCTCATTGGACCTGGTCAAAAGCTTTTTCTGAATCAAGCATAATTATCGCAGCCTTAATTTTATTATTTGAAAAATAAACTATAGCCTGCAACAGTGTGTGGTATTTGTTGAGATAGTTCTTCCTGGTAAGAATCCGCATTGATGGCCATGGACCACAGCTTGTGCTACTGGAGTAAACCTAGATGGAATGATTTTTGTGACTAGCTTATAATCACTATTCAACAGCCTAATTGGGTGATATAAGCCCAGCCTATCAGTTGGATTATCTTTTTTTTTTTTATTTAAGAATTACAGCCTCTGTAAAAGGCTTGGCATCTCACAGCCATATGTCATTGAAAAGTGTAACTAAAAATCCAGCAATTTGGGCTACAAAAATGCATGAACTGCAGATGATAAGATGGAGAAGGCTGATGCTGGAACACTCAGTGGTCATCTGGTGTTTTGAGCACGACAGTAACGCATGGCGAAACAGGATTGGAACAGTGGGACCGCCGCAGTTAGGCAGCCTCTAATAGGACTGTTAAAATTATGAAGTAAAACTTGTGAAACAATCCCAAAGGCATGTTGGACATCGAGCAGGTTGCTCGTAGGCAAGGTGAAGGACGCAACCTGCTATCACTCCATTTTTTAGTAGCAGGGGCAGGCTAATGGGTGTGCAGGGTTAAGCACCCTCCGGAGGATATACTGGCAAAAGCAATGGAGGTAACAAGGCTAGTGACCGACTCTCACCTGCCCAAAAACAATAAACAAGAGAGAGACGTAAATACTGCAATAGCCCCCAAAAAAGCCTCTGGGGGCGAGTATATTGCCTCTCCCAGCATGAATTTGAATTTGTCAAGCCCAGAGGATTTAGAGCCTCATTACGACCCTGGTGGCCAGATGTAAGCTGGCGGGAACACCACCAACAGACTGGCGGTGTTCTGCCAGCTATTATGACCGTGGCGCAATAGCCACGGCCATACCGCCGGCCCCTCCAACATACCGCCAGGCTTCTGCCTGGCGGTCATAATCCCCAGGGCTGGGGATTATGAGTCCCCACCCGCCAGCCTGTCCACGGCAGTAAACCCCGCCATGGAAAGGCTGGCAGTAAGGGGGACTCGGGGTGCCCCTGGGGACCCCTGCACTGCCCATGCACTTGGCATGGGCAGTGCAGGGGCCCCCAGGCACAGCCCCATCACGCACTTCACTGCCCTCTGCACATCAACATTGCCGCCGGCTCTATTACGAGCCGGCTGCAATGTTGATGTGACTTTTCCGCTGGGCCATTGTAAGGAAACACTGTTACTGTCTGCTGGCCCAGCAGAAAAGTCATAATAGGGAGCCAGAGATACCGCCAGCACAGGTGGTATACTGGTGCCCACAGCTTCGGCGGTCTTTGGTCCAGGCCCCCGAAGTTGTAATGAGGGGCATAGTGTGTGAGGCTGGGGCAGCGTGTCCTGGGGCTACTGTGAGGATGGGTGAGACGCAATCTTGGATGAAGAGTCAACTCCATAAAGTAAGCAGCCTGGGGGGTGAGACGGGGCCATTATTAGCGTGGACAGTCTGGCTAATATCTGGATTCAAAAAAATAATGTTTAAGAAGGGTAGCCAAGCAGCTTACAAGGTAAACAGTGACAACCCGTCTGCGCCAGCGCTACATACTGGGGGGAGCATCAAAAAGAAAATGGTAAGGAGTCAGGTACAGCTAGGGGGGCCCCACTGCAGAAGGGCAAGATGATAAAGCAGGAAAGGATGGATAGAATGGAAGGAACTCAGACTGGTCTTGTGAAGGAGGAGACAAGTTTTATTTACTTACTGAAGACTCCGAGGTTATTAGCAGCTGCCCTAAACAAAGTGAGGAGGAAGCTAGTCTATCCTCCGATAGTGGTACCAGCATGTCCACGGCTCTAGGGCCCACAGTAAAAGAACAGCAATGACAGCTTAGATGGACTAGATCAAGATCCGGCTCATCAACAGGGAAACATGCATCAGGATGGGGGGCTGCAACCCTGAGATAGGATTATTTGTGCATAAAACTGTCACGCCAGAAGGTGGTGCCTGAGTTTGCGATTGGCAAACAGAGCAAGAGAAGGGCATAAGGAAAGCAACCCCACAGGAAATACAGAAAGTGCAGATAAGTCAATGTTACATCTGATATACGGTACAATAATGGAGTTACAAACTGAAACTCAGACAGAGAGGCGGGGGCCCAGGTGGCCACCAAACAGCTTCAGGCTACTGTGGGCAAGGTCACTAAGACTTGTGAGGAGGTAGGAGAAAAACTGAACTTTATTGAAACAGGAACGTCTATGATGGAGGCATATTTTGAGGCATTAAAAGAGCATGCAGAGGTGCAGGGCAAGCAACTAACTGACTTTGTGTGGAAGCTGGAAGATTATGAAAATAACTTGTGATCCTTAGGGATAAAGGAAGGGGCGGAAGGCAATGACTCTCAGGCATTTAAGATTAATCTCCTGAGGAAAGCCTTCCCTGAGTTCACAAACTGGAATTGGGAGATAGAAGTACAGAAGGTGTATCGCTTCCCCCCCAACTAGGTGGCAGGGGAAAGATCAGGGCTCTGAAGCTGAACACCGAAGAGCAATCATGTTTTGTTTGGTAATTTTCAATTAAGACAAGGCATTTTTTAAAAGCCCCATCCTGACTCTTCACACTTTCTTCACACTTCCAGACGTCTGCCACTGTACAGTAGAACGCAGTTGGAGGCTTCCTCAGCTGATTAAACCCTATAAGGAATTGGGGGGAGCTTTTTTACAAGTCCAGGCACAACTAAAAACAATAGTCAAAGAAATGATTAAAGTGTTTACTTCTGAGATTCAGGCTAAGAAATATCTGAATGAACTGAGTCCTCAGAAGTCTGAATAAAGGCAATGAGAAAACTGAGTAATTTTGGGTACGCTCCATGGATGGAAACAATATACAGATGACTTTGATAAATACTTAATCTTAGGACCAGGGATTTTCCCTAGGGGGTTCACATAGTAGAAGGGAGTAGAGAGCGATATGGTGTCTTATATACAGAAAATTGGTTTCTTGGATTGGTAGACTATGGGAATAAGCACTGGAAATTATGAATCTCAAGATGCATAATTGATTCAGCTCACAGGATTTTACTTTTTTCTTGTTGCTTATAATCTCACTGCCCTGAATTAGCTTGTTTATCAGGATGGGGCATGTGCACTGCAATGGCAGGGATGGGGCCTGCAGGTAGCACTCAAGGAGCTATCATTCAGGGGTCTGACTGCTTCATATAGTGGGTGGGGAGGGCTGGAGCAGAAAGATGAAGGTTTGGGGAGGGGGGAGGTATGAGGAGAAAGAGAGAGAGAGAGAGAGAAGGGGAATGGTGGGGACAGTGGGGGCTGCAAATAAAAGGCATGCTTCAGAAATGGAAAATGCTGAGGATGTAGAAGGAGAGGAAGGAAAGGAAGGAGGAAGGTTTTATGGAGACCAAATTAAAGCTTAACAAAATGGACGAAGAGGCAAGGTGTGGGGGACAGGTAGTCGGATTAAATAGGTTGCTTGATTACTTTAGACATTACCTCCCCACTGCAGTACTAGATTTGTAACAGAAATATGGCTGAACTTCGAATAACCTCCATTAATATTTGTGGTTTGAATAATGCCCAGAAAAGGCGGAAATTAGCTGAAGATTTGAAAAATCTAAGGGCAGACATATATTGTGTGCAGGAGACACATGTAGAATATTGTAATAAATATATATTGGATACTGTTGGAATTAATTTAGTGACATGCACCAGGAAAACATAAAAATGAGAGGGGTTGCCATACTAGCCCGCAGTGGGGATTGTGAGTTTATCTGACATAATGCAGACAAGTATAGAAGATGGACTCTGGCGAAATGTGTTATAATACAGGGGGGTTAACTCTGTGCTCAATATATGGATCAGTGTTGGACGATCCAGAAGTGCTTGACTTTTTGGCAGTAAAACTAGCGGTGTGGCCCATACCCTGTGTAGTGTGTGGGGATCTGAATTTTATCAGGTCCGGGGATAGTTTGAAGGAGATAACAGAAAGTAACTCTGGCAGCTATTCCACTTGTAAACCAACTTCTTTAAACCCTTTGTAGCCTGCAGAAAGACATTGGACTATTGGATGCATGGCCAACTTTGAATGTATCAGATCCCAGCTATACTTAGTATTCCGTCCACAGAAAAAATTAGCTCACTTAGGTTACTTTCTAGTATCTGCTGAGTCGATAACAGGATCGCGTCTAGAGCTATACCCACGCTTCATGTCAGATCATAACCCTTTGATATTTTAACTTGTCTAAAAGAGTCTTAAAAATAGCAGAAGAAGCTGGTCCTTTGAGAGAGGACTATTGAATGACCCCGTGTATTAGCACCACATGAATATATGGCTGCTGGAAGTTTTTGAAGTAAATAGGAGCACTGCTACAGTGGAAGTAGTATGGGATGCTTTAAAGGCTGGGATCCGCGGTGAAACCCTAAGCTTCAGTATAAGGAAGCAGAAATATATCCTAGATCAGTACTCAATACTAAGATCAGCTGAAAACCAGCCAACCCTCGTTATTGGGGAGGCATGAAACTTAACGTTGCTGACTTGAGGTTGCAATTGCTAAAACTGCAATCAATGAGATTTCTGCTAAAAAGGCCGCAGAAAAGTATCTCCCCAAGCGTAGGGAGTGTTATGAATATAATGAAAAGGTTGGTCACCACCTTGTGGTACAAACTCGTCAGAAGCTCGCCGCTTGTATAATTAAAAAAATAAGGGAATCACTGGGGATGCTGGTCTCAGATCCCAAAGGTATTAGGGAAGTCTTTTGCAGATACTATGAAGAACTTTATAGGGTGACCCGACAGATCCTTTAGAAGGCAAACAATCAATGAATGTGTTCCAGAGTAGCGCAAAAGCTGATAGAAACACCCAAGGTGAAAGAGAGGAACTCGGGGCTAAGTGTACGGCAGAGGAACTAGCAATGGTGATCCGAGAGCTATCCAGTGGGAAGGTATTAAGAACGGACGCAATTCCTCTGTAATTTCATAAGAATTTTAAGACAGCATTGCTGCCAGTTATGCTAGAACTCTTTATTCAAGTGCAACAAGTTAGTAAAGCTCCGGCTTCCTGTGCAACAGTTAATACTGTGGTATTATTACAAAAGATCTATTCTAAAGTGCTTGCATCTTGTCTGAGTACTGTTATAGGCAACTTAGTCACACAAAATCAACACGGGTTTGTGCCAGGGAGACACCGCTGACCATATCAGAAGGGTTATCGTGTTGTTTGACGTGAATAATGCGGCAAGTATGCCTATAACAGTGGTCCTGTTGGATGCTGAAGAAGCATTTGGCAGGGTCAACTGGGAATATCTATGGGAAACTATGGGAGTTTATGGGCTAGGAAGGGGCTTCATCACAGCAGTGCAAGCAATATATAACAACCCAGTCGCCCAGATACAAATGATGGGAGGTTAATCAGATTTTATACAAATTGGATGAGGCACCAGGCAGGGGTGTCATGCTCCCCATTACTATTTACACTGTATATTGACCCCCTTCTTCAGCAGCTAGAAAGCAACCTGGCTATCTTACCAGTAAGGAGTTATGGATGGGCCACCAAAATTCTAGCTTACACAGATGACACAGCTGTGGTAACGGCCAACCTGGATGAGGCCTTAAGTGAAATTGAAAGGGTGGCAGGTAAATTTGGTGAGGTTTCAGAGTATTCACTGAATAGCGATTAAACTCAGCTGGTGAATATTAGTCACACATTCACACAAGATGTCAGAAGGGTGGAGCATGCAGTGTATCTAGGGATTGATATCAGGCCAACTGTGGACCAGATAGTTCATTTAAATTTGACACCAATACTAGGGAAAGCAAACAAGACTTCAGCAGGTGGAATAACCTGCAAATGTCTAAAATGGGTCATTGCAATATAATTAAAACCATATTTGTTCCTAAGGTCTTGCACATATTCCGGGCAATCCCACTTGAATTTGGGAAGACATGGTTCACAACTATGGATAACTTAATAACAAGATTTATTTGGGCCTATGGTAAGACCAGAAGGGCAAGCAAATATCTGGCTTTGCCCAGGTAGAGAGGAGGGTGGTCTCTGCCAAATTTAAGATTGTATCAGATGCCTGCCACCCTTCAGAATATGCGGCTTCTGGTGGAAAATAGGGAGGATGGGCTAAAAAGGGGCAGAATATGTGACAAACATCTACGGACTGTTAATTAGTTCAGTGTCTAATGGCGGGCTGTTAGCATTGTTGGAGACCAGTTATTTCAAGAAAGTTCTGATTAAGGTATTGGAGGCTGCCTTTAAATGATGCAATTCTTGGCAAAAGAAAGCAGGTCTTTGAAGGCTAAATAGATATATGCCTAACTATAACAATCCCTTCTTACCAGAAACATTTCGAAATAGTTGTATAGAAAAGTGGAGTCAGCAGGGGCTTCAAAATTAGGAGATTTTTTTGAGGGGTCTGCGGTGAGAACATTTGAGGACCTCCGAGAGAGGTATGGGCTTAAGCAAAGCAGTTTTTTAAAATACCTGCACGTAAGAGACTTTTTATTCAGCAAAACAGGTGGGCTGGCAGGGTTTGGAAAGATTCCCGTTCTGGAAGTAGTGACAGGGACAGCTTGACCCTCAATAAGGTTTTTGCATGATGATCTTGAGAAGTGCAGTGGCAAGTGGAGAACTCAACTAAATCTCAGGGGTACCAGTTTTTATGACTCTCTTGAGTTAAGCTACACTTTACTCATGTCATCAGGATTGCAGACGGAACATTATAAGACAATTTTTGATTTATATTATACCCCATCTAAAATAGCTAAGTGGGGTAGGACAGAGGGGAAGCATTGCCTGAGATGCTGCGATTGCAGGGCAGATCTAACACACGTTTGCTACTTGTATAAGATTAGACCCACTGAAGGCCGAGATCCCAAGATTTTTAAAGGAAGTATTGAAATTTGATATGGAACTCACCCCAAGTACCATTCTTTTAGGAGCAATAGAGATACCAGGTCCTTTGTATTTCTATCAATGGCCGCCTATGTCTAGCTACTGCATTGCTTGACCCACAACCCCCATCTTTCCAACAATGGCTTGAAGATTGGGTCAAGTTTTGGCAGTTGGTAACTATTGAAACAACACCCAATGGGGAATAAGTAGAGTTTGCTCATAAATACCATTTGGTTTACTTAGAACAGTACACACTTCAGGCACTTTGCTCAGACTATCTCGGTTAGGGACAGGGCAAATGTAATGGTTGATCAGAGCCTCAAATGATTACAGGAATTATTTGTATTACTAGACTGTTGCTTATTCTTTTTCTTAGTCAATGAACTGGTAAGCGTACGGGTCAAATAATCCCAAAATTATTTTTCTTCTTTTTTTAGTTCGAAAATAAACGTTGGTAAGTTACTGCAGTGACTAAAGGTTATATGTCAATGGAATATTTGCTGTTATACTTTCACTCACTGTATCGGAAATGTTTTTTCTACTTCTTGTAATGAGTTGTTTCTCATGCATCCAATAAAAGAAAAAGAGATGTTCTAATGCCTGCAGTTTTTCAGCCCCCACAAAAACTACCACCCAAAGTGACCCTCCCCCCTTATTCCCCTCCCACACTCGTTGTCCCTGGAGCCCTCCCCACCTAGGGCCCCTTGGAGAGTTACAGCCTCTTCACCCCTTTGTGAAATCCTCCTCCCCTATTCCCACCATTTCTGCCCCCCTCCTCCTCGCCCTGCTATGGCGCCTTAACATGGCGCCTAATGGCTGTCTAGGGGCTGCTGACAGCTTCCTGAAAGCCTCTAGCTAATAAGGTATCACTTAAAATACACATGTCCACTGTAGCGCTGTCTAGAGGAGGCATCAAAAATTACACCTTCCTCCCATTTAGAAACTCCAATACTCATTTGAGGGTTCTACCCCCGTCGACTCCCCCCCAAATGCCAAAGAAAATGAACTAAGTCTTGCACCTGCTCAACTGCACCCCCTTTGTATATATTATCCGTGGTGCAGGCATAATGTAGCTCAAAGGGTTACAAAGTGGTGCAATGCATGCATTGCGTCACTTTGTAAATTTGGCGCAGCAATTTTGGCCTTGTTGGGCCACATTAGTATAAAAAAATGATGCTAATGTGGTGCAAGGAGGTGCTGAGAGCTCTTAAATCTGCCCCTTAGTATGTTGCATGTAGAATCTTTGCCCTGTTGCACACTTTTTCAACAGTCTAAAACTTGTGTGGAACATGCTGAACACGCGTTGTCAACAGTCGCCTGCCCACAGGATTATTGTTGAATGCAAACATTTATAATATGTTCAATACCTGTACAAACGTTTAATGTATTAGGAGCATTTGCATTTTGTAAACACTTACACCCATTAGCTGGATGCAGACTGTACAACATTTAATAAAGAAGTATTACTGCTGCTAACTATAACTGGTGAATGTCTTTGTTCTTTTTTGTTCAAAACATTAATGTTGTCCTTGACGAATTCACCTAACTATAACATTACTTTCACCTTTGTTATTTCAGTGAATTTCTATGTTTTAAAAAAATAAAGATTGTTTTATCACACGCTATGTTACTTTTACATTTAGTTTTTTCAGTGAATTTCTGTTTTTCTTAAGTAATATTTAATTATGGTACATAAATCCAGTGCCATGTGCTTGGCGGAGGTTGGCTGCAGGACCTGGACTGCTGCCAGGCCCTGCAGCCAACCTCAACATGCAGCCATCCCCATGCCTCACACAGCCTTTGGCCATGTGCAGTTGGACACAAGTCCTGGCCTATGGCCAGACCCTGTGGCCAAAACCCCCAAAACAGCCAACCCCACACTGCACATGTCCATCAGCCCTGTCCAGCATGGGGACCTCATCCCCCAGGGACTTTGTTTTAAGGGGTAGTGAGGCCATGTGGCCCCCTCCCTGAGCCTCATTAGGCCCTAAGAATTGTAAGCAGCCTTGAGCAATTAAACAGAATCAAATCAGCATGACAATTTATATGTAACAATCAAGACTGTGTGCACCAGGTATTAAGCTACATATATGTGCTTGCTTTGCTTCAGAAGAAGAACTATCTGTAATGTTTTCACCAAAGTATTAAGGCTGCAGGTAAAATGATCTTTGGTACCTTCAGAACTTGGTTATTTTAGAGAAACTGTGTATTTCTCATGAGGGTTTCACCGTTTGCAAACAGTGTGGTACAGACTAAACTCTCTCCATAGAGTAAACACCATTCATAGAACCCACATCTCCACTGAAATCAACAATTTCTCAATGGAGGTTTGGTGAGTGTCAGGGGTTTGATATAGATAAAAGCGGTCCATAGAAGGGCATTTGTTTTGGAACAGACATTCCGTATTTTCAGGACCTTGTCTTTCTCTTACCAGTTGTATACAGATTGAACACCGTCCTCAATGTCAGTTTCCCATATATCTGTGGTTGATTGTTAATGTGAACTATGCTGACTGTAAAGTGTGTTTTAGGGTCAATGTTACACATAATGCATGCTTTCTACACCTAAGGGAGTTGTATCTGTGATGGAACTAATGATGCCTCATATTCTCCTGAGCTATTTTGTACTTACTTTCAGGCCTCTAATGTCATGCTAATTTATAGAGCAATATGCCAGGAGTGCCTCCGTCTGCTGTATCATGTAACTAAAATGAAGACTTACTTTCAGTACACACTGCTGAAGTGCATGTCTGTGTTTCTGGGGAAAGCAGCATTTGCTCCCAGATGATCTGTGTTTATAACAGGTAGCCTTGCCTGAGCATGCACCACTACCGCTCTGAACTGAAGGGGCAACAAGGCCCTAGAGACTTACATACGTACATATATACATACATACATACATACATGTATATATATATATATATATATATATATATATATATATATATATATATATATATATATATAATATATATAGATATGTGTATATATTAATAACTAGTGGCGGTCGCCACTAGGTAGTTATAGTTAGGAGCTAGTTTCTATACAGAAAGAGTTTTTTTTACTTGCCTATGTCTTTTTGGCGCCGGTTGATGAATCTTCATAAAATTTTACCAAAAAAATCAACATTGTCTGGAAAGTTTTGGCGTAATCTGATCTGTTAAGCGGTGGCTGAGAAAAAGGGGGGGGGGTCCCAAAACTTATTTTCTCCATGTTCATTTGCATAGGGATTTTTAACAGGAATAGCATCTGAACCACTGGATGGAATTACATGAACTCTGGCAGAATGGTAGCCCTTGGCCCAGAAAGCGCCCTTTTTGTTGTTTGGTGTAAATCCACTCAGTAGTTTTTGAGATATAAAAAAAAAAAACTAATTTGTATATATATGGATGTGAAGGCTCCGCAAACACTCCCGATCTTGTACTGAGATCTGACTGGCTGGCTGCACTTCAACAATGAAGTATTGTCAGTCACCTTGGCACTCGGCTTCAGCTGAGTCCCAGAACCCAAGGTACAAATCGGAAAAGGGGCCAGGGCAGGGGCAGGGGCACCCTGACCCGTCAACTCTGATGCTGGGGACCCCAGGGCAAAAAAGCATTTTTGTTAAATATTTTGGGTGCAAATTTGCGGCGGAGTCTCTAAACTGCCACAAATATAAAAAAATGCTTGTTTTAACGAAGGCCCTGGCTGGGCCAGGTCCAGGGGGCATGTTAAAACAAAGGAGGGGGGCGCATACCCCCCACCCCCCAGGGCTTCCTGAAGATCTGGGGACCGCCACCTCCCTTGGACTTTATGTTACATTGAATGTGGGCCCCGGGGACCATCATCTCCATGGGGAAAAATACTTTTATTGAAATAGGGGGGTCCTGTGAACCCTGCATGTTCCAGGGACTGACTACTCCCTGGGGCTGTTTTGATTATATGTGAGTGACTATATGCAGGTGGTCTGCACTACAGCCCTGGGGGACCGCCCACACCCTGGGGCCAAATTTCAATAATATGCAGGGGGCTGCGCAGCCCCCTCAACCCAGGAACCGTCACCTTCATGGGGCAGACTTTAACAAAGATATGGGGTCCGTTGGGGACCCCTGACCCCAGAAACCATCTCCTCCTCAGAGCAAATTCTAATGTTGGAGGGGGGGCCGGGCTGCCCCTCTTGAGGAGCCAATAATGGCCCTGGGAACCACCATCTCCCAAGGCTGTCTTCTGCTATGCCCCTGGGTGCCCAATCCTGGGACAGCTGTTTGCTCTGATTTGGCAGCTCTCACTTGCTGCGAAAGGAGGTTTCCTCTGTTTCTCTGCCTGCAGAGATGCAGGCAGGGAAATAGAGAAAACTAATGCTCTCACAGAAAGGGAGCTGCATCTTAAGCAGGTTCCCCTCTGTGACAGCAATGCTGGCTCCTGCAGGAGGGGAGCTGGCTGGGACCACAATGGCCATCAGGCTCCCCCCACAGTCCCATTCCACACTGGGTCCCCATCCAGGACAAAGGACCAGGCACTGGGGCATGGGGTCCCTGTGGCCAAAATCGGCCTGGGGAGGGGGGCTGCGTGCCAACCCCAAAAAAATATGTTAAGGGTAGGCCCTGGCAGATGGGTCCGTGGACCAAGATCGAACCGGGAGGGAGGCCATTCAGCCCCCCAAATAAAAAGTTGAGGGGGGGGCCCTGGGAGATGGGGTCCCTCGGGTCATGATTGGCCCTGGAAGGGGGGCTGTATGGCCCCATATTGAATTGTAGTGGGCCTGGCAGGATCGGGTAGTACGGGGGTGCAAGTTACAGTTGCCTTAGGCTGCGCGTTATAGTTACTTGAAATAACTGTAAATATAACTGCTGAATTTCTCTGGTTTTGTGCAAGTAAATTCAGAACCTAACTATCAAATCCCTGCAGCCTTTGTTTTTTTAAGTGAATATTCACTCTGTTGTTACAGTTAGGACCTGGTTACAACAGGAAATACATTTAATAACTGTGGTGCAATTTGACAAATCTTTATGAAACTCTCCAAAAAAATGTTCCTCTGCCTCAACTCCTTCTGTAAAAGATTTTTGATCCGTTGTCATGACTGCCATAATCTATAAGCTGCCAAAACTTTTAACGTTACAAGACTTTTGTCAAGTCATACCAATGGATGTCATATAATACACATTTTCCCCTCCTCTAGTTTGTAGTTTAGAAGAGATGCGCTTTAAAGCAAATATTCAGGTTTGTCTACTTGGATCTTTCCCTTCTCCTTTCTTAAAATGGACAAAGGCAGCATCTGTTTTAGTGCTGTCCTGATCTCTGGTCAGCATATTCCAAGTAATCAATCAAAGTTTTGTGTTTTATTAAATACTTTGATAAGCTAGTTTGCGCATAGAGAATAAGAAAAATTAAACACCTCATGAAGAAATGTAGGATAATTTGCCGCCAAGAAACCTGTGCTGTCTCGAACTCTTTTTCAGATGGTTATACTTCATTTTTACTCTTGCTGTCCCCTTGGACTTTTGAAGAGCTGAAGTTGTTGTACTTATGTTGGTACCCTTTAGGTTGAATTGTAAGGCTGTTGCAATAGTCAAGGATTTGAACAATCTGAGCAATCTGGCTGCTGTTATATTATCTTTTGCTAAATCCTGAAGTGTGTTAATCATGAATTTTTATAATTCTAATTTCTTGCATCAGAACTCTTAACATATGCACTTCTTGAGATTTGGACCTTAATAACATAGAGCATAGAAACAGGCACACAGTGGCTAATTTGAGCCGGTTGTTTCCGGTGCTCCGCACTGGCACTTGATTGCCAACACCGGCACTTGACTGCTGCCACATGATGGCACTGTTTTCTTTTTAATTTACAGATGAGCAGAACAAATGTTGTTTACCAATTCAATATACAACTAATACCTGCCACCCAAGGCTTTCTTATTGCATTGGGGGTCTGAACAGTATGAACTGTCACACCTGTAGCAGTGTGATGGTTAGGAGTTGTGTATGTACAGCCATTGGCAGCTCTGGCATTGACAATATGTGGTGCAAGCTGCAGTGACCTCCTGGTGAGGGCTCTGACACATATTTTCTTACAAATTAAGCACTATACACATTCACTCCATTAGTGCTGGGGCGTCTGTTTTAACCTACATCTTTGTACTAACAATTGACCCACGTACAATAGCTCTTTGAAGAATGTTTTAAATAACAGATTACATTTTAAGCATTCCGAGCAAGGGGATATGTTGAATTCTATCCTGCATGATTTTAATGTTTCATTTATTACTTAAGTAAGGAAAGATTACACGCTCTGCGCTGATATTCCGACATTCACATGCAGAGGGTGTTTATCTTTGCATTTTTGTATCAGATGTACTTACCTAGTTAGTGACAGACAACAAGATAATAGCAATCACAATCCACTCACTGTCTCACTTGTTTGAAGCAATATTATTAACCCTGTCATTCAGCCACTGAAGAAATGGAGAGACTTATGATCAAGATGCAGTCTAAGGTAGGCTAAAGTGATTCAGGGTGCTTTTCATACAAAACTAATCGCAAAATGTTTTTTTCTGATTTTTATGTCTGTTTGGATAAATGTTCTACAGCTCATATGAATCGATGTTCATTTAAGTCAATTTGTGACAATGTGAAGACAATTATGATCACACAGAGAAGATGAAAACAAATTAGTTCTGGTAGGTCGTTTGATCATACATGGCCATTGTGAACTTGGTAGGCCCTTAAACAAATCCCAGGGGTAGGTCCAAAATAGTGGCCCGTTGTCTAATGTACAAAAAGCAATTATAGAGAGGAAACAAGTCTTGCAGCAAGAGGCCTGGGATCAGTTAATCCATATAAGCAGTCTCTAGAATAGTGCAGTATTTTGGGGGATTGTCAGTTGCCTCTTTTTCTCTCAACCACATGGTACATCCCTCTGTTCACATATCACACCTGACAGGTGAGTCAGTCACTTCAAACTGATTCATGACTCTCCAAGTTCCAAAGCTTTGACTCTCAACTCCCTTGTTTCTTCTGGAGTATCCAAGATTTGTTTCTTGCTGGAGGAAGTTAGGAATGGTATTATCGCTACCCCAAATAATAAAGCCGTGGCACTGACGGGGTACCCTCTGGTCTGTACAAATGAAATGACATAATTTGGGCTCCATTACTCACACTTACTGAGAGAAATTGGGTTGTTGGTTGTCTGGGATGTGAACCTTTGTCAAGCAGCAACAGGAACAACGAAACCCAAATTAAGCTGTGTTCACCCCCGGTAGCTGGGCACAGAACAGTCAGGCTTAACTTGAAGGCAATGTGTTAACTAAAACAAAAAGTGTCTTGCATCAGGTTCAAAAATAGACTTAATTTAATAAATAAAACAAGACCAAAATGACAAAAATAGAATCAGTAGAACTTGAGGTATGAATGTATAAAGATTAAACTGTACAGTAGTATTTAGAAACAAAGCGCCAACCAGGGATATCCGGTAGTGCCAGACTGGGACAAAGTCACAAGTTCAGGCCGACTGAGATCGAGTATGGCCAATTACAGGGACCCTGTTAGGCCAGCTGAACAAAATACTTAAAATCCTGGTTGTGAAGCTTTGAATGGTTCCAATTCAAAGATGAGTCGCGCAGCCGAGGTGATGTGTTAGTTCCAAGATGCAGCTCGGTTCAAGGTCATGTTGCATCAACATTGAGTATTTCATTGATTGGGCTTGCGGTGCAAAGGTCAGTGTTGGCATTGCCCAATCAAGGCGATGCTTCAGTTCTGATGAGCGGTAAATTTGCAATGCAGAGCTTCAGCACCATAACTGATGCTGCTGTTGACGAGAGATGCGAGAACCTGCTCTAAGGAATAATCGCTAAGTAACTGTTCTGAAGTTGATGTGCCAAAACCCATGATACTGGTCTTTTGCAAAAGGTCCAATCCATGGAGCAGCAGTGATGCATCTGTTCTCCTCAAGGATGTGCATCCCAGCTGAGGAGATGCATTGGTTGTGCTCAAGGATGCGTCGCTCAGCAGAGATGATGGGTCAGTTCCGCTGGTAAGCACCTTAGCCCCACTTCCATGGGTCCATGAGTGGGGAGGCACCAATTGGCAGGGTAGAATCAGATGGCAGAGTCCAGATGCTGAAGCAGGTTGGTAGGAAGGCTTTTATGTCCCTGAGACTTCAGATCAAGTGGGCCAGCCAACTAACACTTGGAGTCACTCTGGGTTCTGGTTGAAGAGATGCAGGTCCAGTCCTTCTCACCCCCAGGCAAGAGGGCAGCAGGCAACAGGTTAGCATAGCAAACCAAGAGTCCAACAGAGTGCAGTCCAGAAGAGTGACAGTCCTTCACTGCACCCTGCCCTCCTGATTACAGTCGATAACTGTGCCATGTTTAATATGGGCAAAAAAGATGGCCCCTGTCCAGATCAATTTTTTTAATCAATTCAGTTGTCAAGGTCATGGATAACTATATATTCTTCGTCCTACAATATTGTAGACCTGGTATGAGAATGATTAATCAATGTTTATATCTTCACTTGAACATTAAAAATTTTTACAATGGCCACGTGAGGTTCTCCACATATGGACTTTATGAACTTTAGTTCGGCCTTCAACAGGGTAAATAGCGAGAAACTCTGGATAATAAAGTTTTCCTTAGGGGTCTATCCACATAACAATTTTGAAAATGCCACTTTTAGAATTTGAACTTCTTGCCCTCACCATTTGTGCCTTCTGCCAGTGTCCTGGGTCACATGACTGCAAATGGCTCTGCAGTTTTGTGCATTAGACAGTGATAATAAGGGGACAAGATGTGAGCATGGGCAGGATGGTCCATCCTGCCAGGATGGCTGGGGGCAGAGTTGTCCCCTGCCCCAGTTACACGTCAAAGGGCTTGACTTGAGCACACACAAAGGAACCTGACATCAGCCTTTTGCCACACAGACTTCTTGGACCCTTGACTGGGGAAGGGAAGGACTTTACAGAACCAGAAGTAGGGGAAGGACAGGGTGTTCCCAGACACACAAAGCCTGGCACCAGATATACATTTTGGACCCTCAGAATTACTGCTCAGTACAGTCAGGACATGTGGACGTTACAGAAAAAGGACTGCTTTGGCCCCTCCTTGGGCTGCCCTGCTGCTACCAGAGGACTGCTTTGCTTTCTGAGCAGGAAGACTGGATCGGCTCCCTTCACCTCAGGCTAATCTGAATGACTCCAAGAATCTGTTGGCTGACCTCCTGTCTGAGTTACAGGGACACAGCATGCTCTAGAGTCCTCTTTACAACTGCCCAGCTGCCCTGATGCACTGCAACAGCCTGACCCGCAACTGGACCAGAATGAGCCATGCTGGCCTCTGCTACATTGAAGCCCTGATCTCCAACAGATGCCTTCCCAGGGCTAGGACCCTTGAATTACATAATTTGAGCTCCTCCTTTTGGAATTGTTTTTGTGTTGTGTTTTCACATTGTTACTTTTTTGTGCTGCATAAATACTTTATGCTTTGTTTCTAAGTTAAACCTGATTGTTTTGTGCCAAGCTACCAGAGGATTAAGCATAGGTTAATTTGGTGACTTCGGTGGTTCAACCTAACAAGGATTGTAGTTGCTGCCTGAGTGGGGCTTCCATCCCTTAACCAATAAAACTATTTCTCACAGCACAACCATAATGCCATTTAATTTGGCATGGGGCGAAAACATCAGAAGGTACCATCTATTTAGTTCTGTCTTTGAGCTGCTAGTCAAGAGTGCTATTTTCATAAAGGCCAGACCATTTCCTGCTTCAGACAGTAACATCTGAATACATTTTACAACAGATGATGACCATATGAAATTCCAGTCTCTATGTCTGCCTGATGTGGTAACTGAAATGCTGGGATCTATACAGTTATCAGCACAATAAATAAAATCCTTTGCTGTAATTCTTTAATATTACTTCTTTATAAATCTTATGCAATTTACGTCTTCTTACTACTTTAGGTAATCAGACTGTAAAGGTATGGGCACAGTGGCCTAAGACTTAACTTGATCTGCATTACAGCTATCACAAAGCCAAAACTATCTGATTTATATTTGGTAAACTAGTTTCTCTAAAGAATACCTACCTAAACTTTGGTAGCAGCAAACCCTTGCTTGACGAAAAATGTATTTGGAGCTTGTGTATCATCACAAATGAACATTACAGTAAATAAATAAATTACTTACAATGTCTAGACCCATTAGGAAAATAAGCAGATGATCAAAATGGAATAAATTAGGGTTAATGTAATAACAAAACCCTTTCCACAGAAAACAATGAAAAGTCAAATATCAGTATTAATCAGTGTGTAGCACACCATGATTTAGGCACATCTGAAGCTGACTGGAGATAAAGCAATAACAGGGAAGACATGGTGGTTCATTCTAAAAAAAACATGTCATCTTCCAATTTTTCCAGAGGCGGAAAATGTTTAGGTGGCAAGCCTGAAAGCTGTAGCCAGGAAGGACACTGAACTTCACAGTCGATATCTCAGATCAGGACTAACTGCTAAAATGAAGTTCTAAAACAATTGACGTATATTTTGGGTATGTTTGAGTCCTTATATTGGTACCAGCATTCTTTTTATTCATGCTTTAAAAGTCTCCAAACTTTCAGGAATTTTTTCTTGTATTTCACTAGAGATGTTCCGTTTGTAGGAAGGCACCCCATAACTCCACTTCAGGTCCACTACAAAATCTCCATTTACCACTACTTGCTAGGTTTTCTTTGTAGCTGCTCCAAACACTTTTTCTGGGTAGATGTGTCTTGCTACAGATTTACATATGGCTTACTCATGTATTTAGAGAATAATAAATGCTTACTGTAGGAAAAAGGTATTTAAGAATCATCAAACCTTTTTTGATGAGCAAGCATGTCTTATTCTAGGAAATGTACCAGTTCCTTGCTCATAAAAAAAGCAATGTGATTCACGCCAACTGTGGATATCATGTAACATATTTTACAGTGGTAAAGGATATATCATGTTATCATGTCTGGCAGGATGTAGCAGAGTGAGATCATACAACGTATTGTTTAGGTAAATTGCACAGGCAGTATGTAGGACAGGCTAAACTCTAGTAAGATAAAAAATTATAAAAAATGAAGTGATTTATCAACCAAAGTTTTTAACTGTCTTGAACAAATAAACTTATATGCAGCTTTGGTAAAAAAATAATTCAATATATATGTTTGTGCATAGAGTGAGTGGACTGATAAAGGATCTCCATTAATTTGGTCAAATATTGCCATTGAGGAGTCCTGGTGTCATCAGAACAGATGATGTGAAAGGGATAATGGTTTGTATATGTCACCAGAACCCTGAAATGGTACTAAAGGACCATTTTATACATCTTAACCGATATGATTTTTAATATATATCACATGTCTATTTTTGAAGGCATTATTTTGAAAAGGGAGTTTGCTCATAGAGATAAAAGTTTATTTAAAGTAGCAAATAAAATACTCTGCTTTACAGTTTAATTTCCTGAAAGGTGCGGCTAACAATGGATTCTGGCTGGTAAAAGAACATTTTGTATTAGGTTACCTTTAATGAATAGATTTTTGATAAAAGATGCACAATCGTCAGGTCCATTTGAATAAAGTGATTTTGGCACTGTAGCATTTAATGCATTATTACTGGTTTATCTTTATTTCTCCTTGTAACTTCTTCTTTGCATATTTGCTGCATTCTGCAGCACAATGCAAAGGAAAATAAGTCTTTAAGAATTGTTTTGTGGAAGAAAGTATCCCTTCCGAGGTTGCCTGTGTTGGTTGTGGATGGCCACGAGTGCCCCAATGAAGAAAGAGAGAGCTGAACAGAGTCATAATGTTTGTAAATATGGCGTAGTTCCACTCTCTCCCATTCATGGAACACAGAGCAGGGATTTCCCTTGACCTGCCACATTGCATGAACTGTTAGTAAATCTGGGCCTGCCGTATTTACCGGTTACTATCTGTACAATCATATTGTTCTTTGGACCATAAAACTAGATATAAATAGTGTGATTATTATTATTGGTTTGCTTTCTTTCCAACTTTATAGTGTGAATTAGTGTGCCATAGAATACCTAAGAAATTCTAACACAGATACATTGAATTATAAACACACTAGCTAAATTATACACAAAACACAGGTTTCATTAATAAATAGATTTTATTTCTTGTGGGAACTACACTTGACATGCAATTTCATCCAACAAGCAGCACAAACATGTTTTTCAGTAGTCATCTTTTTTGACATAGAATCAACACTCAAAAGGGTTTTAACAGCATAATGACTTTTTTCTACATGAAAATACCTCTGAAGTGATTATAATCTTAACAATACCCGCTTATTCATCTGACCACTGTTGCCATTTGAGATTTACACACATGACATAAACAATGCCGATGAATACTATGACACTGAGGTTTCAATACATACATACATAAGGAAACTGCTGCTTACAGATGTCTATCATCTATGATCTCTTGTGTGGATTTACATGAGCTGGGGATGGTAACAGTAAGAAGTACACTCGCAGACATCTCCTCAATGCTATTACATATACACACCCTGTATGCTCTCATCAGTTCCAACATTCATAGGATCTGAACTAAAAGAGGATATACACGTGAAAAGCGACACACACTCTGAAACTGAACTTAGAGCCCTGATCATATTTCAATACAATATAAATCCAAATGTTCACAAGAGAAAATACTATAGATAACAGGTTTATCTTCATAGTAACCATTTTCTTGAAAGTTGACAGAAATTCTGGCATTTAGGGCACCTGTTTTATCATGTGCCATTACTTCTATGGCTTACTTAATTATAGTTGATTCATAGAAGAAAGCAAAATTGACCCACTTTTTCTGAAGGTGATATACTGCAATTTGACACAGATCTTTTCTCTTTCCGAAAAGGATACAAAAGTAGTAAATATTGTTTTCAAACATTTGCCAAGTTACACCTGATATTCTGACTATCACAAATGTTACATAACCCCAAAGTACTGTAAATTATCAAAAGTAGTGTACAGAAAATTACAAATTCTTTTCAAAATACATTACATTGCTACTATTGCCAAAAGGTGTTTTGCCGAAAAAAGATCTCCGTGTAAATAAAAATGTAATTCAATAACTTTCTGATTAAAATTTAGGAGGAAACATTTTGTGTGCTATTATCTAGTAATTTTGTTGAACTTGTAAGAGTTTGTATCTTGATATATTTGTTTCCTGAATGAACTATAAAACATCTGACAAAAACTATTGTGCTATATAAGGCTTACACAATATATCGCTTTATGTACACAGATACCCAACATCCTCTAAACTGCGTCATTCACCTTGATGTCTGGTTAGGGACTCAATCGCTCATTGAGGTGAGATCCCCCTGGTGCTTCCGTTCCATGTTAACTCTCAGTGGAATTAGCGATGTCTATACTGCCTCATGAGTGGTATAATACAAGAAGGAGACCCAGCCATTTTCAAGAATGGTTGTCTCAAAAGCTCCTGTGCTGTGGCTCTCTGTGAAGGATCTCTTACCAACATCAAATCCAAAAAGGCCCGTAGTATAGAGGAAACCTGTAGTATCACATGGAGTTTGTGATAAAGGAGAAAAATGGTAACATTATAAAACAATGCAAACAACATGAATATAAACCAAAACATTAATAAGACATACTACAAAGACTATCAATCCTGATTTCCATAAAACAGGAGATGTGTCTTCTTTCCTCTGATGGCAAGGCATATGCAAACGTTGAGATATTACATGCTAAAGCAGAAAAGGCAAATACTGTACAACAGAGGTAGGTAAGTAAGGACCTACCCTACTAGGGCGGGGCAGAGTAAAAAAATAGGGACCAGGTCAAGGTGCATGATGGGTTAATAAAGAAAAACTTGCCCAAGTCTGCTGTGTTTCGACAGTCAGCCAACTCTTATTGCTAAATAACATAAAAGGGTATGTTCTGAGCAAATTGTTCATGACTCTGAACCGAAGGTCTCTTTAGGAAGGGAATGATATTGTCTAGCAAGAAATGTTTAGTTGTTATCATACAATGTAGTTTAGCCAGTGAGTCAGATTACCATAAAGGTTGTAATAAAATATATGCAATTTCACATTCAGGACACGGTTTGGTATATAAATACAAGAGTAGTTCATCTGATGCTTCTGGCACAAATGTAATGTTTAAAAGTAAATTCAGTCCTCGTACCAGGTCCTGTAATTTCCAAATAAATAAGTAAAAACATACAAACAATAATCACAGTACTAGTTCATATATTTCCCTCACTACTAAAACTGTACAGATGAAATTTAATACTGCAAATCTTATTTCTTGAGTTTTGAATCATTGCAAATATACCATGTCTAGCTTAAAACATCTAAGGGTGGATGTCCACAAGATTAGCACAAAAAAACGTTTTTGCTGAGTGTTATATAAAGTGCAGAATAATGTGAGATAAGCAGTGATTTGCTGAGACGTATTGTTGCAATGGGAGTTTGGCAAACTTGCAAACCAGCCTCCTGATAAGAGAAGGCTACCAGAAATTTCAAAGTGCTTAGAAGGAAACAGGTAAGATAAAAATTGTGTTGTGAATTGCTTGAGGTAACAAAGCAAGGTTCCATACTAGGGGAAGTTATGTGGGTGTGGGTGGGGGCAGCTCTATGTGACTACAGATAACATGCCTTGAAATTATTCTGCTCTCTCCTTTATGCACTGATTTAAAAACAGGCTCTTAGTCCAGGATTTACTAGTCTTATCAATCATATCGGGGTTAGAAAAATATTCTAGGACGTCTAGCTCTAACATGGTCTGTTTGGTGTAGATGAGTCATGGAATTGTTAATGAGTTATTCAGCTCTATGCTTTCTTGTAATAATAGTCCTGAAAAGGCTGCCTCTGTTGAAAACCAAGTTTTAAGCCATATTCAAGGAGGTGCTAATTGTGTGGTATCTCACATATAATTTATCCCTAATGCAGTATGAAACATGTATATAGCAGTGCTCATGGGAACAGAGAGGAATGTGCATAAGAACATATTTTCCTCTCTTTGAAGAGCACTGTGTTGAGAGTGACCCTATACTTCCACCCCATATAGAGCTAATGGGATGCATTTGTTCCTATACATCTGCAACACCTCCTTCAAAGATCTGTGACTCAGCTTAATGTCAAAATGGAAAACTGCCTCTAATAGCCTCGTAAACTGCTGAGATTTAATATTTATCAAGTGTCCCCAGTACAATGAGGTATCAAACATAATTCTCAAATAATTAAGGGGGTCATTCTAAGTCTGGCGGGCGGCAGAGGCCGCCCGCCAGACTTCCCCCCTCCAAAATACCGCTCCGCGGTCGCAAGACCGCTGAGGGTATTTTGGCTTTTGCACTGGGCTGGCGGGCGACCGCCAAAAGGCCGCCTGCCAGCCCAGTGCAAAAACCCTTCCCACTAGGACGCCGGCTCAGAATTGAGCCGGCGGAGTGGGAAGGTGCGACGGGTGCAGTGGCACCCGTCGCGTATTTCAGTGTCTGCAATGCAGACACTGAAATACAAAGTGGGGCCCTCCCAGGGGCCCCACGACAACCCATACCGCCATCCTGTTCCTGGCGGGAGAACCGCCAGGAACAGGATGGCGGTATGGGCTGTCAGAATCCCCCATGGCGGCGCAGCAAGCTGCACCACCATGGGGGATTCCCAGGGCAGCGGAAAACCGGCGGGAGACCGCCGGTTTTCCACTTCTGACCGCGGCAAAACCGCCGCGGTGAGAATGCCCCGCGGGGCACCGCCAGCCTGTTGACGGTGCTCCCGCCGACCCTGGCCCCGGCGGTAAGGAACCGCCGGGGTCAGAATCACCCCCTAAATGTAGTAACCTTACTAACCCCCACCCCACCGATAAAATGTAAATCAGATTTTGCATTACTTGGACCACTGACCATAATAAGAGATTTATTAAAGTTTATGTTTAAATCTAAATGACTCATAAATGTTGTGAATGCATATAATAAAATCTGAAGGGGATTTGCTCTTCTAGCAAGAAGTACCAAGTCATCCGACTATAGCAAAGTTGGTATAGGGCATTTACCAGCTTGGGGCACATCAGCGCCATGAAGTGCAAGAAATGTTTTCATTCCATTAATGCAGAATAAAAACTAAAATGGACCTTAGATACACCCTTGCTGTACACCACACTCAGAGCTCACTGAAGCTGTATATTCTATGGTAAGGCCATATCTAATTCTAACTACAGCGTCCTATGTCATTTTTTCAGTTGGATAATCAGAGCCTTCTCCACTCCAATGGTTTCTATCATAACACATAGTTTGGATCTGTTAATATTGTCAAAAGCAAAGGGGACATCCATAAAGGCCATTTGTAAATAACCTCCCGTGCCCTTGAAATACATCCCTAGTATTCAAGTAAGATGTAAGGATTGTTCTACTGTACCAAAGCACTGGCCGAAAACCATATTGAATCTCTAATAGGGCAGAATTTCTGTTAGCCCTGTCCTCCAATCTTATTAGGAAGACTCATCCCACTATCTTATAAATTGAATCAAGGAAAGAAATTGGTTGATGACAGAGTTACTTGTATCCTCTTTTTCATAAATGGGGACTATGACTACCTTCTTAAATGCTGCTATAGGGGCACCTTGAGTTACTGCGTGCAGAACATTGGTAATAATTGGGGCTCAGAGAGTGACATTTCTTTAAAATGTTCGTAACAATTCTATTCTTCCCTCATTGCCCTAATAATTGCAACTCATATATTTTATTGTAGATTTTGAATCTTTTCAATAAATGTATTGAAAACCATCCTGCAGCTTTTCATTGGCCTCTCTGTGTGTTTCAGACCTTTTGTTAACAAGAAAAAGAGGTAAGATTTGTTGACCACAACTTCCCTAAGAGGTGAATGTGCATCATGCATCAGGCTGCCATAAATCACCTTTGCTTTCTATGTTTGGGTGAGGTGCTGCTATCTAGCTGAAAGGGTCTGGGCAACAGCTGCCAAGACGGTGTGGGATTGCCTCAGTCACCCACAAGCGGTGGTGCTGCTGCCTGAATTCAGCAGTCTTGTTCCGATAATAAGAGTCCTACGACATGGCACTGCCAATGTTGTAAGGAACTAATTATACAGGCCTCCTGGGTATCTCAGTCTCACACAGGCTAAAAGTCCCCTAAGTACCATTATAAAGAGACGTCCGTGGTCTTAGGGAAAAACCTCCTCAGCTGAATAGGGAGCACCTATCTAGGCTGTAGGTTGTTCAAGCTTGAACCTTAAACGGATTCACCTGTTGGTGTTCAAAACTCTGATACCTATTATTTTAATATGGCACAACCAATAAATATCCCAGAGAACTGTAGACAAACAGGCATACAGTTGCTTTTAGCTACATACAGAATAGTGGATGTACCACATCAATACAGAGTATACTAATATTTAGAAATACCTTTAAAATATCAAGAACACCAAGACTGGTTCAATGGCGTCCTCCTACATGTAATACAACCTGTTAGATTAGGTCCTTTAAACAATGCGGAACACCCAGGAGAACAATGGCCACATATACACCACATCCCAATGTGCAGGCTATGCAAGTAGCTGAAGTACTCACATTATACAATGAGCTAGTAGCAATATATAGATGCAGAATACAATTCGTAATGCAGACTCCAAAGAGGACTGCTCCAGCTATAAATCAATTGGCCATTATAGGGATAAATCCACAAACTGTCCATTCAATAATGGGAAAAGCACCCACTGTGTGGGAGAAGATTCTGTTCTGGGTTGCGCAAAGGACAAACCAGCTGGAAGCAGTGTTTCCTCATATGGGACCCCAAGATAAACATAGAATTCTCACAATGTGCTTACCATTTAGAATGGTTCACTCAATAAAGGGCTGCGCAAATTGGGGCACAGTCTTTGCCGCAATAGATACCACTACGCAAATTTACTAGAAGTGATAAAACAAATTCAAAATGAACATGGGGCATCCTGGACTTGGGGATGAAATGTATGCACTATTTTTACACAGTATCCTCAATTATGTTAAGTCATATCAAAGGGGAAGCAGCAGCACTGGTGATTTGCCAACGGCTCTGAGAGGTTCCTCAGCGGAATCAGGAGCGCGAGCTGGCAAATAATATTTCCAAAGCTTATCCTAGTATAGGTCGGGATAGCTTGGGAGGCCACACCAACTAAACCTCAATTACAGAGTACTTCCACTAAAAAGGAGCGCTAAGCAAGCACAAGAGAGTTCTAATTAATGCTGGGATGAACAAAAACAAATCAAAGATAGAAAAACGCAAAGAGGAAAGCCTCCACCACATGAGACCTCAGAGAAACAATACAAACTCAGAAACAGGGAAACTTTAAAAACACCCGATAGATATCAATATACTGACAGTCGCCCATTTTGTTCCTTCCAGGACAAACTGTATAAACAGAGAGAGGAGGGTGAGAACATTGAAGCGACTACGTGAAGCCGAAAAATGCCCCACAATGTTCCTCAGGAACTCACAAAAAAGGAAGAGAAACTTCCACAGCAAAAGACCCAATTTAAAAAGAAAAAGGTGGCAGCAATATCAGTCAGGGATGCCACTCGTATTGAACGGTGTTGAAGAACAGGACGTGGGCAGTGACTCTGCTAGACAGTATGCCAGAGGTCAGGGTATGACACCAGAGTCTTATAGATCTTCTGGATGTGACAGTGACTAACAACTTCCTTGAAGTCAAAACAGAGGACAGGCACGTCTCCCCACCCGACAGGGTATACATATTAAATATTCAGATTGAGGGAGACATAGCGCGCACAATTAAAGTTATCTTCTGCAGAAGATTAACACTACATTATGATATTTTACTGGCAGAAACCTTTTGGGCACCTGAATTTGTCTGCCTGCTCCCACAAGGGGAAAATGTCATTTTGCTTCCTTTCACGGTACTGGCTCCAGACATAGGAAAGGAAGCCTATGCTGCAGACTGGGCTTCGTGACCTCGTAGGGTGGGAAAGAGATTCCCCCTACCACGTAATACCAATTAGATTAACTATGCAGATTCAGCCTCAATATCCAATTAAACATGAAGCTAAAGCACTCCAGACAACCTGAGTGCCAGGGAGTAATAGTAATAGGTTAATAATAGGTATTTCTAGGTTAGTAATAGGTTGTTCTGCAATGAAAACTCGCTACTCCCCGCAGCAAAGCCTGACCATTCATACAGAATAGTCTCAGCTTACAGACATTTAAACAGTCATACACACATATTTGTAACACAAAATACACAAAGCACAGGACTTATGAACAATATAGTGCATATAAAATACAAAGCAACCCTGGACAATTCCAATTGATTTTTCTGCCAAAATCTAGTGCCTGAAAGCAGTGATTTAAGCGCCTTAAGTGCACTTGGTTCTCAGAGGCGCTTTTGCTGTTTACCTCAAGGGTATGAAAACAGCCCTGGGGTGTTTTCTGCCCAGGTAACATCAATATTACATGATATTGATCCAGAGGCACTGTCCTATGTGCTTAACATCTCAGAGATGACGACATCAATCCACATTTGACCCAGGTGGATCACATTAATTTAGGATTCGCTGCCCAAGGTTATACATTAAATTTTCAAGAAATTGTCCTATTCCTGGGATAAAAATATCTGACAAGGGCAAGAGTCTAGCCCAACTCGCTCTAGAAAAATGCGCGCACCTTGAACCTCTAAACACCAACAAGAAAATACCGTCATAGATGGGTGTCTTTAATTTTGGCAAGACATACATTCCTGACTGTGCATAATGCATAAAACCACTTTATGATTTAATTCATCCAGACTTTTCAAGCAAACACTGGACACCAGAATAGGCATGCATTCTCAGAGCTTTACCACAGGACATGCTAGAAGGACAACACTTACACAAACGTGACAACAAAACAGATTTGGTCATTAGAATAATTCCTGGTGCCATCAGGTTCACCTATGTCACATTTAATGAGGGGGACACGGTACCCATAGCATACAAATCATATTTGTACTCTAATGCAGAGCAACGATTTGCACCAATAGAAAAAATACTGACTGCTGTACAGATTGCTGTCCTTAAGGACAGACCACTTGCCCAAGGAAAACGCATTATTGTCGTTACCCCAGTACCAGCCCTTGAGGCGGTTACCAAAGCTAGCATTCTAAAAGCCAAATAATTAGATCCCCGTTGGATTCAATGGACAACCCCCCAGACTGCCACTGATGTTGATTATGTTTTTAACCCAAACTACTGACCCAAGAATTTCTTCAATATGAACTTGAATACCCTGTGCCCTCTAATATAATGCATCTTGATCGATAAAAAGCAATCATTTACACCAATGGTTCATCACAACAAGCTGTAGGTACTAAGAGGGGTAATAATGGGATGGCACACTTCACCTTGACCATACCTACGCTGCACGCAGACCCTAGGGGACTGCACAGCACAACTTGCAGAGCTTAAGGCACTAATTCTGACACTGGAACATATGGATCGTGAACAGCCTACATTGATTGTGTTTGATTTGTAATACTGTGTCAAATCCTACAGTGATTATCTACATCATTGGCGAATGAACGGTTTGGAGACTCAAATGCGAACATCATCAAACACAAAAACTTGTGGGGGAGGGGAGCAGATTTTTAAGGACAGACTACCAACAGCTCATGTAGTTAGTTCATACATTGGGCCATCAACATGTAGAAACACTTCGGCTGAAGAAGCTGCCAAATCCGCAGTACTCATGGCTTCTGATGCTGCAATTACTTGTTCTCATATGAGATTGGATAATGAGACATTGTCTGCTGTGAAAGATTTGGCTGATGGCAACCCTTTACCAAAAAGAATACCCTGTAAAATATACCTACCACCTCAGTGCCCAAAATACTGCATTGGCAACTATCTCAGGGGTGTGTAATCATGTGATCCGCAATGAGGACCAGATTTGCAAGTCTTCATCAGGACATATGCAGTTCCAGCATTCCACTCAAACCAGGGCCTTGCTTTTGCCTCCAGGGCATCCAGAGACACCATGGCAATGATGGGTTTTCACCTCCATTTCTCATCTCCATATCATCCCGAGGGACATTCTGTTGAGGAGCGGAAAAACTAAGACTTAGAGCAATCCTTAACAGTAAGAGTATTAGTTTATTTCTTGCAGTTCGCTGCATCACCTAAATGGGGTCCAGATAGCACTAAATAATCTGCCCAGAAGGTCCCTTGAAGGACGCATACCTTATGAGATCCACTTGGGATACCTATGTATGTCCCAGATTTTGATGGCCCTGGCACGGTGGAAGCAGAAACACCTTTTGACATAAATTAACGTGTTGCTGTTTTACAGGAAATCCAGCAATTCCATGATGAAAATTAATCTGTCTATGCTGCCCCCTTGGGAATGAGGGATTTGCCAACAACATCTACCAACTGGGTTCCTAAAGCTGGGGATCTAGTATGAGAAAAGATTGCTGTGTTGAAAAAGAAGTGTGGCTTGTCTTTTAGAGCACTGGTTAAAGTCCTGGGAATACACGGTACCAGAACTGTCATCATACCACCGCTGCCTGGTTTCATTTGACGTCGAATTTCACTATGTGGCTGATCCTGCACAGAAGACCATGAGGAATCCTGAAAAGTTCCCTAGCCTCCCTTACTATCCAATGGGATACACCTCCTCAAGCACTCAACAATGTTTCTGCACGTACCAATGCTACAATTGTCTCCCCAACCTTGGAAAGGGCGAAGTATGAACTTCTGTTACTTCCTGTCACCACTTCACTGACAAGAAACATCCAAAACATAGACCTTTACTAATACAATTTAACAAAAAACAGATTACATTATTTATTATGAAACACCACCACTGGGTCAATCTACCAGTTCCTCTGCATCTGCGACTGCACCTGTCTCAGAACACGTATGCTTTACAACTGGCTTAAAAACAATTGTTTAGTTCATCCATGGTACTACCTATGGATTCTGCTGACATTGCTTGCCTTTCTGCTGTAGATTGGTTTTGTAATTGTTTTCTTTTTACTGATAAATGGCCTCTATCTTCCTGAATGCTCTGCTGTTGAACTGGGGGATGAAGTTTTGACACCTCACCTTTCTTCCCATAAGATCCGAAGAAACTTGTCCCTTGTGAACAGTTCATCTGTTCCGATATCTGATGGCATTGCGAGGGATAAAGTACAGTTTGGTATATTTGGACCTACTGAGGTCATTCAAATTCCATATGTCTTCAAAGTTTCAATGGATGGTATTATTACACCTGGGATTGTTTCTTATGACTGGGATGTTAAAACAGTTGATTCCATGCTACTGAGCTTGAATATTATACTGTATTTGAAAGAGAAGATGTATATGTAAACACAGCGAATTGTGGGGAAATTTATGTTACCTTCATTATGGACATTAGTTTCTGCACCGAGCTAGAACCCTGAGATCAGATAATAATTACACACAATGGGAGCATTGTCTGAATCCACCAGTTGTGAGTTCCAAAACATAAGTCGAAAAGATTGCATTTTTTTACTAGGCCTGATGTTAAGAATGCAGAGTCATATTACTTTAACTTACCTCCTTCTAAAGTGAGAAAAATATTGCTAACTAACAAAAAATTTATCTATTTTAGTTCCTTTGCTCTTCAGCTGACGTTGAGGGCTATGAGTTTTGGAAAAACACTGTTGATTTGAAGAGTGTATGGGGAACACGAGACTGACAAACACATGGCAGTGAAGCTTTATTTAGAGCATGCCTTATTTCTTTACAAATGATATTTCTGAATGACACAGTTCAGCAAACAACTTGCCTGGGGTTATCAAAAATTAAAGAACTGAATGTGCACAGTATCCTGACACACCTAAATTTAACAACTGGCAGCCACTTTTAAATGTCAATGAAAAGCAGCTCACTAATTGGGTTCAGAATGGTACCTTTAATTCCTCACTTTCACGTCCTGGTGGGTGGTTATTGTGGTCAGTGGACACAAATGGTTGTCAGGCACGTTTTGCAAATCTCACATGCAGGTTCAGAGCACGTCTACGGGACCCTCTCTACGTCACAGCACAACACTCAGGTATAATGACAATATATATATTGTGGGTAAACTTTACCAACAGTGGCTACGTTCTTTCACATTAGTAGCTGTCAATGAATACCTTAGTCTCCATTCAGTAGACACTGACCTACAAGACTTCTTGTTGGGTCCTAGAAAGCCATTCTCATATTGGTTTTTATTTGCAGTTTGGAAGCTTTTGCAAATGGTAGCTGCTGCACGTTTAAGGCAGATTGATAAAGAAAACATAGAAAAAGCTCTAGCTGTTGTCGATAATGATATGAACACATTGTCCAAACGAATTTACATGCTAAAAAACATTGTGCTGTCTGAAATAGGCATCATTCAAAATGACATGTTGACAGAATCAACTTAGGTCCATTATGCAGCTGGGTTGGGCATTGCAGGTTCTTAGAAATGGCCGCATGCTTTGGCAACATGTTAATTCTACAGAGTTATTTGCTATGTTCAATTTGACAAGTCAACAACAGACAATGATTAAAAAAGAAGTGAGTTACTTCATGCTTAACACTGAAAAATTGAAAAAGTTGCCTTTTACTGTATCGGAAATTCCATTGGCAATATAGCTAATACATGGGGTGATTAATCTGCCCATTTCAACATTTCAGTTCACCAAGTTTTTGAAACATTTGCAGTTAGCAGATTTGAGTGGTTAGGGGACAGTTACATCCACGAGGTGTGAGAGTTACCTTTTGATTACAAATGTATGTGGTCTTTCTTAGCAGACGCACATGTGAGACGGCTGTTAGTCATGCTATGATTTGTAAGCAGGTGTCCTTGCATGGCACTTGTAATGCGGCCATAGGGAACTTGGCTTGCTATCTGAAGGATACTCTTGTCACTCTGATTTGCCCAGTATTTTAGATACTTTCAAACTGAAGTTATGTGATGCTGATTAGTGAAGGCTGTTGCAGGATGAAGCCTGGGATCCCCTATGTGATTCTGGTTTCCCAAATTGTAACTTGCTACGGCCATTTGTAATTTACCCCCATACGAGAGATTGAAGTAGCACATCAGTGACCACACACTGCTTCTTCAAATATACCAAATATATATTTTGACAAGCTGAGCATACTAAAGGCGCTATTGTTTCGAAAACATGTGGCTCTGATATCAGCCAGAGAGCCCTATGACCTCCAACTAGCAAGGCCATCCGTAGAGATACAGTCCTTATTAAATACAAACTTCCCTAAACATTTTGGAGAGTTTGTGGATAGGATTTGCAACACATCTTAATCTGTGGGAATTGTGCACTTTTCTAAGGCTGTCGGTTCTGGATTTGTTAGCACCTTCCAGACTATTTAGAGTGAGACCTTCAGCTATCCATTCACTCTTTTTGAGTGTCTTTGGTGGATTCCCAATAACTTTGGCATTGACTAGCGGCATCCTGTTGTTGCTATATGTTGATATGCAATGGCTGTCCCATCTCAGCAAAACAGAGTAATGCAGCTCCCACCAGCCCACCTGTCTCATGGTCGCGTCATGCAGTACTTCATAGCTACATTGCTGGAGGAACTAGAGCCGTATTGGTCAATGACATTCCAACCAAAACTGAACTGTGTGTAGTCTATTTTCCATTGCTTGTAGTGCTTTGAGTGTGCACCAAAGGTGTGTTTCGCTGTGCAGCCTATGCCTTCTGTGGACGTAGATATGTTAACTATCTCAATGAGGGTTCATTCACTGACATGCCCATTGAGACTACAGTTGATACACAAGGTGTTAGAAATGGGGTCTCTGGCTGGCAGTCAGTTTGCACTCTGTCCAAGCAGGGACCCTCAATCTAGTCAGGGTAGAGGAGAAACACACCTGGTTAACCCCTGCTCGCCACCTTGGAAGCTTGGCACGGGCAGGTAGGCTTAACTCGGAAGCAATGTGTAAAGTATTTGTACCAACACACAGAGTAAAACAGTGAGAACACTACAAAATGGACACCACACCAGTTTAGAAAAACAGATAATATTTATCTAAATCAAACAAGACCAAAACGACAAAAATCAAACATACACAAGTCAAGATATGAATTTTAAAAAGAATAAGAGTCTTAATCCTTAGAAAACAGAGAGAATGCTGTTGTTACACAAAGTACCTGGTCTGCGTTAAAAATAAAGCTGCACGGGCGAGCGTGTGTCGAAAAAGGCCAGCGATGCGTCAATTTCTCATTTACAAGCGAGACCATGAGTTGTTCCTTCTCCTGTCAGATCGGCATGCGTCATTTTCTCCCTCCCACAAGACAGTGTTGCGTCAATTCCCAGACAAGCACCTCGGGTCCAGGCAGGCTTTACGTTGATTTTTCACGCCCATCGATGTTGCGTCAAAATCCGATAGCACGGAGTCAGACAAACGTGTTACGTGGGGTTTACGTCATTATAAGCTGCAGCTGGCGGGTGTTGTGTGTCGTTTCTCCAGCGGCGATGTGTCGATCTTCCAACTGCAATGCAGGTGGAGTGTCGATTTCAGCAGCGAGGCCAGCGGCGTGTCACTTATCAGCCACGTTGCGGTTGGTGTGTCAAACATTTTCCCGCACAGCGGTTTTTGGGTGGATTTCAGTCCTTTTTCACCAGCTTCACCTTTAAAGGGCACAGAGACAGGTTAGGGCACCACTTAGCAGGGCAGGAGTCTCAGCAGAGAGTCCAGGTGCTGGCAGAGAGAATTATTTGATGTCCCTGAGTCTTCAACAACAGGAGGTAAGCTCAGTTCAAGCCTTTGGAGATTCTTCACCAGTGGGAAGTCACACAAAAGTCAGTCTTCGTCCTCCCTCAGGCAGAAGCAGTTACTGCAGGCCAACCCAGCAAAGCACAGTTACAGGCAAAGGGGCAGTAATCCTCCTCCAGCTCTTCTCTTTGTCAAAGATTCCTCTTGGTTTCAGAAGTAATCTGATTTTCAGGGATTTTGGGTCCAATACTTATACCCCTTTCTGCCTTTGAAGGATGCCTACTTCAATGGGAAGTCTCTGTTCTTCACAATATCCTGCCTTGCCCAGGCAGGCCCCAGACACACACCAGGGGGCTGCAGACCCACTAGTAGCATTGGATTTAGAGGCCCTAGGAACCTCTAGTGCAGTTCACTAGGGACGTACTAGTAAATCAAATATGCCAATCACAGAAAGCCAATTACACATATAACTTACACAGAGGACACTTACACTTAAAGTGTCCAGAGCAAACAAAACAGCAAAAGCAGAGTCCGGCACACAGAAACAACCTGGGAAACAGAGGCAAAGAGTTAGGGAAGACCACTCCAAGGATGCCAAGTCTAACACAAGGCATCTTATGAGCTACCACTTGTGGAATTCCTGGCTCCTTCTACATCTGCCACTGTGGCCCCCTCTGGCGGTCCCATGGTTGAGGAATCTGCACACATATGCACTGTGGATCCTTCAGTTAATGCACTGTTTAGCTTGCCACTTGTTGAGGTGGAATCCTTCTTGGCGTCCATCACCACTGAAGGCATCGGAGATTTCCTGTAGGACCATAATTATTGCTGAGATTCGATCATTGGCATTTTTCAATTACTAAATTTACCTTTAAATTGGCCTGTTTGTCTACTTCAACATTTTGATCTTTTTTATGTATATTTTAATATGCTTTTAGTATTTTAGTTTTAGAACATTATAATTTTAGAATCTGCACTCTTGTCCTGACAATGGGGAGGGTATTGTCGGTTCATTTTGCACCTTGCTTGGGCAAGGGCACACATACTTTAGCTTAGCTAAACTTAGGCCTGCTGAATGTGTCTTTTAACCTATATATGTGCTCTAATTTCATTTATTCATTTTAGTTAGCCTACGGTTCAGTGGGGATATTTAATCTTTTCCTAATCAGCTGTGATTCTACGAAAGCATTGTTAATATTTCTGTGCATGACATTTTACCATTGGCAAGGCTGACGAGAACAGTACATAATAATCCAGTTAGTATTGTCGCGACAAGGGTACGTAAACAGTCCGACACTTAAGCACATGCCCACATCAGGCCTATTTCACAGAACAAAATATGTTTCTTATAAAAACATTGTACAGGCCAAAGGAAAAGAGGGCGGTCATTTCGGCCAGGATATTCATCCACACTGTATGCCACTTCACTGCTGACCTCAGCCCGGTCTCTAAAACCAGCCAAGGAGACAGCTGACAGACCCCTTTTTTCAGGTAATGGGGGTGAGTTCTCATCTCATGGACTAAGTACTGACAGATTGGGCTATCACCGCTATGCTCTCATTTAGGAGCTAGGGATGAGGTAGGATTCCTATGTACATGTTATTCCAATATGCTTGAGTTGTTTATTTTCTCCTTGCTGGTTATAACAATCCTAATCTTACTATGTCTCATTGCCATATAATTGCAGCTCATATATTTTAACATAGATTGCAGTCTTTTCAATAAATGTATTGAAAACCATCCTGCAGCTTTTCTTTGGCCTATGTGTGCTTATGAGACTTTTTGCTAACGAGAGAAAGGGGTCAGATTTGTCTAACACAACTTCCCTGAGATGTCACGGAGTGTCATGCGTCAGGCTGCCACAAATCACCTAAGCTTTCTAAGTTTGGGTGAGGTGCTGCTAGCATGCTGAAAGGGTCGGGTCGACAGCTGCTAAAACGTAGTCACCCACAAGCGGCGGTGCTGCCGCCCCAAATCCAGCAGTCTCCTTCAAATAACGAGAGTCCTACGACAATAGTTTAGGTTAAATGGTTCTTAGCCCTCTTGTCCTTTTTATCAATGCAAAATGTCAAAGGAATGACCCCTGACCATGGAAGCCTTAAAGCTCCACTAGTGAGTAACACAACTTTTGTGGACAAAACGTAGTGTATTGTACAATTTGGATGGAATACCGTTTGAAATATTGTACTGAATTTGCAATGTGGAACTCTTGTTGGGAGAAATCAGGGTATTTTCTACCTCCTTCAAGTGGGTCCTACTGTAGGGGATTAGACATTATCTTCTGTATGGGAGAACATATTTAATCCGTGGGAGGAAATGGACACCATCTTGATGTGAGCACTGACTGCATTTGCAAGATGCCCAAGCACCAAATCCGCAGAAATAACCAGTTTTGGGATGGAGTACCCTAGAATACCCTTTGGTAGCCTGGCCAAGGCAGCAAGGCATTTCCCACCAAAGGTGTATGTGGTGCATATAAACAGCAAACCAATCAATAGTATTGTAAAAGAAATCAAAAACTTAAAACATATCAATTTAATAAAGTAAAACTGGTGCACACTTAGGAAAAATAAATGAAAAGATTTTTAAAAAGTATGGGGTAAAAATGATGAACTCGCTGAAGAATAGGGTCAAAGTTAGTTCAAATTCATTCACATTGGCATTAAAGTACAGTGTGAATGAGTTCAGAAAGTTGGACCACACATTCCCTGATTAAAGTGGTGTGAAATCAAAATCGGCTTCATTGTTCTCTCTTGTTTTCTCTACTTTTTTCTTCTTTAGTATTTATGTTCCTCCAATACTTTGCCTATGTTTCTTAGGAAAAGGGGAATAGATAACATTCATCTATCTAAAAACAGACATTAATTATATCCAAATTACTTTGTTTTGCGTCTCTACTCAGAGGTAACAGGTGAATATTTGTTGGTAGATTTGACAAATTTGCTATAGGATCACTTCTTATTCATATAAATTAACAATACTGTTTATGTATAAATCTGACTATTACATTTACTTTCCGTTTAGAATAATAAAATGATACACTATAATTATCCAGAAAAACAAATGTTGACATGTATTACATACTTCTAGCTATAAATGTCATTTTCAACTATTTCTTCTGGTGTTTGATGCAAGGCTGCATCTCATCATGCTGATAATAATGGCTTATACAGTTTGCAGTCTCCATAAGTCCAATTTATCTGTCATCCTGGGGCACACAAACACATACACACAATTTATATACACAGACCTACATATATATCTATATATAAGCATACATATACATATATTTACTCTAAAAAAACACAACTTGAAGTGTAGGTATAGTGAAGTGTTGAATTGATATAAAACTAACATTTAAAAACAAAACGAAACACTGAAAACCACTGACATTCACAAGTTATAGTCAGGGCCACTAGAATTATGTGATTGTGTGGCCATGTCAATTTTTTCATAATAATAGATTTGCCACATTTGACACATAGGCGGTCATTCCTGAGCGGGAACCGACAGAAGACCGTACCGCGGTCAAAAGACCGCGGCGGTCATTCTGAGTTTCCCGCTGGGCTGGCGGGCGACCGCCAGAAGGCCGCCTGCCCGCCCAGCGGGAAACCCCCTTCCACGAGGATGCCGGCTCCCCCTCGGAGTCGAAGAAGTGCGACGGGTGAAGTTGCACCCGTCGCGATTTTCAGTGTCTGCCACGCAGACACTGAAAATCTATGTGGGGCCCTGTTAGGGGGCCCCTGCAGTGCCCATGCCAGTGGCATGGCACTGCAGGGGCCGCCGTGGAGGATTCCCTGGGGCAGCGGGAAGCCGGTGGGAAACCGCCGGCTTCCCTTTTCTGACCGTGGCTTTACCGCCGCGGTCAGAATGCCCCCGGAAGCACCGCCAGCCTGTTGGCGGTGCTTCCTCCGTCACCTACCCTGGCGGTCATAGACCGCCAGGGTAGGAATGACCCCCATAATCCATTACCTGCTGCATAATCTGCTAACTTTAATAAAAATAAAAAATAAAGAAATTGTTTCTAGCTTAAAAGGTTCAAAAGTTACTAAAAATGCAGTGACACATTTTGCTGCACAGTGGATCGGTCGTTGCAAATGTGGACTGGTTACCTTTCTGTAGCTTACTGCTAAATTTGAGTGTTAAACTGGTACTGCAGAGGTGAGACTAATGCCCAGACATTGTTAACAAGATTAAAAATGACAAAATAATGCTATAATACTATCACAAAATGTGCCGCATAATTTGCCTTTCTTAACACAAGTTACCCAACCCCACTGCCTAATGTGGCCCTCCTTTCCACATAATTCAAGTGGCCCTGGTCATAAGCTAATTACAACTTATACCAGCCATGCACCGCTAATAACCTTGTATATTACACCACTCATGATATTTTAAATAACATCATTGATGACATCACTAATGGCATTTCAAATGACATCACTGATATCACCACACACATATACATCATAGAGTTAGTGAGTGTACAATTGGGGCCAAAGTATGAAAATAGCCTAAGCCATAGAGGCCAGTGTGTTTGTGTATCTTGAAAGTTACATTGTGCACCATTTACAAAATCTCTAAAGTTTGGGATGCAAGTATTATTCTGTGTTTTTTGTAGTTTTATATAGTGCAAATCTGGCCCAAAGGCATTAGAGTGCTTTACATGAGCGCCAGATCACATTAAACAGAGCAGATGTTTTTGTCAGACACAGGGAAATTAAGTTATTTGTTAGAATCAGAGGATGTTGAGCCAACTCTAGGACTTTGATATGCTCATGTTAAACAAACTAAAGGGTGAGCGCACCTGATGTGTCTTGCAAAGGTATGTTTCAATGTAGGTTTTGGCTTAAAGAAAAAGCTTTTTCCCAAAATAAATTGGGAGAATGGACAAAGCTTCTGTGGACAATGGAGTACCCACCAGGAGGTATCTGTGCATGTACTTGTGTTAAATAGTATTAATACAGACACATTTGCGTAGCAAGGACATTTATAAGTTGTGGATGTTTATTTTCTGTACTTTGTAGAAGATTTAGAGGCAATGCATACTGAATATTTCAGAATGTAGGGGTGTCCCAATTACAGGGGGTTTATTTAATACTTGAGAGGTAAGCAGGGCTGTAATATTGTATGACACTGCACCCAACTAAGGAATGTGTTTGGTGTCTTATACCAAACTACGGACAACTGCCAATGGGGGCTGGCAAAAGGTGTCTTTCCAGTTGCAAATTCTTACCTGTAAACACCTTGACATACAATTGTGGGTCATGTGTAAGTGGGTAATCCTGTTAAGGTGAATAAACAAATTGAACCGCAACAGGTGTACTGTGTTGAATTTCTTCAAGTCCACAAACCCTATAGGATGCTGTCACAATGAATGGATGATGTCATTATTGATGTTATCAATGCTGTAATTTGATAAGCATCAGTTTTCTCATAAATAATGTCATTTAACATGTCATGGGTGATGTAATATTTGAGGTCATAAGCAGTGCATGGCAAAGGCGCAAGCTACAGTTAGCTCAGTTAAGTACAACTTGCAAATTTCAGTAGGTTTTTTGTTTTTAAAATCATTTTTAAAATCAATTTAAACTTATTTTTTTCAGCGAATTTCTGTAAGCAAAGTTACCATAGTTAACTTTGACATTACTTTAAACTTTTTTCAGTGAATTTCTGAGTTCTATTACTCATATTCAGCCAAATGTTCTGCTGTTCAGGGGGCTGGCGAAGGGGCCCTATGCGCCACTCCCATAGCCACACAATCCCCGACTAACCACATCGTTTGACTGTATGCAGTTTGGGGATGCCAGCAAAGCATGGACTCTGGCCAGGCCCTGCATTCAACTCCGCTGCAAACCCCAACCGCTTCTGCGCACAGCTGTGCACAACAGTTGTTTGGATGCTGGCCCTACACCCAACCCTGTGAGGACCCCTTTACTTTGAAAGATTTTTTGCAGTCTTCACTCTCACTGTGAAAGCTTTTCTTAGTAAAGCTAACTCACAGGTGGGCCCACACAGGATCCCATGGGAGTACCACAGGACAAGTGGAATTACTTATTTTATTGTTTTAAATTTTGGTCCTAGGCATGGCTCTCTCTGGGTCCCCCAATGACTGCCTGTAGGAAAGTACCATCTTGCCTGGCATGTTACCCCCATATTTCACTGTATATATGTTGGTTTAGTCTATGTATCACTGGGACCCTGCCAGGCAGGGCCCCAGTGCCCATAAGTATGTGCCCTGTATGTGTTCACTGTGTGATGCCTAACTGTCTCACTGAGGCTCTGCTAACCAGAACCTCAGTGGTTATGCTCTCTCTGCTTTCCAAATTTGTCACTAACAGGCTAGTGACTAAATTTACCAATTCAAATTGGCATACTGGTACACCCATATAATTCCCTATTATATGGTACTGAGGTACCCAGGGTATTGGGGTTCCAGGAGATCCCTATGGGCTGCAGCATTTCTTTTGCCGCCCATAGGGAGCTCTGACAATTCTTACACAGGCCTGCCAGTGCAGCCTGAGTGAAATAACGTCCACGTTATTTCACAGCCATTTACCACTGCACTTAAGTAATTTATAAGTCACCTATATGTCTAACCTTCACCTGGTGAAGGTTGGGTGCAAAGTTACTTAGTGTGTGGGCACCCTGGCACTAGCCAAGGTGCCCCCACATCGTTCAGGGCAAATTCCCCTGACTTTGTGAGTGCGGGGACTCCATTACACGCGTGCACTATCCATAGGTCACTACCTATGTACAGCGTCACAATGGTAACTCCGAACATGACCATGTAACATGTCTAAGATCATGGAATTGTCACCCCAATGCCATTCTGGCATTGGAGGGACAATTCCATGATCCCCCGGGTCCCTAGCACAGAACCCGGGTACTGGCAAACTGCCTTTCCGGGGTCTCCACTGCAGCTGCTGCTGCTGCCAACCCCTCAGACAGATTTCTGCCCTCCTGGGGTCCAGGCAGCCCTGGCCCAGGAAGGCAGAACAAAGGACTTCCTCTGAGAGAGGGTGTAAAACCCTCTCCCTTTGGAAATAGTTGTGAGGGCTGGGGAGGAGTAGCCTCCGCCAGCCTCTGGAAATGCTTTGATGGGCACAGATGGTGCCCATCTCTGCATAAGCCAGTCTACACCGGTTCAGGAATCCCCCAGCCCTGCTCTGGCGCGAAACTGGACAAAGGAAAGGGGAGTGACCACTCCCCTGACCTGCACCTCCTAGGGGAGGTGCCCAGAGCTCCTCCAGTGTGTCCCAGACCTCTGCCATCTTGGAAACAGAGGTGTCTGTGGCACACTGGACTGCTCTGAGTGGCCAATGCCAGCAGGTGATGTCAGAGGCTCCTTCTGATAGGCGCTTACCTCTCTTGGTAGCCAATACTCCTTCCTAGGTAGCCAAACCTCCTTTTCTGGCTATTTAGGGTCTCTGCTTTGGGGATCTCACCAGATAACGAATGCAAGAGCTCACCAGAGTTCCTGTGCATCTCCCTCTTCATCTTCTGCCAAAGGATCAACCACTGACTGCTCAGGACGCCTGCAAAACCGCAACAAAGTAGCAAGACGACTACTAGCAACCTTGTATCGCTTCATCCTGCCGGCTTTCTCGACTGTTTCCAGGTGGTGCATGCTCTGGCGGTAGCCTGCCTCCTCTCTGCACCAGGAGCTCTGAAGAAACCTCCCATGGGTCGACGGAATCTCCCCCCTGCAACCGCAGGCACCAAAAGACTGCATCAATGGTCCTCTGGGTCCCCTCTCAGCACAACGAGCGTGGTCCCTGGAACTCAGCAACACTGTCCAAGTGACTCCCACAGTCCAGTGACTCTTCAGTCCAAGTTTGGTGGAGGTAAGTCCTTGCCTTCCCACGCTAGACTACATTGCTGGGTACCATGTGATTTGCAGCTGCTCCGGCTCCTGTGCACTCTTCCAGGATTTCCTTCGTGCACAGCCAAGCCTGGGTCCCCGACACTCTAACCTGCAGTGCACAACCTTCTGAGTTGTCCTCCGGCGTTGTGGGACTCCCTTTTGTGACTTTGCGTGGACTCCGGTTCACTCTTCTTCCAAGTGCCTGTTCAGGTACTTCTGCGGGTGCTGCCTGCTTCTGTGAGGGCTCTCCGACTTGCTGGGCACCCCCTCTGTCTCCTCCTCCAAGTGGCGACATCCTGGTCTCTGCTGGGCCACAGCAGCACCCAAAAACCCTTACCGCGACCCTTGCAGCTAGCAAGGCTTGTTTGCGGTCTTTCTGCGTGGGAACACCTCTGCAAGCTTCATCGCGACGTGGGACATCCATCCTCCAAAGGGGAAGTTCCTACTCCTCTTCTTTCTTACAGAACTCCAAGCTTCTTCCAACAGGTGGCAGCTTCCTTGCACCCTCAGCTGGCATTTCCTGGCCTCCTGCCCACTATCGACACTGTCGCGACTAATGGACTTGGTCCCCTTGTCTTACTCAGGTCCGGAAATCCACTGTTGTTGCATTGCTGGTGTTTGTTCTTCCTGCAGAATCCCCCTATCACGACTTCTGTGCTCTCTGGGGGTAGTAGGTGCACCGAGCTAGAACCCTGAGATCAGATAATAATTACACACAATGGGAGCATTGTCTGAATCCACCAGTTGTGAGTTCCAAAACATAAGTCGAAAAGATTGCATTTTTTTACTAGGCCTGATGATAAGAATGCAGAGTCATATTACTTTAACTTACCTCCTTCTAAAGTGAGAAAAATATTGCTAACTAACAAAAAATGTATCTATTTTAGTTCCTTTGCTCTTCAGCTGACGTTGAGGGCTATGAGTTTTGGAAAAACACTGTTGATTTGAAGAGTGTATGGGGAACACGAGATTGACAAACACATGGCAGTGAAGCTTTATTTAGAGCATGCCTTATTTCTTTACAAATGATATTTCTGAATGACACAGTTCAGCAAACAACTTGCCTGGGGTTATCAAAAATTAAAGAACTGAATGTGCACAGTATCCTGACACACCTAAATTTAACAACTGGCAGCCACTTTTAAATGTCAATGAAAAGCAGCTCACTAATTGGGTTCAGAATGGTACCTTTAATTCCTCACTTTCACGTCCTGGTGGGTGGTTATTGTGGTCAGTGGACACAAATGGTTGTCAGGCACGTTTTGCAAATCTCACATGCAGGTTCAGAGCACGTCTACCGGACCCTCTCTACGTCACAGCACAACACTCAGGTATAATGACAACATATATTGTGGGTAAACTTTACCAACAGTGGCTACGTTCTTTCACATTAGTAGCTGTCAATGAATACCTTAGTCTCCATTCAGTAGACACTGACCTACAAGACTTCTTGTTGGGTCCTAGAAAGCCATTCTCATATTGGTTTTTATTTGCAATTTGGAAGCTTTTGCAAATGGTAGCTGCTGCACGTTTAAGGCAGATTGATAAAGAAAACATAGAAAAAGCTCTAGCTGTTGTCGATAATGATATGAACACATTGTCCAAACGAATTTACATGCTAAAAAACATTGTGCTGTCTGAAATAGGCATCATTCAAAATGACATGTTGACAGAATCAACTTAGGTCCATTATGCAGCTGGGTTGAGCATTGCAGGTTCTTAGAAATGGCCGCATGCTTTGGCAACATGTTAATTCTACAGAGTTATTTGCTATGTTCAATTTGACAAGTCAACAACAGACAATGATTAAAAAAGAAGTGAGTTACTTCATGCTTAACACTGAAAAATTGAAAAAGTTGCCTTTTACTGTATCGGAAATTCCATTGGCAATATAGCTAATACATGGGGTGATTAATCTGCCCATTTCAACATTTCAGTTCACCAAGTTTTTGAAACATTTGCAGTTAGCAGATTTGAGTGGTTAGGGGACAGTTACATCCACGAGGTGTGAGAGTTACCTTTTGATTACAAATGTATGTGGTCTTTCTTAGCAGACGCACATGTGAGACGGCTGTTAGTCATGCTATGATTTGTAAGCAGGTGTCCTTGCATGGCACTTGTAATGCAGCCATAGGGAACTTGGCTTGCTATCTGAAGGATACTCTTGTCACTCTGATTTGCCCAGTATTTTAGATACTTTCAAACTGAAGTTATGTGATGCTGATTAGTGAAGGCTGTTGCAGGATGAAGCCTGGGATCACCTATGTGATTCTGGTTTCCCAAATTGTAACTTGCTACGGCCATTTGTAATTTACCCCCATACGAGAGATTGAAGTAGCACATCAGTGACCGCACACTGCTTCTTCAAATATACCAAATATATATTTTGACAAGCTGAGCATACTAAAGGCGCTATTGTTTCGAAAACATGTGGCTCTGATATCAGCCAGAGAGCCCTATGACCTCCAACTAGCAAGGCCATCCGTAGAGATACAGTCCTTATTAAATACAAACTTCCCTAAACATTTTGGAGAGTTTGTGGATAGGATTTGCAACACATCTTAATCTGTGGGAATTGTGCACTTTTCTAAGGCTGTCGGTTCTGGATTTGTTAGCACCTTCCAGACTATTTAGAGTGAGACCTTCAGCTATCCATTCACTCTTTTTGAGTGTCTTTGGTGGATTCCCAATAACTTTGGCATTGACTAGCGGCATCCTGTTGTTGCTATATGTTGATATGCAATGGCTGTCCCATCTCAGCAAAACAGAGTAATGCAGCTCCCACCAGCCCACCTGTCTCATGGTCGCGTCATGCAGTACTTCATAGCTACATTGCTGGAGGAACTAGAGCCGTATTGGTCAATGACATTCCAACCAAAACTGAACTGTGTGTAGTCTATTTTCCATTGCTTGTAGTGCTTTGAGTGTGCACCAAAGGTGTGTTTCGCTGTGCAGCCTATGCCTTCTGTGGACGTAGATATGTTAACTATCTCAATGAGGGTTCATTCACTGACATGCCCATTGAGACTACAGTTGATACACAAGGTGTTAGAAATGGGGTCTCTGGCTGGCAGTCAGTTTGCACTCTGTCCAAGCAGGGACCCTCAATCTAGTCAGGGTAAAGGAGAAACACACCTGGTTAACTCCTGCTCGCCACCTTGGAAGCTTGGCACGGGCAGGTAGGCTTAACTCAGAAGCAATGTGTAAAGTATTTGTACCAACACACAGAGTAAAACAGTGAGAACACTACAAAATGGACACCACACCAGTTTAGAAAAACAGATAATATTTATCTAAATCAAACAAGACCAAAACGACAAAAATCAAACATACACAAGTCAAGATATGAATTTTAAAAAGAATAAGAGTCTTAATCCTTAGAAAACAGAGAGAATGCTGTTGTTACACAAAGTACCTGGTCTGCGTTAAAAATAAAGCTGCACGGGCGAGCGTGTGTCGAAAAAGGCCAGTGATGCGTCAATTTCTCATTTACAAGCGAGACCATGAGTTGTTCCTTCTCCTGTCAGATCGGCATGCGTCATTTTCTCTCTCCCACAAGACAGTGTTGCGTCAATTCCCAGACAAGCACCTCGGGTCCAGGCAGGCTTTACGTTGATTTTTCACGCCCATCGATGTTGCGTCAAAATCCGATAGCACGGAGTAAGACAAACGTGTTACGTGGGGTTTACGTCATTATAAGCTGCAGCTGGCGGGTGTTGTGTGTCGTTTCTCCAGCGGCGATGTGTCGATCTTCCAACTGCAATGCAGGTGGAGCGTCGATTTCAGCAGCGAGGCCAGCGGCGTGTCACTTATCAGCCACGTTGCGGTTGGTGTGTCAAACATTTTCCCGCACAGCGGTTTTTGGGTGGATTTCAGTCCTTTTTCACCAGCTTCACCTTTAAAGGGCACAGAGACAGGTTAGGGCACCACTTAGCAGGGCAGGAGTCTCAGCAGAGAGTCCAGGTGCTGGCAGAGAGAATTATTTGATGTCCCTGAGTCTTCAACAACAGGAGGTAAGCTCAGTTCAAGCCTTTGGAGATTCTTCACCAGTGGGAAGTCACACAAAAGTCAGTCTTCGTCCTCCCTCAGGCAGAAGCAGCTACTGCAGGCCAACCCAGCAAAGCACAGTTACAGGCAAAGGGGCAGTAATCCTCCTCCAGCTTTTCTCTTTGTCAAAGATTCCTCTTGGTTTCAGAAGTAATCTGATTTTCAGGGATTTTGGGTCCAATACTTATACCCCTTTCTGCCTTTGAAGGATGCCTACTTCAATGGGAAGTCTCTGTTCTTCACAATATCCTGCCTTGCCCAGGCAGGCCCCAGACACACACCAGGGGGCTGCAGACCCACTAGTAGCATTGGATGTACAGGCCCTAGGAACCTCTAGTGCAGTTCACTAGTGACTTACTAGTAAATCAAATATGCCAATCACAGAAAGCCAATTACACATATAACTTACACAGAGGACACTTACACTTAAAGTGTCCAGAGCAAACAAAACAGCAAAAGCAGAGTCCGGCACACAGAAACAACCTGGGAAACAGAGGCAAAGAGTTAGGGAAGACCACTCCAAGGATGCCAAGTCTAACACAAGGCATCTTATGAGCTACCACTTGTGGAACTCCTGGCTCCTTCTACATCTGCCACTGTGGCCCCCTCTGGCGGTCCCATGGTTGAGGAATCTGCACACATATGCACTGTGGATCCTTCAGTTAATTCACTGTTTAGCTTGCCACTTGTTGAGGTGGAATCCTTCTTGGCGTCCATCACCACTGAAGGCATCGGAGATTTCCTGTAGGACCATAATTATTGCTGAGATTCGATCATTGGCATTTTTCAATTACTAAATTTACCTTTAAATTGGCCTGTCTTGTCTACTTCAACATTTTGATCTTTTTTATGTATATTTTAATATGCTTTTAGTATTTTAGTTTTAGAACATTATAATTTTAGAATCTGCACTCTTGTCCTGACAATGGGGAGGGTATTGTCGGTTCATTTTGCACCTTGCTTGGGCAAGGGCACACATACTTTAGCTTAGCTAAACTTAGGCCTGCTGAATGTGTCTTTTAACCTATATATGTGCTCTAATTTCATTTATTCATTTTAGTTAGCCTACGGTTCAGTGGGGATATTTAATCTTTTCCTAATCAGCTGTGATTCTACGAAAGCATTGTTAATATTTCTGTGCATGACATTTTACCATTGGCAAGGCTGACGAGAACAGTACATAATAATCCAGTTAGTATTGTCGCGACAAGGGTACGTAAACAGTCCGACACTTAAGCACATGCCCACATCAGGCCTATTTCACAGAACAAAATATGTTTCTTATAAAAACATTGTACAGGCCAAAGGAAAAGAGGGCGGTCATTTCGGCCAGGATATTCATCCACACTGTATGCCACTTCACTGCTGACCTCAGCCCGGTCTCTAAAACCAGCCAAGGAGACAGCAGACAGACCCCTTTTTTCAGGTAATGGGGGTGAGTTCTCATCTCATGGACTAAGTACTGACAGATTGGGCTATCACCGCTATGTTCTCATTTAGGAGCTAGGGATGAGGTAGGATTCCTATGTACATGTTATTCCAATATGCTTGAGTTGTTTATTTTCTCCTTGCTGGTTATAACAATCCTAATCTTACTATGTCTCATTGCCATATAATTGCAGCTCATATATTTTAACATAGATTGCAGTCTTTTCAATAAATGTATTGAAAACCATCCTGCAGCTTTTCTTTGGCCTATGTGTGCTTATGAGACTTTTTGCTAACGAGAAAAAAGGGGTCAGATTTGTCTACCACAACTTCCCTGAGATGTCACGGAGTGTCATGCGTCAGGCTGCCACAAATCACCTAAGCTTTCTAAGTTTGGGTGAGGTGCTGCTAGCATGCTGAAAGGGTCGGGTCGACAGCTGCTAAAACGTAGTCACCCACAAGCGGCGGTGCTGCCGCCCCAAATCCAGCAGTCTCCTTCAAATAACGAGAGTCCTACGACAATAGTTTAGGTTAAATGGTTCTTAGCCCTCTTGTCCTTTTTATCAATGCAAAATGTCAAAGGAATGACCCCTGACCATGGAAGCCTTAAAGCTCCACTAGTGAGTAACACAACTTTTGTGGACAAAACGTAGTGTATTGTACAATTTGGATGGAATACCGTTTGAAATATTGTACTGAATTGCAATGTGGAACTCTTGTTGGGAGAAATCAGGGTATTTTCTACCTCCTTCAAGTGGGTCCTACTGTAGGGGATTAGACATTATCTTCTGTATGGGAGAACATATTTAATCCGTGGGAGGAAATGGACACCATCTTGATGTGAGCACTGACTGCATTTGCAAGATGCCCAAGCACCAAATCCGCAGAAATAACCAGTTTTGGGATGGAGTACCCTAGAATACCCTTTGGTAGCCTGGCCAAGGCAGCAAGGCATTTCCCACCAAAGGTGTATGTGGTGCATATAAACAGCAAACCAATCAATAGTATTGTAAAAGAAATCAAAAACTTAAAACATATCAATTTAATAAAGTAAAACTGGTGCACACTTAGGAAAAATAAATGAAAAGATTTTTAAAAAGTATGGGGTAAAAATGATGAACTCGCTGAAGAATAGGGTCAAAGTTAGTTCAAATTCATTCACATTGGCATTAAAGTACAGTGTGAATGAGTTCAGAAAGTTGGACCACACATTCACTGATTAAAGTGGTGTGAAATCAAAATCGGCTTCATTGTTCTCTCTAGTTTTCTCTACTTTTTTCTTCTTTAGTATTTATGTTCCTCCAATACTTTGCCTATGTTTCTTAGGAAAAGGGGAATAGATAACATTCATCTATCTAAAAACAGACATTAATTATATCCAAATTACTTTGTTTTGCGTCTCTACTCAGAGGTAACAGGTGAATATTTGTTGGTAGATTTGACAAATTTGCTACAGGATCACTTCTTATTCATATAAATTAACAATACTGTTTATGTATAAATCTGACTATTACATTTACTTTCCGTTTAGAATAATAAAATGATACACTATAATTATCCAGAAAAACAAATGTTGACATGTATTACATACTTCTAGCTATAAATGTCATTTTCAACTATTTCTTCTGGTGTTTGATGCAAGTCTGCATCTCATCATGCTGATAATAATGGCTTATACAGTTTGCAGTCTCCATAAGTCCAATTTATCTGTCATCCTGGGGCACACAAACACATAAACACAATTTATATACACAGACCTACATATATATCTATATATAAGCATACATATACATATATTTACTCTAAAAAAACACAACTTGAAGTGTAGGTATAGTGAAGTGTTGAATTGATATAAAACTAACATTTAAAAACAAAACGAAACACTGAAAACCACTGACATTCACAAGTTATAGTCAGGGCCACTAGAATTATGTGATTGTGTGGCTATGTCAATTTTTTCATAATAATAGATTTGCCACATTTGACACATAGGCGGTCATTCCTGAGCGGGAACCGCCAGAAGACCGTACCGCGGTCAAAAGACCGCAGCGGTCATTCTGAGTTTCCCGCTGGGCTGGCGGGCGACCGCCAGAAGGCCGCCTGCCCGCCCAGCGGGAAACCCCCTTCCACGAGGATGCCGGCTCCCCCTCGGAGTCGAAGAAGTGCGACGGGTGCAGTTGCACCCGTCGCGATTTTCAGTGTCTGCCACGCAGACACTGAAAATCTATGTGGGGCCCTGTTAGGGGGCCCCTGCAGTGCCCATGCCAGTGGCATGGGCACTGCAGGGGCCGCCGTGGAGGATTCCCTGGGGCAGCGGGAAGCCGGCGGGAAACCGCCGGCTTCCCTTTTCTGACCGCGGCTTTACCGCCGCGGTCAGAATGCCCCCGGAAGCACCGCCAGCCTGTTGGCGGTGCTTCCTCCGTCACCTACCCTGGCGGTCATAGACCGCCAGGGTAGGAATGACCCCCATAATCCATTACCTGCTGCATAATCTGCTAACTTTAATAAAAATAAAAAATAAAGAAATTGTTTCTAGCTTAAAAGGTTCAAAAGTTACTAAAAATGCAGTGACACATTTTGCTGCACAGTGGATCGGTCGTTGCAAATGTGGACTGGTTACCTTTCTGTAGCTTACTGCTAAATTTGAGTGTTAAACTGGTACTGCAGAGGTGAGACTAATGCCCAGACAGTGTTAACAAGATTAAAAATGACAAAATAATGCTATAATACTATCACAAAATGTGCCGCATAATTTGCCTTTCTTAACACAAGTTACCCAACCCCACTGCCTAATGTGGCCCTCCTTTCCACATAATTCAAGTGGCCCTGGTCATAAGCTAATTACAACTTATACCAGCCATGCACCGCTAATAACCTTGTATATTACACCACTCATGATATTTTAAATAACATCATTGATGACATCACTAATGGCATTTCAAATGACATCACTGATATCACCACACACATATACATCATAGAGTTAGTGAGTGTACAATTGGGGCCAAAGTATGAAAATAGCCTAAGCCATAGAGGCCAGTGTGTTTGTGTATCTTGAAAGTTACATTGTGCACCATTTACAAAATCTCTAAAGTTTGGGATGCAAGTATTATTCTGTGTTTTTTGTAGTTTTATATAGTGCAAATCTGGCCCAAAGGCATTAGAGTGCTTTACATGAGCGCCAGATCACATTAAACAGAGCAGATGTTTTTGTCAGACACAGGGAAATTAAGTAATTTGTTAGAATCAGAGGATGTTGAGCCAACTCTAGGACTTTGATATGCTCATGTTAAACAAACTAAAGGGTGAGCGCACCTGATGTGTCTTGCAAAGGTATGTTTCAATGTAGGTTTTGGCTTAAAGAAAAAGCTTTTTCCCAAAATAAATTGGGAGAATGGACAAAGCTTCTGTGGACAATGGAGTACCCACCAGGAGGTATCTGTGCATGTACTTGTGTTAAATAGTATTAATACAGACACATTTGCGTAGCAAGGACATTTATAAGTTGTGGATGTTTATTTTCTGTACTTTGTAGAAGATTTAGAGGCAATGCATACTGAATATTTCAGAATGTAGGGGTGTCCCAATTACAGGGGGTTTATTTAATACTTGAGAGGTAAGCAGGGCTGTAATATTGTATGACACTGCACCCAACTAAGGAATATGTTTGGTGTCTTATACCAAACTACGGACAACTGCCAATGGGGGCTGGCAAAAGGTGTCTTTCCAGTTGCAAATTCTTACCTGTAAACACCTTGACATACAATTGTGGGTCATGTGTAAGTGGGTAATCCTGTTAAGGTGAATAAACAAATTGAACCGCAACAGGTGTACTGTGTTGAATTTCTTCAAGTCCACAAACCCTATAGGATGCTGTCACAATGAATGGATGATGTCATTATTGATGTTATCAATGCTGTAATTTGATAAGCATCAGTTTTCTCATAAATAATGTCATTTAACATGTCATGGGTGATGTAATATTTGAGGTCATAAGCAGTGCATGGCAAAGGCGCAAGCTACAGTTAGCTCAGTTAAGTACAACTTGCAAATTTCAGTAGGTTTTTTGTTTTTAAAATAATTTTCAAAATCAATTTAAACTTATTTTTTTCAGCGAATTTCTGTAAGCAAAGTTACCATAGTTAACTTTGACATTACTTTAAACTTTTTTCAGTGAATTTCTGAGTTCTATTACTCATATTCAGCCAAATGTTCTGCTGTTCAGGGGGCTGGCGAAGGGGCCCTATGCGCCACTCCCATAGCCACACAATCCCCGACTAACCACATCGTTTGACTGTATGCAGTTTGGGGATGCCAGCAAAGCATGGACTCTGGCCAGGCCCTGCATTCAACTCCGCTGCAAACCCCAACCGCTTCTGCGCACAGCTGTGCACAACAGTTGTTTGGATGCTGGCCCTACACCCAACCCTGTGAGGACCCCTTTACTTTGAAAGATTTTTTGCAGTCTTCACTCTCACTGTGAAAGCTTTTCTTAGTAAAGCTACCTCACAGGTGGGCCCACACAGGATCCCATGGGAGTACCACAGGACAAGTGGAATTACTTATTTTATTGTTTTAAATTTTGGTCCTAGGCATGGCTCTCTCTGGGTCCCCCAATGACTGCCTGTAGGAAAGTACCATCTTGCCTGGCATGTTACCCCCATATTTCACTGTATATATGTTGGTTTAGTCTATGTATCACTGGGACCCTGCCAGGCAGGGCCCCAGTGCTCATAAGTATGTGCCCTGTATGTGTTCACTGTGTGATGCCTAACTGTCTCACTGAGGCTCTGCTAACCAGAACCTCAGTGGTTATGCTCTCTCTGCTTTCCAAATTTGTCACTAACAGGCTAGTGACTAAATTTACCAATTCAAATTGGCATACTGGTACACCCATATAATTCCCTATTATATGGTACTGAGGTACCCAGGGTATTGGGGTTCCAGGAGATCCCTATGGGCTGCAGCATTTCTTTTGCCGCCCATAGGGAGCTCTGACAATTCTTACACAGGCCTGCCAGTGCAGCCTGAGTGAAATAACGTCCACGTTATTTCACAGCCATTTACCACTGCACTTAAGTAACTTATAAGTCACCTATATGTCTAACCTTCACCTGGTGAAGGTTGGGTGCAAAGTTACTTAGTGTGTGGGCACCCTGGCACTAGCCAAGGTGCCCCCACATCGTTCAGGGCAAATTCCCCGGACTTTGTGAGTGCGGGGACTCCATTACACGCGTGCACTGTACATAGGTCACTACCTATGTACAGCGTCACAATGGTAACTCCGAACATGACCATGTAACATGTCTAAGATCATGGAATTGTCACCCCAATGCCATTCTGGCATTGGAGGGACAATTCCATGATCCCCCGGGTCTCTAGCACAGAACCCGGGTACTGGCAAACTGCCTTTCCGGGGTCTCCACTGCAGCTGCTGCTGCTGCCAACCCCTCAGACAGATTTCTGCCCTCCTGGGGTCCAGGCAGCCCTGGCCCAGGAAGGCAGAACAAAGGACTTCCTCTGAGAGAGGGTGTAAAACCCTCTCCCTTTGGAAATAGTTGTGAGGGCTGGGGAGGAGTAGCCTCCGCCAGCCTCTGGAAATGCTTTGATGGGCACAGATGGTGCCCATCTCTGCATAAGCCAGTCTACACCGGTTCAGGAATCCCCCAGCCCTGCTCTGGCGTGAAACTGGACAAAGGAAAGGGGAGTGACCACTCCCCTGACCTGCACCTCCTAGGGGAGGTGCCCAGAGCTCCTCCAGTGTGTCCCAGACCTCTGCCATCTTGGAAACAGAGGTGTCTGTGGCACACTGGACTGCTCTGAGTGGCCAGTGCCAGCAGGTGATGTCAGAGGCTCCTTCTGATAGGCTCTTACCTCTCTTGGTAGCCAATACTCCTTCCTAGGTAGCCAAACCTCCTTTTCTGGCTATTTAGGGTCTCTGCTTTGGGGATCTCACCAGATAACGAATGCAAGAGCTCACCAGAGTTCCTGCGCATCTCCCTCTTCATCTTCTGCCAAAGGATCAACCACTGACTGCTCAGGACGCCTGCAAAACCGCAACAAAGTAGCAAGACGACTACTAGCAACCTTGTATCGCTTCATCCTGCCGGCTTTCTCGACTGTTTCCAGGTGGTGCATGCTCTGGCGGTAGCCTGCCTCCTCTCTGCACCAGGAGCTCTGAAGAAACCTCCCATGGGTCGACGGAATCTCCCCCCTGCAACCGCAGGCACCAAAAGACTGCATCAATGGTCCTCTGGGTCCCCTCTCAGCACAACGAGCGTGATCCCTGGAACTCAGCAACACTGTGCAAGTGACTCCCACAGTCCAGTGACTCTTCAGTCCAAGTTTGGTGGAGGTAAGTCCTTGCCTTCCCACGCTAGACTGCATTGCTGGGTACCATGTGATTTGCAGCTGCTCCGGCTCCTGTGCACTCTTCCAGGATTTCCTTCGTGCACAGCCAAGCCTGGGTCCCCGACACTCTAACCTGCAGTGCACAACCTTCTGAGTTGTCCTCCGGCGTCGTGGGACTCCCTTTTGTGACTTTGCGTGGACTCCGGTTCACTCTTCTTCCAAGTGCCTGTTCAGGTACTTCTGCGGGTGCTGTCTGCTTCTGTGAGGGCTCCTCGACTTGCTGGGCACCCCCTCTGTCTCCTCCTCCAAGTGGCGACATCCTGGTCTCTGCTGGGCCACAGCAGCACCCAAAAACCCTTACCGCGACCCTTGCAGCTAGCAAGGCTTGTTTGCGGTCTTTCTGCGTGGGAACACCTCTGCAAGCTTCATCGCGACGTGGGACATCCATCCTCCAAAGGGGAAGTTCCTACTCCTCTTCTTTCTTGCAGAACTCCAAGCTTCTTCCAACAGGTGGCAGCTTCCTTGCACCCTCAGCTGGCATTTCCTGGCCTCCTGCCCACTATCGACACTGTCGCGACTAATGGACTTGGTCCCCTTGTCTTACTCAGGTCCGGAAATCCACTGTTGTTGCATTGCTGGTGTTTGTTCTTCCTGCAGAATCCCCCTATCACGACTTCTGTGCTCTCTGGGGGTAGTAGGTGCACTTTACACCTACCTTTCAGGGTCTTGGGGTGGGCTATTTTTCTAACCCTCACTGTTTTTTTACAGTCCCAGCGACCCTCTACAAGCTCACATAGGTTTGGGGTCCATTCGTGGTTCGCATTCCACTTTTGGAGTATATGGTTTGTGTTGCCCCTATACCTATGTGTTCCTATTGCAATCTATTGTAACTTTACACTGCTTGCATTACTTTTCTTGCTATTACCTGCATAATTTTGGTTTGTGTACATATATTTTGTGTATATAACTTATCCTCATACTGAGGGTACTCATTGAGATACTTTTGGCATATTGTCATATAAATAAAGTACCTTTATTTTTTAGTACTTCTGTGTATTGTGTTTTCTTATGATATTGTGCATATGACACCAGTGGTATAGTAGGAGCTTTACATGTCTTCTAGTTCAGCCTAAGCTGCTTCGCCATAGCTACCTTCTATCAGCCTAAGCTGCTAGAAACACCTCTTCTATACTAATAAGGGATAACTGGACGTGGCACAAGGTGGAAGTACCTCTGGTACCCACTACAAGCCAGGCCAGCCTCCTACACTGCCTGTCAGCCAAGGTGTCCCTAGCCTGGCTGATGAGGGGTGAAACCCCGAAACCGGTCCCAGGATGCTTGTTTCCAGTCCAGGGAAGACCTGGCCTAGCAGTTCGGGCTGGACTGTTCCCATGGGGAACAGGGTCAAGACTGATTTGCATATGGCTGGGTCCAAACTGGAATGGCATGGGCAGCAAAAAAACGATGGATTTAGGCCCAGATCACTGTACTGGGGGTGAATGTTTGACAATGTTCAGCATTCCGTCCATCACTTTTTGTTTTTGCTTTTGCTTTGTCGCCCTAAGTGGGAAGGGTATGCCCAGACGTGGGTCCCGTGCTTCCCATGCCACTGGATTCAAGCTAGCCTGGCTGATGAGGGGTGAAACCCCGAAACCGGTCCCAGGATGCTTGTTTCCAGTCCAGGGAAGGCCTGGCCTAGCAGTTCGGGCTGGACTGTTCCCATGGGGAACAGGGTCAAGACTGATTTGCATATGGCTGGGTCCAAACTGGAATGGCATGGGCAGCAAAAAAACGATGGATTTAGGCCCAGATCACTGTACTGGGGGTGAATGTTTGACAATGTTCAGCATTCCGTCCATCACTTTTTGTTTTTGCTTTGTCGCCCTAAGTGGGAAGGGTATGCCCAGACGTGGGTCCCGTGCTTCGCATGCCACTGGATTCAAGCTAGCCTGGCTGATGAGGGGTGAAACCCCGAAACCGGTCCCAGGATGCTTGTTTCCAGTCCAGGGAAGACCTGGCCTAGCAGTTCGGGCTGGACTGTTCCCATGGGGAACAGGGTCAAGACTGATTTGCATATGGCTGGGTCCAAACTGGAATGGCATGGGCAGCAAAAAAACGATGGATTTAGGCCCAGATCACTGTACTGGGGGTGAATGTTTGACAATGTTCAGCATTCCGTCCATCACTTTTTGTTTTTGCTTTGTCGCCCTAAGTGGGAAGGGTATGCCCAGACGTGGGTCCCGTGCTTCCCATGCCACTGGATTCAAGCTAGCCTGGCTGATGAGGGGTGAAACCCCGAAACCGGTCCCAGGATGCTTGTTTCCAGTCCAGGGAAGACCTGGCCTAGCAGTTCGGGCTGGACTGTTCCCATGGGGAACAGGGTCAAGACTGATTTGCATATGGCTGGGTCCAAACTGGAATGGCATGGGCAGCAAAAAAACGATGGATTTAGGTCCAGATCACTGTACTGGGGGTGAATGTTTGACAATGTTCAGCATTCCGTCCATCACTTTTTGTTTTTGCTTTGTCGCCCTAAGTGGGAAGGGTATGCCCAGACGTGGGTCCCGTGCTTCCCATGCCACTGGATTCAAGCTAGCCTGGCTGATGAGGGGTGAAACCCCGAAACCGGTCCCAGGATGCTTGTTTCCAGTCCAGGGAAGACCTAGCCTAGCAGTTCGGGCTGGACTGTTCCCATGGGGAACAGGGTCAAGACTGATTTGCATATGGCTGGGTCCAAACTGGAATGGCATGGGCAGCAAAAAAACGATGGATTTAGGCCCAGATCACTGTACTGGGGGTGAATGTTTGACAATGTTCAGCATTCCGTCCATCACTTTTTGTTTTTTCTTATGATATTGTTCATATGACACCAGTGGTATAGTAGGAGCTTTACATGTCTCCTAGTTCAGCCTAAGCTGCTTTGCCATAGCTACCTTCTATCAGCCTAAGCTGCTAGAAACACCTCTTCTACACTAATAAGGGATAACTGGACCTGGCACAAGGTGTAAGTACCTCTGGTACCCACTACAAGCCAGGCCAGCCTCCTACATTGGTTGTGCAGTGGTGGTATAAGTACTTGTAACTACTTACCACTTTGTCATTGTGTACTTTTCATAAGAGAATAATATACAAAACAGTTCAGTGTATGTACACCTAACCAAAAGGTTTTGCTTTTCTCCTCTTAAACTTTTTTTTTATACGTTCTGAAAAGTACTCTAAAGCTTCTAAAAGTTTCTAGAAAGTTAGAAAAAGGTTTTTTTCTCTGTTCTTTAAAACATTCTGAAACCTTTTCTTCCTTCTCACTGTCTCTAAACCTTTTGCTATCATGTCTGTGGTAGACTCTACTCTTAAAATGGTCAATTCTACTTATGACAATTTAAATTACAAGAGCCTAAGGAGTCTCTGCTTAGATAGAGGTTTAGTGATAGGAAAGAACCCTACAAAAGAGTTTCTATATAACATGCTTATTGTGAATGATGAGTCCCTAGGAGGCACTTCAAATGAGAGGTTAATAGAAGGTTCCCATTCTGACTCAGGGGATCTCCTTGAGGGAGGTTGGGAGGGTTCTGTTCCAGATCTGCCCCTAGCAGGACACCTAGTAATGTTGGTAGTAATGGAGGTTCCCATCATAGTAGGGGAGTCTTTATTCCTGGAGGCCAAGTTATTAGGGTTCAGTCAGTTAGGGACAGATCTCCCTCTGTGGTTTCCAATTTATCTTCTGTGTCCAAGCATTCTCAACCCACCCACCCCGAAGACAACATGTTAGAAAGGGAACTCAAAAAGTTGAGGGTTGAAGAGACCAGACTGAAGCTTAAACAGCAACAGCTGGCCTTAGATAGGGAATCCCTAGACCTGGAGAAGGAGAGACAGAGATTGGGGTTTGGACCCCATGGTGGTAGCAGCAGTATTCCTGATAGTAATCCTGTTAGAGAGCATGATTCCAGGAATCTGCACAAGATAGTCCCGCCTTACAAGGAGGGAGATGATATCAACAAGTGGTTTGTTGCACTTGAGAGGGCCTGTATGGTACAGGGGGTCCCTCAAAGGCAGTGGGCTGCTATATTGTGGCTATCTTTCAATAGAAACGGTAGGGATAGGCTCCTTACTGTTAGAGAAAGTGATGCTAACAATTTTGCATTTTTGAAGGATGCACTCTTGGTTGGTTTTGGCTTAACCCCTGAACAATGCAGGATTAAGTTCAGAGACACCAGAAAAGAGTCCTCACAAGACTGGATAGACTTTGACGACTGTTCAGTGAAGGCCTTGGAAGGGTGGTTACATGGCAGTAACGTTTCTGACTATGAAAGCCTGTATAATCTAATTCTGAGAGAGCATATTCTGAATAACTGTGTGTCTGACTTGTTACACCAATATCTAGTGGACTCAGATCTGACCTCCCCCCAAGAAGTGGGAAAGAAGGCAGACAAATGGGTCAGAACAAGAGTGAACAGAAAAGTTCATACAGGGGGTGAAAAGGATGGCAAGAAGAAGGATGGTAACACTTCTGACAAGGGTAGGGACAAAAGTAAAACTGAGTCTTCATCAGACCACAAAAGTCCTCTGTTGGGGGTGGTGGGTCCAAATCCTCTTCCAATAATCAAGTTAAAAAGCCTTGGTGTTATTTGTGTAAAGTCAAAGGCCATTGGACAACTGATGCCAGTAGTCCAAAGAAAAACACCAAACCTCCCACTACCACAACCCCTATGCAAATTCTAGTGCCCCTAGTAATAGCAGTGGTGGTGGGAACAAACCTACTAATAGCCAACCCAAGGGAGTAGCTGGGCTCACTTTTGGTAATTTAGTTGGGGGTGGTCTTGTTAGGGAGACCACAGAGGCTGTGTTAGTCTCTGAAGGTGCCATTGATTTGGCCACCTTGGTTGCTTGTCCCCTTAATATGGATAAGTACAAGCAACCTCCCCTAATAAATGGTGTTGAGGTTCAGACCTACAGGGACACAGGTGCCAGTGTTACCATGATGATAGAGAAACTGATGCACCCTGAACAACATCTACTTTGTCAGCAGTACCAAGTGACAGACGTTCATAACAACACTCTTAGCCACCCCATGGCTGTTGTGAATCGCAACTGGTGGGGGGTTACTGGTCCAAAGAAAGTTGTGGTTGCCTCAGATTTACCTGTAGACTGTCTACTTGGGAACGATTTAGAGACATCAGCTTGGGCAGAAGTGGAGTTGGAGGCTCATGCAGCAATGCTGGGCATTCCTGGGCATATTTTTGCTTTGACAAGGGCTCAGGCCAAAAAGCAAAAAGGACAGGGTAACTTGGATCCTGGAACAATGGACCAAGTGCTCCCTAAAGCTAGGGGTAGCAAGGGTAAATCCCTACCCACTATCCCTCCCTCTACAGATGATTCTCCTTCTGAGGAAGAAGAATTTCCTCCCTGTGCAGAACCTTCACCAGGTGAGCTGGCAGCAGACACTGCTGAGCTTTTGGGTGGAGGGGGGCCTGCCAGGGAAGAGCTGAGTGTGGCACAGCAAACCTGTCCCACATTAGAGGGTCTCAGACAGCAAGCTGCCAAGCAGCAAAATGGGGATGTCAGTGACTCACATAGAGTTTACTGGGGGGACAACCTCTTGTACACAGAGGCAAGGGACCCAAAACCTGGAGCAGCCAGGAGATTGGTCATTCCCCTGCAGTACAGAGAGTTCCTCCTAACTCTGGCACATGACATTCCTTTGGCTGGGCATTTGGGCCAGATCAAAACATGGGAAAGGCTTGTCCCCCTGTTTCACTGGCCTAGGATGTCAGAGGACACTAAAGATTTTTGCAAGTCTTGTGTGACCTGCCAAGCCAGTGGCAAGACTGGTGGCACACCAACGGCTCCCTTATTCCACTACCTGTGTTTGGGGTTCCCTTTGAAAGGGTAGGGGTTGACATAGTTGGCCCCCTTGACCCTCCTACGGCTTCAGGCAATAGGTTTATCTTGGTGGTTGTGGACCATGCCACAAGATATCCTGAAGCAATTCCTCTAAGGACCACTACAGCTCCTGCAGTGGCAAAAGCCCTCCTGGGAATCTTTTCCAGGGTGGGTTTCCCAAAAGAGGTTGTATCAGACAGGGGTAGCAACTTTATGTCTGCATACTTGAAAGCTATGTGGAAGGAATGTGGTGTAACCTACAAATTCACCACTCCTTATCATCCACAGACTAATGGACTGGTAGAGAGGTTTAATAAAACTCTCAAAGTTATGATAATGGGACTCCCTGAAAAACTCAGGAGGAGATGGGATGTCCTGTTACCTTGCCTCCTTTTTGCTTACAGGGAGGTACCCCAGAAAGGAGTGGGCTTCAGCCCCTTTGAACTCCTCTTTGGACACACTGTAAGAGGTCCACTAACACTTGTGAAGGAGGGTTGTGAACAACCTTTAAAAGCTCCCAAACAAGACATAGTGGACTATGTACTTGGCCTAAGATCCAGAATGGCTGAGAACATGAAAAAGGCCAGTAAAAACCTTCAGGCCAGCCAAGAGCTCCACAAGCAATGGCATGACCAGAAGGCTGTTCTGATCCAGTACCAACCAGGACAGAAGGTGTGGGTATTAGAGCCTGTGGCCCCAAGAGCACTCCAAGACAAATGGAGTGGACCCCATCTAATTGTTGACAAAAGGGTGAGGCTACCTATCTGGTAGACCAGGGCACTGCCAGGAGTCCCCTTAGGGTGATTCATGTCAACCGCCTAAAACCCTACTATGACAGGGCTGATCTCACCCTGCTCATGGCAACAGATGAAGGACAGGAAGAAGAGAGTGACCCTCTCACTGATCTCTTCTCATCCACTGAAGAGGATGCTTTAGTGGAGGGAGTAGTTTTAGCAGATTGTCTGACTGCAGAACAGAAAGACAACTGCATAAATCTCCTTGGACAATTTTCTGAACTCTTTTCAACTGTGCCAGGCACCACATCTTGGTGTGAACACACAATTGATACTGGAGACAGGTTGCCTGTCAAAAGTAAAATCTATAGACAGCCTGACCATGTCAGGGACTGCATAAAACAAGAGGTTCAGAAAATGCTTGATCTAGGAGTGGTTGAACCTTCTGAAAGCCCATGGGAGAGTCCTGTGGTGCTTGTACCAAAGCCTCACTCAAAAGATGGAAAAAGGGAGATGAGGTTTTGTGTAGACTACAGAGGTCTCAATCAGGTAACAAAAACTGATGCTCAACCTATACCCAGGGCAGATGAGCTCATAGATACACCGGCATCTGCCAAGTATCTAAGCACCTTTGATTTGACTGCAGGGTATTCGCAGATCAAATTGGCTGAGGATGCTAAACCTAAAACTGCATTTTCAACTATAGGAGGGCACTACCAATTTACAGTGATGCCCTTTGGTTTGAAGAATGCACCTGCCACTTTTCAGAGGTTGGTGAACACAGTCCTGCAACGGTTGGAGGCTTTTAGTGCAGCATATCTAGATGATATAGCTGTCTTTAGCTCCACCTGGGATGAGCACCTGGTCCACCTTTGGAAAGTTTTGGAGTCCCTGAAAAAGGCAGGCCTCACTATCAAGGCCTCAAAGTGCCAGATAGGGCAGGGAAAGGTGGTTTATCTGGGTCACCTGGTAGGTGGAGAACAGATTGCACCACTTCAGGGGAAAATCCAAACAATCATGGATTGGGTTCCCCCTACAACACAGACCCAGGTGAGAGCCTTCTTAGGCCTCACTGGGTATTACAGGAGATTCATTAAAAACTATGGCTCCATAGCAGCCCCTCTTAATGATCTCACAAGTAAAAAGATGCCTAAAAAGGTATTATGGACAGCTAGATGTCAGAAAGCTTTTGAGGAGCTAAAACAGGCCATGTGCTCTGCACCTGTCCTAAAAAGCCCATTTTACTCCAAGAAATGAATTGTTCAAACTGATGCATCTGAATTAGGGGTATGGGCAGTCTTATCAAAACTGAATTCTGAGGGCCAGGATCAACCAGTTGCTTTTATCAGCAGAAGGTTGACCCCTAGAGAAAAGCGTTGGTCTGCCATTGAGAGGGAGGCCTTTGCTGTGGTCTGGGCACTGAAAAAGTTGAGGCCATACCTGTTTGGTACTAACTTTATTGTTCAGACAGACCACAAACCTCTACTTTGGCTAAAACAAATGAAAGGTGAAAATCCTAAATTGTTGAGGTGGTCCATATCTCTACAGGGAATGGACTATACAGTGGAACAAAGACCTGGGAGTACCCACTCCAATGTAGATGGACTCTCCAGATATTTCCACTTAGACAATGAAGACTCATCAGGTCATGGCTAGTCTTATTGTCCTTCGTTTGGGGGGGGGGGGGTTGTGTAGGAAAGTACCATCTTATCTGGCATGTTACCCCCATATTTCACTGTATATATGTTGTTTTAGTCAATGTGTCACTGGGACCCTGCCAGGCAGGGCCCCAGTGCTCATAAGTATGTGCCCTGTATGTGTTCCCTGTGTGATGCCTAACTGTCTCACTGAGGCTCTGCTGACCAGAACCTCAGTGGTTATGCTCTCTCTGCTTTCCAAATTTGTCACTAACAGGCTAGTGACTAAATTCAAATTGGCATACTGGTACACCCATGTAAATCCCTAGTATATGGTACTGAGGTACCCAGGGTATTGGGGTTGCGGGAGATCCCTATGGGCTGCAGCATTTCTTTTGCCACCCATAGGGAGCTCTGAAAATTCTTACACAGGCCTGCCAGTGCAGCCTGAGTGAAATAACGTCCACGTTATTTCACAGCCATTTACCACTGCGCTTAAGTAACTTATAAGTCACCTATATGTCTAACCTTCACCTTGTGAAGGTTGGGTGCAAAGTTACTTAGTGTGTGGGCACCCTGGCACTAGCCAAGGTGCCCCCACATCGTTCAGGGCAAATTCCCCGGACTTTGGGAGTGCGGGGACACCATTACACGCGTGCACTGTACATAGGTCACTACCTATGTACAGCGTCACAATGGTAACTCCGAACATGGCCATGTAACATGTCTAAGATCATGGGATTGTCACCCCAATGCCATCCTGGCATTGGGGGGACAATTCCATGATCCCCCGGGTCTCTAGCACAGAACCCGGGTACTGCCAAACTGCCTTTCCGGGGTCTCCACTGCAGCTGCTGCTGCTGCCAACCCCTCAGACAGGTTTCTGCCCTCCTGGGGTCCAGGCAGCCCTGGCCCAGGAAGGCAGAACAAAGGACTTCCTCTGAGAGAGGGTGTTACAACTTCTCCCTTTGGAAATAGGTGTGAGGGCTGGGGAGGAGTAGACTCCCCCAGCCTCTGGAAATGCTTTGATGGGCACAGATGGTGCCCATCTCTGCATAAGCCAGTCTACCCTGGTTCAGGGATCCCCCAGCCCTGCTCTGGCGCGATACTGGACAAAGGAAAGGGGAGTGACCACTCCCCTGACCTGCACCTCCCAGGGGAGGTGCCCAGAGCTCCTCCAGTGTGTCCCAGACCTCTGCCATCTTGGAAACAGAGGTGTCTGTGGCACACTGGACTGCTCTGAGTGGCCAGTGCCAGCAGGTGACGTCAGAGGCTTCTTCTGATAGGCTCTTACCTCTCTTGGTAGCCAATCCTCCTTCCTAGGTAGCCAAACCTCCTTTTCTGGCTATTTAGGGTCTCTGCTTTGGGGATCTCACCAGATAACGAATGCAAGAGCTCACCAGAGTTCCCCTGCATCTCCCTCTTCATCTTCTGCCAAAGGATCGACCGCTGACTGCTCAGGACGCCTGCAAAACCGAAACCGCAACAAAGTAGCAAGACGACTACTAGCAACCTTGTATTGCTTCATCCTGCCAGCTTTCTCGACTGTTTCTAGGTGGTGCATGCTCTGGGGGTAGCCTGCCTCCTCTTTGCACCAGGAGCTCTGAAGAAATCTCCCGTGGATGAACGGAATCTTCCCCCTGCAACCGCAGGCACCAAAAGACTGCATCACCGGTCCTCTGGGTCCCCTCTCAGCACGACGAGCGTGGTCCCTGGAACTCAGCAACTCTGTCCAAGTGACTCCCACAGTCCAGTGTCTCTTCAGTGCAAGTTTGGTGGAGGTAAGTCCTTGCCTCCCCACGCTAGACTGCATTGCTGGGTACCATGTGATTTGCAGCTGCTCCAGCTCCTGTGCACTCTTCCAGGATTTCCTTCGTGCACAGCCAAGCCTGGGTCCCGACACTCTAACCTGCAGTGCACAACCTTCTGAGTTGTCCTCCGGCGTCGTGGGACTCCCTTTTGTGACTTTGCGTGGACTCCGATTCACTCTTCTTCCAAGTGCCTGTTCAGGTACGTTTGCGGGTGCTGCCTGCTTCTGTGAGGGCTCCCTGACTTGCTGGGCGCCCCCTCTGCCTCTTCCTCCAAGTGGTGACATCCTGGTCCCTCCTGGGCCACAGCAGCACCCAAAAACCCTTACTGCGACCCTTGCAGCTCGCAAGGCTTGTTTGCAGTCTTTCTGCGTGGGAACACCTTTGCAAGCTTCATCGCGACGTGGGACATCCATCCTCCAAAGGGGAAGTTCCTAGTCCTCTTCTTTCTTGCAGAACTCCAAGCTTCTTCCAACAGGTGGCAGCTTCCTTGTACCCTCAGCTGGCATTTCCTGGGCGCCTGCCCACTCTCGACACTGTCGCGACTATTGGACTTGGTCCCCTTGTCTTACAGGTACTCAGGTCCGGAAATCCACTGTTGTTGCATTGCTGGTGTTTGTTCTTCCTGCAGAATAAAACCCTTTCACGACTTCTGTGCTCTCTGGGGGTAGTAGATGCACTTTACACCTATCTTTCAGGGTCTTGGGGTGGGCTATTTTTCCAACCCTCACTGTTTTCTTACAGTCCCAGCGACCCTCTACAAGCTCACATAGGTTTTGGGTCTATTCGTGGTTCGCATTCCACTTTTGGAGTATATGGTTTGTGTTGCCCCTATACCTATGTGCTCCTATTGTAATCTATTGTAACTTTACACTGCTTGCATTACTTTTCTTGCTATTTCCTGAATAATTTTGGTTTGTGTACATATATCTTGTGTATATAACTTATCCTCATACTGAGGGTACTCACTGAGATACTTTTGGCATATTGTCATAAAAATAAAGTACCTTTATTTTTAGTACTTCTGTGTATTGTGTTTTCTTATGATATTGTGCATATGACACCAGTGGTATAGTAGGAGCTTTACATGTCTTCTAGTTCAGCCTAAGCTGCTTCGCCATAGCTACCTTCTATCAGCCTAAGCTGCTAGAAACACCTCTTCTATACTAATAAGGGATAACTGGACGTGGCACAAGGTGGAAGTACCTCTGGTACCCACTACAAGCCAGGCCAGCCTCCTACACTGCCTGTCAGCCAAGGTGTCCCTACCCTTCCCACTTATACCAATGTTTTAAAGGTTTCTCAGGACAAGGGAACCTAAATCCTGTAATCGTGCCAAAACATTTTTTTCTGACTTGCAGTCAACCAGTCAGTTTGCTCAGTACCAGGACTGGACCTGCAGTAAGGAAATGGCTTACAATAAAAGAGGCTCTGTTGGTTTATTTGAAGTCTTTGTTTTGGTACTGCAGGACTAACACGGGAACAATCATCCAGATATAACTAATTTTGTAACTACTTCAAGCCCAATTTGAGCACCTCTTTAAAGGTTAATTTTTCAAAAATGGCTCAACAGATTTACACCAAATTGCAATGCTTTCTGAATAAAGTACTAACTTTCTGCCAAATCTGATGTAATTCTGTTCAGCTCTGTCTTCCTTATCGGAGAGCAAAGTTTCCTAAGAGAAGTATCATGTGAATCAATGTTGTGGGACCAAACCCACTCTCTTTTTCTTGGCCTCTGTTTGATAGATTGCAGCAAAACGTTTCAAGAAGGTGCTGAGGTATCTAAACTTTTCTTTTTTTAGGAAGATTTGTCTAACAACATTAAAGTTGTTAGAAAAAAAAAACACTCTTTCGAAAAAAAACTCTGAGCTAACTAGAAATACACAGTGGTAACTGCCACTGTGTAATATATACATATTCACACACCACCACACCCCCACCCACACACACACATTACACAATGGCAGTCACCACCACATAGTTATACTTAGGACTTAGTTATCATAGGAAATTGTTTTTATTTTTTGCAAATAACATTGGCACTGATTGACAAATCTTCACAAAACTTTTTTTTAAAAACATATTTCCTCCTGGAAATTTCAGGGAGATCCGTCAAGGGTGGGGCTGACAAAAAAGGGGGATCCCAAACATAAGGATAGTTGAGCAGTGATACATAAAAACGGCTGAATGGATTTACACCAATTGTGGCAGAAATATAGTTCTTTACCAAGAAAGTGTGCTTTTTGTAACTTTGTGTAAATGTGTTTACTATGTTTTGAAAATCTAAGCTTCAAAATGTATTTACCTGGATGGGGGGTATGCATGAGACTCGCAGCATTCCTGCAGGAATGGCACTTCAAAAACAGATCAATTCAATGGCCTGAGGGAGCTTTTTCCTGTCAGCGACATTGCTCTGGCAAGACGTCTAAGCTCTAGCAGGCTCACTGGGAAATGAGCTCACTGCTCACTGAGCAATAATGTTGCTGCCGCCATTACAGGACTTGGTCCCTGTGTCCTGAAAATCAAAAATAATATAAGGTATAGGGGGCAGGGTAGGGTGTACCTGACTGTCTGGACCATGTGGGAGGTGGGGTCCCAGAAGTACAACCCCACACCCCCCGGGGTCAGGTAAAAAAAATGCCTAGCCTATGGGCCAGGTATATGCCTTGTTTTGGCCGATCTAAGACTGATGAGTTCACTGGGGAATCTATACTCTGTAGAAATCTCAGTTCCTGACTATTAGGTTTTGCAATCGCTTTGCTAAACCAAAAAGATGTTCCTGGCCTGCAAGACTTAATTATTCATCTGGGGATTCAAGTGACAAGGAGCTTCAAAGATTTATTGCAAATGCCAATCTGTGACCACTAACAGGATGATTCTATGGCCAAATGCTCTAACTTTGTTCTTGAGAACATACTCAAACTATGGCTGCCAACATTAGTCCATTTCTTCCAAGTATAAATCTGAAGTCAGAAGAAAAATCAATTTCAGAAACTGCATTTTAAAGTTGATCCAAGTGTGATTAGAGGTATAACAAAGAAAATTGTATGTTATCACCAAGACTGAGAGTCACATTTAATGATTGTAGCCGGCAGGTAGGTACATAAGGCTTCGCAGATGAAATGGGGATTCTTGGTTTCTGTAGGGTAAGCCAAATCCGATTGCATATTCTGTATTTTATACGTTTTTACATTTCCCTAATTTCTTGTTTGCTCCAGAAACGAGCTATTATGTTCCATCTGTAAACAAAAATGGATGGTCCTAAATAACTAACGAACATAAAATATCTTCTAAAATATATTTTAAAAATCTGGTTGTTGGGGTCAGAGTTGTAACTGTCCACCTCACACAACGGCAACATGTAGTTTCAGTGTCTGACAGCCTTTATCTGAATTAGGTCAGACATATATTTAGAGGAGTCATAAATGCTTACAACCAAATAAAAAATATGTTCAATTTCACTATGTTATGAATACACTGAGGTGATGCCATTCATACGTTTAGAGCAATAATATGTAAAATACAAGCAATACAAACCTTGTGTACATCTTTAACTCTTGGGGGTAAATTATCTCGGATCCTGCGCATAGCTTGAAGTGGAGGTTCGTTGAAGTATGGGGGTTCGCCATCTATCATTTCTATCACCATTATACCAAGTGACCAAATATCCACCTGCAATATACAAACAAAAATATTCAGAAAACGTTCTTACTAAAAATAAACCATGTATAGGGAAAATAATACTAATACAGCGCACATTAGCAAATTATGTTTAAATAATACTCGGCATACTAGAAAATAATACTGCGAAGGCAGGTTTGCTAAAATGGTAATATGGTGAAACCTTAACACTTAATCAGAAACTCACAACAGTGTTTCCATGGCTTAATACAAGAGCATAAATTATGTTATCATGGAAAAGTTATTTACCTTTGCCAATAGTTTTTCTGGTGGATACTTTATCTGCCTGCAGATTCATGACCTCTTCAAATCACAGGAGCCAGAGTGCTTCTGGAATCTTTTAGTAGTTCTTCAATCAACAAGCAACAGTGCCACAGTTATATCAATGGAACCATAACCATGGAACCATAACGTTTCCACCTTGGCACCCTGACTTCAGTGCCTTGTCATTTTTTGTGCCCTCTAAGGCAATGAAGAGACAGAAAAATACATCATTTTGTGACAGTGCAATGCAACAACCTAACTTGGAATTTTTATTTTTTTTGCTTAAAACATCTTTCAGAATAGGAAAGTGGGTGGGATAGGTGAGGAATATGTAGACAGAGTATTCCTCATAAAGATTTTTGTAGAAAGTAAGTCATTTTTTCTTCTAACTTCCATTTTCAGATTCGTCTCGAACTGATTGCAAGGCAGTACCTCACTAGAAGGTGGGTCTGAACTATGGTTGTTCAAGAAAATCCAGCAGCACTGTATTGTGAAAAGGCCATCCTTTCTCACCTGTGATTGGAGAAAATAATGTTTGTCAAAGGTGTGAGTAAGCTGTGTCGCCTCCAGATACATCGTAGCCAAGGGGATATCCCTGGGAAAAGCTGACATAGAAGACATTGCCCTGATTAGATGGGATCATATTTCCTCAGGCAGCTCGATCTTTGCAAGGACGTAAAACATATTGATGCACAAAGACATCCAGCGGAATGAGGCTGCCTTGCCCTTCTTGCTGCCTGCGTAAACCCACAAAGAACTAGTCCTCAAATTTGGCCTCCTTAGTGTGGTTGATTTATACCTAACCACTTTTTAGACTTCAGCCTTTGTAATCTCTCCTCCGACTTGCACAGATGCAGAGGGGTCACCCCCTTTGGAAACAAGGCAGCTCTGGTTTAAGCAACCAACTTGTTTGGGAAAAAATCATGTCTATGGAGGATATATGCTCAGTGCTTGCAACTCATATGCTTGTCTCTAGGAAGTAATTTGTACAAAAAAACATTTTTAAATCTAAATAATCTTAATTGCCAACTATACTCACATGCTTGTCTCTATGAAGTAATTTTTACAAGAAAACCATTTTTAAATTTAAATAATGTTAATTGCCGACTATGAAGGGGCTCAGATGGAGAACACTTCAAAAAAATGAATATAAAGTTACAATCCCAAATGGTTTAGGCTTAAACAAATGTGTCAGTCTCTTCACAAATATTATCAAGATGGGAGACTTAAAAATAAAAGGCTGGTCTGGAAGTCAAAGAAATACTGACATCTCTGCATTGTAGCCCTTGGTGGTGCCCACCTCACAACCCTGCTGAGCTAATGGGAGTGCAAACTGAAGGACCTCTGATGGGCAAGTCTTCAAGAGTCCACATTGTTCAGTGCACCAGGCAAAAATCTATCCCACCTTTCATAAAAATGATGGATTAAACCCAGATCTGTGATTGGGGGATGAATGTTTGCATTGTTCAGCATTCCACTCATCATCTGTTCTTTTTAAAAAGTGGGCATTTCTCTGCTTTCACTGCTGTGTGCCTGACAACCTGTCTCCAATACAAGTCTGGTCTGGACTGTGTGACAGCTACATGTGTGAATTCTCCCCAGATACCCACAACACAGGACACTCAACAGCATTTGCATTCATCTGCATACTGATGGGTCTTCCTGGGCAGGGAGGATAGAAAGGGCTTTCACTTACACTTCAAATGGTAGCACCCTGAATCTCACAGAACAAGCTGATTACCACAACGGATAGTCTGGAGCCAGGTCTGGAATGAAAGGGGAACCTGTGCACTTCAGAGAAATCCTTTGAAGTTATCTGCCACATCAAAGGCACTTTTGGGTATAAGTACTGCGGCTCTACCACTCTGAAATCAGTACACTACTGTACCTGAAAGAAACACTGCTAGAGTAAAGGTTGCTGTGCTGGAAGCATTGCCACTTTGATGTGCCTGACTATTCCCAGGAACTGCAGTCCTGTTTTGCTGAGCTGCCCTGCTGCCTGAAGACCTCTGCCCTGCCAAAAGGTACTAAGGACTACACCCAGAGTGACTCCAAGGGCTTGACTCTGTTCTCCCTGAGATCTCAGGCACATCAAAGATCTTGTTGCCTACCTCTGGATTTTTCCCCTGCATCTGGGGAACTGCAATGCTGCCCACCCGATTGGCTCTGGTTCAGGGGGCCGTGTTTCCCCTTAGCAAAACCCCACTGATTAAGTCCTGCTGCAGTGGCCATTCGATGTGGAATTTTTGCCTAGAAGCTGTGCACTATATTCAAGTGATAAAAAGGCAAAGGGAGGGGACGTCCCTATAACCCCCCTGGAACAGGGACAAAATGAAGTACAACAAAGGAGGAATCCAGAAGGAAAAAATGTGTACACAACTATCCAAGCGAAAACCACAATTTCTCACTGGAACTTAATTTCTTTTAATATAATCAAAATAATTAAATCATAGTGTCAACGAATTACCTGTGCAACTAAAAAGACTAACACACCAGATAAAATCAAAATATATACAAATCTTATGCATAAAGCACCACACACAACGAATACATTCGGGCACCTTAATATATAAAGCAAAAGGCTGCTTAAACCATCCGGTGGCAAGCAGTAACAGAAACAGATAGTGACAGTTGTCCAAGGGGAGTATCTGGCCTCAGTGAGAGAAACCAATCACTGGAAAAAAGTCAGATACAATCCTCAAGTTATAAATCCAATAATTCAGAAATTTCATTGGTCACTCCTTTGAGATAACAGTCGACGCGTTTCGGCCTTACAAAATCCGGCCTCTTCAGGACAATGGAAAAGGTGCCTTGCGGCAGAAGATGCAAATATGCATCAACTAAATGCTCGGTTAGAAACAACTGTAAACTCGAGTGCTGCTCTTAGTAAGCGGCAAACCGGCATAGTCAATTCCCGGGAACCTGCTTATAACTATATTCAAGTGATAGCAGAGTGCAGAGGATAACATCAGCACCTGTCCCCGAGTGCTGCAACCCCTCCCCTACTGATTGCTGGGGTGACAAGAATGTGAAGGACAGCTCTGACATCATTGCTGCATCAGCCGCACCTGGCTGAGCCGAACAACTTATCGTAATACCAGCACCACAGCGGGAACGCCGTACCTTAAGACTACTCCCCCCACATCCTTGAAGGTACTTTGTGTTAGGGGCGACCGGACCAGAGCAGTCCTCACTACTACGCTGCACTCCTCGCAGCAGCACACCTTTGATTGCCTTGGTGTGCGGTTAGACCTGAGCGGTCTTAGTGGCTGTGCCACATTCCTTTTTTCTGCTGGGTGTCCATACAATCCTTGTGTGGCAGGCTCAAGAGGCCTCCATGTTTTGTTTCCGCACTCCTCGCAGCCATACTTGTGCCCCTCTAAAGAGACTCATTACAAGCCAAATGCTCTATAGAGGACAGCACAACCGAACCCAAGCAGTATCATAATTGCCTAATAGAAGTGCAGCGGCTTCTAGAATTACTTTAATATACATGCCTTAAAACAGTCTTATATTTGAAAGCACAGCTTTGATCTACTTGAAATTGATTATCTTCTGATTGGAATTCTGTTGTGTTGGTCTTATTTTACTCAGATAAATATTATCTATTTTTCTAAACCTGTGTATAGTCTTTGGGGGGGGGGGGGGGGGGGGGGGTGTGTGTGTGTGTGTGTGTGTGTGTGTGTGTGTGTGTGTGTGTGTGTGTGTGTGTGTGTGTGTGTGTGTGTGTGTGTGTGTGTGTGTGTGTGTGTGTGTGTGTGTGTGTGTGTGTGTGTGTGTGTGTGTGTGTGTGTGTGTGTGTGTGTGTGTGTGTGTGTGTGTGTGTGTGTGTGTGTGTGTGTGTGTGTGTGTGTGTGTGTGTGTGTGTGTGTGTGTGTGTGTGTATATATCTGATTTACCCTGACTCTTGGGCAGGGTGCATGCCCCCACTGCCAACTAGAGGCCAAATTTCTAACAAGCTGCTCAGCCTAATGCCTAAATAAGTGGCCGTTGTAACTGTCATGGGAATCAGACTTGTCGTTTGGAAATTGTGCAGCACGTATACTTTGATTAGATCGAGTTTATATCCAGAAATGCACCCAAATCTGTTAGCCTCAGTGGAGACTTGCCATATAGCAGCCAGGGGTCTTAGGTAAAAATAGCCACACCAACAGTTTAAGCAGCAACTTTAAGCTCAGAGCCATTAGATAGTACTGACCATTTTATGCTTCAGTAAGATAGGCTTCAAGTAGGGCTCAATATATAATGCAAATAGAAGGAGAGGAAGTGGGCACCCTTACTGGGTGCCCCTAAACACCCTAAAAAGAGGTGAAGAATTCCTCCCATAAACTAATTTGGCCATAGGATTTCTGTAAAGAGATACCCATTTGATATATAATTTACTGATGCTGAAAATCCCAATTGTTACTCATTGGCAGTCCCAGTTAACCTGGTCAATGGCTTTCTCTGCGTCTAATAAAATCATGCTGACCTTTTGACTCGTTCTTTTGGTAACATCAAATACAGCAATTGCTGCATTTGTATACTTAGCAGAGTCTCTGCCAGGTATGAATCCATGCTGCTGTGGTGAGGCCAAATCCTGAATAACCGGAGCCAGTCGAGTGGCTAATATCTTAGAGTAGATCTCTGGATCAGAGTTGATCAGGGAGACAGGCTGATATGAGCCCCTATCATCTGAGGGTTTGTCTAGTTTCAGAAATACAGCAATGTTAGTGAGATTCCACGAGGCTGGTCCCTCTCCACTTTATCAATACTGCCAATCAACTGCATAAATTCCAGCGCAAGTATATCACAGAATATTTTGCATAATTTTAGTGGGATAGCATCATCCCCTGCCACTTTGCTAGATGGCAGAGCCTTAATAGCGCACTCCACTTCAAACACCAAAATATCCTCTTGTAGGACCAACAATTGCCATCCAGTCTCAGTAGACTACAGCCCTGTAGATATTCAATAATCTCAGCCACATTAACAAATTGGGTCAGACTATAGACACCATGGTAAAAAAATGTTAACTGATTTGCAATAGCCTGAGGGTTTGGTAGAGAGCTCCATCATTGCCTGTAATAACTTGAATAATACACCTTGATCTTTTCGCTGAGATCTGATGAGCTAACATTTGCCCCACTCTCTACCCATACTCATATTGACAAGCCTTATTCTTCTCATAGCTAGCAGCAGCCTTTTCCCTAAAGCTTCGTTCTGACAGACACCTATTTGCAACAAACTCTAGGTAGACAACTTGTTCCCCCAGATCTCTGGTTAAGATTGCTTGAGCATGCAAAAGCTCCAATTTCCTTATACAATCGTGCAATCTATCTATCCCCCCCCCTGTCAGATTTAATATCTACTTAAGATAAATGAAAGTAAGACTCCCTTTACGGATGCCTTCATAGCATTACATTATTATCTTATTATATTTTAATTATAGATACTACAAATCTTGAAAGTCTGTGTTTATATAATACAACTTTACTTCTCATATTATTGAACCCATTATTATATTCATTACACATATATTCTGTTACTATGTATTTACATATCTATTTATTGATTACTCTAGTCCTACCGTACTAGAGAAAAAATACATAAAATCAAATAAATACATTAAATAAAAAAAATTAAAATAAAAATGAATGAAAAAAAAACAAATGAAAAATAAAATAAAATGTATTCTCTCGTAAGCTTTACTGTTTCCTCATCACCCTATGTCTCTATCTATCCTCCACCCCCACTCTAACTCATCCCAAACCCATTCTACTGCTTTGATCTCCAAAATAATGTTGCCTAGGCTCTTCCCTCCTCTACCATATCTAGCTCACCCCAGACCTCAGTTTACTACTATGACCTCCCAAACAACCCTACTAAATTCTCTCTCATTTATCTCACCTTTGACTTATCCAAAACCCCTTCTCTGTTACTATGATCTCCCTAACCCTTTTCCACAGACTCTTTCCTCCTTCATCTTTCCTTTACTCATCCCAAGCCTCATCCTATTATAATAGACTCCCAATTAACACTTCTGGATTCTTCCCTCCTCTATCCCTCCATTACTCTAGTCAATCCAACCAACAAACTCACATATCCTCCGCTCAAACTAACTGATACTAATACTGATACTATATTCATATTTCCCTATACTACTTCACCACTAATTTCTCTTGGGTTCCGGAGTAGCGTGCTACTTGCCGAACAGCGCTTCGTCAGGGGTAGTAAGAGCTATAAAAATGCAATTACAATTGCATCCCACACAACCGAAGGGGAAGCTGTTCCAGTATTACTTTTCAGAAACTCCTGAAGATGCCTTGACATATAAGTCTGATAAGCTAGGTTAGACAGAATAAAGTGTAGCAATTCCTTTCTGTCGGCATGTACTGGGAGCATAAGTAATACAGGAGATCTTAGGACATACTTCCATCTCCACCCCCTGAACAAGCTGTAGCCCAGCAGGATCATATCAATCCTGGAGTAATGGTTATGACGGGAGGAGTAAAAAGTATACCCAGAGGTAGTGGGATGGAGGCCCCTCCATACGTCAATTACACCATGAAATCTCATAATTTCCAAGATGGGAATCTTTGTTCTAACCATTCACTGATGAGCGAGACGATTAGTGGTGTCTATTCCATAATCCATTATACAATTAAAATCTCCAAGCAATATTAAATCCCAGGCCCAGTCAAACAATTCTAGACACAGGCGCTCAAACAAATTTGTATCATCTAAATTTGGACCGTAGACTGTACACAAGACATACTTTTGACCATGCATGAAGACCTGAGTGATAGCCCACCTCCCTCTTGGGTTGGCAGCAACTCTAAGGACCTTAACCTCAGCGTGCCTGTCTGCCAACATCGCAACTCCACAGATGGAAACAGACTGACAAGTGCTAAGGAAGGTGTTATAGCCTAGTTGTTTCCGTAGCAAACAATCCTTGTATCATAAAGCTTAGTGATTGTGGCTTATATAGAGCTATCTCTTCTCGTACCAACTGGTTCTTCAGGTGGTGATTGGGTCCTGTTGTAAATAGCCATTTCTGCAGGGTTATCTCCAATATTATTGCCTTTCTCCTTCTATTTTCCTGACCCTTTTTTGTTGGCTTTAGGACTCTGGCCACTTCACCACTGCTAATCAATGCTAAAGTGCATGTGCTGTCTCCCTTAAGATTTGGTATAATTGGGTTACACCTGTTTGGCATATTTAGTTTACCTGTAAGTCCCTTGTGAAGTGGTATACCATATACCCAGGGCCTGTAAATTAAATGCTACTGGTGTGCCTGCAGCGCTGATTGCACCAACCTCAGCAGTAGCCTTTCAAACTTGTCTCAGGCTTGCCACTGCAATTCCTGTGTGCACAGTTTACTACCACAATTCAAAGTAATTGCCAAGGCCTAAACTCCCTTTTTACTACACCTAAGTCATCCCTAGATGGTAGGCCCTAAATAGCACTATGGGCATGGTGCAGTGTATGTAAAGGTAGGACACTTTTATGGTTCACATGTTCTAGTAGTGACAAACAGCCTATTTTGCTTTTTAAAATTGTAAGTGCTGCTCCTCTCATAGGTTTGCATTGGGAATTTCCTGATCTATGTATAAGTGGTAATTTCTGCCTTTCTGGAACAGATGCCCGTCTGCTGTCACCAGTGATGTCCAACCAAAGAGAATGATGGCCACCTTGAGAGAGGTGTGCTGTGTGGCCGGGTTGGGCACTGCCAGGTCCATCTTGGCCCTCACTGTCAGCAGTATCTCCCCCGGTGGTGTACAACCACACCAGCACTTCCTGCACGCCGCAGAGGAACTTGACCATATTCTCCCTAAAGGGAGCGCCGTAGCATTCTACAAAGAGGAGGAGCCCTGCTGTTGTATAGCATCATACCAGCAGACCTTACATTTTGGTGGTGACCTTAGGGGCATTGTCCCGTACGAGGAAACTGTGGTGAGATCCCCACAGGGAATGGTGCAGGATCGTATCTTGGAGTAAAACCACTCATGGACTCAAGTGGAAGCAATGTAATACAGCTAATAGGTGCACAGATGCCTCTGAGCCTATCTGGGATACAGTACTCTGCAGTTTTACAGTAATTCACACCTGTGATGTGTTATGTTCATTAGCCTGTGATATGTAATGTTCCGTATTGGTGCTCTATGTGTAACTTCCTACTACTAATTTGTTGGTCTGAAAGGAACACAGGTACTCCATGACCTAAAATTCCATGATGGTATGGGTGATGGGCTACTTGGGGGTCCATTACTGATATGCTTAGAGCAAGTTAGCTGGTATTGGTAAATTATGACAACTGTTGGTAATTCATGTACATTCTCATATACATCACCCTCAAATGTGAGACCTCATGAGTGTTACTGCTGCATCTTATGCCCTGATGTCCTGAGATATTGTTTTTGATGCTTATACCTTCAGGGTGGTGTGTAGTCTTATGGCTTTGGCATCATCAGGATACTGAGCCTTACTACAGCAATGACCTTTTGTGTACCATCTGTATGATTTGGGATGTTTTAGCCCTATGATACATACAATAGAGAACTATTTATTTTTATATGAGCATGTGTGGAGTCTCTTTCGTAGAGTATTTAGAGCGTCACTGGTGTGAATGTTTTGTGCAAATGCTTTACACATGACCTCTGAAGATATGCGTGACTGCTTTGTGTCAAGCTACCACGTGGTGAGCACAGGTTGTCTTTGGTGAGTAACTGACCTGTCCTCACTAGACTGGTTGGTTCTGCCTGGCTTAGTCGCATACCCTAGCCAACCAGAAACCCCATTTCTAACAGGACCCTCTCCATTCCAACACATGATTTTAACCTAATCTGTTACAACAATTGTTATAACACAGCATTACCACCAAATAGTCAGGACTTGATAACTGGAAGGTACCACAACCCAGTGCCAACTTTCTGTACTTTTTGAACATTCGGACTCCCTTTTCTTCCTCTTATTCCACTAAATCCAGAACCCACCTCCCCCTCCCAGTGAAATGCCTAGAAAAGCCAGGAGATTAGGAAGTATATTTTCCATCCCCAGAAAGTCCCTCCTCCCAGCATCTGGAGAAAGAAGTCATCCCTTCATTAAGCACTGTGAGTATTCCTGACCCCAGCGCCCTTGATTCCCCCCACTTCCTATCCCCGTCCACTCCCCCACTACTACGAAAACAAAGAAAGAAATTAAGAGCAATATAAAAGCATTACCAAAAAAGTTCACAGGCATAGTGTTCCAGCCCACATATAGCTAAAGCAAGGCCTGATATTGGTATTCAGTCAAGCAGGAAGAGTAGGAGCAGAAGGCCTCTGAGGTTGTCTAAGAAACTGCATGGAATCTTACTCAGTATAGCGAAAGTGACTCCGACCAACCTTGATGATCTTAAGTCTGGCAGGTTCCTGAATAAAAACCTGTTTCCCAGCAGCCTTCAATGGGTCGATTATCTTGCAAGGGCCACCACCAGTCCATAGTAAGTTTGCAAAAACCCAATCATACAAAAACGGACACTGATTCAATAGCAAACGGTGCAGCAGGTCGAGCTTTCAAAGAGATAGCCTGCCTCGGTAATACATTGCCCAGAAATATCAAAATTGGACGAGTGTGAGCTTGGCCAGTACTAACAGAGCTCTGTGTCAGCGGAAGTCCATGTGATCGCTGAATTTGAGAGTCCATGTCCCAGTCGATCAGGGCTGGAAAAGCCCTTGTGAACAGATTAACAATGAACTGCTGTGGTTCACCCCCTTCTCTGCCTTTGGGTATCCAAAGACCTTCAAATAATTATTGTGCTGTTGGCAACTCTCCAGGTCCTCAATCTTTGATTGGGCCACCACCAGTCAATTCTTATGCTCCCTGATAGCCTCAGTTGAGGCTGTCCCCACCTCCTCTACCCAGACTACCCACTGCTGAAACTCAGCCACCAGATAATAAGTGGTATGAACTCCCTGGTCACTTTAACCAGGGACTGCTGCAGCAATTGGTTATCCCCTCTAACTTGAGCATAGTGTTGCATTACCCCTGCCCACAGAATCTGCATGCGTTGTATGTTTGTGGTCAATGAGGGTTCGGACCCTGGCTCTGGCAAAGATGCCACCAGTATCAACTCCCATGAACAGTTACTTGGCAGAGTATTATCTGAGGCACTAAATTCTTTTTCCTCAATCTGGGTAAAGCCAATAGTAGAAGGGGGTGGTACGGGGGGAGTACTGGAGCAAAGCACCTCAACTGGGGGGGTGGGGGGCGGGAAGCCTGACGGCTGGCCATCTTCTCCTAATGAAGAACAATTAATTGCACTCTCAGTTTTTGATAGGGATGCCTGTAATTTTCCTTCCCCCTTGTAGGCAATCCATTTCCAAAAAGGGACTATTTTTAGAACCAGCACTAGTATGGGGACCCACCAAGTTACCAGGCTGGGAACCTCCCTGAGCCCTGCTGTTTCCCATAGTATGGCCCGACTTTTCTGAGCCAACTTCCTCTCTTTCTTCCTCTGGGACTCCTGAGCTGAGGTGGTTGCCACGCCCAGTCTCTGCATGTCTGTTTCTATGCTAGGAGTAGTTGGACAGACAAGAGCCTTGTCGGGGTATTGCGTAGTGACAGAGGCATCAGAGGTGAGCGATCCAACCAAGACAGCTGTGACACCAGGATCCCTTTATCCAGTCATCAGGTGGGGAGAAGGGGGGGATAGCAGGCGAACTCCGAGCCAATGCATCTGTACTAAAAGTCTTATCCGTCAAAGCAACCTCCTCAGTAGCTGCATAAATCAATTTGGCCAATTCGGGCCCCCCAGTTGCCTATGTCTCCCAAGAACTGTCCTCTACAACACAGAAACCTGCATCTAGCATGCTGTGCACCAGTCCTATGTTCTCATGCAGGAGACGTAAGCCAGAAGAGCTCACAGGAGATTGTAGCAAGCTCAAAGAGTTACCCTGTTGCGGAGTAAATGAGCGAGAGGCCACCACAGCAGACTGTCCAGCCGTTACATTGTTTCAGTTCAATGCTGGGGGAGGGCGACCGGAGGAGGGGATACAGGTTGAGCTGGCAGCATACATTGCTGGATAGCCTGCAGAGCGACCATTAAAAGCTCCACAATTGGAGATCCATTGTCAGCAGCACGTGTGTTCTCTGAGTGTGCCTACTGTATACTAGCAGCAGTGTCAGATTCCAGCACCTTCCAAACGGGTCTGCCGACTTTATGAGTTTGGATTTAAAATTCAGATTAAAATTGTAAACCTTAAAAAAAAGTAAGGCTTACAATTTCAATCTGTATTTTTAAATCAAACTCCAATCTTGCACGTAGTGGTTGCTTGCTTATATCTGTGTTCCCTGGATTTAGCTCACATACTATGTAATGTATTGATTGTTTTATATCTTTCCTAGGTTATATCAATGATAGTTACTCAGTCAGTCTGACTTAGGTACTGAGCTCATCAAAAACCATTGAGCCTGGTGCATTTCTTCTCTGATGCCTATAGCCCGGTCTCATTAGGACTGCTGGTCTGTGCCAGTGAGAGAGACACGTATGGGACAGGAGAACAGCTCTGGAAGCAGCACTGCACGATACGTTAGTAGTAGTGCCTGGAGAAAAGTGGACTAAAGCTTTCCCAGGAGGTAAGGACAAAGAGGTATAAATGGAGCTCGCAGTATGACAAGTCTTTAGACGAGGCCATGCTTACTTATGGTGCCTTGTGTTTGTGGAACACATTTTATATGGTACAGTAATAGGGGTTTCCCCAAAGCCACACCTTTGTACTGTGCTATTAGGGTGCTCTTCAGTTATGTCTAGTGAAATATATGTTATTAAAACTGGAATCTGTGCTCCATGTGAGTGAGTGGGCCCGGGGTGCGTAGCAGTCTAGCATATGAGCTGCATTGCATATTAAAAATGCAGCCTGCTGCATGGTGTGTGCATGACCCCTTCTAGTACTAGTGTTTCACCGGATCCTCATGCCTTCTGTAAGTTTGCTCGTGGACAATGCTGTGCTCTCTAAGAGGAAGAATTCCCTACACGTAGCCTAGTATTTGTTCATATATGGACAATACAGTGAGCTATAGCCTAAGACCAAAGAATGGGCTCAGCAGCATCCTAACTCATGAAGCAACTCTCCCATTATTGCTTCTCTGGCATGTGGTGCTGTCTCTCATGCTCAAACATGAGGTCTGAGTGCGACTGTCCACCGTAAGACCACGGCTGGTAAGAAAGAACTCTGTGCCCTTGAAGCCGCACAGGCACGGAGCAAAGACAACAGTTGGTGTGTCAAGCCATCGGCTACATAATACAGCCCTGGGTAGGTCTGGGGGAGACCTCCGCCTGCACACACAGCTTCTTTCATGATACAGGCCTGAGCATGTCTTAGTAACTACAGAGAACCTGACTGAGTTAGCCGGATACAAGGCTTCAGACTGCACACATAGTGAATGGTGTGGGATCGGTTCAGGGCTGGAAATGACCTCAAACTCAACACCACTCGTGTTAGGGTGCAGGGTTGGGTTTATTCTGCCCAAGAACACGTTGATAGGGGCCGGTACGTGGCTGGGAGAAACGTAAGTCCACTGACGCCTGACATTAGGGGCTTTGTGGTATGGCATAGAGAAACTTGTCACTAACGCACTGAGAATGATTTTCACAATTCCCCTTCCTGAACAAAACGCCCTGTAGTCTCAAGCAGACTTTAGGGTAACACAGATAACATTCCCCATTCTCTAGCAGTCACACATTCCGAATTTCAAACATGAAAATAATTTTTAGGACTTTGTGTCCTCGTGGTCATGAACACGGCTTTGTTGGATCATCATCATTATTATTAGCAATACTTCTTTTAATGTTTTCGTTTTTAATTGAAATTATGTTAGCATTGTCTCTTTTCTTTTCTGCATTACTCTGGTGTCTACAGGGCAAGGGGACACAAATGTACAACTCTGGCAAATGTAAATTTGGAAGAGGATGCATTCTGCAAACGGCTTTTTTTTCTCCTACATTGCTTTTGGTTCCTAACTCTTACTGCCAAGGGCAGTCTAAGATCACAGTGCAGTCTGAGATTCCTTTCAACTCAAGGAGAGACTGCTCTCCAGGCAGGCTGTGACACTGCATAAGCTAGGAAGAGATCTCAAGGAGGGCTGCTCTCTAGGACATTCAAGTAAACAGCACAATATAGTGTGAGATCACACCTTAAGACAACACTCTCCTCCCCACGAAAGAATTACAGGTCGACCCAGACTCAGAATATTTACATCTTATTTAACGACTGCTTCACAGAATGGATTTTGAACTGCACAAGGTAAAGTGAGATCACAAGGAGGGACTGCTCTCCAGGGCAGGCTACGAAGTTCCTCTGCAGTACAGCTTTGAGACACAGCACGGTATTGTGTGCAGCCACACCTCAGGGAGAAGCTACCAACCAAAGGCTCAGAAACTGCACAGTTATAAAGTGAGCTCTCCAATACAGAGACTGATCCATGGAACAGTCTGAGAGACATGCCTATTAAACTGTCAATAAAAGAGACACTGTACTCCTCAACGCTGTACAATATAAGTCACAACACCCCTTTGTTTTCTCTTGGCGTTTTGGCCAAAAGCACTTCATGTTCTGGGCCATTTTTCTAAGACCACTTGCAGACCATAACATTGTACATGAATGCTATATTCTTAAATTCACCGTATCATGTCTTGCTAAAAAAGTGACTGTCAAAAAGGTCACACCTCAGGCACTGGAATGTCACACATACGCACAATAAAAACATGGGGGCATATCTAAGAGCCGCTAGCGCCAACCCAACGCCTCATTGGCATCATTTTTTTTATGCTAATGTAGCATTAGAAGGCCAAAAACGCCACACCATATTTATAAAGTGGAACAATGCATGCATTGTACCACTTTGTAACCCTTTCCACTACATTATGCCTGAGCCAGGCATAATGTATGCAAAAGGTGCGTTCCCCCGTTAAGGGGGGGAGTGGGGGGGGCAAAACAATGGTGCATAGATATCTAACATATTTCTTTGCGTTATTTTTTTCTGCCACTTTTAACACCTGCTCAGAGCATGTGTTAAAAGGAGGCTTCCATTGGTTACAATGGGCCTTTGGGTGCTTTGCAGGATTATCATCAACATTTTTTACTCTAATCCTGCAAAGGGCCGGACTAGAGTCAAAAATGTTGACGCAAGTCCCTTAACTACTGCCATGATGCACCGTATTTTAAATACGTTGTACACATGGTGGCGTTAGTGTGCGCTAAGGAGTGCAAGAAAAGTGGCGCTCCACTGTGTGCAGCACCACTTTTCTTAAATATGCCTGTTGGAACAGTCTTGCGTCTGGACAATGAAAACTTGGCAGCTATGCCGATCAGTCCTGAGGTTTTCAGGGTTTATTTCTTATTGGAATTCAAATGTACTTTTTGCAAGAGCTACTGTTGCCATGGTAGCTACCTGAAAATGGTCCTTCTCTACAAATTTTGTATTTTTCGTGAAACATATTCAGTTAAAGTAGAGTGCATTATGCAAAAACGTGTTTTGTTGCTTTAGTGCCCCACCAAGACTTCGTTTGCATAGTGAAGGTGTGTATTTTAAAGAAAACTATAGGTCTGTTCTATTGCATATGTACGAACTAGTTGTGTTTTGTAAGTATTACTTTTCAAATAAAAAGCTAAAAATTAAAAGAGAAATGCATATTACGATATAGGAGAGAAATGGTGTCCGTTTGAAAAATACCAACTGTGGATTGTGAAGTTAATTTATGATGTGTCTTCCATGGTCTAATGTTTTACTAGTGATTGATTGTGAGATAGTTATATCATTCCTGCAAGTCTGAAATGTTTTTTGCTGGTTGCTTATTCATGTGCATGATGTGTGTGCGACTGAATGCAATAATGGAGAGGTTTGTGATTAATGCTGTCGATTCTAGAAAAATGGGTGGTGTTACTGTGCGTCTGTGGCCAGACCAGCCAAGATGGAGGACTCAACTCTGTAGTGCTCGACCATCTGCTTGTACACCAGTCTTTATCCAGGTCAGCGACCCAGCATTGTGGATGCCAGAGATGCCTAGAGGCCCCTGGACAGTGACACCCTGCAGCCCTGCCATCTTGGTGCCGCTGTAGGCCCCCGATGATGAGCCATACTCATGGGCCTCGCAGTCTCTGGCATTTGGGCAAAGGGCTGCAAAACTTTGAGGGCCGTCTCGTGGGTGAGGCCCTTGCGGCCCCGCAGCGGGCTTGGGTCAGACCAGGGTTCCCACTGTGATCCTGGGACTCATCTGCCCCCACCGGGGCAGGTGGTGAGTGGTCCCGCTGGGCACCTCTACATAACAGGCTCCTGTGCAGTGATGAAGGGGGCCAGCCGCACAACACCAGGACGAAATTGAAAGGGATGGCCACAGGGGATATTCTGCAGGATGGATCTGATCATGTGCTTGAAGACACCCTCGTGCACCTGCTTTGGCCCCCCCACCTCAGTGCCCAGATCAGGGTGTGCAGGGGTATGTGACACACAGCGTAAGCTGGCGTCGTCCCTATGACCTGGGGCTAGCATCACTGATGCTCTGGATGGCCTCTTGAGCACCCCTCCCCTCTCCCCCCCCCTGGGCCCTGCAGGTGACACCACCCAACTGGCCTGACGACTGCAGTGAGTCTTTCCTCCCACCCCGCTTCTCCGTGCGGCCCATGTATTGGGCCCCTGAATTGGACTGACCCTGCTGAGACAGCCCAAAGACCTTTCCCCTGCTCCTCCCATATCCTCACTTGTGTTGAGATGCACAGGGGGCAGTGAACAGTTGTGATCATTACGGTTGGTTAAGCACATATCCATTTGCACCTCATGCTTGGAAAAAAAAGCTGAAACAAAAGAGTGAAAAGTCAGCCTATTCAACTGGGCTTGGTAACAATGATGAAATTAATTTGAAGTTTTGCATATTTTTTAACACTAAAGTACCTTTTGTGTTTTTGCGATAGCTGTACCTCTCAAGTTGGAATTTATAGCAGCCCTGGGCCTTTCACTGGTTGCTCTCTTGCGCTGCACCTCCTGCCCAGTATCCAACCAGAAATTCAGGGCCTTATTCTCCAGTGTCAAGGCTGCTGTTTCACCCCACTGACCACACAGGTTATGCAGCCTGGAAGCGCGGTGCCCAGCTGCAGAAGGCAGGTGCACAATTCTGTTGGGCAGTCTAATACTGCTCATGCTGGAGTCAGACTTTCAACAATGATGTCACCTGCTTCTGCCAGGGCCACACCAGCTAATCTCAACTGAGCCAATCAGAGCTGCTGTTTTTTTTTTTAAGATGGACAAAGGGCCTGAAATTAAACAAAATAATAAAGACTGACTATACAAGGGTAAAAAGAGATGCTAGGTCACGAGCTACTCACGTGGTGTTTGCAAGCTATCTGTTGCTCATGATCGACCAGTTGGAGACCCCTGGCATATAATATCTGGATCCACAGCAACACAGATAATGGGCAGATTATCCTTTGCTGCACCCGCGACTACAGAGGACCTCCACCATACCGGAAACACCATTGCTTGGCGATACCCCACCGCTCTCAACGTCCGACAAGCTGGTCAAAGTATTGGCTGCCATGGAGACCAGAAGATCCTTGGCCACTGATTTCAGCTTCCTGTGCCATAACTAACTCAAGCTTGCAGATAAGGTCTCAAATGGGGAGACAACACTGGCTAGCTTACAAAGACTGGCAGCTGACAAATGGACACCGATTTGAGATCTGCAGGAGCGGGTCTGGCAGCTTGAGGGCAGAGAAGGGGACGTGGCGGGTCACTCGCAAAGGAGTAACGTACAGATCTTGGGGCTAACGGAAAGTGTTGAAGGTTGAAATCCCCTTTCGTACCTGGAAAACTGGTTCAGGTAGTTTACCTTGCCTTCGATCTGACCCCCTTCTCCTTGGAGAGGACCCGCCATGTGCAGGCCTGCTGCCCTTCTTCATGGGCCCCACTGTCCCCCATGCTGGCTAGGCTCCAACACTTTAAAAACGTGACCCGATCCTCAGCGTTGCAAGGCAAGGCGGTCCACTCTGGATGGAATGAGAGTCATCATGTTGTTTCTGGAATAGACCCATGAGTCCAGCATCACCACACCTCCTTCCTGGCGGTCAAGTGTCACATCTGCCAGTTAGGAGTTCAGCAGTTATTGCTATTCCTGACCCTACTTAAAGGCATGTCAAATGGGGCCTCCACATTCCTCACAGACCCTGAACACACCTGGGACTGGGCAGACCACCATCTGCAGTAGGACCAGCATTAGAAGAGACTGAGCGTGTACTGGGTCCCCCAAGCCACATTGACGGCGATGGTGCAGGTCATGAGAAGCAGCCGCCCCTCACTCATCCCCCTCGGTCATTCCCAACAGAATCCCCTGATTTTTGACAGACTATTGAGGACCGCAGATGGGCCCTGCGGGCAGCGGCTAACCTGAGAACAAGTGCTGGAGCCACGGACGGGTGAGAAGGATTCGCACATTTTCACATCAGAAGACAACAGCTCCCCTCTGTTGACTCACACCAGGGTTCCCAGACTCCTCCTCTTGTGACCCCTCAAAATGCGGGCATCATCTGATTTCTTCCAGCCCCTACCATAGACATTGTTCGAAATTGGGGAATGCTGCTCATCCTTGTTACTTTGCTTTTATATTCTAATTTGCAGAGAGAGCTCATTACCCCGTACACAACTACTGTTGCAGGAGGTGATTACCTATGACCCATCTCTGCCAGTCCCCCTGTCCTGCTCTCACTAGGGTACAGATCACTCTTTCTTGCCCACTGACCTCCCTCTGCTACCTATAAAATAATGTACATAGGGTGAGTGCTGGGACCAGGGGCAGCCCTTGCTCCACTGCGACATGACTCAGTACTAGTTGCATAGGATGTACCAGGTACCACACTACAAATCCTTAAACCAGGCTGCACCCCACAATAAGTTAGAGTTCTTTAATATACTCAGTTTGAGTGTACTACCAGTTTTGGTAGGCTCCAAATGTTGTTTACCCTTTTTATGTCAATTTTTATTCTGTCCCTTACCCCCTTCACCCATGACTGGCCTTGGCAGGCAGGCACTACATATTAAGAGTGACACAGGCTGGGTGGTCATACGGGGCAGTGGGTTTCCCTTGGTGGCACCCCACTGTGCATGTCGGGCGCTTCTCAACCACACAAAATGGCCTCCGCATCTGATATCTGCATCCACATCTGATATCTTACCTTGAACTGGGTGGAATGCACACGGTGAGGACAACATATGCAGTTTATTCATATGCTAAGCACCAGCAGGCACAAATAATCCTTTTACAAGAGTCACACACCACGGAGGAGTAACTGGGGCATGTGCGTAAGTGCTGAAAGGGCACAATTTTTGCCACTGCCTTTTCTGCATATACGCACCACTCCATGACCTTGATTAGGGGTGGAGTCCCCTTTCAAGGAGCGGACACAATCGTAGACAAGGACAGAAGCTTTGTGCTCCTCAAGGGCTGCCTAGACGGTCGGCCCATACTCTTAAGGAGCATTTACACCTCCAACCTAGATCAGGGGGCCTTTTGGGACACTCCATCACGCTAGCACACAAGACTGAGATGCCCTGGGTGATTGGGGGTGACTACAATTCTGTATTAGACCCCGACTTGGATAGGTCCCACTCTCCCTTGACATGGCTTGCCCTATGAGAAGGCCAACTGCTTTTGAAGCTGGGTACGTCATTGGTCACTATTGGATGCATGGAGAACTCTTAGGTCTAAACTCTACTCAGTACCCCATAACCTATAAGTATGCCAGAACTGCTTCCCCTGCTCCGCTTCCTTGGCAGCCCTCGTCACCACTCGGACTACCTGGGATGTATTATCTCTGATCATGACACCCATGTAATGGATCTGCAGTGGGTGCCCCCACACCTCTCAATGCCAACTTGGAGGCTCCCCGGGGACTGACTGGAAGAACCCTGCCTTCCGTGAAGCGCAGGGGACCCATATTCAATGTTACTTTGCCGAAAACCATAATAAGGCCTCCACTAGGACACTTGAGTAGAAGCCTTCAAGATGGTGTTGAGGGGTGACTGCATGCAGAAGATTGTGGGTGTCCGCAGAACCTTGGACAGGGCAATAGGAGAAGCTGAGCAGCTTCTTTCTAGACTGGGGATAGAGGTGGTCTGTGATCCTGCGACTGCACCGTTGATGTAAAAACTAAATACACAGCCCTCACACAGCACTTGAGATGTTTCAACTTTACGGCCCATGCGGCCACAGCACACAGAGAAGGTGATAAGTCAGACTGTCTCCTTGCCTGGCTGATTAGGCTGGAGATCTCTGTCAGCCCCATCATAAAAACCCACAGTCATTTCAGGAGTCACTCCTAGTTTCTAATCCCAAACCCAAGAGGGACCCCACTCAATTGGCATCTTACTGGCCTATTGCCATCCCTGGGGCTAATTATAGGATCTCAGTGAAGATCCTTGTCAATAGGTATGCCCAAATCCTCCCTGCCCATCCTTCTGATCAGAACAGGTTTGTTCCAGGATGCAGTACCTCCCAGGACATAAGACATCTCTTTCATGTTCAGGGGCAATACCCACATGGCACTTGCCTCATATTAGGCCTGGTGAAAGTGTTTGATATGCGTATGTGGAACTATTGCTTCATGATACTGGCCCACATTGGAGTTGGGAAGAGGCTACTTGCTTACACCTGGCTGCACTACTCCAAGCCGTCCTTCCCCATCTCATCTCGTCATCCTTTCCAGTAGGTTGCAGAACCAGACTGGGGTGCCCACTCTCCCACCTACTTTCTGCGATGGCGATGAAACCCTTGGCTGTTTGGCTGCGTAGGGAAGGCTGAGTGTGGAGCATACCCCCTCGCAGACAGGACGCAGGCGATCTCTTCTTATACCTGCGGGTTATAACATTTGACCTCTCCCTGCTCCATAATTCCCTGACTGCATTTGCTGGAGCCGCAGGACTTTGGGTTAACTTGGTGGACTAGGTAATCAGCTGCCACGAGTCATACACCTTGGTGAGGCAAGACTCCGTTGGTGTGGAGAGGTGGTTCGCTACCTGGTCATCAGCCATTATCATACCATGCTGGATCTGTTTGAGGGGAATCTTCAAGCAGCTCTGGCTGGCATCAGAACGCAGGTGCACTTCTGGCAGTCCTGGTCCTAGCCCTGATCGGCAAGATAGCGTTGGCGAAGATGGTCATTTTACCTCGCCTCCTCTACTATTTGCAGACTTTCCCGTCATCCTGCTGGAGCTGGACTCCCTGTTATGTGCACTTATCTGGTGTAGTAATTGTCGTCACATCATCCTTAAGAAGCTGCAGCTACCAGTGGGCAGGAGATGACTGAGCATCCCCTCCTTTGAAGCATACTTTCTGGCAGCTCAGCTGTACAGGTTGTTGCACTGGACTGCTGGGCGAAATATGAAAGAGACATGCGATGAACATGGAGTCTTACCAGTATCCATGATACAGGGCTTCCTCCTCCCGAAGGTTCCAGCATATGCCCCAGCATTCCTCCTGATCGGTTTCCCCTGCTTCCTGGGTTTTTATTCATCCAGGGACATGACAGCCTGGGCGAGCAATCTCTGGTCACAGTGAGGGATCTCTTCACGGTTGGCCAACCCGCACCTTCGAACAACTGACCACAGAGCACGGCCTCTCACCAGGGAATTTCCTCACCTGTACACAACTTCACATTACTTGGCAGACCCTACAGAGCACGCTGGAGGAGGAACCTACCACACATCCAGTTTTTCAGTTCATACTTACCATGGATTAAGGTTGTCACCTAATCACTAGGCTATATAAGGCCATTTGTGAACTCTTGCATATCCCTCTTACGCGCTGCAACACAAGTGGGAAGACGACTTTGGGAGGGTGCTCCATGATAGGGAATGGAAGCAAGCATTGGAATTCCCTCCTGCTGATTTAACCAAATCCTATTTCAAAAATATCAGTTCTTAATCCTACACAGACCATACTTTGCCCCTGTCCAGTTACACCTCTACCTTGGCTAACTTAGTGACTTCTGCTCAACAAGCACGCCTACCTAACTACACAAACTCCTTTCTTAATTGATCCTGCCTGCTGCTGACACCTTCTATATGTGCCTTACTCTTTCCCCAGTTTTTCTTTTCATCTCCAGTTGATGGCATTGCAGCAGTACACCAGTAGTATTCACTATCCCATAGTAACATGTCCTTCACAATTATTGTGGGAATTAACACAATCCATATGTACCAGTCTACAACTTTCTTGTATAAAGGCATGCTCAATTTGTTTGACTATTAGATGCGTCTCTTCAGAAGGCCTAGCTAGTTGAATTTGTAGTATGAATTCTAAATGCCAATAAACACATTTATGGGTAGTACTACTGATTAGAGGTTACATAGTTTGAAGATGCAGTTTGATGACGTTGATACAAAGCACACATCCTACAATGCTTTGAGGTAGCAGATGTCAGGGAAGGCGGGCCATGCTTACAGTTATGCAGGCTTACATCTGTTGATGTAGACACCAGAGGCAGGAGGATGCCATGACCTTTATGGTGCTTGAAGGTGCTCAGTTCACTATGTCGGTGGTGCTTCTATTCATGTGTGGATGTCAGTGTTCTGAGGAAAATGGTTATCAGGGAAGTCTGTCCCTGGGTTTCTAGGGAGTTTGAGGTGTTCTGTTCCATTCTAGTTGTATATTTGCTTTTTTAGAAGGCACATGCCCAGCATACTACACTGGGAGACGATACTAGTGTATTGTTTGTGCCATTCTACCACAGAGGGTGTCATCATGTTATGGTAATCAGTGCACTATGGAGTGTGGAGCTTTTGGTGGGGGGGTGTTTGCATCTGTAATGGACTACTGGACTAATAGACTTGGGTGTGAGTTGTCACAGTGTCTTTAGTTGAAAGTATGGGAGCACCACAGTGTCGCACACGTTTGACTGACCCTTTATGGTTCCTGTCCTGCAAACAGGCTTGTGTTTGGCAAGGTACATGCAGTTTTGAGACATGTGTTTGTGGTTTTGAGTAGTTTTTGTCCCCAACATCCACCAAGGTTGCTCTTTCACCTTATCAGACGGCCTATACGGAGATGAAGCAGGGAGTCCCTCAGGGATCTGCCCTCAGCCCGATCCCATTTAATATTTATATGAGGCCCCTGTTGATACTCATTAAAACTCATATTATACCGGTAGTAAATTATTGATGACACACAACTAATCCTGGCATTGGATAGTGATCATCAGGTGGGAATTAGGAGTTTTCATAACTGTATGAAATATCTTGCTGCATGGCTGAACGCCAACTCTTTGAAGATTAACGGAGATAAAACTGAGCTTTTGTGTTGCTCAGCTAACAAAGTTCCTTTTGTCTTATCATCCAAGTTAAGGCCATTACCAATTCAGGCTGAGCTTTCTCCCTCGGATGCAGTCCATAACCTAGGAGTGATATGCAACAACAATCTATCCCTGGGGGCTAATGCCACCAAAGTGACCGGGCCTGTTTCTCTTTACTGCGGGGCTTGTGGAAAATTCTTCCTTTATTGCCCTTATCGGTTAAACCATTGGTTATACGCAGTGTAGTCCTAAGTAGGCTAGACTACTGTAATGCGCTCCTTCTTGGAGCTCCTGATTACTTGCTGTACAGATTACATTGTGTGCAGGCAGCTGCTGCCTAATTGGCCTTGGGGAGGCCAAGAAGATCCTCTACCTCAGAAGTTCTAAGGGAGCTTCATTAGCTCCCAATTAGGCAGAAGACTGCATTTAAAACTCTTTGTAAAGCGTTTAAGGCACTCCAGGGCTCAGGCCCCAGATTCTTCCAGAGTAGCTTTCAAGAAGTACACACTGAGGAGATGTCTCCAGTCCTCATCAGCGAATTGTGTTTGTGTCTCTAAATTTAGGAAGACTCATCAGGGTGGACGCACTTTATCTGTAAAGGCAGCACGACTTTGGAATCAGTTGCCAGCCTCTATCAGATGTATGTCTGACATGCTAGGCTTCAGAAGAGCAGTGAAAACCTGGCTCCCTGCGGTAGGTTCTTATGGTGTAATAGGGGTGTCTGGTTTGGATTTCTAGTGCCAGGATACCTTTCAGGTGACAGTTGCGCTGTATAAATGTTTACATAAATAAATATATGATTACCCGTAGCGTGCGAGTGTCATAAGCATTGTGAAATGTTTGACAGAGTGTGGGGTTTAGCTGTGCCTTATGCCTAGGCGTCCTGGATTTGATGGGACGTTCCCGATTTTTCGCCAGCGTCCTGGCAGATTTCGGGAAATTTATCTCATGTCCTCGTTTTTAGAGGGGGTCGCCTGTAAACTGCGGGAAGTGATTTTTTTGTTTTCCAAGAAGAGATAGTTAGCAGGTGTTATCAGAAAGCAATTTAATTAGCAGTCATTATAAAGGCTTTAAAAATTGCATTTTATTTATGTGCTTAGTGCCTCTTCTGTAGTTCTGTGCTGGAGAGCGCTGTCATTCTGTGTGCTCAGTTGAAGTGAGATTGTAGTCCTTCTTTGTGAAATGTCCCGGTTTAGAGGCTGAGATGGATGTGCTTTGTCGTTTAGCTGTTTAAGAAGAAGAGCGGAGTGTTGTATCTTGTATACAAGGATCCTTACTCTGAGGGCCTTTGCCTTGGCTCGCTGTGCGTGTGCGCGCTATTTTGTGATGTAACTGCAAATTATTTTCTTTTTGTGTACTTTTTAAATGTAATCACGCCAACTATACAGACATAAATAAGTAACCATGCCTTGCAGTACAAAATGCATAACAGTACAATGTGTTCTTGCTTTACAGTGGTGCAGTTCAAAGCACGTGACACATTTTTGATTTACACCAGGATTTCAAATCGTTTTCCAAAGGAGAGTCGCGTTCGTCCTTTTATAAAATAAAGGGTGTTGCTCCACATAGAATCTCTACACAATCAGAAATCCCCTCTATCAAATGTCATAATTGAGAAGCCAGCATTGTAGTTATCTACTTTGTGAAAAGGCATCTTACAAAGTCCCTTGTTTTAAATGGCCTAGTATCCCTCCTGGTAACACTATCCTCCCAGTAACGCCCCTACCCCCTCCACCATTCCCCCCCAACCCCATATTATGGGTACCGGTAACTGTGGTGGAAATGAGTTATCGGGTTTTACAAACGGGACTGTGAGGATTCCCACAGAGAAAAGGAATTGCTAAAAAGATTAATAATTCCTGGTCTGATTAGCCCAAGTAATTCCTCATTCACCCCGGAGTTTTCGTCATAAATTTCAGTTGCTTCTGGTGAAATAAAAAGATCAGCCGTGTTCGATCCGATCTCATATTTCCAGTGGGGGCGGTAAGTGCTATAATGAGGGCGCTTTGCTATTATTCACTTATATTTCATTTATTCATCTAGTACACCAGTGTACTAAGTGATGTTTGATGCATATACGTGCTTGTTCAGGGTGAACGTGGCTGCGATGTACTGGAGGAATCCGAGGAATCCTACTTCAGGATGATGTACCGATCACTTGCTCTCATACCTCAGTTCCGTAGGGAAGTCTTGATATAACTTCTGGAGCCATCCAATATGGTGTTCCAACCAAAGATTTCCTTTTGGGAACCTCCTTGGAAACTTGTGCGCAGAACCCAAAGTCTGACAGCTTTATCTAAACAGTGAAAGAGAAAAACAGTTAAGCAAAAATACAAAAAATGAATTTCTGGTAGAGTTTAGTGAATTTGCAGGGTTGAGTATTTAAACTGTTGGTAGCAACACAAAACAGATGTGATTGAAACTATTGTGGCTCCACCTTCTTCATAGGAACGCAACTTGTGTAAGAGGAGGATGCACATTCCGTAATCTCCTAGGTCAAGTTGGAAAACTGCAATAATATTACTAACTCTTGTGGTCGTGTTATTCGCACTTGATGTCAGTGCTACTAGCATGTCTCTTCGATGCAGAAATACGTTCCCGGACATTGTTACGTGGCATACCTTTTACCTTATTTCATTCTTCAGTTACTGAGCCATCTCCTACTCACATTTCCAACCATATCTTTCTGCAAATGTCATGTTTGTACCCATTCTTTACCAGCCCAATACACTGTGCAATACTTGTGGTAATGAAAATGATTTGCTGTTGGTAAAATCACTTATTGCCAGTCTCAACTAAATAAGTTACTTTGACTAAAGTCCTAATTACGAGTGTCTCAATAATTTTGATGGGGTCAGTAAATGGAGTTACCAGCACTATCATGATTCCAAGTGTAATGAGAACACTGCCATCCAAGACATTCCACCTGGGCATCAGGACTCACTAAAACGGAATCCACCTGCAATCTCCAAGGCAGGTCCAGTTGAAACCTGCCTGCTGGGCTCTTCCAAGCAAGTGGACTTCTTGCATCTTTTGTATCCCAGTATGCTAACAATCCCATAGTGTCCCACTCTACTTAAAACAGGCAGGACATTTCTTCCCCAGTGCAGAGCTCCTGTGCCCACCTTAAAGATGTGAAACCGGTTCTGAGAGTAGCGCCTCTACCACTGGGATTGCTGTAGACTGCCTAGAGCGGCAAAAAATGGAGCAATGCCAAGTGTTATCGACATCTCCCTGTGACAGGGCAGGCCTCTTTGAAGTTAATAAGTTTCTCGGCACTGTCCAGATAGCTATCCTATTAGAGGAACAAAACACCTCCCAACACCCAAGGCCTTTGCCTGAGCCCTGGGAGCAAGTTCACATCTCAACAAGGAGCTATTCAGTTCCTGCGTAACAGATGGAAACTCATACAAATAAGCTTCTAGAGGCTTAGGGCAGGTAAAAAAGTTACTTTTAAAAAGTACTTTTTCTAAAAATGTTAGTACAAATCTGACTTTAGCAATGAATTGGGTTGATAATAAATATTTTAAAAAGTCAAATAATTAACTTTAGCTGCTCGTAGGTAGAGATAACTTAATTAACTTTATTAAGGACTCCACAATGCTTTCTTATGGAACAGTTAACCCTCCTACAATGAAAATAGCTTTAAGAGCATTGTCACTGTATGGAAATGTTTTACATTAAACTTTTACATGTCATTCTCTTTAACTGCCCCTTGCTGTATGGGCATGTAATGTCTACTTAGGGGTGACAATATTTAAACAGAGAGTTTGAGGCTGTCAAAAGAGGCTATTTTGACAGGCCAAAATAGTAGTTTTACAACTGCAGCGGTAGGCCCGCAGCTATATTTTGCACTGTCACTCTAGTGGTGGAACATTGTGCTGAAGTGTTGGAACTAAGAAATATTCCACAGTACGCAGGTTGAGAGAAAAATGTGTTCTTATCATTTTCCAATAGAGGTTATGAAAGGTGCTCCGGAAGCTAAAATTAGAGCATATTTTCTGTAAATTCTCACTGTCTTTCTCAGCCATATAAGAATGGAGTCTGATATTCTCAGTAAAACATAGACTTCTAACAGGAGCAGTCTGTCAGTTGATTTTATTACAAAGACCCAGAGCATAATGTTTTTAGTTCAAAAGAAAAACAAACAAATTGTCCTGTGATAAATCTGAGGGTATTCAACACTTACGTAATATATCACCATTTCAAAATGGAGATAATCCTCCATATCAGGGAAAAAGATTGGATGGTGAGTCTAGATCTTCAGAACACATATCTTCAATTCCGATTCACCAGTCCTTCAGAATGTTTCTTCAATTTCAATGGAAAGACAATTTCTATCAATTCAAAAGCCTACCCTTTGGACTATCTTCAGCTCCTTTGTGTTTCACCAAGGCATTGAAACTAGTCATAACACATTTAAGAGCACAAGGTGTCAGGTTACTAGCTTACCTAGACGACTTCCTTTTATTGCATCAAGACAAAATTGTATTAATGACACATCTGACAAATTTTATATCACTTCTTCAAGACTCAGCCAGCTTTAAGTCTGTTGCATTGGATGGAATTTCTAGGTTTCATAATAGACTCAGACAAATCAATTCTTCAACTTCCACAGGCGAAGATCTCTTGTATCAAGAGAGAAATGGCTCAGGTTGTGAACCAGCCCACTCTAACTCTCAGAATTTTAGCTCCAATAATAGGTCTTCTGGCTTCTTCAATTCAAGCCATATATCCAGGCCCTCTTCATTATCAGGCTTTACAAAGGTTCAAGATCCGGCATCTTCAGAAAGATATTGTCTATGGCAAAGTGATTATTCTAGATCAAGACTCTCAAACAGAACTCCTATGGTGTTTAGATCATCTACCTGCATGGAAGGGGAAAGCAATATTCTCCACAGCACAAGATTTTGTTTTACAAACCGATGCAAGTCGGACTGGTGGTCAGTTCTTGAATAGCGGCGTATGATCAAAAGAGGAGTTATCAGTGCACATCAATTGTTTAGAGATGCTTGCAGGTTCCTTTGTGATCCAAACTTTTGTCAAAAACAGGATAAGTTGTTCCATTCTACTTTGAATGGACAACTTATCAGCGGTTCGGTATATCAACCATATAGCTACTGGCATGGATGGTTTCAGGCCTTCCTGGAGAACCCCAGCAATTTTGGCAGAAGCTGCTCAGTTCAACCAACAAGCTTGGGTACCAGATACATCCAAAGCTTAGAAGTTAACATTAATTGTGAAGTAGGTAGCTTCTTTAGCCGCCCAAGGGAAAGCCTATAGAACAGTCAATACATAAAGATTAGCGATTTCAGCCGAGCACAACAGAGTGGATGGAAAAAACTTGTGGCATAACATCTGCTGATTTGCCGACTAGTAAAGGGAGTAGGATTTTCTAAACCACCTTTACTAAAATACAGTTCAATGTGGGATGTAAATGTAATTTTAGTTTTTTTCTAAATCAACCTGATAAGACTTTCTAACCTCTAAAATTTTTATCTTCAAAACTAACTGTTCTGCAATGTTTAGTCTCCTTAAAACGTATTTCGGATGTTAACGTTCTAGATGTTTCCTCTGTACAATACACTTCTTCAGGTGTAATTTTTCAGGGGCGCAGAAGAACTAAAACAAATCTAATTTCTGTATTCTATCCTTATTTTGCAGATTATTCTAAACTATGTGTGGGAAGTTGTTTAAAAGTGTATACTTAAAAAAAAAAACATTTGAGAACGATATCAGAGCCTCAACTTCTTATTTCCTTCAAAACTCCTCATAACCCTGTTTTTTCACCTACCTTAGCCCGATGGTTTAAAAGGATCATGGGTTTAGTAGGCATTAATACTTCAGTTTTTGGACCCCACTCTACCGGGGGTGCTATGGCATCAAAAGCGTTTTGGGCCACAGTGAGTCTAGATGACATTCTCAAATCTGCTCACTGGTCAAATGTTTCCACTTTTAGGACAGGTTTCTCATGTTGCTAATAATGTTGTGGATATGCTTTAAACTAGAATAACAGGAGCCTCCAGGTCTTGTAATAAAATGGAGATTTTATTAGCTTCAGTGAAAGAAAGTCTTTTTATTAGAGACACAGAGGCGACTTTTATTCCTCCACATATATTTTAACCTTTAACTGTTTGTCTTTGCTTAGGTTTGAATGTCTCTGCTAACCAGAAGTCTAAACCATTAACCTCACTGCCATCTCTCTCTGGAAGTTCACTGTTTTCCCACTTTCTCCAACATATTCTACAAGAAGGAACAACTGGCTGTTTTTCATGAATTGGACCTTAGTCCACAGATGCTTTGGATTGTGAACTATTTCAAGAGCTTGTTTACTCGTCTTTTAGCTTTTTCTATAGTAATGCTAGTAATGCTTATTGCTCCGTTGTTAGAATTCCCTTAACTGCTTAGGCAAGAAAAGAGGGCTTGTTGCTCTCAGACAAGATATTTATAAGATTACCCTGACATGATTGGTTGTTTTTCTTCTCTTTATGACAGCATGGTGTAGTTCTACTATCTAAGCACGCTGAGAGTTGTAGTTTATGTTGGCTGTTATTATATTAAATGCAAGGGCAAGAAAAGTTGAGCATAATACTCGCCTTTGTAATAAAAGCAAGAAAAGTTGAGCATAATACTCGCCTTTGTGTCTGTAATAAAATCAGGTCTTTCTTTCACTGAAGCTAAGAAGACCTCTAATTCCTAATGTTCTAATGCAGCCTCCCACAGTTTTCTAAAGAACAACTAGAGCACTAACAGGTTTTCTCATGGCATAATTGTGACATACCTGAAGCCATCTTTATTGAATCAAACTGGTAAAACTTAAAACATTTAATTTAGAAAGAAACACAATGAGGGGGTTCATTTTGTCATAGAAATTGTGGTTAGTGTTGAGGAAAAACAAATTCGGACACATTTTCCGTCAGTTTTCTTTCTCTTCTGTTTCATTAAAACATTCTGACATACAGCCTGAAACATGCACCTTCAACACCAGCAGCAGACTGCCAGTTAACTCCCAGATGATCAGCAGCTTGCAGTTTCTAATGAGCAACTAGAGGGCTAACATTCTGAATTTATGACAAAAGTGTAAAATATCTGAATTCCATCTTGATGAAATCGAAGTCGAAAACTGAAAGCATTTTCTACTGAGAATGCTGCAGTAAATGAGGAGATTAGGGAGCTTCCTAACAATAAGTCTCCCAAGATGGCCATAAAAGCAAAATAGCCCAAATGTAATACAGATATCACCTAAATGTAGCCCAAGTATAGCCCAATGACAGAAGTGTGTATAACACTTAATTTATTTGTTTTTTTAGAGTTTTATATGGCACAGACTTGACTCAAAGGTACAGGAGTGGTTTACATGAGCATCAATTACATTACAGAAAGGCACATTCAATTTGGGTTTAGGCATGGGGAGATTAAGTGATTTGCCCAGAATCAAAGGATGTTGAGCTGGTGCTGAAACTTGAACCTGGTTTGCAAGTTGTAAAGTCTGCCGCTCAGGTCATAATGCCACATCCTCTCCTTTAAGTGAATCATATAATCAAGTGATCAACTGGATAAAAAAAGATATACTAAATCATTTAACAGTGCTTTGTCAGCATTTGGGAACTTAGACAATATGTCCTCATTTTAGTTTTTTAGAGCACTAACCATACTTTCCATGAAAATAAGACCCTCTCACTTCTATAATTTCGAAAGGAAACACTTTAGGTATTACAGTTTTGATTTCTCTATGATGAATTCAGGAACTCCACTCTTTTGTAATAAATATAGAATGTTAAAAATCTAGTTGTTCATTAGAATACTGTGGTGTGGAAGAAGTCAGGGGCACATACTCGGATAATAAAAGGCATGGAGGAGGGTGCAGAGGCAATAACTTGACCATGATGGGCAGGTGAGAGGGGCAGTGGCACCACAATGGACCATGGACGGCAGGGGAAAATAGGGCACGGGCAACAAACCAATCATGCAAGATGGGCAAGAGAGGCTGTAGCAATATAACAGACTATTGAGGGCAAAAGGAAGAGGCAGTGGCAGTACAACCATACATGCCAACAGACATGATTCACGCCAAGAGGGCTTTATTTTATCTGTCTCCTGCCTAAAAGTTTCTATTCTTCAATGTAAGTGAATGGGGAATTCCACAAGTCTTTTTTCAAAACCTCCCTCTTTCCAAGCTCAAAATATTGGCAAGTATGGTATATTGGATCATGGAGGGCCGGAGGAATGGGGTAGCGACATGGACTTGGATAACAGAGGGCAGGAGGGAGATGGAAACTGTCCTCACACGGTAGGTGTCAGGGATTGGAGAAGCACAATACACCATACAGGGCAAGGAGGATGGGAGTGCAGCACAACAGACCATGAAAAAGATTAAGGAGGGGGCAGGATCATGCATACGGACATCAGAGAGCAGAGGGGAAAGAGGCAAGGGCAGCAAGCTGACCATACCGGACAGACAGCAGGGACAGTTGCAGCATAACAGACCATGAAGGGCAGGAGGGATCGGGCAAGGACACAACAACGGAACAGACAAGGTAGGAGGGAGGGGAGAAGGGCCTGCTTGGAAAACAGAGGGCAGGGGATAATGGGTGGAAGCAGCAAGCTGACCATGGAGGGCAGGTGGGATGCGCACTTGAAGCACAAAACTCCTTGGAGGGCAACAGTGAGACTATAATGGCATACACGCAGACAACTGAGCGAAGGTAGAAGGGGGTCGGGCAGCAAGCTGACCACACAGGGCAGGTGGGAGGGGCTGTGGCAGCACAGAAGACCATGCATGGCAAGCAGGAGCGGTAGTGGCAGCACAATGGGCAAGAGAAAGTAGGCAAGGGCGTGCACAAAGGAGCATGGATGGCAGAAGGGAGGGGTAGGGACTGGACCCAGACAAGAGAGGGCAGGGGAAGGGGCTTTAAAGTGAGGGTTGGACATGTGTTCAAGTTAATGTGTGTTAACAAGTGTTAGTCTGTCAGTTTGAGAAGAAAACCAAAGTGATTTCTTTTTATAGTAGCACTGCACTTAATTTCAATGGAACTCACTTCAATTGCAATTTGAATTATTAAAATGAAGTGGTGTTATTTGGCAGTAAAACGCTTAGATTAGATGCCTTTGTGGCTATCCCTATCTTACAATGAATGTCTTAGTACACACTTCTCTGCCACTGTATCGTAAAAGGTTGTCTCCGCCTAAGGCACACATGCTTGATCTCTTCCCAGATACTTTTTCATATGATCTTGATGAGACAAAGCTACATGTGCATGCCACACTAAAGCAGCTAAGAGATTACACCGTGGATATGAACAGCAAGAACTAAAGATAAATAGGGCAAAATAAGAATGATTTTATTGTGTCAAATAAATTAATAGTTGCAGTCAGGTTTTCAAGTATCTTCCAATGCTTCAAATGTATGGTGCTATTTCTGTCATCACCTTTTAACCTCCTTGTAGGAGGCTGGCTCTCTATATGTATAGTATACAAAAATGATGTGCACTGTGCAGAGAGTCCAAGCAACCGCGCCTTGGTTTACAGAGGTAAAAACTAGATCACCTAATAATCTATTTTTTATGGCAGCTTGGTCGAGGAGTTAGGTTAATCTAAGAGAACTGCTAAGCATTTTTGGTACTGTAGAGTATTAATAAATGTGGACACACACTCAAAAGAATAACGCAATACGCATTTATAAAAATACTTCAGATTTTTATTCAATTTTTAAGACCCAAATCATCAAAATTGGTAAGTACTTTTTAAGCTATGATTATTCAAGTTTAGGAAAAATAGTCTTTGTGCGTAATAATGCACCATAGGAATTAATGAGAGAAAACTTTAAAAATGCATATAAATTAAGGCAATGTATTTACCAATGTCTCCTTTTGCTTACAGGTCAAGTTCTTAGAGATGTCCCGTGGACCAGCAGGGGAAGTTCGGGTTGCTCCTGGTTTCAGTGGGAGCAGCTGCTGAAAAGGCCTTGGAGCTGATGTCGGACCACTGCGGGCAACCATTTGGAAAAGTAATACATAGGCGGACTTCAAGGTGAGTCCAGTGGGTCCCCTTACAGTGAAGAGGTCGCAAGGGGTGGGGGACCTTTAGAGCACAGCTGGTTCTCCGATGCAGGGCCCATGGAGGATAGGTGCGGAGCAGTTAGATGAGCCAGGAGCTGTGCGCAAAGGTGCCATTGGAAGCAGGAGGCAGGTCACTTTGAGGGTGGATTTCACGTCAGCAGGACAACTCTAGGGGGTGGTTCTTACATGTCCTGAAGGCCCTTGATGGTGGCTTGCTCCTGGTTCTTTGAGAGTCCGGAATGGACCTTTCTTCTTGGTGTCCGATGTTGGGTGACCAGTATCCCAAGCTATTGTACAGTTCAGCCACTGGAGCCCGCATTGCCACCAAACTTGGCACACTTGCAGGATTTTTCCTCCAGGTATGTTGGGTGGAATTGGTCCAGCTGCTTTGTCTCGTTCCTCAGTCAGCGCCCGGTCAGTGTACTGGTCTTTTGCTTCTTTGTTGCAGGGAGTGATGCCTTCACTCTTAAGGGAGATCTTTGGCGATTTTCAGAAGGAAAGAGGTACTCTGGGGTTTCATAGAGTCTGCCTGATGTCACTCAGTGGTGATTGTCGAGTCCTGGGTGCAGCAAGGAGGGTTTGGAGTTATTTCTTTGTGCAGCAGGAATGCAGTTCTCGGGCATTGGGTCTTTTTTGTTGCAGGCCTTCTTGTGCCCTTGGAATCTGATCTGCAGGTCTAGGGGTGCCCACTAAATACTGCATTTAGGAGGCGTTTAGGAAAGTCCTTAGTAAGGACCAATGGGTCATCTACTTTAGGGTGGCTACATCCACTATGTGACCACTCCCTGTAGTCAATTTCCTGATAGGCTATTTTCCTACCATACAAGATGAAGGGAAATTTAATGGAGGTGTCATCTCGCATGCTACACCTTATAGGTGGTGCAATTTGGGGGTGGCCACTCCTGCTGTCCTATGTGAAGTTTCCTGCTTTTGCTCCCACCATAAGCGGTGGTTTGCAACTGAGGCAGCCATCTCCTGCTAGCCGTAGGGCTGGAGGTTGAGTTTCAAAGGCAGTAAGCCCTTTGAAGCTAACTGGAAGAACAGCACACAATCCTGGGGAAAGAGGTGTAACGCCTCTGCCCAAGAAAGCCCTTGTTTTCTGAACCCAGAGATCAAGGGCTCTCACCCCCCGGGTTCCAGAATCTTGTCTGGTCGTGGCAGGCTATTTGTGACTGGCCAGTAACCATGCCAGGGTTAGTTATCTTTTGCAGGGGGCACCTCTAAGGTGGCCCCTGGGTACATTTAGCAATAAATCCAATATTGGTGCCAGTTTGGATGTATTGTTCTGAGGTGTTTGATACCAAACGACCCAGGATTCCAAATGGCCATGATGTAGCTGTAAGACTCATATTGACCAGTGTCCAGCACATGCATTTAAAATGGCTGCTCTGTTCACTTACTATGTCTGAGAAGAGGGGTTCTGACTTGAGATTTGTTTTAAAGCTGGCTCCCAGTCTTCTTGCCCTCTTTCTTGGGAGGTTGGTCCACTGTTTCAGGGTCCAAATCTCCTTTTCACTCTTAAGTCTGCACTGTGACCTAGTCTTAACACAGGCACATTCTGTGATCCCAAGCATGGCTGCATGGGTCTTCAGTTCTATTTCACCCCAGGGGGAATGCTCCAATCTACAAGGATGCATAGGGATGCAGCCACTTCCTTTTGATCTACTACTCCCCTCTAATCAAATGTTACCATAGCCTGGTATTAAACTTTGTCTCATTGTAAGCACCGGTGACAGGATAAGACTTACATACCAGGAACTGACTGGAGTGGACAAAGTGCTGGATCACCATGGTGACACTAGTTCCTTTGTCCTTCAGGGCTTCAGCGTTTTCCCCATTTATCAAGGGGGCTGTGCCTCTATTTTTGCATATTGCTAGGCAAGGCAGCACCTGATAATTCTACCCCTCTCTCTGTGACTAGTGTTGCCTCTCTGGGTTCACTGACATGCTCCGACCACAACTGGGATTCCATATGGAGATTAGCAAGTGTATTTACTGCAGGTTGACTAGAGGCGTTTTTCTTGTTTTTACATCTAGAGTCTCCAGTTTGGTGCCCTTGATTCTTGCAATCATTGCACTAACCCTTGTTGGGAATCAAAGTTCTTTCCTTTGTACCTACCCTTAGACTACAAGGAGTCTCTGGACCCACCCTCCTGTGCAGGTTTTTGGAGCCCTTGAGAAGACTCTTTATTTTGGATCCCATCTTTTCATGGTGGGGCTTATTATCCTCTTTCTTTTGGTCTCCCCACCCATGGTAGTTTTGGTCACCCTTGTCTTGACCCAATGGTCTATACCTTCTTCCCCAAATCTAGAGGAGAAAGTTAACCTAGGTCTATCAGGTATTGATAGAGCTTCTCATTGTAACAATTACTTCGCATATGCTCTTTCATGGATAGGTTATATAGCCCATCATAATCTTGTACCTTGTTACCAGCTAACCAACCACATAGCCTTTCTACTGAATAGTCCACAAACTTTACCCAAGTTTGGCTCTGGGTTTTTCGAGCCTCCTGGAACTTTATGCGATACTCTTCAGATGAAAATCCAAAGCCCTCAATCAGGGGATCCTTAATAAGGTCATAGGATTTAGAATCTCCCTCAGTCAGTGTCAGGAGCCTAGTCCTGCACTTTCCTGAGAATAATACCCACAATAGTGTGCCCTGATGTTTCTTTTCAATTTCCTACCCAATGCAGGCTCTTTCGAAGGCAGAAAACCATTTTACTATATCATACCCTTCCGAGAAGGGAGGGACAATTCCTTTTTGGGAGTTTGAGATTGAAAGGTTTCTATCTCAATACTTGAATGCTGCCACCAGAGATGGGTCCTAGGCCCAACTTTTTTCTCTTTGTTTCATTTTCCAAATGCTGAGCTTCCAGGTTCAGCCTTTTGGTCAACCCGGCCAAAGCCAGGTCTTCTCCTTTGGCTGAACTAATGCTAGGGCTAGAGGAGCTGCCCTCATCCCCGTTGTCCACAGTTCTTTCCTCTTCACTTGAAGTTTCACCATCTAGGTCTTCTGTGGGGTGGGGTTCATCATATTGGGCCACCAGATATGTAAGCTGTACTAATTTGGGATGTTTTCCAGTGCAGATTCTGTACAGCTTGCAGAGTTTACTTAACTGGACACCATGTAAGAAGCTAGGCTGAGCTCCTGGCTCTGGTTCTCTGCATGTGACATGTTTTATGCTACTAAAGTTGGGACCTTTGTAGAAATTTGAAACCCCTTTTGGATAAGGCCAACTAAAGTAAGGACTTTTAATTCTAACTCTTGCTGCAGGGATCTAACCAGGTCACTAGCAGTTAGTTTAAAATGTTAGCCATTTGAAAAAAATACAATTAAGCTAAAGACAGTTTGGAGAGTTATTCGTATGCTCACAAATTGACAATGTGGTAGCAGCAAACGCAAAGTCTTTATCCCACTGCTGATACACCAAATGTAGGAGGCTGGCTCTCTATATAGTGTGCAAAAATGATGTGCACTGTGCAGAGAGTCCAAGCAACCTCACCTATGGTTTATAGAGGAAAAAACTAGACCACCTAATGCTCTAGTTTTTATGGTAGCTTGGTCGAGCAGTTAGATCAATCTTGGAGAAATGCTAAGCATTCGTTGTACTCACAGGATCAATAAATGTGGACACCCACTCAAAAGAATAACACGAGAGCCAAATACAAAAATACGTGTGATTTTTATAAACTTTTGAAGACCATTTTCATCAAAATCAGTTAAATACTTTTTAAATTATGATTTTTTAAAGTTTAGTAAAAATTGTCTTTTTGTGCGTTGTTACACACCATGGGAATCGATGGGAGAAAACTTTAAAAATGCATATAAAATCATGCAATGCGTTTACTAATGTCTCCTAATGTCTCCTTTCGCTTAAAGGTCAAGGTCATCGAGATGTCCTGTGGGCCAGCTGGGGAATTTCTGCCGGCTCACGGTTTCAGCGGGAGCAGCTGCTGAAAAGACCTTGGATGCAAGACCACTGTGGGGGACCACTTGGAAAAGAAAAGCACAGGCGGACTTCAAGGTGAGTCCTGTAGAGGTCACAAGGGGAGGGGGGACCCTTACAGAAAAGCTGATTCTCTGGTGCAGGGCTCAGTGAGGCCAGGTGCAGAGCAGACAGATGAGCCAGGAGCTGTGCGCAAAAGTGCCCTTGGAAGCAGAAGGACGGTCACTTTGATGGTGGACTGCAGGTCAGCAGGGCATTCTGGAGGGTGGCTCTTACGTGTCCCAAAGTCCCTTGATTGAGGCTTGCTCCTGGTCCTTTGAGAGTCCGGAGTGGACTTTTCTTTTGGTGTCTGACGTTGGGTAACTAGTACCCCGAGCTAGTGCACTGTTCAGTCACTGGAGGTCACAGTGCAACCAAATATGGCACACTTGCAGGATTTGTCCTCTGAGTCAGTTGCATGGCATTTGGTCCACCTGCTGTGTCTGGTTTCCTTGGCCAGCGGCTGGTCAGTGAATTGGACTTTATTGGTCTTTTGCTTCTTTGTTGCAGGGAGTGATGCTTTCACTCTGTGGTGATTATCAGGAGGTCCTCTGGGGTTTTGTAGCATCCATCTGATGTCTGTGTAACCCCTCAGTGGCGACTGTTAAGTCCTGGGTTCAGCAGGCAGGGTTTGGCGCCTTTTCCTTGTGCAGCAGGAATGCAGTTCTCAAGCCTTGGATCTTCTTTGTTGCAGGTCTTCTTGTGTCCTTGGAATCAGATCTGCAGGTCTAGGGGTGCCCACTAAATGCTGCACTTATTGGGCATTTTGGGGAGTCCCTAGTGGTAGCCAATGGGTCACCTACCTAAGGGTGGCTACACCCAGTATGTGACCATTTCCTGTGTGCAGAGGTCACTTTCTTATCCCTGCTAGGCTATTGTCTTACCATACATGATGGAGGAAAATGAAATGGAAGGGTCACTTTGCATGCAAAATCTTAGGAGTGGTGCAAGCTGGGAGTGGCCATTCATCCTGTCCTTTGTGCATTTTTCTGCTGTTGGTCCTGCCAAAAGTTGGCGTTTGCAATGGAGACAGCCATCTGCTGCTAGCAGCAGGGCTCGGGTCGGGTTTCAAAGGCAGCAAGCCCTTTGAAGCTCGCTGGCAGGGCAGTACACATTTATAGGGGAGGAGGTGTAACGCCTCTGCCCAGGTAGGGCTTTGTTGTCTGAACCCAGGGAGCAAGGGCTCTCATCCCAGAGTTCCAGAATCTTGTCTAGTGGTGGCAGGCTGGTTGTGACGAGCCAGTAACCATGCCAGGGTTAGTAAGCTTTTGCAGGGGGCACCTCTAAGGTGCCCCCTTGGTACATTTCACAATAAATCCAATACTGGTACCAGATTGGATTTATTGTTCTGGGCTGTTTGATACCAAACAACACAGGTTTCAGAGAGGCCATCATGTAGCTGTGAAACTCGTACTGAGTACAGTGTCTAGTACATGCATTTAAAGTGGCTGCTTTGTTTACTTACTATGTCCCAGGTTTGGCAGGGGCAGAGTAGGGGCACACTGCTCATGCATCTATGCACACACATGCATTATAGTGCACCCTGCCTTAGGGCTGGAAGGCCTGCCAGAGGGATGGCTTACCTATATTGCATGCAGTGTGCTCTGAACAGGTCACCAGGTTGTGTGCCATGTTAACTTTGCATTTTGGGATTGCACTAGGACACTCAGCCTGCAATGGCAGTGCTGGGTGCACTTGGATGCATTATTCCTGAGGGTGGAACAATTTGTGCTGCTGCCCCAGGGGCCCACCCTTAGTACCCCATGCTCTGGGTACCTAAATACCATTTACTAAGGACTTATAGTTGCAGCTAAAGGTGTTGCCTATTCTGCAAATGCATCACAACAGTTTTGGGAAAGAGATCTGGCCCAGGGAACTTGGTTAGCAGGGGCCCTGGGCAGGAACACTTTTGAAAACACATCACATTCCAGGCAAAAAGTGGGTGGCTAACCATGTCAAAAGATGCACTTTCTCACACTGCTCTAGGACAAGCTCTTTGTAGTGTTTTGCATAATTTAAAACAGAACCGCTCTGACTCCCCGGGGACTGTGTATTAGTGTGATGTAATCACTAGAATAGAACGTAATGAAAGCCTCATTTAGAATGTTGGAGTTCTTAAGTACATGCAGAGGAATAAAGACATGTGATTTACAGATCCATATGTGGCCTAGTTATTCAGTGGGTACCACAATGGTGAAGACGCTACAACTGGTGACGAGGTAGGGGATAAGTAATCAGAGGAACAAAGTGGTCTCCTGGAGAGTTTGGTTTGGTCCAAGAAAACAGCTTATGTGTGCCATGTGTGCCTTCGTCAAGGTGCTGAGTCGACAGCTGGTGTATGTGGAATCAAGGTGCTACTCCAGCGGGGTGGAGCATGTGAATAGAAAGAGAGTTTCAGGAAAAAGTCTATGCATTGTTGGTCAAGAAACTTCGACCAAGATCCTACAAAACATAGGGGGTCATTCTGACCCCGGCGGGCGGAGGGAGCCGCCCGCCTGGAGGGAACCGCCAGAATACCACTGCGCGGTCAAAAGACCGCCGCAGGTATTCTGGGTTTCCCACTGGGCTGGCGGGCGACTGCCAACAGGCCGCCCGCCAGCCCAGTGGGAAACACCCCTCCATGAGGATGCCGGCTCCGAATGGAGCCGGCGGAGTGGAGGATGTGCGACGGGTGCAGTGGCACCTGTCGCGAATTTCAGTGTCTGCTAAGCAGACACTGAAATTCAGGGTGGGGCCCTCTTAAAGGGGGCCCCTGCAGTGCCCATGCCATTGGCATGGGCACTGCAGGGGCCCCCAGGGGCCCCACGACACCCCATACCGCCATCCTGTTCCTGGCGGCCGAAGCCGCCAGGAACAGGATGGCGGTATGGGGGTCAGAATCCCCATGGCGGCGCAGCAAGCTGCGCCGCCATGGAGGATTCTACAGGGCAGCGGAAAACCGGCGGGAGACCGCCGGTTTTCCCTTTCTGGCCGCGGCTGAACCGCCGCGGTCAGAATACCCTGTGGAGCACCGCCAGCCTGTTGGCGGTGCTCCCGCCGACCCCGGCGGTCCTTGACCGCCGGGGTCGGAATGACCCCCATAATGTATTACGCTACCACGCAGAATAAAGTTACACAGTGTAAGGAGGGTTAATGTTGAAGGCGGATTCAATCCGGTTTACATAGCACAGTTAAAGAAAATATGAAATACCACATAATGCTGCAAGGCAGCGATCAACCAGGTGTACCAAAATGCAAACTGAAGTGTAAAAAGAATAAAATAGATAGCTAACCGAGTGCGATAAGCAGAGTCATCATACCGCAGTTGATCTTGATGCCAAGAGAAGTGCCCGGGGTTCTGGTAATGGAGAAATCCATATTTACAGCGGCCAGCGACTTGGCAAAAGTCGGTTTGACCGATGGAGCCTATCAAGGACGTCCCTGAGGCTGACCCATCACAGGGCCAGGTGGGGCATGGATAGAATGGATCTTGACTTCCAATCAGAGAGGCAGGTAAAAACTTGGATTCTGACGTCAGTGAATTCCACACTGGTCTACAATCTTATTGCCTTCCTCATACTACCACCACCATTTGACACTGCCAGAAAGCAAAACATTGGCAAACAATGGACTGCATGGATAGAGACATTTGAAGATTTTATTGATGCACGTAAAGAATACCTCAAAAGTCTTGCTGGTGATGGTGTGAAAGAAGTTATAAAGAAAAGAGCAAGAAATGATGAAGAAATCACAATCCATCAGATTAAGAATGTGTTGAATCTCAAGTTTAATCCAGTACCAAATGTTGTCTATGAACAATATGTTTTCAGTCAAGAACATCAAAGAATGGGTGAAACAATTAAGGAATTCATCGAAAGACTTGTGAATTTAATGATGAAGAAGCCATGAGACTTAGAGTGACTGATGAATGCTTGTACGATTTATTCAGACGACAAATGCAGAGATAAACTCTTAGGCGGTCATTCTGACCGCGGCGGGCGCCGCCCGCCATGCGGTTACCGCCGAATGACCGCACCGCGGTCAAAAGACCGCGGCGGTCATTCCAACTTTCCCGCTGGGCCGGCGGGCGACCGCCAAAAGGCCGTCCGCCGGCCCAGCGGGAAAGCCCCTGCAACGAGGAAGCCGGCTCCGAATGGAGCCGGCGGAGTTGCAGGGGTGCGACAGGTGCAGTGGCACCCGTCGCGATTTTCACTGTCTGCAAAGCAGACAGTGAAAATCTTTGTGGGGCCCTGTTAGGGGGCCCCTGCACTGCCAGCGGCATGGGGCCCCACGGCACCCGTTCCCACCATCCTGGTTCTGGCGGTGGACACCACCAGAAACAGGCTGGCGGGAAGGGGGTCGGAATCCCCATGGCGGTGCTGCAAGCAGCGCCGCCATGGCGGATTCCCTGGGCCAGGGGAAAACCGGCGGAAAACCGCCGGTTCCCCTTTTCTGACCGCAGCTTTACTGCCGCGGTCAGAATAGCCCAGGAAGCACCGCCAGCCTGTTGGCGGTGCTTCCGCCGCCCTCCGCCATGGCGGTCATGGACCGCCAGGGTCGGAATGACCCCCTTAGTCTGGAACAAGTGTTTTTAGCTGCCTGAGCAGCGGAACGTTCTGAGAGACAAGCTGCCGACACAGAGGCCAGAAGTGCCCACGGCGAGTCAGTCATGAGTCATGAAGTTACTCGAAACAAAAGGTTCAAGGATACAAAGTGAGGTCTATTCACAAAAAGTTGTGTTTGAGGGAATATTTTCATTTCCACTCAAAGGAAAATGTCCGCCATTGGTCAGATATGCAAAGGCTGTGGTGAAGACAGCCATTTTGTGATGATGGGCAGAGCGAAATAAATTGCAATTGTGTCACGACGCGAAGACAAAATGGCTGCCAGAACATTCAAGAAGCAACACGTGACAAGGCCAAGTGGCAACATCACTTGAGGCAATTAGATACTAAACGAGGTCGATCATCATCTAAATCATCATCAAACAGTTCTTCCGCCTCAATAATAAGTGAAAGTGAAGAAAGTGATTGTGCCATGTCAATGCTCACCCCAGAAAAACATGCGCATGTGGTCACTTGTGTGCAGAAAAGTCAGTCAAAGAAAAGTCGACATGTCAAAGTAACGACATTATACAAAAACTGTCCAGAGATTACATTAAGAATAAAAGGATGTTCAATACCTTTCACTATCAATAGTGGTGCCTTGATAAATATAATGCCTTAAGAAAAGTATAATGAGCTGTCTCCATTACCGCGGCATACACCATCAAAGACTAAAGTGTACACTTGGGCTGCATCAATGCAAATGAAGAGTCGAGGTTTGTTTATAGCGATTGCGAAACAATAGAAAACAAAAGTACAAGGTAAAGTGGCAAGTGCCTGCCTACTCAGTTTCACTATGGCTGCTGACATGGCACTGATTTCAGTTATTTACAACATGAATGCTCATCGTGAAATAGTAAGTCAATGCCCTTCATTGTTTCATGGTTTAGGAAAGTAAAAGACAATGAAAATAAACATGCATATTAACCGGTTCTGTGCCTTGGACGAGATGATCTCATCCAAGGCTACAGTTCCCCTGTGCCTTGGACGAGATCATCTCGTCCTAGGCACAGGGGAACTCGGGGGAGCGCTAGCGCGCCCCGTGCCCCCCCTCCCCCCCCAGGCGGGGATGGAAGGGGAAGACCTTCCCCTTCCACCCCCGCCCCCCCCCCACGGCAATCCGATGGCATCAGCGCGCGCACAGCGCGCTAACGTCATCTAGTGTTGCCGGGCGCGCTGGAAGCCATTTGCTTCCAGCGCATCTACGGAGGAGGACGTCGAAGGTGAGTCCTCTCCGTTTTTGGGGGCGGGGGTGGTGAAAACAGACACGGGGGGAAAGGAAAGGGTTTTTCCTTTCCCCCTGTGCCTGTTTTCACAAGATTCCTGCTCCACGATCGCAGGAATCTCCACTAGCCACCAGGGATTTTCTTTCTTGATAATTTTGGGGGCGACCCCTTGGTCAAGGGTCGCCCCCCCCGGGGGCAATTTCTATTTGTATTTCGCCCCCCCCTGGGGGCAGATCCGCCGATTTTTCGGCGGATCTGCCCCCAGGGGGGGGGGGGGCGAAAACCACTAGACACCAGGGATATTGTTATTTATGTGTATTTTGGCGGCAACCCCTTGGGCAAGGGTCGCCCCCCCCCGGGGGCCATTTTTTTTGTATTTGGCCCCCCCTGGGGGCAGATCCGCAGATTTTTCGGCGGATCTGCCCCCGGGGGGGGGGCGAAAACCACTAGACACCAGGGATATTTTTATTTATGTGTATTTTGGGGGTGACCCCTTGGGCAAGAGTGCCCCCCCCCCCCCGGGGCAATTTTTTTTGTATTTGCCCCCCCCCCCCGGGGGCAGATCTGCCGATTTTTCGGCGGATCTGCCCCCCGGGGGGGGGGATGACGAAAACCACTAGACACCAGGGATTTTATTATTTGTGTGTATTTTGGGGGTGACCCCTTGGGCAACGGTCGCCCCCCTAAGGTGGGGAAAATTTGTATTGGCCATCTCTGCCCGTAATTTTGTAGGCCCATCTGCCCCCAAGGAGGGCAGAAACCACCAATACGGCAGGGATTTTTTTGTGTTGGGTTGTGCTGGGGGTGCCCCCTTTGGGAAGGGTCGCCCCCTGAAAGGGGGCACAGAGGTGTTGCCCATTTCTGCCCCCCCTTGGGGGCAGATTGGCCAATTTTTTTACGCCCATCTACCCCCGAGGGGGGCAGGATCCACTTAGGTACCAGGGACAACTTCTAAGTTCTTGGTGGTGGGGTGTTTGTCAACTGGCAAAGTATTTGTATTTGTGATTATAACAATGTATTTCTTCTTTTTCTTCTAGTTCAACGCTTTTGCTTCCTTTGCTGTGGATCTTTGCGGTTTTGGCAGTAGTTGTCCTGTGGTTTGCATAGTTGCATGTTTTAGGTAAGTGAAAGCAATTTACTCCAAAGGAGTATTGTTGACATGTTTGTAGGTGGTGTACTAAATGCAGTATTGTGTGTTTGACATTGTCCTTAGATTTGAGCACAGTGATGTTTGTGTTGTCATATGTCTAATTTGCTTTTTTCTTTTTTCTTTTTAGTGGGATATCATTGGTGATTGCTGTCTGTGCAGAGTAGTTGCTTGGTGAGTAGCTATTTCAGGCAACTGAGTGGTATAGTTTTTTGTAGTACATAACTCTTTGTGATAAAGCTACACTTTGTTTATTACTTATTTTAGTGCTAGTTGTTGTTGGCAATCCATTTGTTGTTAGGATCATGGCTAGCCGCAAAGTGACCGCTCAGCAGGTTGTTCGCATGCTCTTTGAGTCGTCTTCAGACCATGATTACGACACTGACTCTGCATCTGAGGCAGAGGAGGAAGCAGGAGATTCTGGAAGTGAGTTTTCTGTCCGAGAGTATTCTTCTGATGAGGAAGCTACTCTCAGTGCAGATGAAGGGCCTGTGTTAGAGGAGGACATTGATGTGCCAAGAGTGCAGCAGCCTGGGGCTGCAGGGTTTCCCATTGGAAGACCTGACACCTGGATTGCCCCAAACATGGAGCAGCCACAGTTACCTGCATTTACTGGTCTCCCAGGGTGTAGAGTTAATACGGAAAACTTTCTGCCTGTCCATTTCTTTCACTTGTTTATGGACGATGTATTTTTGGAAGAGATTGTGGAGCAGACAAATGTGTATGCAGAGCAATATTTGCGGGACAACGCTGCCAGACTTAAGCCTCAGTCTAGAGCTACTCATTGGGTTCCCACATATCTGGAAGAGATGAAAAGGTTTTTAGGTTTGTCTTTTTTGATGGGGTTGATCAGGAAGCCGTCACTGGCTTCTTATTGGTCTACTAGTCCCTTGATGGCAACTGCTATATTTCCTGCAACTATGACACGTAATCGGTATTTGCTTCTTCTTCGTATGCTGCATTTTGTAGACAATGCTTTAGCCTTGCCACGAGACCACCCTGATTGTGACCGCCTTTTTTCAGATTAGGCCTGTCCTTGATCATTTTGTGGATCGGTTTTCAGAGGTCTATGTTCCAGGCAAAGAGATAAGTGTGGACGAGTCTTTGGTCCTTTTCAAGGGGCGTTTAGTTTTTAAGCAGTACATTCCTAGTAAGAGGGCACGGTATGGGATTAAATTGTATCTGCTGTCAGAAAGCAGTACAGGATATGTGTATAATTTCCGGGTCTACACTGGTAGGGATTCCAGTATTGACCCTCCTGGTTGTCCGGCCACTTTTGGAGTTAGCGAAAAAATTGTGTGGGAACTTGCTAGACGGCTGTTTAACAAAGGTCACCATTTGTACGTAGATAATTTCTACACTGGAGTGCAGTTGTTCAAGGAGTTGTTTAGGGTGGACACTGTTGCTTGTGGCACAATCCGTTCTAACCGGAAAGGCTATCCAAGGGAGCTTGTCTGTAAAAAACTTGAGAGGGGACAGTGCAGTGCCTTGCGGAATAATGAGCTGCTAGCTCTGAAATTTTCAGACAGGAGGGATGTGTACATGCTATCGACCATCCATGATGAGAGTACTTCCCCTGTGGCTGTTTGGGGTCAGGTTGCGGAAGTGCGCAAACCTGCGTGCATTTTGGACTACAATAGGCACATGGGTGGTGTTGATAGAGTAGATCAGAGGTTAGAACCTTACACTGCTCTTCGTAAGTCTTATGTGTGGTATAAAAAGTTGGCCCTACATTTATTTCATTTGGCAACTTTTAATGCCTTTATTGTATACATGGATTGCTCACCCGAGTCAAGGATGACATTTGTTAAATTTCAGGAGTCGGTGATAGAAAGCCTTATTGTGGTGGAACCGGCAAGAGTTCCTAGAGTAGAAGTGGTGGAGGATGTGGCTAGATTGAAAGATCGGCACTTTCCAGATCACATTCCTCCCACTCCCAAAAAAGGCATGCCCACAAAGAAATGTAGAGTATGTGCCCGGAGATCAATCCGGAGGGAGAGCTGGATGTACTGCCCCGAATGCCCTTCAAAGCCTGGGCTGTGTGTGCCCAGCTGTTTTAGAAGTTACCACACAAGGAAAAACGTTTGGGAAATACCGTGAGCATAAGCTGTCTGTTTTATATTTTCATATGTTTCACGGTTGGCATCTGTTGTGTATTTAGTTAGAGCTTTTGTGTTTGTAGTTTTGTGCTTATTTTATAATTAGTAGTTTCTTTGTTGTTTATAAATAAAAAAAAGTGATTGCGGTGTGCGTGGGGTGGCGCTTGGCTGGCGGTGTGCGTGGGGTGGCGCTTGGCTGGCGGTGTGCGTGGGGTGGCGCTTGGCTGGCGGTGTGCTTGGGGTGGCGCTTGGCTGGCGGTGTGCTTGGGGTGGCGCTTGGCTGGTGGTGTGCGTGGGGTGGCGCTTGGCTGGCGGTGTGCGTGGGGTGGCGCTTGGCTGGTGGTGTGCTTGGGGTGGCGCTTGGCTGGCGGTGTGCTTGGGGTGGCGCTTGGCTGGCGGTGTGCGTGGGGTGGCGCTTGGCTGGCGGTGTGCGTGGGGTGGCGCTTGGCTGGCGGTGTGCGTGGGGTGGCGCTTCGCCAGTCCACACTCCCATCAGCTGGTGTGATTCTTGTATCAGGCATGTGGGCGTAAGTAAGTGATGGGCCCTTGAGTGGCGCGGTCTGTCGATGTGAGTGTTGTAATGTGCTGGGCCCGTGGCTGGCGGTGTGAATGGTCTTGTGCGTGTCATGTATGAAAGTTGTGTGAATGGACTGTAAAGCGGTTGGTGCCTTGTCGCGGCTTTACAGCTCACGAGCTGTGAGTCATTGGTTCACTTTTTTGCCTTTCAGTTATTAGCAGTGCATTTCATTTTTGTGAAATCTCTTGTTAATAAAATTTGATCCACTGAACCATCACTCACCCTCGTGCCAAATCCAACCAGTATGTGTTGTAAAAAATGGCAAAACCTGCTCCGCTGTAATCAGGCGTCGCAGCACACCTGTGACACGCTAGGTGCCTCGGGTGGGACCCCGATGATGAAGCATGCCACCAACTTGGTTGGTGGGTGAGGGGTCTTCTTCACATAACCTAAGTGTGTTTCTTTTCACAATTTTAGTGTTTGGCACATCACGGACGTATGTGCACACATCAAAGTGATATATTCCAAAAATACCTGTGTTTGGGGGGGAGGGCCCACCTATGTTTTTGGTCCTGGGTGCGGCCTTCATGTAGGGAAACCTACAAAACCCAGAAACTTTTTAAAACTAGATACCCCAAGGAGTCCAGGGAAGTGTGGCTTGCGTGGCTCCCCCAACATTTTCTTACCCAGACTCCTCTGTAAACCTCAAAATTTGCATAAAAAAGCATATTTTCCAGATTTTTCTTAGTAGGATCACCGCTCCAGCACAAAATTCCTACTCCCCAGTTTTCCCCTCAGTCTCCCAAGTAAAATGACACCTCACTTATGTGGGTCCCCAAAGCAGAGTCCGTCTAAAGATGTATAAAAGAATATGCCCTTATAAACTTGCTGTGCTATCCCTTCTATCCCTTCAGGTTTTGGGCCTTATTCTGTTGCAGGCACCCGGCCCACCCACACAAGTGAGGTATCATTTTTATCGGGAGACTTGGGGGAACGCTGGGTGGAAGGAAATTTGTGGCTCCTCTCAGATTCCAGAACTTTCTGCCACAGAAATGTGAGGAACATGTGTTTTTTTAGCCAAATTTTGAGGTTTGCAAAGGAGTCTGGGTAACAGAACATGGTCCGAGCCCCGCAAGTCACCCTCCTTGGATTCCGCTAGGTCTCTAGTTTTCAGAAATGCACAGGTTTGGTAGGTTTCCCTAGGTGCCGGCTGAGCTAGAGGCCAAAATCTACAGGTAGGCACTTCGCAAAAAACACCTCTGTTTTCTTCCAAAATTTTGGATGTGTCCACGTTGGGCTTTGGGGTGTTTCCTGTCGCAGGCGCTAGGCCTACCCACACAAGTGAGGTATCATTTTTATCAGGAGACTTGGGGGAACGCTGGGTGGAAGGAAATTTGTGGCTCCTCTCAGATTCCAGAACTTTCTGCCACAGAAATGTACGGAACATGTGTTTTTTTAGCCAAATTTTGAGGTTTGCAAAGGATTCTGGGTAACAGAACCTGGTCCGAGCCCCGCAAGTCACCCCTCCTTGGATTCCCCTAGGTCTCTAGTTTTCAGAAATGCACAGGTTAGGTAGGTTTCCCTAGGTGCCGGCTGAGCTAGAGGCCAAAATCTACAGGTAGGCACTTCGCAAAAAACACCTCTGTTTTCTTCCAAAATTTTGGATGTGTCCACGTTGCGCTTTGGGGTGTTTCCTGTCGCGGGCGCTAGGCCTACCCACACAAGTGAGGTATCATTTTTATCGGGAGACTTGGGGGAACGCTGGGTGGAAGGAAATTTGTGGCTCCTCTCAGATTCCAGAACTTTCTGCCACAGAAATGTGAGGAACATGTGTTTTTTTAGCCAAATTTTGAGGTTTGCAAAGGATTCTGGGTAACAGAACCTGGTCCGAGCCCCGCAAGTCACCCCTCCTTGGATTCCCCTAGGTCTCTAGTTTTCAGAAATGCACAGGATTGGTAGGTTTCCCTAGGTGCCGGCTGAGCTAGAGGCCAAAATCTGCAGGTAGGCACTTCGCAAAAAACACCTCTGTTTTCCTTCAAAAAAATGGGATGTGTCCACGTTGCGTTTTGGGGCGTTTCCTGTCGCGGGCGTTAGTCCTACCCACACAAGTGAGGTATCATTTTTATCGGGAGACTTGGGGGAACATAGATTAGCAAAACAAGTGCTAATGCTCCTTGTCTTTCTCTACATTTTTTCCTTCCAAATATAGGAGAGTGTGTAAAAAAGACATCTATTTGAGAAATTCCCTATAATTCACATGCTAGTATGGTCACCCCATAATTCAGAGATGTGCAAATAACCACTGCTCCTCAACACCTTATCTTGTGCCCTTTTTGGAAATGCAAAGGTTTTCTTGAAAGCAATTTTTTACTCTTTATATTTCAACAAATGAATTGCTGTATACCCGGCATAGAATGAAAACGCACTGCAGGGAGCAGCTCATTTATTGGCTCTGGGTTCCTCGGGTTCTTGATGAACCTACAAGCCCTATATATCCCCGCAACCAGAGGAGTCCAGCAGACGTAACGGTATATTGCTTTCCATAATCTGACATTGCAGGGAAAAGTTACAGAGTAAAACATAGAGAAAAATTGATGGTTTTTTCACCTCAATTTCAATATTTTTCTTTTTCAGCTGTTATTTTCTGTAGGAAACCCTTGTAGGATCTACACAAATGACCCCTTGCTGAATTCAGAATTTTGTCTACTTTTCAGAAATGGTTAGGTTTCTGGGATCCAGCATTGCTTTCATGCCCATTCCTGTCACTGACTGGAAGGAGGCTGAAAGCACAAAAAATTGCAAAAATGGGGTAGGCCCCAGTAAAATGCCAAAATTGTGTTGAAAAATTGGGTTTTCTGATTCAAGTCTGCCTGTTCCTGAAAGCTAGGAAGCTGCTGAGTTTAGCTCTGCAAACCCTTTGTTGATGCCATTTTCAGGGGGAAATCCACAAGCCTTCTTCTGCAGCCACTTTTTCCAATTTTTTTGAAAAAAACGAAATTTTCACTGTATTTTGGCCAATTTCTTGGCCTCCTTCAAGGGAACCCACAAAGTCTGGGTACCTCTAGCATCCCTAGGATGTTGGAAAAAAAGGACGCAAATTTGGCTTGGTTAGCTTATGTGGACAAAAAGTTATGAGGGCCTAAGCGCGAACTGCCCCAAATAGGCAAAAAAAGGCCTGGCACAGGAGGAGGAAAAGGCCTGGCAGCGAAGGGGTTAATGAGGATGCCCATCCTGCTGCTCAGAGACATAGACGAGTTGCTTTTCATTCAAAAGAAGCTGTTGAAAAAGAACTTGAATCATTACTCAAGCATGACATTATTAAACAGTCCTACACCTTGGGTTTCTCCCATAGCAGTAGTACCCTCTAAAGGACCATAAAGGAGCTGTGCGCATATGCATTGACGTGCACCAGGTGAACATGATGACTGAACGAGAACAACCTATAGGGCCGCACTTCTCTGAGATGATCTCGCAATTAAATGGTAACAAGTCTTGTCTCAACTTGATTTGAATAAAGGTTATCATCAGTTAAAACTTGAAGAAAGCTGCAGATATATTACAACTTTTTCTACACATGTTGGTTTGTTTAGATAGATGATATTTAGTTTTGGTGTATCATCGGCTGCAGAACTTTTCCAAGATGTCATACGATGCATCATACAACCAGTTGTGAATGCATTTAACTATAGTGATGACATATTGTTTTTTGGAGCAACATAGAAGACAGTGTGAGTTCAACAAAACAAAACTGAAGTTCTTTGGCCTTATCTTTTCAGATGAGGGCATAATGCCTGATCCTGCAAAAGGACAAGCTTTAACACATGTTGAACCCCCACAAGATGTTTCCGTGCTGCGCTCTTTTCTGGAAATGGCTAGTTATTGTTCAAGATACATAAAAGACTTTGTCACTGTTAGTGCTCCATTACGAGAATTAACAAAGAAAAATGTTTCTTGAAATGGTCAAGAGAATGTGAAAACAAGAGAATCAAAAACACCTTCGAGAATGCTACAGAAATGGCTTACTTCATTCCAAAGCTAGACTGTTGTTGATGCTAGGTCTTGTTGGGTTAAGCAGTATATTTGCACAGCATGGTGGATGCCTAAATGCAAGACAATATATTGTGACCTATGCTAGCAGAAGTTTGTCTTGAACAGAATGTGCTTACTCACAGCCTTAGAAGGAAAGTTTGGCAGCAGTATGGTCTTGTGAACATTTCCATGTATTCCTGTAAGGAAAGCCTTTTACACTAGTGACTGATCATCAAGCTTTGCTGACCATCTTCGGCAATCCAAAAGCCACGATGTCTCCTCAAATTGAACGATGGGGACTACGATTGCAAGAGTACAATAAAACAATTGTGCATTGACTAGAAAAGGATCAGAATCCTGCTGACTACTTTTACAGAGTGCCTATTCAAGGTCATGGTACTCCCTTCAAGACAGCTGAGGCTTACATCAATTTAATTGTCATGTCAAGAACACCAGATGCTGTGTCATTAGTCCAGATTGTCACTTCTACGAGTCATGATAGA